>NC_049231.1:15798122-16488004 GCF_011100685.1 Canis lupus familiaris
GGAGCGGGACAAGGGTGCCGCGCCAAGGGTCCCTGGGCCTCCACCTGGGGCAGGTGCACCCGGGCTCTCCCCGCAGCCCTGCCTCGTGCCCTCCCCGGGCGGCCTGCCATCCAGGCGGCCAGAAGATGCAGGGGGGAGGCCGGGCGCGTGGATGTGGTCGCTGTCGCCCTGGTCACACACCCAACACCAGCCCTCCGGGCCCCCGCCCGCGCCCGCCCCCCCGCCCCCCGCAGCCCACGCCCGCCCCCCCGCCCAGGGGGCCCCCGCCCGCCCGCGGGGCCGCGCGCGCCAGCCCGCCCCCCCGCCAGGTTGGGGGTGGCGGGGGGGCCCACGCAAGGCCACGCGCACCCGGCCCTGGCCAGCCCGCGCCGCCCCACGGCCACGCCCGCCCGCGCGCGCCCGCCCAACCTCACGACCTACCTCGCAAGCCCCGCGTGCCACGCCGCGCCACGGCCACCGCCCGCACACGCGCGGACCACGCCGGCGACCGGCCGCGCGCAGCACCCACGAAACGAGGCGCCCCGCCCGCGCGCGCGCGGCCCGGCACCGGCGCGCCCGCCCCGCCTGCACGGCCAGAACAAAGCACGCCCCTTACTCTCGGGGCCCGAACAGGGGGGGGGGTCAGACGCAAGAAAAAGCAACGAGCACGGGAACGAGCACAGCCGGCACCTCCCTCCCCTCTCCTCCTTCCCTCTTCCTTCCTCTTTCCCTTTTCCCCCTCCTTCCCTCTCCCTCCTCCCTCCTCTCCTCCCTCCCTCTCCCTCCCTCTCTTCTCCCTCTCCCCCCCCCCCTAATACAAGTACATGCTCTTACCCAAAGCAGCAGGGCCACTCCGTGAGCTCCCCTGGGGCTGGCACAGATGACAGAGGAAGGTGCAGGCCCGCGAGCAGCTGGTCCCCGACCCGACCCTGGAGATGTCAGGCCCACGTGTCTGTCCAGGTGGGTCTGTACCTTGACCCCTGCATTCTGCTTAGCAGCCTACCCGCCCTGGTACCGCGGCCGGCACCCAGCATCCCACCCTGGCGTGCACCCCAGCGGGCGGGCACCATGACGGGGACAGAGGGCCCCCCACCACCTGCACCCCTCCCGCCCCCCAGGTCAGTGACCGTGGCACCATCAGGCGTGAACACGGGGCACGGAGACCAGCAGTGATGCCCGGAAGGCAGGGAGCCCTGAAGGCACAGGCAGGCGGGGCAGAAAAGGTCCGCCCCGGGGGGGGGCACCCGGTGGGGGCCTCTGGTCGCCCCAGGGCCTTGTTAGAGCTGCTGCTCGCTTTGTCCTCCTGATGTCCTTGGCCCTTTCCCCTGATACTCATAAGAACGTCTTAGAGGCGAAGGTACACAAGGCCCCGGGTATCTTTATGATGCCAGCAAATTGCCATCTTACTTGTGAAGCCAACTAAGAGATGAAAAAATATATAAACATGTGAAAATCTGGCCCATGCCAACCCCTCGGGGCCTGGCTCCCTCTGGTTCTGAAGTTTGGCGGCTGCTGGCCAGCGGGTGGCCTGCAAGTGCCCGGCCCCCTTACACCACCCGATGCCTCTGCCCTTTGCCCCTGCCTCTGCCTCCCGGTGCTTTCCGCACCCTTGTCCAGCATCAGGGACCCGCCACGCCCTGGCTGAGCCCCACTTCATTTGGTGAAGAACACTTCCCTGACCCCACCGGACACCCTAGGGACCATCTGGCATCTCCTGTCAGCACCTGCACAGTGTGGGAGTCACAGGGCCCGTGAACTCAGCTGGAGTGCAGGAGGCTTGGGGCCCGGCTGCTGTTTCCCCGAACACTCGCATCTTTCTGACGCAGCACAGGGCGTGCTCTGTGGGTCCTTCCATGTGATTTTTGGATTGTTGGACCAAGGCGGAGACACACCATGGACTTACAAGGCCAGAACAGCATCTCCGAGAGGAGCAAATTGTTCACGAGGAGCCACTTAGTGACAAGATGCGTTAGAAGTTCGAGGAGCGGCCTGGTCCTTTATAGAGTGGCTCTCTAACTTTACAAATGTCGTCTTAGTCTTTAAAAATCTTCAAAGTATGGTGCTGTGACACTTGAAACACCACGGAATGGCACCAAACTTTTATTTATTTTATTTTTTTATTTTTATTTTTAAAAATTTTATTTATTTATTCATGAAAGATACAGAAACAGAGAGAGAGGCAGAGACCCAGGCAGAGGGAGAAGCAGGCTCCATGCAGGGAGCCCGATGTGGGACTCGATCCCGAGTCTCCATGATCATGCCCTGGGCTGAAGGCAGGTGCTCAACTGCTGAGCCATCCGGGCTGCCCGGCACTGAACTTTTAAAAAAAGTTTTTCCAAAAAACTAATGAAGAAAGGTGACTTCATCAAAAACTGTTGCAAAAATGGTTAGAATTCTTAAAACATGTTTATGGTTTTTTTTTTCTTTTTGTATCATCAGTATCATGAGGTGTGTGGTCAGTAAATCGCAGCACGCGTCGCTGTGATTCAGAAGGCACCGACTATGTCGGCCAATGAATTCAAGCACCAGGATGAAAACGGACGGATGGTTTTTATACTTGAAGGTATATCCTAAAAGAAACAAACACAGAAAAAAAAAAAAAAAACAAACACAGCACATAAAAAACACCTTGATATTTTTCAGCCATTCTGATAGATGAGAAATTTATCAGAAGGAGAGAAGGAAAAGTGATGGGGAGAAGTGAATGAAGAAGGAAGGGAAGAAGAGGCACGGAATGAGAGGCCAAGAGAAGAGGAGGAGGAGAGAGAGGAAAGGAGAGAAGGAGAGAGGAAGGAGAGAGAGGAGAAGGAGAGAAGAGAGGGAGAGAGGGAGAGAGAAAGAGAAAGGAGAAGAGGGAGAGGAGGGAGGAGATAAGAGAGGAGAGAGAGAGGAGAGGAGGGCGAGGGAGAGAGGAGAAAGGGAAGAGGGGAGAGAGAAGAGTAGAGAGAGGAGGAAGAGGAGGAAGAGAGGAGAGGCAGGTTAGGATATGATATGCTGATATATTTTATATGTATTAGAGAATTAGATAGATATAATTTAGATATTATGATATAATATATATTATATAGTTTGAAATATTTTATTATATATTTAGAACAGATAAATGAATATTATAAGTATTAAAATTGTATATTTTATAAAGATATATTGATAAATATATTAATATGATTTTTATAGAACTATATTATATATAATATATACTTATATGTATTTATTTTATATAAATAAATTATATATTTATATTTTTATATATTATTAAACAAATTAAGATATATTTATATATTTATTTATATATAAATATATAATTTATCAAGTATTTGAAATTTATATAAGTAGTATAACATGTGAGTTCCAATAAATTTTTGGCCAATGTGATGTTTGTGAGCTTCATAGACATTGATAAATACAGCTGCAGCTTATTCATGTTTATCCTAGAATATTCCACTGTATGAATATCACGGATGCAGCACAGAGTTCCCCACTGTCGTGACCCGTGTAGTTGGCACCTAGATTTTCCCCTCACACAGTATTATCACACAAGCACCTTGATATGAGTGCACAGCCGTACTTTCTAGGTAATTTTCCAACTAAGGACGTCTCTAGAGAAATGCTGGGTCATAGAGTAAGGCCACTTTGCCATGTGTTGCGAACTGTCTAGTGTATAGCCTGGTCAGGGGTATAGACATGTCTTCACTGCTTCCTACTTCTACTAACCCTGGCTGCTTTTAGAACTCCCGTTTCTTTTCGAGCTAGCGGGTGTCGGGAGGCAAGCCAAGTGGGACCCTGGCTGGAGTGGGGAGGACTGGCTTTAATCAGTAATGTACTATCACGATGGGCAAGAGGTTCCATCTAGTTTGAACCGAATCCAACCTCAGTTTGTGCAGAGGTGGGCGGGCATTGTAAAAGCAGGATGAAGGGACAGAGAGGCAACACGTGGCAAAGTGGCCTTACTCTATAACCCAGCATTTCTCTAGAGATGTCCTTAGTTGGATAGGGCCTTAGCTGAGTAGGGCCTCAGTAGAGTTGGGGAAACGGAGCATCACAGAAAGAGCTGGAAGGACAGGTTGGTCCATGGAAACTCCCTCTGCTGGCTCCTGGGGCCCGTCAAAGTTAGGCCCCTTCCCTCCCTCCAAGACTGAGACATGGGGGACCATGGGCATGGCACGTGCTGGCTTGAAGGGTAGCAAATTCTGTGGGCAGACTTGAGTTTCCTCAGGCAGCCAGTCACTTTCAGGGGGGCTGGGTCACTTAGGACTGTGGCCTTGAGCTAGGGAAATTAGGTTGGAATAAGGAACCGAGCTCATTTTGGAGCGAAAACACAAGATCCCAGATTTCTGCTCGTCCCCTGTGCGACCCGGGGCGGTTCACGTGAGCCCTCTGCGCTTCAGATTTGTCGGGAATGTCAGACGCCCTTCACGGCTCACCGAGTTGCTGCAAAGGTCAAGTGCGGTAGATATTTTACAAAAGGAAATCATCGAAATAAAAATATGTCCAGCGGCCATAGATTATTGGTTTTTTTATAACTACAAACAGGCCATCGTGGGATAAAGAGTTGGAGAAGAACAAGGAAGAAAAAGTGCTGGATTTGATGAATAAAGCCTGTTTACATCTAATACAATTGTGATCGACTTTATTGGGCAATGATTTTTCTCCTCCTTCACCTTCAGTCTACAGTTCACATCTTTAAATTGCATATAATTTATATTTCTGCCAGATTCCCAGCTGGGTCAGATTCTAGGCCCATGTTAATAAATATAAGTGACATTCTTTGGCATTTACGACTGGAAGCTTCAACCTAATTTCATGATCATATGGCTCGATGCCTTCCTCCCAGCAGCCTATGGGCCTTGACGGTGCAGCACGTGCGAGGAAGATTTCACCTGTGAGTCCCCCCACGACAGCTGGGACCCCAGGTAGATTAGCTAGTAGACTTTAGAGCCAACACTGTGCATGTCTCCATCCCTCCCCGGGGAAGGCAGGTGGCCAACTACGCAGAATTTTTCTCTCACAAGAAGACTTTTGTCTTAAATGATTTATTTTGACCAATGACGCGAGCAATCACTAGGACTACCTCTCCTACCCACCGGCAACAAGACAAAGAGAAAATGTTACGGAATCCCCCGTTCCCTTCATAATAATTCAGTAATTTACTAAGTGCCAACAACTGAACCAAGAGCTTTACTCATTTTAATCCTGACGTAGGTACCGCTATGAGGTCTGATGAAGGTCACGCGGATAGTGGGTGGTAGAGACACATTTTAAAGGATGGTCTACATGAATCCCAAATCCAATTTCTCCCACATTCCTCTTTGTTATCTCTTTTGTTTGGCAGCCCCAGGAAATGTTTTTGGAAAACGTGATTTCAGTGGCTGCCTGGCACTCTCTTCCCGAAGCCCTCCAAATTTCCCAGCTGAGACCACTTAGTTCCCACCTGCAAACTCGGTCCCCTCCCAGCAGCTGGGAGCCTCGCTTTTAAAAGCTCTAGGCCGATGACTGATTATTCAGCATTTCATCTTGCTCGTCCTGCTGGGCTTCTGTACCTCGGCAATCTTAATTACTGAGTCGACAAGGTTCCTTTCCCTTTGTCCCATTAATTGGTGCCTGAATCCTGATACTGTTCTCTGTTCTCACCAAAACTTCTGAGGCCTTATGTCTTTTTTTTTTTTTTTTTAAGCTTTCATCACTTCTTGATGCCTGTTCATTTTCTCCGGATTTCTATGGTACCTACAGCTTGTCAGTCGGGACCGCTACAGGTACGTTTTGTCACCTGGCTCACACTCATCCTATCTGCCATGCTAGACTTCCCGACACGGCCTGCCCGCACACCTGCATCATTCCTGTCACATTCCCCGAATCCCATGCTTAACCAGAGAAACTCTATCGTCCCCATCGTCCTCTGCCAACTTAGTCTGCAAGACTTTGTTTCCATCCCAGGGTCTATCACTCTTATCTTTAGCCCACTTACCAGAGACCGCATTCCCCTTCTGATGGTACGTCTTTATTCAGCATGCTTCCATTTGTCTCTTTAGTGACGGTTTCTACCCAAAGTCACCAATTCTTAATATTTTGACACATTTACTTTCTCTTGCTCTCCAATTGGGTATATACATATTTTTTTAAACCTTTTTATAGTAGGTGGTGGCCATCTTGCCCTTTGGCGCCAATTGACTTCAATATGTATTTTCCAAAAACAAGCATAATGAATCTCTTGCATAAATACATTACTGTTATCAAATTCAGGAATTTTGACATTGATATTTTTTTTATCTAACCTGCAATCCATATCCAACTTCAATGATCATTCCAAAAATGTCCTTCATAGAAATTTTTTCTGATATAGAAACTGCGTCAGGTGTTCTCAAGATCACCCTCAGGCTTGATGATTCTAGAAATCCTCACAGGATGCATAAAAGCGCTTCTATTCATGGTTATGTTTTATTACACTGAAAGGTTACTGATTAAAATTAGCAAAAGGAAAAGGCACAGGGGACAAACTCTAGGAGAAATCAAACGCAAGCTCCTCAGCGTCTCCTCCCATTGGAGTCATGTAGCGACTCACTTACCTACGACAGACATTAACACATGAAAAGTGTGGCCAACCACTGATGTCCACCTACGGTTTGGCGTCCAGGGTCTTACTGGCAGCCAGTCACGCGAACACACACCATGTGCTAGACTGACCTCAGCGGCTCAGACTCCACTCTCCCATCCCCGTGCCCAACACACAGGTAAAAATAGACACACACCATAAATCACCTTCTCAGCTTACGCTTATTTGGTCAAATGGTTGGAGTGTGGCCCAAGACCCAGGGACGCAAAAATATCCTTATTGTGCAGAGTGTTTCAAAATGTCAGAGATTACTTCCCAAGAACCAACCAACTACCAATCCTCAAGACAGAACTTTCTTTGGAATGTGCGGTGTGTGAGGAATCAGGCCTGCAGAGTGAATCCCTTCCAACCTCAGGAACCAACCCAGTGTCTTTGGTGACGTTTAGCTACATTTATCAATTAGTCTTTTTAACATAGAACAGTTCTTCAGACTTTTGTCTTTCATGTCTTTTAAAGACTGTGGACTAATTATGTTAGAGAACTGTCCTCAAATTGGGTTTGGGGATGCCTGGATGGCTCAGTGGTTGAGCATCTGCCTTGGGCTCAGAGCGTGACCCCGGGGTCCCGGGATGGAGTCCCACGTCAGGTCCCTGCATGGAGCCTGCTTCTCCCTCTGCCTGTGTCTCTGCCTCTCTCATGAATAAATAAATAAAATCTTTAAACAAAAAATTGGGTTTGTTTGAGGATTCCTCATGATTAGATTCTCAGGATGCATTTTTGGCTGGAATGCCGTAAAAGTAACCTCCGTGTGTGTGTGTGTGTGTGTGTGTGTGTGTGTGTGTGTGTTATGTAGGCTACTGGAATGAATCTGCATTAATAGAGTTCAGGCTTCAGGGCAAGGGCAGTCCACCATGACGCGGCCATATTCCCAGATCTCCTCACATGACAAAACTTGGCCTCTTGCTAAGCCAGTCGGTATTTTAGATCATCTGTGTCCATTACCTTAATATGCAATTCCTAGACCAAATTTCACAGAAAGGGCTTTTGTGAAGGTTGTATCCATTACCTAGGGCGACCATATGATTTATTATCCAAAGTGGGGAGACTTTGCGATATGTAACAGGAGAAACATTAATAATCCTGGGACAAGTTAGGTATGAAATGTGATGCATGCTCACCCCATCCATATCAAGGCCTTGGCTGGACATGAATAGTAGTAGTTGACATTAAGTCACTTAGGTTAAAGGTAAACTTATTTTTTTTTAAGATTGATTGATTGATTGATTGATTTTAGACATAGAGAGAGAGAGAGAGAGAGAGACAGACAGACAGAGGCAGACACCCAGGCAGAGGGAGAAGCAGGCTCCATGCCGGGAGCCCGACGTGGGACTCAATCCTGGGACTCCAGGATCGCACTCCGGGCCAAAGGCGGGCACTAAACTGCTGAGCCACCCAGGGATCCCCTAAAGGTAAGCTTCTTGGTGGCAAAAACCAAGTCACATTCATCTTTAGTTCTTCCTGTTGAAAAAAACATTTCACATTTTTGGGGGGCTCAATATGTTGTGATCAGTTTATCTGTGTGCTGGGCATATAGGAAGATTTGTGAGAACTAAATGATGGGATGCTTTCTGAAAAATGAGTAAAATGCATGTCAAATAGAAAAGAGTGTTGCAAAGGTCGTATACAGAAAGTTAATTGGAGTTGTGCTGGTGTGTGCCTTCGAATCTCCGTAATTAAATTCAATTTTCTACAACAAATACTATTATCAGTCCTCATTACTACACAGACGTAGGATGAGTATAATACAAGTGCCTGCAACAAGCATGTAAAACAAGCTAAGAAGCAATCACAACCTCAAAGGTAGCATTTAATTATTGACCTTCTGGAAAGAAGACTGTATGGAACTTTTCACATTTTTCAGGAAATGAAAAAAAAAAAAAGAACAATCCTTTACGTACTGCTCACACTGGGCGGGCTCTGCTTTAAGTACTTTACCATCATCAACCCTCAGAGGTAGACATTTTTATTCTCTTTTTATATATATTCGTGAGGGAACTGAGGCACAAAGAAATCAATTTGCTTTGAAATCATAAAACGACTTGGTGGTAGAGCTAGACGTCTGTCCAGGTCGTGTGGCCCCAGTGGCCACGTGCTACCAACCATAGTGTATCCTACCTTCCCAACTATCACACGCCAAGACTTCGATTTCACTTTACCTTTATAAGGCCGAAAATACGCATGATTCTATTTTAAACTGTACCCTCATTACTGCCACCAACCTGGGTGACCTACTGATTCATTGTGTCTTTACAACATAGGATTTGTAAATATTTTTAAACCTTCTCCTTTTTTTGGTACAGAAAAGAATAACGAGTGGACCCCTCTTTCACATTTTCAAAAGCGCGTGGGGTCAACGTTATCCTTTGCCTGTTATTGTTCCTCATTTTAGTTTCCACAATACTGCTAACCACAGATGAATCAAAGCGTTTGGAATTCTTATTTCCTACTTCCACACCTATGATGTCATCTCCAGTGCTACCTTTACTCAAATTCCTACAAGGCGCTGAATTCCGCTGTGGAATTGATACTACTTACCTTTGGTATTGGAAACGTTAATCAATAATTATGACCATTAAATTATATCGAAGCTTGCATGTTCATTCCCAAAAGATAGTTCGTACCATGCAATAGAGGAAGAAAATATGGTGATTGTACAATCCCTGTGACTCTTGGTCTAGAAACCATTCTTATTTATTTTTAATGCTTCAAAGAGAGAATAGGAACTGATCTGCCAAAACCAAAATAAGCTCAATGACTTGTGATTGGATGACATCAAAATTCACCATTTTTTGCCCAGTGAATGTAGAAGTCACCCCATGAAGCTGCCTCCCAGTCAGGTTTCCAGAGCTGGCCTGTAGCCTGCTCAGACCATTCTATGTCCAGCTGTGTGATAAGACCAGCACTTGACGGGATGAGCACTGGGTGTTATTCTATATGTTGGCAAATTGAACACCAATAAAAATAAATTTATTAAAAAAAAAAAAGACCAGAAGAACCCAAGCCTTCTCGGTCATCCACCGCCATACCACAGCAGAGATCTCTAAAGATAGGTTAAAATACAGATATTTACAGTCAGTAGAAAGCAAGTCCTTTGACTTTTTTCCATAACTAGCTGCCTTAAGGCTACTGTCTCATTGTATTTAAAAGAATCCAAGAAGACCTCGCTCTGAAAAGGCAGCTTCATCTAATTCTGACAAGCCTAATGTGCCATCTTTGCAAAGGCTGTGGTTATCAGGTACCTATCTACCTGCACACAACACACTTGTCATTGTTATCATAGCGGGAATCCATCCTATGTTGGAGTGGTGCTTATTGTTGAGTTAAATGATCGGCCTGGATATCAAGATCATTTTCAATCATCCTAGGGTCTTCTAAGGTACTACTGGAGTTGGGAATAGCCAGCCTGTAAGGAATTCTCAGAAGACAGAAGCAGGTGGGCATTTGATGGGCAGGCGACTTTCATGTGCAGGTCAGCTTGCTTCTTCCAGCGCGTGACCTCGGCCAGTGTGTTGATGACCCTCAAATACACACCCCAGCCTCAGCCACCTTCTAAACCATAAGCGACAGTTACAAATTGACGAAACGAAACCCCTTCTAGCCCTCTCTTCTCTGTGACTGGACCCACCATTTGACTGAGATTCCCAAGCCAGACCCCAAGGAGCAATTCTTGATGCGCTTCTCTGTTTCCTCTGATCCAACATAAATTAGGTCTTAAGTTACTTGAATTCTACTTCTGTAACATTTCTTAAATATATTTCCTTTTCGTTTCAGTTCTTTATTGCTGTGAAATCACGCCAAAATCCCATGGCTCAAAGCCACCACCGTTTATGTGCCCAGGGCTCTGCAACCTGGGGGGGGGGGTCCTCAGGAAGGGCCCACCTTGTCCCATGAGGGGTCAGCTGGGACCGTTCATGTAGACGCATTCAACTGTGAGCTCGGCAGAGGTGGAGGGTCCACAACGGATTCACTCACAGACCTGGCACCTCTGCCGAGAGAACAGGAAAGGCTGGACGTCACTTTGGCCACGCCGTGGTTCTGTAGGGAAGCTGGGTCACCTCGCATGGCGGCATGGGGTTCCAAACACACAGAAGGAGCAACCAGGGCCCTCAGTGCCTAGAACTTCACCTGGGGAGGGGTCCCTTGTGCCACATGTGATGATCAAAACAAGTCACGCGGCTTCCACACACTACAGGGACATAAATCGATGCCACCTGTGGATGCCCGAGACGTGGGGGGAGAAAGCATGATAACCCACCACACCTCATTCCCACCGTTCTGGTCAAGCACTCATCTCTTCTTTTCTTTCTCCATCTTGATAACAAGTTGTTATATTAATACCTTACCCTTAAAAACCATGATCTGGACCTTCCTTAGTTCTCCACATTCACCTCTTTTTTTTTAATTTTTATTTTTTTTATTTTTTATTTTTATTTATGATAGGCACACAGTGAGAGAGAGAGAGGCAGAGACATAGGCAGAGGAAGAAGCAGGCTCCATGCACCGGGAGCCCGACGTGGGATTCGATACCGGGTCTCCAGGATCGAGCCCTGGGCCAAAGGCAGGCGCCAAACCGCTGCGCCACCCAGGGATCCCCACATTCACCTCTTGATCTTCTCCTTTTCTATTTTCTCCAGTAACATTTGGTCACCCTTTAATTTCTTGCACCTTTTCTTTTGAACTTTTGCCTATTTTACAGGCTCTTCTTTCTGGCCATAAGACCATCGCTATGGTACTCGGCTAGACCATTTTCCCATTCAGGATCTTGCTTTACTCCATCAAAAATATTCCCTGACTACTACCGATATGACATAGTTGCCTCTCCGAAATAGTCATGCCATTGCAGAGAAATCCTCATGCTTCAACAATAATGCTTTTACCACTACCCTGAAATCATTCGATTTTCTTCCACTTCTCAATTCCTGGGCTTTGCCTGGATCACTTAGAATCTTCAGATTCCAAACTACCACTGTATTTCTATACAATGTCTTCTTCAAAACCCTGTACTTGGCCCTTAAGTTGATGTATTCAGTCAGTAGCAGTGTCATCCATTTCCATTAAAGAAAACTATAAACCATTGTAATTATCCTTCAAGTCTCTTTCCTTTTCAGTTATTCATTTATTTGTATTTTTGAATTTTTCCTTCATATTCTAAGAAATGTATTTTTACCCAGCTAAGTTTCCAGCAGGTGCCATTCTTTTTCAATTTTAAATCCTAAGGTTTAAAAGTCATTTCTGGCTGCATGATATATATATATCATTATCTATTATATATACATATATATATATATAGCTTCAATTTTATTTTATTGTTAGTTGTCTATATTTTTCTTCTTTTATCTAGAGTAGTCATCACATTTTTTGATTTGTCATATTAGGTTCCCCCTACAAGTTGGTGAATCCATTTAAAAAGATAATAATTGCTTAACCTATTCTATGGGTTCTTCAGCAAATGTGCAGTCTAATTTCCGGGGTGTCTTTCACAGTTTTAATCTTGCGGCCAGTAGAAAAAAAAAACAACAGTGATCTTTGTTCGATGGACCAACATGTAATGAATAAAAAAAAAAGGGAGATTCACTTCCCAAGGCATGAAATGCAGGGATTAATAATCTAAAACTTTTCTCAGTATAACTGAGGCCAGTTGCAAATGAGAGTGGGCCTCTCCACCTGTAGGACCACATGCAGTTCAAGGCCGGAATGCATTAAACCTAACCCACAGCTCCCCGCAGGTGCACAGAGAACCCACACACAGCAGGTTGGGAGGTGTATCCTCCTCCGCTTGCTCGGCAGGTGTCACAAATATTCACCAGCCAAGGCCGCTCTGATAGCTGCAGAAATGGCAGGTATCGCTTTCGAGGCTCTCCCATTAGTCTGGACAGCAAAGCTCCTCGGCCGCCGCCTTCAAAGAAATTACGACTTCCAGTGTACGTGCGACATTAACAGATTGATTTTTATTTGCGGAGTCCTTGCAGCAAAGTTGAGCATCGCAGGGATTGGCAGACCCTTCGGGACTCCATCCTCCCCCTCCGCCCCTAGGCACGGTGTAAGCCAGAAGGACACAGCGAATGGGCAATGTTTGCACAACTGGGGTAAACTGAGATACCCTAATAAATATGTACATTTATATGGGGAAGAATATTTTTTCTTGATTTATCATTTTCAAAACACAAATAGTTATTTGTGTTCTCAAAAAATGGTTATTTCTATGTCTTTTTAATTAGAAGATTATGCCAGGATACTAAGAAGTAAAGCAATTAAATCTCTCCTCCTGTAATATTGATCAAATTCATGTTAATGTCTGTTAATCATCATAAGACAATTCTCTGCTGTACTCACATGCTTTAGTTAAAGACAAAATGAATTGGATTCACACAGCACCATATAAAAAGATGCAATTCTCTAGGTCTTTTTGAAATGCAAATTCTTTGCAAATAAAAGCAGTGAAAAAAAAAATAAAAAGAGTCACTTCAATGATCCTGTACAATAAAGCTCTCAACTTCTATAAAAAAAACACAAGGGAAAAATATATCTATGCTTTTATTTTCTTTTGATACAAGATGGTAGTGAAACGGTTGAAAGAATAAAGTAGGCATTAAATTTAAATAATTTCAGGTTAATACCAATATTTAAGTTGGAAAACAACCTCAGCACTATCTAGCATGTTTTTTTGTTTTTTTGGTTTTTTGGTTTTTTGGGGGGGGGGTTGTTGTTGTTTGTTTTGTTTTTTGTTTTTTTGTATTGTTTTGTTTTATTTTACAAAAAATGAGGCAACCCAACCTACCAGCTAAGAGCGCAACCTGTGAAGCACCTGCTTTCAACATTCCTGTCCTGCTCAACCCCTTGCTTGCTGCAAAGGGACCTCAGGGACTCCTTGGACTCTCTGGATTCCTGCTGCGGTTCCTCTTCTCTGAAATATGGAAGACAAGCACCTATCTTATACACTGTTATGAGGAATAAATGGTTTAACACGAGGAAAACACTTAGAAGGGGGGCCTGGCACGTAGCAAATACTGGGTAAGAGTGCATTTTTCCTCTGCCGTCCCGTCCTCCGTGACATGCAGAACCTGTGATTGATGCTGTTACGGATATTCCCCAAGTGTCTAGAGCAGCAAACACGGCAGCTACTCAATCAATTGTGTTTGCTAAATGAACGAATGTGCTCGTGATTCCTGTTCTTAATATGTATGACAAGATGATAATGACATTTTTTTCCCAACATGGAATATATTGCTATGGAAATCAGTTATTCATGACTATACAGGACTTGGCCCTATCTAGCGGAATCACTTCCTAATACGTGAATCCTGTGGCCAGATAATTTACTATAAATGATTTTAAGTACAAGCTCCCTGTAGTAAAATGTTATCCCACTACTATTGTGACTAAATTGATAGGTTCGTGTTTCCTTATGTATATCCATCTTCAAATATTGTATTATAGGCTGCAGATGTTTTTATTAAAATATTATTGAGCAGGCCACAGTGAGAAATAATTAACTTATGTGTGTTTACTAATCCATTTTATATTAAAAGTCACAGTTATATTGCTAGTTATTATATAAAAAGAATTATTTTCCACATGTTTCATGACATTTCAACTGTTCGTTAAAATTTTATTTTAGGTTTGGTTAGACATTTTAAAAATATATATTTTATTTTATTTTTTTAAAGATTTTATTTGTTTTATTTTATTCATGAGAGAGGCAGAGACACAGGCAGAGGGAGAAGCAGGCTCCATGCAGGGACCCCGACGCAAGACTCAATCCCGGGATCCCGGGGTCACGCCCTGGGCCAAAAGCAGGTGCTAAACCGCTGAGCCACCCAGGGATCCCTAAAAAATATTTATTTTAAATATGTATAATTTCCCAAAACTGTATATATGTGTACTTTATTGCAAATCATGATAAAATGCAAAATACTAACGAAGAAAATGAAAAACTATGGCCTTACTTCAATCAATTTAGAATATATATAATTGCATTTTTATAGAACTGAGATCATTCCCTATCTTCAGCTATAAAGATAGCAAAAAAGAAACCTTTAAAACAATTACAAAGAATCACCAAAAACGAAAACAAATTTCATTTAAAATTCAACAACATGGAAATTTTTGTAGATCTTTTTTGGCTTTTTTAAAACATTAATCAACATGTTGACTATTATTTTGACCTATACGTATGTAAGCAGAACTTATGTAAAGATAGATTATTTTTGAGTTATCATAGTCTTTTATGTAGAATAGAAAAGGTTCTTACTTTGATTAATTAATATAATTGATATTAATGACTATTTCATCATTTAAAAAAAGGATGAACCATAAATTTATAAACCTTACAGGTTGTATGTTGTCTAAACAACCAAAAAAAATTTTAAAAATGTAATTCATGGGACGCCAGGGGGAAAGCCAGCACTGGGGCTGAGAATCCCAATTCTTGGACTTCGTTGGCCAAAGAGGGAAAAAGCAACAAGGAGTCTTTGGCCTCTGCAGTCGCTGTTCCAGTGATTCCGGTGGTGGCTACATGTGGCCTCTAAGGTGCTTTCACTGTGATTTTGAGTTCAGCTCCTTAATTCCATGCATTGTCACGGATTATCAAGTAAGCATCAGGGACTGTTACCAATAACCAAGAAGACTCGGCGGAAAGTCTGTAAAAATATTGCAGATCTGTGTCTGGGAGAAGGTGGGGTTGGAACCCGGGAACTAGAGGGTACAGACCCAGGCGGCTCATGGGGACAGTTCCGAGGCAACGACACTAGGCGCCCTGAGCAGCACATGTGACAAGTGCACGCGGGTCGGGCCTCTCCACCAGCTCAGCCTCCCTCGGTCAAGGCGGCGTCTACAGGGTCATGAAGCAGGTGCCGGACCTCTAACTCAGCCACATGTCACCACCCGGTCACCATGTCCCCCGGGCACGCAGCACAGACCAGGCATCCGACAGACAGGGTGACAGGCCTGGAAGCTGAGGGACCAGATGCCCCGTGAGTGTGAGGGCACAGAGTTGAGCAGGGTCCTGGCTGTGACTGGTCCCGGGGGGCTGCTGGGGGACCACTGGGCCTCCTGGGAGACAACTGGGTCTGCAGGGAGCCACTGGGCCTGAAGGGGGGACCACTGGGCCTAAGGGGGGCACTGGGCCTGCGGGGGGACCACTGGGCCTGCTAGGAAACCTCCAGGCCCTGTGGGGGGACCACTAGGCTCAAAGGGGGCCACTGGGCATTGCTGGGGGACCACCAGGCAGGGCCTGTGCACAGCTGTCCCCTGAAGGGGTCACACGTACAAGGGTCACAGTCAGAGGAGTCTGACCATTTGCTGCAAAAATCTTCCATGGGGACGGGGATGTGAGCAGACCTTCTCGCTGCTGTAGACTCGAGTCCTGAGGTCCCCTCAGCTGGGGCCACCTCCCTGGGGGCTGCTGGCTGCACTGACTATGGGCGCCCCAGGGCCTGCTTGACCCGAGGGACTCCACCTTGACCCAAGGGACTCCGCCTTGACCCGAGGGACTCCACCTTGACCTGAGGGACTCCGCCTTGACCTGAAGGACTCCATCCTGACCCTAGGGACTCCACCTTGACCCGAGGGACTCCACCTTGACCCTAGAGACTCCACCTTGACCTAAGGGACTCCACCTGGACCCTAGAGACTCCATCTTGACCCGAAGCACTCCACCCTGACCCTAGGGACTCCACCCTGACCCTAGGGACTCCACCCTGACCCTAGGGACTCCACCTTGACCCTAGAGATTCCACCTTGACCTGAGGGACTCCACCTTGACCCTAGAGACTCCACCTTGACCTGAAGGACTCCACCCTGACCCGAGGGACTCCACCTTGACCCAAGAGACTCTGCCTTGACCTGAAGGACTCCACCCTGACCCTAGGGACTCCACCTTGACCCTAGGGACTCCACCTTGACCTGAAGGACTCCACCCTGACCCTAGGGACTCCACCCTGAACCTAGGGACTCCTCCTTGACCCTAGGGACTCCACCCTGACCCGAGGGACTCCACCTTGCTCTCCACAACCTTCACTGTCCCACACGTATCTCACTTCCCACATTTCCTTAGGAGCAAAGTGTTCAAAAGCAGATTACCACTGATGGCTTAGCCATATTTGTAATCAAATTTTCAAGGACACACATCAGCTTCAAAGGCAAAACAAAAATCACCATTTTTTCCCTTTGATTACTATACCAAAATGTGTGATCAGAGTCATGACTAAATTGAGAATTTTGCTTCTATTCCTGCTATAATGGAGATTTTTTTCTAATTCGTGAAGTTTGATTATTTAATTGCCATAAAATTTTACTCAGTTTAATCAAATGTAAAACATTAAAATCAACATTTCTTTCCTTAAATAGACAGTCAGAAATCAGCAACTAGAAGGGCCCTGTGAAGTTATCTAGCTCAGTGTTTTCCAAAATGGGCTCACCAAAATTACTACGGGAGTGTGATGCTTTTGCCCGGACCTCTGCACTGGAGATTCTGATTCAGTAGAGCTGGGATATGGCACAAAAATCAGATTAGGTCCAAGGGTTTCAGGTGATTTGATAATAAGCCACATTTGGAAAACACAGATTTGGTCCAATAGCATGGGAGAAAAGTATTAGCTTTAAAATTAAAGTCCTATATGTATTGTGGGTTTCCAAGTGATTAAGACTTGGTCCACATATTAAATGTCCCCTCCCTTTTTTTTTGAGGGGTTCACAAGACCATGAGCATTTTGTAAATTTTAAGACTGTGATTTTATTTTTGAAAAAAATAAAAAAACACCTTAAGTCACTTATCCAACATCACAAAGTATCTTGACGATCTTGGGATCACAGAAAATAATTTGTTTAAAAAAATACTTGCTTTATGATACATTTTTGAAAAAAGTATTTTAGATATTAATTTTAATTAAGAGAATTATTTTTTGAAACAAATTTAGATGCAGATTTTTCTATATATTTATTTTTATAAAATATCAAATTTATCTTTTAGACAAATATTAGCTTCTGTTTTCTATTCACAAATTTTATTTCAATCACTGAACTAAATATTGCATTTATTCTTGAAGCCATTAGGGAAGTAATATTCTCATATTCTAGCAACAAAGCTATGATTTATATGCAGTTTGCAAAAATAGCTGAAGCAGTATTGAAAGACAAAATGATGCTATTCAGTAGTGAATTTGGTCTTTACAGGTCCAGATTGAGGGGTTTCTACCAAGGAATTTTGATGTCTTTCCGTGGAAGAAAAGGATATGCCAAAAGAAAGAAGAAAAATAGAGAAAGGGCTAGAGTCTTGAAGGATACAAAGGAGAATATTAGACAAATTTCCAAGATACATGAAACTCTGACAGGCCTCAATACACTTTTAAGACAGTTTGCCAAGGAATATGTTATAAACACAAGTCACCAACCACTTCCTCTGACTTTTACATTAGACTTCTGTAGCTCTTATGGTATTTTCCCATTGGCATAGGCAATAACATATATATTTTTTTGAAATATGCTACTCTGTAAAGTCGTGCTCTAAAAGCATGTAGGGTTCAGGAAAGGTGTCCTCAGAATGTGCCATTTTGGCACATGGATTATTTTGAACTAAGGGCAATCAACACCCTGTGGGCTTAAGAGAAATTTTTGCTCTTCCCTCAATTACACAGAAGAATCTAAACTGGCGGTATTTCCAGAATAAGGGTTCTTAGTGACGATAAATTTTATCTGAGTGAACCATCCCTGTGGCAGGACAGACATCTAGCTACCAAGTCTCTGCTCTTCTTATCGTCCGTGAAGTGCCTTCCTTTCCTCTGAAGTCCCAGCCCCCTACCCTCTTCTGTTTATTCAGATGACATATACACCTCATTTTGCTCGATTGTCTTTGGAATTTCCATGTCTGTCGGATTCCTCCTAAGTATGATCTTAAATTTGACCTTCTCCGGTTAATCTGTCTCATATCAATTTGAATCTGAGTCCAGCTAGAAGGACTTATGAAAGAACAGGAATTCTGCTCCATGATAAAGAGTGACCCCCAAAGCACAGATTTATCTTTATTTTATAATGCCAGTCATCTTTAATTTCTATGAATCCTTCCATTTTTCTACATCTATTTAATGTCAAATAATGGACATTGATGGGAGTTAAAAACTGGTGGGGAATTTTGGTCAAATATTCAGATATTTCCTTTCCATTATTTCAAATATATGTAGTATTTTTGAAAGATTCTTGTGACTTTTTTTCCATGTGTCGTTCAAATGTTCAACATTATTCAAACACCTTCCCTTCCCCTATAAAGTAAGCATCCCAATAATATAATGGCCAAGTGCTTATCTATGAAACAAGTTTTCAGAAATAGCTCCAATGTGCATATAACCAGAAGACTGTCTGTGACCATTCCTAAAAATGGTTAGTTCAAGCTTTCAGGTTTTACTCACAAAGACAGATTTTTCAGGTCCTAAAACATGTCGAGGTAGGACCCACGCTCTGAAAGTTCTGTGAAGCAGAGCCCAGGAGACAGGGTTTATTATTAGGTGGCAATTAAAATGGAAATGTTGTTTTCTCAGTCTGCTTTATGCATTTCTGGTGTCTTCATATAATTCAATTTCCATAAATCAATTGGAATCAATAACTCTTTGTAATCATAAAGAAGGAGAAAACTGCCATAAATTTTAAGACATGTTGTTAGATTGTTCATGCTTTTGCATTTTGTTAACACTATTAAAATATATATGCAGCAATTTAGTGAGTGGTATAAAATTTTATTGCTGATAAGTTTTAAATATAGAGACTGGATACACACAGTCAACTCCTTACTCTTCTAAATTCTCAGAGACATAATCAAAGAAGGAAAACAGACTTCAAAGAGCCTGTAAAACTAAGCAAGGGTATAATGAACAAATTTCATGTGTTTAGAAAGTCCTTCAAGTGTAGGAAAGACGAGACCATCACAGCTACAGAATAATTCTCAGTGCAGCTGGGAAATGGCAGGAGATCTTTGAAACCCCAAGTTTGAAGCAACAGCAAATACTGAGGATGAAGACGGGGCTCATGTGAGTCAACTAGAGAAAATTCGGAATCCTGCAAGGGACCTCAAGATGTACAGTGGACGCCAAAGCTAGGAGAAGATCCAGCCTGTCTTACCTATGCAGGGAACACGAACTACGAGAGGGATCCCATTGTGGAAAGGCTCAGGGTCTCCTGGTCTGACGCTGTTGGACCAGCCTCTCCCCCCTTTGTCCTACTGTGCTGTGTCCACTCCTAGAACCTATTCTTTCATTACGCATGTAATGAAGAAAGGTCAGAAAAGAGCTTGACAGAAGAGAAAGGAGCAATGATTTGAATCAATATAGGTAACAAGTAGCTGGGAAAGGGAGGAAAACAAGCTGGTAGGAAAGTGGGAGAAGGTCATATGGTTCCGGCACAAAAGAACCAAGACTGGGGGATGTGAAACAGTTGGCGACAAGGAGCTTTTAAAAATGTTAGCATTATGACTTGCACCTCCCTTTTAAGGTATTTTTGCGGTATGGGAACAAAAAGTACAGTATCTTTTTAAAAAATTAAATTTTAGCTATTAAATTCTCCAACTCAAATTAGATATTGTTTACAACTTTGAACTCTGTAGGTAATAACCTCCCTTTCGAGCGCTAATCCATGATTTTGTACTTTAACGTGCGTTCCAGATAAACACCGTTGATTCCAAGGCGCGTGTAACATCTGAATCGCTAACACTGGAGGGAAGCGGGAACCCTTTAACCGAGAGGCATAGTGTGTACTTGAAAGGTGCCCCAAACACACAGAGATCCCTGGAGATTTGCTGACTTCAGAGATGAAAGTAAGAGGATGATCTCCTTGGAGAGGGATGCTTTCATCTGAGAATGAAACATACCGGCTCTGATGCGAAGTTGCTTCAGGAGATGTTCGTTTTGAGTACCTGTTGGACTGTTTAGTGACAGCCCAGGTCAGTGTTCAAGTTCAAACCCCAGCTAAGGTACGCCATTCAACGGTTGACAAAATGAGGCTTTGGGACTCAAAAAAACATGAACGAAACCCAGAATAATCAGGAATTAACATACAATGTTGAACATCACTTCCATTCTCAGGAGCCGCGTGGTCTTAATTCTAGCTGGTGGCTAAATAAATTAGGCCTGAGGGAAAAAGAAATGTATGTGGATCAAATGGCAAATATGGAGCAGGACTGACTTTAGAAATTTAGACCTAAGGCTCAAGGGCAAATCAACAATAGAGAAGGATCCAGTGAGTAGGAAAAGAGCGAAAATGCACCAAATATATGAATAAGATAAAATGGCATGAAAGTACAGAATCCAAAGTGCAAAAATAAAATGGACTTAAATATAAATATATCAGGGTCACCTGGGAGGCTCAGTGGTTGAGCGTCTGCCTTCAGCCAAGGGCGTGATCCTGGGGTCCTGGAATCGAGTCCCGCATCAGGCTCCTTGCATGGAGCCTGCTTCTCCCTCTGTCTGTGTCTCTGTCTCTTTCTCTCTGTGACTCTCATGAATAAATAAATAAACTCTTAAAAATATGTATATATGTGTGATAAGAATAAATCTAAAAGGGAAATAAATCTATGGAAAAGAAATAGAACTAAAAGATACCCCTAAAACATAATAAACATGAGAAGTGAACCGACCTATAAAAACTTACATTAACATGACTTTAGTGTTCTGTATCCTGCAGTAACATGCCTTTATTAAAACTAGGAAAGTTTTCTTTAGTAAGACGGAGTTGCAAATAACTTTAGATATGCTTCAGGAACTTCGTGAAAATTCATTTATCCAAATGAGAAACTACTCAACTACTATTTGCTAAAATCCACAGGTTACTTGAAAATTGCACTGGAAAAGTGAGATGTTTCAAAACATTTCTTTAATATTTATGAGGTCAAGTGACATGCAGCATATTTGAACTATGCAAATAAAAATCTTTTAAGTGCACAGGATATGTCCACAAATATTTACCATCTTACATGGAACTGTCACAAAAATTTATTATATATTGATTGATTGTATATTGGTTTTATATTGATTTTATATATTTTAGTCCTAAAGCAAATCTCTACTAATTTTTAATCAGTAACATAGAGACCTAGTTCCCTAACCCATTGCAATTAAATGCAAGACCATTAAACACAACAATAACACCTGGAAACAGTTGAACAGAGCAGCTACTTTGAGGACTTTGAAAACTCAATAACAAGCAGATTTGGGAAGAAAACCAGGATTTGAAGTGCCACCAAATTAGTGATAAGTTTAGCTTTTTTTTTTTTTTTCCTGATATCTTCACACCACTTAGCCCAGAATAGAGCCATAGTTCCAGGTAGGGCTCTGCAGAATAAGTAAATAGAGCCCCCATTCGTGGCTGGAAAAACAAAAAGGGGATCCACAGGGAAGTACAAAATACCACGGTGGTGGAAAACCAAAGGCAAAAGGAAATTAAATTTCCTTACTCCCTACAGCCCTTTGGCAAGTCCGGGAAACAGGCAGAGTGAGGCTCCTCGAGGATCGCAGCTGCCTGGATGTTCATGCTGCGCTGAGGCAGCAAGTGCAATCCTAGCCCGACCCCCAGGAGCCCGTGAGTCTGCTTTAACATCTAAAAATCCCTTTGGAAACTCCCTTTATCTCTAAACCCCCAAGATACGTGTTGGCGATCATCCCCCAAGCACTTGATCCACTGATACACATCAGAAGGGTCTCATGGCTAAGATTTTATTTGACAGTAATCATGACCTTTCCCAACAACAGCTGGCCCCCTCAAGGACCTGGAGACCCCATTTCCAAAGCTTAAGGTCTCCCTGACCCCCTTCCCAACTTGGACGTATATAATCAGCACCCCCCTCACGACTCCAGGGCAGCTCTTTCTCCCTTGGTCCAGTCCTGGTGCTTTCATAAAGCCACCTTTTTGCACCGAAATGTCTCAAGGCTTCTTTGTTGGCTGTTGGCTCCGAACCCCACCATCTTTCCTAGATCACCACTGAGACGGACAGGAGGAAGGCCTTGGGAGAATTAGGAGTACACGAGTTCCTGAACTTCAGGTGCATAGATCTGATGGACTTAAAGACTGTGAGAACGGAGTCCAGAAGTGGACAGCCACCCAGATTTCAGATTAGGCACTGGGTGACTATGCGTGAATGACAGACGCAAAGAGAGCTACGGGTGTCTTGAAAACCGAAAGACCTCAGGTCAACAGTCTAAACTCCAAAGTGAGGCAAACTCAATGCAAAGCAAGCAGGAGGGAAAAAAATAAAAATAAGAGCAGAAATCAATGAAGCTGAAAATGGACAAACAATACACAGCATAATTGAAATCAGAAGCTGACTCTGTGAAAAGATCGAGCAAATTGATAAACCACTAATAAAACTGACCAAGAGGTCACAGCACGGAACATCCAGAAGAAAGTAGGAAAAAATCTATGAAGTCTGACATCCAGTGGAGGAAAATTCGTTGACCCATAAATAATAATGAACGTGGCTAGTGCAAACTATGAATTTATATAACCATTTTTGAGAAGTTTAGGAAAAATGTGCACACGTAAAGCAGTCGATAATTTCATTTCTATATATGCACATAGAGTGAAATAAAAAGATATGCAAAACATCGCAGTGTGAGAGAAAAACCAGATGGAAACAACACAAATATTAATCATGACTGCTCTAGAAGAACGTAGAGTGCTGTACTTGCTTAACGGAGTAATGCAGCATTGAAATAAATGAACTCGGGCTACATACAACATGGATTAATCTCACAAAAAATGTTGAGAGAAAAAAGCAATTTCCCATGGATTCAAACGCCGTAATTCTATTTCTACAACCTTTCAGAATCAGATATTAGTTCTCAAAGTTCACTGCATTAAAATGTCTCAGGATCCTTCTTTAAAAATATAATACACACCGTGTTTTAAAAATACATGACTGTTTTCAGATGCAAAACTCAATTGCCAAAATTATGAATATAGGCACGTAAACAACGGCATGTACTTATGTGCATGTGCCACACACTCACACTCATACCCATATATATATGTATACATATATACCTCAAACTGAACACACAAAAAAATCAGCAAATTCAGAGTATTTCAAAACTTAGAAGCAAGGGAAAGGCATGGACATATTAATTATAGATAAATAAATTAGATGATATATAAAAAAGTGTGTATTTATACATATATGCCTTTTACATGTTTATGCCATGATTTTTTATATATATATATAAATAAATAATATATCTGGTTGTATATTATATATAATAGGGGATTATATAATAAATATATAATATATTAATTATATTTAATATATAATATATATTATATTAATTTATATATAAATTTATTATATATATATATATAATACCAGAAGGTAATAATAAATCACTAAGTAGAGAAGCAATAATCCATACATAAACTTTTTCGATCAAAAGGAGTCAACAATCAGACAAAAATGCAACTTTTTCTAGATGCGCTTTGGTGACCCGTTTTTCAAAGGTAAAAGGACCTGATTCCAGGATGGCATAAAGCTTCTCGGCGTGGCATGTTGGAAGCGGGGAAGGCTGTGAGTGTGGGAGCAGGGGGGTGGATCGCTCTGTGTTTGCTGCTCAATCTTGCTGGGACTCTAAAGCCGCTCTAGAAAAATAAAGCATATTCAACAAACAATGGGAAATTAAGAAAAACAACTTTTCTGTTGCCTCAACTAAACAGTGCATTGGAACACCAATGAATAAAATCTAAATCTCCTAGTGATAATCACATACATCCTATAAACTCAGCGGCACTGAAACATATTCCCAGCTATGTAAAAAACTAGGGATCCTTTTACCCTATGAGAATTATCCATGAATTTGGCTCTTCTTTTAAGTAATATCATCTAAAGAGGTTAACGTTTATTTGGGAGAGAAGCTTAGACTGACGTGTGGCAAAGGCAGAGAATGACTGCTAGGGACCCTGCTTCAGCGGGCACTTGCTGACAGTAAAACAAAACGCCTGCGGATTTAGCCTCCTTTAAGGCTGTAGGGCCACCGGCTGTAGCTACTGGCCTCGTTCCTTCCCCTAAGCGTCCTCCTGGCCGGTGTACAAAACATCTTCCTTGGGCGAAGTCCTAGTGAATAATCGTTCACTCCTCTCTTTACATATTCATGGATGCTTTACTGCCCCTTGGAATTCGTGCTCCCAGGAAACTACCCACCTGTTCTATGCTTCAACCGAGCAATATATATAGTCTCCAAACACTACAAAACTCATCACCAGATTGTGCAAAACGGTATATTACCTAAATGCTTCAGTGGTAGAGAAGGCTTTTCTGTTCTTCAGAAGCTTTTCCTTTTTTTTTTTTTTCTTTAGAAAACGATATATTAGAAGAAAATATATGTGGACGTTAGGCTTCGTTAGGCTTGCTACAGTGGACGCTCCAGATGAGGAAGGCACATCTTTATAGCAGTGATTGGTATAGATGAACTTGGAAAACATTTCCCAGCAGTTGCCATGGCATCTGACATTACATAGAAGACAAGTAAATTGTAATTAGCAAACCAGAACCCGTTTCCAGTTTTTATATTATTTTCTAATAAAATTGTATAATTGAACTTCTTTATCTGCTGGCTTTAAGATTGCTTCCCAATAAAATAAATAAATAAATAAATAAATAAATAAATAAATAAATAAATAAATAAATATTGCTTCCCTATAGACAATATTAGATGATGCACGTTTCATCATCTAATTTATTATTACATTATTTTGACCCAATCAATATTCATATCTGATATTTCATTTCTTGACTCTAATTCTCTTAGTTGACTAAGATAGTGAATTTGTTTAAAATCTCATTTAGCACCAAGAATATTTGCTGATGGAATCATTTAATCAAAAGCACATTTAAAACTAAATTACCTAAATTATAAGAATAATTAAGCACACTGGAGAATGTAGCCTAGATTAAGCTTAAATGAAGACCCACTTCTCTGCATATTCATGAATTTATGTTTTTCCTATTGGAAAAAATGAAAACTAGTGATTTTTAATCAAGACATTATGTCAATTCAGGATGTGACTATTTTTGCTTGGGTATATATTTTAAGTTTAAAAATCAGGAAACTGTCGTATTAAATACAATAAAATTAAATGTTATTCTATTATAAGGACAAGCAAAGGAGAGATCCTGGCTTAAGAATTCCAACTACAGGAAAAAAAGAATGAGGATAGGTAATAGATAATAGATAATGGATAGATAATAGATAATAGATAGATAATAGATAGATAGATAGATAGATAGATAGATAGATAGATAGATAGAAAAAGAAAACCATTAATCAAGATATCCAAGTAGGAACTTCCCTAGATGAAAATAAAATGGAGCAGCACATAAACCATATACTAAGAACAACACTTCTTCATTCATCTTTGTTGTTGTTAATAAGATATGAAATTATAAGAATCCACAATAGATAAGACGTATTAATTATAGTTGCTTCATTGCCTCAAAGAAATCAACAGAAAATGTTAGAAGGAAAATGAAAGGGGCCCTTGGGTGGCTCAGTCGGTTAACCATTGGGACTCTTGATTTCTGCTCAGATCGTGATCTCAGTGTCATGGGATCCAGCCCCAAATAAAGCCCCACATCAGGCTCTGTGCTCAGTGCTGAGTCTACTTGAGATTCTCGCTCCCTCTGCCCCTGCTGCGTGTGCTCCCTCTGTTATAAATAAATAAATAAATAAATAAATAAATAAATAAATATAAAGTTATCTTTTTAAAAAATGAAGTGAAATGAGCAATGTTGGGATGAGTTAAAGCTATGAGAAAATGAGAGGAAGGAAAGAAATCTGGTTTTGAAAGCTGGTAGCCAACGGCTAGACTATAATGGTATTACTGAGTATTAAATAAATTCACAAAATGTCAACCATAACTAGATCACATGATCCATGTCTGTAATAGGAATAAAGAAAACATGAGCACTAGGAATCATGCCTGAACATGAAACGAAGACAAGGACGCCACATCAGAAAAACAACCAAGCATCCCCCTCTCTAGGTTTACTTGAGTCAAGGCTACTTCTCTACCATGACAACCCTAATCCTCCATTTGCCTCCTGCCTCCTACAAAAAAACAAAGATGCCTTATCATTACATCTCCCCTGCATTCTAACCGAACCCAAATTAGATCCAAACAGAGCACAGGATGCTGAAAAGGCTTATTGTCTAGTAATCAGTGTGAAATATACAGCAGGTTATCACCAGGTGGTGTTGGGAGCTTGAGACATAGACCCCGGATCTGATGATGGGTGGCACCATTGTCCCTTTGTAGTCCTGACAATCCCAAGGAACGGGGCTCCCCAGGGTACTGGACAGCCACCTGGCAACCCCATGTGGGCAACTGCACCATGTGCCCTGGCCAGGCCTTAAACCGGAACTATACAAAGCACCTTACTTATTCATTCTGTTCCTTGGGGCAACCCTATTAGCTAGGTGTTCATATTTCTCCATACAAAAGATTCATCTGGGTCTTAGGCCAAGCACATTCCCAAGGTCAGGGAGTGGACTCATGATGTAACCTCAGTAAATGTAGGCAATATAATTATTATCTCTATAGATATACTTTCTACAAAGAAGGCGGGCCACAAAAATAATTAATTAATTAATTAATTAGTTAAAAATTTTTTAAAAAGGCAAGCCACGCAGATAATAACTGAAGTTAAAACTGAAAACAAACACATAGCTTCATCCAAATTCTTCATTACAAAAGTGAAAAAAAAAAAGACGTAAGAAATTTGTTTCCTAGTGTCTGAGAAAGGTAGATAATGAGCACCTTGTCTAAAGATGTCAACTTTATAGTATTTACGTGATAAAATTTCTAGAAGCAGATGAGCATTTTAAGAAAGATTCAGGATATTAGATAATTAAACTGGAGTTAACAGTTCGCTATGTGACTGCATCTCACCCAAAACTCCTGGCAAGGGCATGACCTGTCTGTTGTAATCCTGAAGCCCGCTGAGTGCCAAGCACATAGTCCATGATCAGCAAACGTGCTCAATGAACAACAAACGAAATACCTGAGTAAGATAGCTCACCGTTAGAGTTCTGTTGTAGAGACACCAGCAGGTAACGGTGAATTATTTTCTGGTACCAATGTCTTTCCCTTTTCATTACAGGTATTCCAAAGTCATATGTTAATTGATTTTCTTAACAGAGCAAGTCATTAGATGCACACATTGCATCGGCAACGGAACCAAAGACGTTATTTTCGTTTTGTTTTTAAATCCTGACAGAGCATCAACTGGAGACAACTGTAAAAATAGAAAAAAGTGGCCTCCATTTATGTATGTATTTATTTAATATATTTGTTTATTTATTTTTTAAGGTATCATTTATTCATGAGAGACACACAGAGAGAGACAGAGATGCAGGCAGAGGGAGAAGTAGGCTCCCTATGGGGAGCCCAAAGTAGGTCTCGATCCCAGGACCCTGGGGTCATGCCCTGAGCTGAAGGCAGACGATCAACCGCTGAGCCACCCGACATCCCATTATGATATTTTCAACACTGCTCTGCAAATATTCATAAGTAACTTTTTTTTTTAAGATATCAAGGAGATTACTAACTCTGGCAGTTATTCTGAAAGAAATACTATGAAATCTGAAAGACTGCTACAAAGCTGTAAATTTATCTGTAACATGTTAAACAACAAAAAATTATCTCTTTTGTATTGTCTTTTATTCAGAATAAGTAATGGAAACTTCGGGAAGATTGCCATATTATACAAGACAGCGTAAAAATTAAAATAGCTGAAACATGCACGTAGCATTTCATCCAGGTACCAAGATGCCATCCTCATAGAAATAGTCATTGCATTGTGCTAGGAATATCCTAATTACATGTATTATTAAATTCTGTTCATCACATTTTAACAAATATCATAACTACACTAGAATGGAGCCATGGAAGTGTTCAGAGCAGTGTTCAATTGGTAAAGATGTCATATAAGAAATGGTTGAAGGCGCAACTGGTACATTTAGAGGAAAAAAAATGCTCATGAGAACATGCCTTAGGTGTGAACCTGTTCTAGGTTTATTTGTAACTCAAAAAAAAACCAAAAAACAAAATTAACTCCAGTAGAATGCAATCATCAAGATGTGCAGTTTTGTTTCAATAATAAAAGATAAATCCTGTTTTAAATTAATTTTAAAGAGTCTGGCTTGGTCTGACTTCACAGATCACTAGATTTTCGCCTTCCAGGCATTTCAACCAAAGGTGACCCATGACTGGAAAAGGATTTTTGCCTGGAGGGGAAGGTTTGGAGGAAGCTTCTCTAAAGTCACCGTAGTCTGAGGGTTTGCAAATCAGTGAGAAGGTTTACCAAACATAAGGAAGGAGGAGCTCTGCTTGGTCACAATTCCTCATAAGGAACACATTTTCCTTTGAAAATATTTAGTGATTTTAGGATTTTTATTGGTGTTTAAAGGATGCATTTTTTTTCAATTAGGAAATTTAGGAAACTGTTATGGGAAAACATTACAGAAAATCCGGAGAGACTATTGGGTAATGCCAAATCTGCCTGAACCCTTTTATTATAGATGGGCATCATGAGATTCATGGGCCAAGTACAAGTATCTATCCTGTTATTTGGTCAAAAAAAAAAAAAGTCAATTCAAATTATTTCAATCTTAATTACTCAATAAAAGAATGTACTTGTGGATATTTTCTTTAGCGTGAATCTTGTGTATCACAGAAATGAAAAGAACTGCTTTCTGGGGTGACTATACGACAAGCCCAGAAGCCCTGGAAGACCCCAAATTTAACTCCATAAAAAGCGAACTGCTGGGAAGAATGGAAATGCCGTTTTCTAGATACTTGGATGGAGCCAACGACTTGCTATAATGAAGTAGATTCTGTTGTGGGATAACAACGCACGTCTTCATTAGTGGGTCGTGCAAATAAAGCTGATTGATTTCATTGATATAAGTGAATCATTTACCTGGGCTTCACGTTTAATCATTTTGAATAAAAATAATGCAAAAGAAACAATTCTTGATAGAAAAAACAAAGGTTATCTGCGCATTGAGATAGATCTCTCGGGTTCAGGCATAGAGTGAAGACCTCTTGAGGACCAAAGAACCAGGGCTAGTGGTAGATGAAAAACATTGAAGCTGTATGCTGAGAAGACACACTAAATCAATTTATGGAAACTGAAAATATCAGTTTTGGAATTGAGAACCTGTTGGGGGAAACAATACATACTCTATTTCAACTGTGAAATTTTTTTTTCTTAAACCTTTATTAGATTGGCTGTGAACATGATTTAAACAGTCTGTCCCAGAAATTGTTCTGATTCTTGTTGTGAAAAAAAAACACAAACAAGAAACAAAAAAAACCTGTCTTTCAGAACCAGATATTTTATCGGCAATGATTATTATATAAAATATGAAGTCAAAAAATAAAAAATAAAATAAAATATGAAGTCATCCTTTATGTGTGAGAATGAATATTCAGATATAAATAAAAAGATAATATTGATCAGGAACCCTGGGTGGCTCAGGGGTGGAGCGTCCACCTTCGGCTCAGGGCCTGATCCTGGAGACCCAGGATCGAGTCCCACGTCGGGCTCCCTGCGTGGAGCCTGCTTCTCCCTCTGCTTGTGTCTCTGCCTCTCTCTCTCTCTCTCTGTGTCTCATAAATAAATAAATAAAATCTTAAGAAAAAGATAATATTTATCATAAATGATCTGGAATTTGAAAAAAACAATGCTAGAGTTTGACCAAAGCTTTGAGAATGTCCGTGGTAATCTGTGGCCCCCGTCCGGGGTTCACCAGTGCTCTTAGGGTCATACTTGACAGATAATATTGTTGGAGTCAGCACAAGCAAGGAAGGCAGTGTATTTTAAGGAATTTTGGGTATTTTTTTTTGAATGGCATTGCAGGAAGTGCAGCTGGGATGTCATGAGTCACCTGGAATTGGGCAGCCATTAGGAACTAGAATGAAAGTTCTTTTAATTGATTTCCAATTTACAGACATATTGCATTAGCCAATAATTCCCATCTCGTCTCTAGAACACACTGATTAATTCTCTCATGGCATTTGAAAACTTCCATTTAATAACCTCCCGTGATCCAACAGTTGTGCCATTTAGGTTTATCGATATGCGTGAAGTGGTTTGGGCTGATTCCCTAACCTTTCAATGCAGGTTGCGCTTAACTTTTGTAAGCACATAATGCAATTATTATGTAAATTGATGAAGTAAAATAGCAGGCAGCCAGAAAGGCTTTTTTTTCTATGAAGTGTAATTTGAACGCTTTGGAAATGCTTGACAAAGATGCATTACAAACTTCCAGTGAAATAAGACTGTGAAACTACAAAGGATGAGGGAAAGTTTTTTTTTTTTTTTTTAAAGAAAAGCAGACAAATGCTTCACTTACTATACCTCACAAGGATATTTAAGTTCTTGGTCCATTCAAAAAATAAATAATTATTCAATAAATAAATAAAGCCAGAAATTACAAATGATACATTATCTACTTAGTTTATGCAAAGAATATCACAAAAACTCCAATTAGCAAACCTGCACTTACAGAAAAGGCTTTGGCTCTCCTTGAAAAGATATGGGTATAAATGTGCATTTACATTTTTAAAAAAAGTAGAATTTGGGGTCCTTGAGTGGCTCAGTCTGCTAAGCTCAGGTCAGGATGCCAAGATCCTGGACCCAGCCCTGCATCGGGCTCCGCTCAGCAGGGAGCGTTCTTCTCCATCTCCCTCTGTGCCCCCCCCCATAAATAAATAAATAAAGAATATTTTTAAGAATAATAACACAGAATCTTTACAGTCAGTATATACTCCTTTTTAACGATTCCTTGTTTTAACCAAAATTTCAATTACTCATCTTTATCTTATAAAATAAAAGGACTTCCTCTAGCATCCTAATCTCTCCGTGTCTCTGGGATCAATGGATCACTTGCTTCTGCCTCTCTCTTGTGCATTATCTCACTGCAACCGTACCTAAAATGAGCTGAACACCACTTTACATCATGGTGTAAGGAAAAATGTAACAACAAACAAAATACTTCTTTTTTTTCTTTGACTGGAGATGCAGACTCTTATCCTCTTGACAAAGTATCATACAAGCCACATAACTTTTTTTTTTTTTTCATTCTTAGATCATAGGAAGTCCTTTAGGCACTTTTTATACCAAGAAAAATCTCACTTCAGTAACACATCCCCAGGGCCATGTCATAATTATGTAAATCCGTACTCTCACCTAATTCAAAATTTCTTTCCTATCCAGCTCAGAGCTGCATTCCCCCACTGATTTCCTATCTTTATTGTTAGCTACTTACAGAAAGAGCTGGAGATTATTCATCCTTAATTCTCTAGAACTGAACACATAGCAAGTGTCCATCACCTATGTGTTTAACTAAAATGATTTCTCAGGATAGAGGATTTCTTTCTGAGATATAGAGATTCTCAGCCACACCACCAACCACCACCAGCAGTCACCACCACTAACAGCAAAAATCCCTATTTACGGACATAAAAATAGCTTGGCCAAATAACTTCTATCAAATCTGATTATAGGTAATAAACTGGCCAGGAGAATTTTCACTTAATATAATGTCAGAAGTCAAAGAAAAAGTCTGATTCATTTGAATGAGCTTGATAAAGTCATAGCTGCTCAGTATCTGCTTGTTGGATCTTTGAATTGAGAAATTTAAATTCGTAAGTTCACCTATTGTAATTCTCTCTCCCACGACCAACCTACCTCGACTACCTCTGCCTCTCATTCAGAACAATAACGTGAATGCCTGAGTATTAACGCATCATCAGTGAGAGATTTGCTTAAGAGGTAGATTCTTATTTTTTTTAATATTTTATTTATTTATTCATAAGAGACACACAGAGAGAGGTAGAGACACAGACAGAGGGAGAAGCAGGCTCCCTGCAGGGAGACCGACGTGGGACTCGATCCCAGGACCCCGGGGTCACGCCCTGGCCAAAGGCAGACGCTAAGCCACTGAGCCCTCCAGGGGCCCAAGAGGTAGGTTCTGAGCAGAGCTCTTTTAAGGAAGTCAGTTTGGAAGATCAAATCAAAGATGAATGGATTCGTAGCTCACTCATTCATTCATTTAATCAAAAAATATGGAGTAAATAAATATTTATCAAGCTTTTCTTCTATGTCAGTTACTGTTCTCAGTACCTGTGAACAAGCCCCGGCTATATTTCTGCTCTCATCAAGTATTCACTTGAATTAGCTTAGTAGGAAAGGAAAGGGATTCAAGCCAATTAACAAGGGAATTTTAGGGTGATGTGTGCCGTGAAGCATTAGCTCTGATGAGGACTCACTGGGGAAGTTCACTTCCAACTGGGCATCAAGGGAGACCTCACTGAGTGGGTAAGAGCTGAAGGATCCGGTGACTGGATCTACTCCATGGGTAACGTGCGTGAGTGTGTAAGTGTTTGGAGTACATTTGTGAGAAAATAAAAATAGAGCAAAGATCTGGGTTCAGAATTTCTTACTCTTGGGCTAACTGGTTGTCAGGATAGCCATCTGATTTGCAATGAGAGAGAGAGAGAGAAAAAGAACCCATCTTAGGTCTTCAGTTGGAAAAGTGTCTACACTTTGGAGTATTGAATGTTCACGAGAGATAACGTCCTTCAAGCTCGTAGAGTCAGATGGCTCACCTTTGCCCATCTAGAGATATTTCTTTTTTTTTTTTCTTTTTCTTTCTTTTTTTTTAGAGATATTTCTTTTGAAAGAAGAAGAGCATTCCCTTTCAGAGCCGTAGCGGGTGAAATATTGATAGATTTTGACTTTCAACTTTGGTATTTTATGTCACTAGAAGGGTCAGGCAAGTCATTACAGAAAATTATGACAGTTTCCCTTTACATTAATTATTGTTGACTCCTCTGTTACTAATAATATGCATTCGTTTGCTTGATTGAAAATGCAATAGAGGAGCACCTGCGGGGCTCCGTCCCTCCGTGAAGCCTCTGCCCTAGGCTCAGGCTCAGGTCATGACCCCGGGTCCCAGGAGGGAGCCCCATGTCAGGCTCCCTGCTTAGCAAGAAGTCTGCTTCTCCCTCTGTCCTTTGCTCTACTCTTGCTCACGCTCTCTCTCTCTCAAATAAATACATAAAATCTCAAAAAATATATGCAATAAAGAATTTTCTGCTCACTAATGCTGACTGAATAGCTTATTGCTGCAGATCACTACACTCACTCATTCATTCCCAAGCATTCATCAAGGACTCACTATGCATCAGACACAACGTAGGAGCTGAACATAGACGGTCAACAAGTCTGGTAGTTTTCCTGATTTCATGGAGCTTATACTTTTGTTTGTATGTGTGGATTTGTTTTTATTTCAGAAAAATAGCTTTTTTTTTTTTTTTTTTTTACTTTGTCCCCAGGTCCATAAACATGTTTCTTTGACTCATATCTGAGAAGTGACATGTCATTCTAGGTACAAATATGGCTCTAAAGGTGTAACTCTGCAGATTACTTACTCAAATTTCTCATCAGAGGCCTCCACAACAGGATCCTGCTGTGCAAGCTCTTTTAAGAGAGCCTAAGTATTTATGGTTTTTTTCCCCCCCAGAATGGGAATAACAGACAGCAATGATGATCAAAATAAATTTTATCACAGCAGTCACAAAATGTGACAGTCTCTCCTCTTTCAAAAAAACAAAACACTGACTCTCTATTTACATAATTGAGGAAAACACAATGGAAATACTCACAGGGTATTTAAATTCACCACAATTAACATGAAGCAGCAAGGTTTCCTCCTCCAGCATCATTATGGATTAGAAAGGTGCACAGGCTGTTGAGTCTCCACTGCTTACAATAATAGCTTAATATTTGCAGTAGCTTGCAGTAAAGCTAATAAGGTAAGAGAATCTAAGGAAACTCCATGAGCGCTTGTATTTACAGACATTTCGAGATGCCGGTGATCATCCTATAATGATTCCCATCTTGGAGAGACCCTGGTGAAGTGTAACAAACTACTTGACAGATCACTTTCTTCCCATGGAAACGTCCAATGAAAGCAGGCCTGGAATCACCGGCTCTGAAGATAAGCTTCTCTTCCTCACCAGTTTTCCAGTCTAGCCCTACTCTGTGCACTAGAGGACAATCAGGCGTAGTCGTGGTCAGAGAAGACGGATGCCCACAGGCCTTCACCCCGTCATTGGGAGGACGGAACAGTGGCCGTCACCTGGAAGAACCTGATGGAGAGCTCTCTGCACATTACCTAGTGGCCTCCTGCATTTTTCCTTCTTAGCTCATTTTGATGAAGGAGCGCTCTCCTCCTCCTTGGCTCATTGTGTCATTCAGATTCTGTAAGCTCGGAAGCTTGCTGCTCAGTCTGCTCATTTGGGATCTCACTATTAAAAAGATTATACTTGACAGACATTTTAGCAAATCGCAAGGAATAAGAAGACAATTTTGTAAAAGAAGTTGTTGAAATTAAAATATAATTTGTCCTAAACAGGAGATAAATGGAAGTATTTTTTTTTTTGATTCCCAAATTCCAGCTATAAATAAAGCCTCTCAATGCATTTCTTTTATCTTTTCCACCCAACCACAAAAGAACAAATTACATAACAGGTTCTTTTTTTTTTTCCTTCTGTCTACTTGATTTACCAATATGGTGATGAATTGGAAATCTGTCTACTTGTTGTTTTCTCTAACCAAGTCTTTAGCTAAAGAATGGCATAAATCCTAATGTCAAGAAATGAAATTCTAAAATAAGAGCCTAAATATTTATTCAGTCATAATTTCCTCTATGCTCATAAGTGGTAATTAAATATTATGACAGTCAAATGTCCTAATTATTTGTGATTTCTTAACTAAATGTAAATTTATTCAGATTTTTCTAGCAGAATGAAGTATATAATTCCATATTGTTAGGTGTTATCCACTTGTTCAACTATTCAGTATTGTTCAATGTTAATCGGATCAAATCCTGAAAAATCTTTATCTGTAATCAAAGGACAAACAACTATGTACTAACTCTACACTAACTGCTCAGCATTCCAGTTAATTATTATGTAAAAGGGGGTGTGCAGATGGTGGTTTCTGACTGCAGAAATTTAACACAAAACTAAAAATGCAGGGTTACTAGACCACTTCCACAGAACACGGAGAGGCCTTTGCCACTGGCGAAGTGGCGTCGTTAGAGTTTAGGGGCTCATTGTTCCCAGTTTCATCAGGGTCTTTCATCATGTTGCCATCCCAACCTCTCTCAATCTTTCTCAGTCAATACCCTCACACTAACCATAGACACCCTGTGATGCTGAGAGTTCAACTCACCTTAGGCAATAGCGGGATGAGGTCCTGTGTTTGATTTTCAGCATTGTCAATCCTATGGCTACAGATGTCTCTCCTGCAGGACATACAGAGAAGACCTTAGGCCCAAATTCTCAACTCAGGGACTGCATAAATGCAGATCCCTGAGCTCATCCTTTTCTCTCCCCACTTTGTTCAGGGCTATTAGGAGCCACCAACCAACATCATCATTTGCATCTTTAAATCTAATCCGATTAGAGAACCAATTCCAGAAACTCCGGAACCAATTTGGAAAATTAATCCATAAAATTCTCTTCTTCTAGAACTACTGTCAAAACCACATTCCATATTACCCAGGGTTCTCCGGAGAAGCAGAACCACTAGGATATATATGGATAAGTATACGAAAGAGATTTATTATAGGAATCTTCTCATGTTATTATGGAAACCAAGAAGTCCGAATTTCTGCTGGAAATTTTCTGATGCTGGAGCATCGGAAAAGCTGGAGGTATAATTCAGTGTGAGCCCAAAGGCTTGGGGTCCCAGCGTGCTGATGTCTAAGGCAGGAGAAGGTGGATGTCCGAGCTCCAGCAAAAGAGAGCGAATTTGCTCTCCACCTTTTTGTTCTATTCAGGTCCTCAAGGATTTGGATGATGCCCAGTGCATTGATGAGGACGGTCTTCATTACTCAACCTAAGAATTCAAGAGCTAATCTTTTCCAGGAGACACCCCCACAGGCACACCCAGCAATACTATTTTACCAGCTTTTGGCCATCTCTTAGTTCAGCCGAGCTGACACATAAAATTAACCAACACAGCGGGCAAAATGCATCTTCTTACTCTGGAATGTATTTCTATAATCTTTTACACTGCCTGACATATCCCAAGTACTTCATAAATACATGCTGAATGAGTAAATAAAAGTTAAAAAAAAATACTAGTACACCTTTCCTTACCCTGATTTTTTCTTTAGTCAAAGCATTATTACTTTTCATGATATAGTCTGTGTCTTCCTTCTTTCAGTATCTAGAGCACAATGGCACTTTCTTGCATTTTTAAGTACAAAATTCCTAAAGAATATAATTAAAGTATTTCAAGTTATTCAATAGAAGTATGGAATTAATGTGATATTTAAATGATAACAAAATTCCTAATGAATATAATTAAAGTATTTCAAGTTATTCAATAAAAGTATGGAATTAATGTGATATTTAAATGATAACAAAATTCCTAATGAATATAATTAAAGTATTTCAAGTTATTCAATAAAAGTATGGAATTAATGTGATATTTAAATGATAACAAAATTCCTAATGAATATAATTAAAGTATTTCAAGTTATTCAATAAAAGTATGGAATTAATGTGATATTTAAGTGATATAATAACTTTTCTCAGTTTTTTTTTTTTTTTTTTTTTTTTTTTAACTTTTCTCAGTTTTATGAGCATTACTGGCACGTATGTATATTCATCTTCAGGGTCATAGAGTAAGAACTTTTGAATCACTAAAGATGACCACCTAAATGTGGAGAGATACAGAAAAGGAAAAAACAATATTACTAAAAATATTGGTATTGGCAATTGCAGCTTTTTTCTGAATGTCAGAAATGGAGCAATTCAAGCAAAATAAATAAGCATTTCTGGCATAACCCTTCAAGGTGATCCTGATAGTGTTATAGAATATATTTAGATGATATTTCTATCTTGCTCACTGTATATATTCTTCTAATTCTTGATTGCAAAAGCAGATGGAGACGTTAGGATTTTATTTTATGGGAAATCAGACATTACAAACATAGCTCTCAAAAGTGTTTTGCTTGTTTAGAAATGTACTTACTTGAGATGTGACCAGAAAGCAAAATTCTTTTGCTGATATTTTAATCTACTTATTACTCTACACATGTAAAGTGATGTAAGTGGCCCTGCCAGATGTGATCAATTATCAAGAAAGCACTTTCTTAATCTAGGATCTGGAAAAGTCTATGGCTAAGACACTTCTTATATTTGAAATCTCAACCCCGATTTACATGAAAGCTGTTACCAAACAAAACATAACGCAACCGAAAAATTTGGCTCCAAAATCTGAAGGTAAAAAAGACCTTGATTATGGAAATAAAGTATCATAATCTCCATGTATCTGTAATTCAACATTGGATAGACCTTAAGCTGGAACTGGAATCCAAAAATTTTAACAGCAGCAGATAAGAGTTTTTGAGAAAATAATAGATCTACTGACAGGCATGCTTTGAACAGACATTGGGGTTTGAGATTACAGCTCATTAAAAAAAATAAGGAAGGGCTTATACACGTTACGATAACATTTAAGTCAATACTTACTCTAAATTCAGTCATCGGGATCCCTGGGTGGCGCAGCGGTTTGGCGCCTGCCTTTGGCCCAGGGCGCGATCCTGGAGACCCGGGATCGAATCCCACGTCGGGCTCCCGGTGCATGGAGCCTGCTTCTCCCTCTGCCTGTGTCTCTCCCTCTCTCTCTCTCTCTCTCTGTGACTCTCATGAATAAATAAATAAAATCTTTAAAAAAAAAAATAAAAATAAATTCAGTCATCACTGAGTCTTCATAAGACTTACTTAAAAGGTGAAAATGAACCTAATCAAGCTAACAGTTATCATATGACAAGTTGTGTTCTTTGGGCTTTATCTCTTCTTAACAATATTGTCAATTCTCAGCTCTCTCTTGTCCTCCTGCATTGTCTTCTATACTCCATGCCAGGAGAGCCGTGTCTCACAGACTCTTTGCCAGCTTGTTTTTTTTTTGAGGTGAGAAGAGGGGAAGATGGGGGAATGATGATACTCCTGGCTCTAGCCCTGATAAGCAAGCCCAGGCTCCCGTAGCGTAAGCTGTGGCTTCACCACTGCAGCACAGGAGTGGAGCTCGCAAGCTCCCATGGGCTCTCTCAGAAATACTTTTTCAGAGGTATTTCTACCAGTTGCATTGGCAGCGATGGCGCTCCAGTGGCATCATGGGAGAATGTGGGTTTTCTTCTCTTGCAAGAAGTAGCAACTTCTTGGTCATGTCCCTATTGTTTTCCCAGCAATACATTTGCAGTCAATTCCTTGTATTTTTCTCCCTCTATTTTTAAGAAGTTAGTAGTTTTATTAGTTAATAAGTTTAATGACTAGTAGTAATAAGTTAATAGTTTTTTATTTTCTTAATCGGACACAGAATCATATACACATATTGTCTAATCTAATCTTGTAGAATAGACTTGTAGAACAGTTATTATTACTAACCTCATTTTACAGACAAGGAACAGAAGCACAAAAGGATTGATTGACTTTTCAGAGGTCACATGCCGAAGTGGTAAAGCTAGGGTTTGAAGTCTTGTCTCCTAGCACCTAGGCTTTTTTTTTTTTTTTTTTTTTTTAGATGTACTGAACAGCTATTTTATTTTATAAATTTATTTTTTATTGGTGTTCAATTTGCCAACATATAGAATAACACCCAGTGCTCATCCCGTCAAGTGCCCACCTCAGTGCCCGTCACCCAGTCACCCCCACCTCCCGCCCACCACCCCTTCCACCACCCTTAGTTCCTTTCCCAGAGTTAGGAGTCTCTCATGTTCTGTCTCCCTTTCTGATATTTCCCACTCATTTTTTCTCCTTTCCCTTTTACTCCCTTTCACTATTTTATATATTCCCCAAATGAATGAGACCATAGAATGTTTGTCCTTCTCCGATTGACTTATTCACTCAGCATAATACCCTCCAGTTCCATCCACGTCGAAGCAAATGGTGGGTATTTGTCGTTTCTAATGGCTGAGGAATATTCCATTGTATACATAGTCCTAGAGGAGAACACAGGCAACACCCTTTTTGAACTCGGCCACAGTAACTTCTTGCAAGATACATCCACGAAGGCAAGAGAAACAAAAGCAAAAATGAACTATTGGGACTTCATCAAGATAAGAAGCTTTTGCACAGCAAAGGATATAGTCAACAAAACTAAAAGAAAACCTACAGAATGGGAGAAGAGATTTGCAAATGTGTCAGATAAAGGGCTAGTTTCCAAGATCTATAAAGAACTTAATAAACTCAACACCATAGAAACAAACAATCCAATCATGAAATGGGCAAAAGACATGAAGAGAAATCTCACAGAGGAAGACATAGACATGGCCAACATGCACATGAGAAAATGCTCTGCATCACTTGCCATCAGGGAAATACAAATCAAAACCACAATGAGATCCCACCTCACCCCAGTGAGAATGGGGAAAATTAACAAGGCAGGAAACCACAAACGTTGGAGAGGATGTGGAGAAAGGGGAGCCCTCTTACACTCTTGGTGGGAATGTGAACTGGTGCGGCCACTCTGGAAAACTGTGTGGAGGTTCCTCAAAGAGTTAAAAATAGACCTGCCCTACGACCCAGCAATTGCACTGTTGGGGATTTACCCCAAAGATACAGATGCAATGAAATGCGGGGACACCTGCACCCCGATGTTTCTAGCAGCAATGTCCACAATAGCCACACTGTGGAAGGAGCCTCGGTGTCTAGCACCTAGGCTTTTAACCACTGTGCTATGCTGCTTAAACCAGAGCCTCTCTCTAATATTAGGAGGTTTCTTTTAATAGGGCTGTTGGCTTGTAACCCTGTGACTATGCCTGTCTAAGAATCTACATTTGTTAAGTGCTAGTTTACAGAAAATTAAGTTTGCATCCTAGAGATGTAGGTTATGTTTGTACTAGGTCGTTAAATTTTCTATAATGACTTAAATGATCATCTAAGGAAAAATAAGCTAGTATCTATGATGCATCTAAAATCACAATGAGGGGGATCCCTGGGTGGCTCAGCGGCTTAGTGCCTGCCTTTGGCCCAGGGCGTTGACCCCAGGGTCCCGGGATCGAGTCCCACATTGGGCTCCCTGCATGGAGCCTGCTTCTCCCTCTGCCTGTGTCTCTGTCCTCCCCCTCTCTGTGTCCTTCATGATAAATAAATAAAGTCTTTAAAAAAATAAAATAAAATCACAATAAGATATCACTTTAAGCTCACAAGGATAGCTATAGTGAGAAAAACAAGCAATAACAAGTATTGATGAAGATGTGGGGAAACTGGACCCTTCGTATGCTACTGATAGGAATGTAATATAGTGAAACTACCTTGGAAAATAGTTTGCTAATTTCTTTAAGAAGTAAATTAAACATAAAATTATGTCCTTGGTTCCCTCCACAAGCTGAAACTCCCGGCCACGATCTCCTTCACAGAATGTTGCTCCTTCTCCAAGAGCACCAGAAAATTGAAGAGTTGGACCAGGTGACCAGGTGTGTGGCTCTGCACTCTTGTGCCTCTTTCTTATTTACGATACCACAATTGGAGGTAATGGCATGAAACAGTCATGGCTTCTCCTCCCTTGTCTTCTCCAACTTATTTGGCATGTTACTACCAGATTATTTAGATCCAAATCAAAGTAATTTGCTTAAGTAATGCCAAAATTATGGGTATAAATGAGAACTTTCTTTTGATTTTTAAAAATTATTTTTTCTCATACTCCCCCTATTGCTTGCCTTTTTTTTCTGTTTCTTATTATAATCCTATTTACTTTTCCACATGTGATACTCTTCATCCGAACTACTAAAGTGCTAAAAAATTTTTTTAATAATAAATTTATTTTTTATTGGTGTTCAATTTGCCAACATACAGAATAACACCCAGTGCTCATCCCGTCAAGTGCCCCCCTCAGTGCCCATTACCCAGTCACCCCCACCCCCGCCCACCTCCCCTTCCACCACCCCAAGTTATTGCTTGCCTTTTAAACTTTAAGGAGTATCTTAATTTTTTAAAGATTTTATTTATTTATTTGAGAAAGAGCGAAAGAGTGAGCTAGAGAGAGAGAGAGCGAGAGAGCATGAGCTGAGGGAGGGGCAGAAGGAGAGAGAGAAGGGGGCTCCCCAATGGGAGCCCCATGCAGGGATCCCATCCCAGGACCCTGGGATCATGACCTGAGCTGAAGGCAGACACTTAATTGACTGAACCACCAGGAGCCCCAGGAATATCTTATTAAACAGTTTTTTTTAATTTATGTGTTAAAAACTATCATTACATTTTAAATATAAACTATATATATAAATATATATATAATCTATTAAATAATAGATTTTAGTTCTGATTAATAATTTTTTTGTCACGGCATTTTTTTCAAAACTGTTTTCTCCTAGTAGTGTTATAATAGTTACTTTTGTGTTTGGCTTTTCATATATTTTTGGTATGATTATCCAGTTACTTTTGTCGAAAAATATATGATTTCTCCACCGATTTGAAAATCTACCCTCTTACTGAAACCTCATAAACGTGCAGATATGTCTGTGCCTGTAATTCTCCACTACGTTAACTGTCAGTCTGTTATGTGAAGACGAAGGTGCTGGTGGTGCCCGAGACGTGACCCTCGTGGTTTCACGCTCTGCCAGACTTTCCTAACCTCTGCTGCTTCCATACAGAAAATGCAATTCTCTTGTCATTGAGGCAGGAACTGACTCCCTACTGTCATGTTTAGACAGGATTTTTAAACTATGTCAAATCCTGTTAGTAGCTTTAAAGATCCCTAAAGACCCCTATAGGTCAGGCGTTTGATTAGTCATCCTTTTATTCCCAGAGTTTAGCCAAGATCATAAAGAACTAAAATTCTTTTGCTCTTAAGTGACCCAAAATAATCTGGAAAAACTTTGTAATCCTTTTTACATTTTTAGATTTACATCTAAAAGCTTTAAGCTTAAAATAAAATAAAATAAAATAAAATAAAATAAAATAAATAAAATAAAATAAAAATAAATAAATAAAAGCTTTAAACTTAAATAGCTGAAAATTATATGAAACATAAGTATTTATGTTTTTAAGGAAATTGTTATACTGTATGTTTAAATAATTCTAACAATACAATTGCATGACAATGATATACAAAATCACTCACTATGTGTATGTGTCCTTCTCTAACATCCATAAAATTTACATTAATCTTTTCCCATGCCAATTTTTTCTCAGGATTGTATCATACTTTTCTGGAGCAAAATGTATTAATTAAAATAAATTTTAAAGAATGTCTTATAACCATCAATTTCTACGTGTTAAAAAAAACTGAATTGAGTCATCTTTCCAGTTGTTACCACTATAAAAGAGACTCAAATAACAAAAATATTGCATGTTTTGATAAAGAAATAATCATTCAACATAAAAAAGTCAATTTCTTTGGAAATTAATTTATTAATGAGATGGATAGAGCTGGATTCTTTGCAATTAGTTAATTAGTTAATGTAGCTAGCATGAGTAGTAATTATTCTTACAATGAGACCTTTCTTTTTAGACTATTATTTTCTAATTCTTTACTTTTATTAACTGTAAGAGCAGAGAAAACTTGTTTCTCACAGTAGGTAGAAATGGAAGATATTTGTTATAGCAAAATAATTCAATTCTTTTTTTTAAATAATTCAATTCTTAAAACTCCATTTATGTTATTTGCCAAAGTAACGAAGTGATCTACCATCAGAAAGTACAACGATAATTTCATTCGGTCTTCAACTCTGTGGAATACAAAGAATTAGAAACTGCCTACATCCAAAGTGAGTTCTTCCCCAGTTATGAGTTCCCTGAATCCTCAGTTTACTGCTTTTGTCAAGCATTACTGAATCTTTTCATTATAAAGGCATATCCCAGACACAATGTGGGTTTTGCTCCACACCGTTGCGATAATGTGAATAGTACAATAAAGTGAGTCAAATGATTTTTTCTTTTTTGGTTTCCCAGGGAATCTAAAAGTCAAACTTACACTATAGTCTATTAAATATGCAATAACATTGAGTGTAAAAAAATCCAATGTACTGACCTTAATTAAAAAATAATTTATTGCTAAAAAATGCTAACCAACATCAGAGCTTTCAGTGAGTCCTAGTCGCTGCTAACAGATCACCATAACAAATGCAATAATATTGAAAAGGTTTGAAATACTGTAGGAATTACCAAAACGTGACAAAGAGACATTAAGTGAGCAAATGGTGTCGGAAAAATGGCACCACAAACTTTCAATTTGGAAAAGTGTTATACCTGTGACATGAAATAAAGCAAAGCACAATAAAACAAGAATTGCCTGTATAAATTTACTAACGCATCCTATTTAGCTGAATCCTATTTCACCTGGTGAAACTCAGTTGTCATTCAATTTTATCAACAGCATAAGAAAGAGGAAACAGAGGCACACGGAGATTAAGCAACTTGTCCATCACCCCATTTAATATCCAATAAATCTGTGTCTATCTGATCCTAGTCTTCCTTTGAGAACTAAGTGGACTCTATTCAATACGAAACTGTCATTAAGGTTTTTATAAAAAGAAGATATAATTGCCCTAAGATATAAGGAAACTAGTTAACTATGAAGTAGTTGAAATAAGGATCAAAACTGAAGTCGTATCGCCCTACAAAGCCCTCATAATGACACTGCCTCAAATTGGTTTCCTGTTGACAACTCCCTTTGTACGGTTCCTTAAGACACCTAATTAGTTCCTCACATTTTCTAATTCTCTGAACACCAGGAATGGATCTAGTTCAAAGTACTTCACAGTGGTGGCATTATTGCCCCGCTCATTCTTTTTCTGTATGCATCGTCCTCATCCTCCTAACCTGCTTGGAATCTGTGTAGACATGTCTGCTCAATTTTGGATCCCTCTGATTACTCGTCCCATTCACTTGAAAATCTCCAGTGTCCCAACCTTGAATCTTTTTTAGCCCTTTCTACCTCTCAGCACCCTCTTTCTGTCACCTCTTAGTTCTGTGTTCTCATGGAGGTGAGCATGACCCATGAAACCCAAGTTTCCATATCAGAAACTTGTCTCACCCACCGCACCCAGTCCTGTACTACCTGTTGGCAAAATGTCTCCTGTATCTCTCAATCCTCTTCCACCTATGGCAGGATTGCTAGATGAGCAGCATTTCAACCTCTTTTTCAGGATTATTTGCAAGATCCTTCTCACCTTTCTATACTAGTCTTGCATTCTTTTACTCTATTCTCTGCAGTGCTCCAAGACTGGCATTCAGATATGCGAGCAACAATGCGCATTCAATAAAATATTTCCAAGAAATATACTTCACATCCATTAATTTTCAGGCATCTTGCTAGGTGCAGAGAATACAGCCATCAGCAAAGCACATCTTAAACCCTCCTCCATTACCTACTAGTCAAAATCCAAACTCACAACTACACTTAGTTATGTACCTATTTCTCTTCCCATACAACAAGAGACAGCATCGGTCCCTTCCTCATCCATCTCATCCCACTTTGTACAGTTAGATAATCAATCCCATTCTCAGGTTTTGAACTGAAATCGTCACTTTTAAAAAGAGTCCAAGTAGTAATAGAAGTTAATAGTAGAATTTTAATTAGGTAACTCAGGAAGTTTAACAGGTTGAAATGCTATCTCTTTTCCTTTACTAAACAAGAATAAATCGTTAACATCCAGAAGTACATTGTTTTCTATTAATTATATAGAAAATTACAGTTTCTACATTATAATTGGTCTTCTAAAGTGTTTTTTAATAAGAAAGTCATATCTCCAAATGGAATTGTCTACTAATAAATCATTTCATATTCTGAAAAATTCACCTTGAGATATCAAAACTTCACAAAAATAGACTTTGATGTTGTTGAAATATTAGGAATTTCACTGTTAAGAGTGACTTCCATCTACTTTTATGTGTCACATTTTAAGAAACTCTAATAAAGCAATGCCTGAAATGTTTTTTTGAAAAGAGTACCTTTTTGTTTAGAAGTGAGAATAATTACCATGTACACAGCAGGAACACACCTGGAAAAAAATCAAGCAGAAAGGAAAATTAGCATAAACACAATGTTTCATTTCATTTGAGGGCTTTTATTGATTGAGGGAAAATGAAAAGAAAGAAAAACAAAAAGAAATGACCTGGTTGCCTTAGTTACAACCATCATTTTACATGATTACCTGTCCCTCCAGTCTGCTACATTTAATGACTTGAAAGCTGTGAAGAAAGAAACAACAAAGAGGGTACAATATTAACCAATGCAAATGACTTACTTTAATATTTTTGCCATTATTGTCTAATTTATTAACTCCATTAAAACATTAATACACAGACTTAGAAATGAATGGTCTATTACTCTATAACATATCTTTGCCTTAAAATTAATTTTCCGATTTAAATGAGCACTTGAAAATATAATTAATCCTTTTGCATCCAGTAATTCAGTAGTGCTGATTGCTTGCTTTCATTATACCACATATTCAGCTCGTCTCTAAAGATAACATAAAAAAAATAGAAAATTCTTTAAAGAAACTGAGGTCTCGTAAAAGAGACTCACAAAAACGAACAGTTACCATGCGTATTATGTTTTGTGGAAGATATTAATCACATGATACTAACAACTACAGCATGCAGAGGATCTCCCATGTGCCCCAAACTATACCAGGTGCTTTATATGCATTATTTCATTTATTATTTTGACAATCCTATGCGTTACCCGTTATTTCCAATGTGCAGAGGGAAAAAGTAAGGCTGGAATTCCTGAGCTTTACCATATTGGCCATGTGATGTAAACTTCCTCAAGACCTTATGTTTGAGCCACCTACATGTGAAATCTTTAGTACATGTTTTTCTTGATGAACCTAATTAAGTTTTAAGTCCATGGTCACACTCTCTTTTGATCTGAATCATTTCTCTATGGTTTTAATTGGTAACTACGTAAGTGGTTTCACTTTAAAAAATGAAAACTATATAGTAGTTTTAAATTAAAAGAAATTTCGAACTCAGTGTTTTGCTACATTCTTAATATATTATCAATACTAAACAGAAGAAACTAGCAAGCCATTTAATATCATTGAAACTCCAAATTCATGTTCTGAAAGGATCATGCATCATTATCTTTTTTCTTTAAATATCCATTATTTATTTAGTTTAGGTCTCATGACTATTTGCCTACTTTCTTAATATCTGAGTTTCCTGTAACAGCAGAGGGAGCTCACAGTGTATTCTTCTGAGATTTGTTAAGTTACATATTTTACTTCTGTTGCTCAATGGAGGGGTTGTAAAACTAAAGATTTTTTTTTCAAGGGAATTTGCATAAATGTAATAGAAGATATGATTTATAGACTATGTCTTATAGCAATAAAACATAGAGAAAAATAAATTTCATGACTTCACTATATATACAGTCATTAAATTCAAATTTAGACTTTAAACTTGAATTACTTCCAATTGTTCTCATTACCCTTCATGTCTGTGTCTCGTCCAGATCTCTTTCCCGAATTCCAGACTTTAATATCTATCCAGTACCTCTCCTCAGATGCCTAATAGAGACCTCATCCTGCCTTCTGTTGAGGGCAACATCATCTTCACAGTCACGTAGGCCAGAAGCCCTGGAGTTATCTCAATGTCCCTCTTTCCATTAAATCTTAGCTCCAACCCAACACAATTCTGTTGATTATTCTTTCAATGTGCTTTCAGAACCCAAGCATTTCTCAACACCCCTATGCTCCCACCCATGTCCTCTCTCATTGGGATTTACCTTAATAGCCTCCTAAAAATATCCTGACTTTTCCTTTTGTAAACCACTTCCCTCTTCTAATTTCAACACAGCAACAATAATAATCTTTTAAAAACAAGAAGTATTAGGGCACTGGCTCAGTCAGTTAAGCATCGGCCTTGGGCTCAGATCATGATCCCGCATCAGGCTCCTGCCCAGTGGAGCGTCTGCTTCTCCCTCTCCCTCTGCCTCTCCCCCTGCTCATGCTTGCTCTCTCTCTCTCAAATAAATAAATAAAATCTTTAAAAAAATAAAAAAAAACAAGGGATGTGTCATGTCATTCCTTTCCTTGCATTGGTTCCTCACTTCACTGAAAATGAAAGCCAATGTCTCTCCAATACCCTATTGGACCTCGCATGATTTTTCACTTCCTTCCTAGTTACCTCTCTGACCAAGTCACCCGATGTTCTAGTGCACTGGTTTTTCACGTGTCATACAGGTGTACTCTCATTCCAGGGCCTTTGCGTGGACACTTCTTTATTTGAAAAGTCTTTCCCCCAAAGATCTACAACTAACTCTACTGGGTCCTTTGTTCTTCCTAAAATAGCATCTTTCAATGAGGTAAGCCCAGAGCAACCCATATAAAAAAGCAACTCATAGCCCTCTGCCTCTCAATGTCTTCCCTTTGTGTGCACTACCAAACTTCACTGCTTTTTACATAGTTCGTATTACCTCTTAATACTACGTTATTCACTATATTTATCATTCCTACTGAGATGTGGGTACCAAAGGGCAAAGACTCTTTAAAATCTCTGACATGGCTCAGACATGTAGGAAAATTTCTCATACATAGAAGGTGCTAAAGAAAGATGTTGGTTGAGTTAATATATCAGTGATAAACATTAATTTTGATAATGTTTATGATACGTATGCCACTATTTTTATTACTGTGCTGTAATAGTCATTTTTTTATCAGTGAGGTTAGAACTCCAAAAATAATCTTCATGAGAATTATCAATTATATATATGTATATTTGTATGTACACATGCCTAATGAAACATAGTAGGTATTTAATAAATATAAACTGATTTATAGTGCAATGGACTTTAAGCAGAAGGGTACCGAAGCTTTGTAATAATGTTCAGAGGAGAAATACAGTGTTATTTTCTCACTTGAAAGATTTTGTAATAAAAATAATTAGTTCAGGTCTCAGTATAACCTTTCTCCCAATCTCCTTAAAATAATAATGCTAATGTATTATGTAAATCAGACGAGTCTGCTGGTATTTAAGCTGGTATTCTCTACTGGGAGGTATCTGGTTGCCTACTACAACCGAAAAACCATAAATCTTAACTATTTGGTTGGCTTACAGAACATATTTAGTTTAAAGTTAAAGCCTTGTTTTTATCAGCATTATAGGCTATAATAAAATATGATAAAATCTGCCCATTATTCAAAATAATTGAATAGCTCTACTTCACCATCTACAGAACAAACTTAGGAGGCTTCTGCATGGCTTCCATCAAACTACAACTGATTTCTTTCCAAAATACACCAAGCATGCTCAAAGTCAGGAACCTCTGAACATGCTGTCATTTCTCTTATTTGAAATATTTCCTGAGGGCAAAGCCCATCAGCTGCCCATTAAAATCGATCATCCCTTTCTCCAGGTCTTTCAGCTCCAGATCTTTCACTGCAGTTAGGTGAACGTGGAAAAGTGCCCTCCAACTTCTCTGAACCAAAGGGACGTGCACTGCTTCTAGGTCTGGCCCACAGAGCCGTCAATAAACGCACTCGTGTTCCTCCCCTTAAGCTGATGGAAAGGACAGCGCCCAGGGGATCTTGGAAAATATGTGTTAAAAATTCCACGTAATCCTTATCTTGGCCAAATAATTGTGTGCACAGACTGCCTTGCTGTGTGAAAACTTGCCCTATATGTTTGCATATGAAGGAAATAAACTTCCTGTTCTGTAATCGCTGGCATGGAGCAGGGTGTTTTTTGTTACAGAATTTTCAGCTTACCCAGGCTACCAAACCCCAAATACCTACAACTATTAAGTAGTTGCCTCCTGTGATCCTCAGCCCCCTTGCAAGGCAGAACTAGAATCCTCTGACCTCACAGAAATATCTACATTTATTGCCTCCAAGAAATGACAACATTCAATGCTATATATATTTTTGCTAAGTTGTCTTCCTTTTACGATTCATCTCTTCAAAGCAAGAACTGAAGACTTTCCATCTTTGGAGTCTCCATTGCAAAGAATCTAGAATTACTCTAAGTCCTGAATAAATATTTATTGCTTTATTAAATTAATACATGTTTGAATGAATCAGTAGCCTCAGAAATAATACATATGTCATTCAGGTCAACAGCACTTCCTTTATGAAAATATTAGGCACTCAAATCTTTAACAATTAGAAGATGATTCTATTTCCTTTTTCTTTCCTTTCCCTTCCTTCTCTAGCCACACTGACACATGAACTTGTTTCAGCCACATGCGTCAATAATGAGGCAATGTTAACCTCTTAGAGGGAAGAAGTCATCATTACAGTAGTGGGAAGAAAATGTCTGAGCAAAATCAAACAAAGGAAGACAAAATTAAAACAAATTATTCAACCAACCAACCAACCAGCCAACCACCACAGTGAACGACAAAACAGAAGCCTACACTGATATATCTGGGTGAAAACAATGTGTTTTAGAATCCAAATAATCACATTATGGATTACGAAGGACTTTTCAGAAATTCATCTTGTCAAAGATTAAATTTTCAAAAATTCATTAGTTAATATTAAACAAGAAAATGCAGTGCTAAAGACCAGTAATAAAAGTTGGTTTATGCAAACTGCCAATTTTCCCCTTTAGTTGCATATGAGAAATGCTTTAAATTTATACTGGAACCTCATCAGTCCAGTAAGGACACAGCCTTCAGAAGGTCAATTGTCATTGTGTTAACGGAAACCTTAAGAGAATTGCATTGCTCACGCTCTGGTGGGGGTTAATTAGTTAAATCTTCAGTGCTACTTGACAGCTTTCACACACGTCACACAGTTCAAGTGCGCACAATACCAAGCAATTACACAGCAGTAGAAATTTGACAAAGAAGAAAAGCGAGATCAAATTCGACAATACCTACTTTTTTCTTCTACAAAGGAAAATAACTTTGGCTCAAAATGTAACTTGTGTCTGTTAAATTATTCTACATCGGAAAACAAAGTATAAGAGGAGCAAAGAGAAAAGACAATATATCAACAATAAAATGGGCAATTAAACACGTTGCACAACAAGCACTACAGAATTAGATAGTTCTGGAATACCGTAAATCACTGAAAACTGTTGTATCAAAACAGAAGAACTATAAGGCCATAGAAATGTGGAGTAAAAAGTTCAGCTGGACAACTGATTATTTTTTTCTTCCCCATGCTTTGAAATTAAAAGCTTAAAAAAAATCTGTGATAGTTCTTTGGAATAATTCTGAGATATTTTTCAATTATTTGTTTTCAAAAGTCATCCCCTGCATTCAAAGTTCCAACAATCTAAGTCATCCCTTATATTCAGAGTTCCAACAATCTAAGTTGATTCAAGAATTATACATACTTCTATCACCACTTTTTATTTCCCCCTTTTCCACATGCTTACTTTTTCTGACTGCTTGCTAACATTCATTAGAATGCATTATTTCAAAAGAAGCGCACTCTTTCTGTCGGTTTATTATAAAAGGGAATATTTATAGGTGGCCACTCCTTAAATGGTGTGTTTTCTGTGAAATTTACATTTGAAAGAATTGTTGTGTACGTTTGCAGAACTATTGTATAGAATAATTTTCAATTTGCGTGAAAACAGAGTAATTGATGTAAGCAAAACTAGGGAAGGAATACCTCCAACCAGAGACTTGGCCAATATAAATTTCATCTTATATAAGTGGAGCCCTAAATAAAATTTTCTTGGGCCACTAATAATAGCATGTCATACATTCCCTCCAACCTCTGATTTTAAAACACAATGACAATTTAAAAGGGAAAAGAGAGGCTTATAATATGTATGTCACTTTGTTTAGCATTAGGGGATTCATAGGGACAAAACAAGATCCCCTCATTCTGTGGGTTGAGAGAATCAAAACAAGAATTATAATACGGGGCATATGGTGGGAGATATGTAAGCAAAGCTTATTGGTTGAATAGAGTGAGAACAGGCCATTCTCTCTCAAGGAAAATTAAGGAATGACATTGAAAGATAAATAAGATGGGGACACCTGGTGGGCTCAGCGGTTGAGCATCTGCCTTCAGCTCAGGGCGTGACCCGGGGTCCTGGGATCGAGTCCCATGTTGGGCTCCCTGCATGGAGCCTGCTTCTCCCTCTGCCTGTGTCTCTGCCTCTCTCTCTCTCTCTCTCTCTCTCTCTCTCATGAATAAATAAATAAAATCTTTTAAAAAAAGATACATAAGATGTTAAGGGCATCTAAATTTAGAGAAGCACTGAGAATAGTAATAGCAAAGCCTTAAGTCCTGTTCATTAGTGTTCAATGCTTTATTACAGCATGTGCAGAGATTGAAGGTATATAATGAAATATTATATTAGAAATGCTAGTTGGAATTTTCTGGCCCAATCAAGTCCTCTACACCATGCAGCTCACAATCCCATAAACTATATCCTTAAGTTCATCCTCTTACAACAAAGTGTAAAGCTAGAACCATCTAAACTGGGTCATGTAACGCCCTTCTCCCCACCTTGGGCCAGTTTCCCTCAGTCATCTAGCCTACGTCATCTGAGATCAACTCGTGACCTCATTTCACTGTGTGGAACCCACACTGCATGGACCTCCCATCACAGGGGCCTCACACATCCGCTGATCAATGCTACACCTTCTTTGGCAAAATATCTCCCGGAGGATCAGTGCACCCTTCTCCCCAGTTCTGGTCGCTCCTTATCCATTTCTCTCTGTGCTTAAGTACACCTGCTTTTTGTTTGCTTTGGATCTTTCATGACAAAAGGACTCTGTCCAAACTGTGGGGCTTGCTGTTGCCCCCTAGGTTTCCTCAGAGCTTGGAGAAATAAGCACGGTCACGGCATGCAACACACATTTGCTGATTGAGCCATGGCACCAGATGAATGGATATTCCTCCCACACAAGACTCAGTCCCAATGATTTGGAACTCAAGTCTAATCAGGAACCATTTGGGGAAGGCCTTAATTATATCCTGTGATCAGGAGAGAATAAGATTTTGCCCAGGTAGGTAGGCTGTTTAAGCTTTCAAAGGGTACCCTACCCATTTCTGACACTGCCCCCCGCATGTCACTGTATTAAATGCTGAAGTGAAAGGATTTTCCTTTAGTAAAGAACGATAGTACTAATACAAGATTCTGACAAAGAATATGACCTAGGCTCTCTCAACAAATCCTTAGGAAAATCCTAGTTATAAGAATTATTATGGGGGCTCCTGGGTGACTCAGTCTGCCTTCAGCTCAGGTCATGGTCCTGGGGTCCTGGGATCGAGATCCACATCAGCCTCCCTGCTCAGCAAACCCAGGGAATTTGCCTCCTTTTCTGACCCTCCCCCTGCTATTTCCTCTATCGCTCACTCTCTCCCAAATGAATGAATGAATGAATGAATGAATGAAATAATAAAATCTTTAAAAGAAAAGTGTGACATATAGTTCTCAACAACACATATAGTCTCTTAAACAGCCTAGATTTGGTGGTTATATCATGGCATCCAAAGGCTATGAAATTGGGTCAAAATGATTGGGCTATTGGTGAAAATGCTTTCACTCCTCTGTATTTTGATGCTATGCTCTCTACTTTATAATATTCTGAGTAACATTATAAAAGGTTTTATATAAAATTCTCTACTGTGTTTCATGTTGAGAACATTGTCAAATCCACTTTCTGTTCTATTAGTCAGAGTGTCTCCTTCGCGAGGTTCTATCAACGAGAATTCCAAGCAGAGCAGCTGTGGGGCCATTTGCCATGCATTACTTTATCGATCTTAATTTCTAATTTCCTTTATATCTTTATTTTTTATCAGAAACCATAAATTCTATCATCTATCTACCTATCATCTATCTGGCTATCATCCGTCTATTACCTGTATACCTATTTTGTTTCTTCAAATTATCTTAGTGAACAAATTCAATATTATAAAATAAAACTTTATGTAGATCAATTTTTTTGGTGAGCATACAAATTCCATGAGTTTGTAGGTCTACTTATTTGTTTCCCCAAGAAATGATACTTGAGTTTTGTGACATATCTGAGAAAGATCTCTCCCTTGAGATTAATTATCCAAAATGTAGAGCAATTAGGCACCAAACTTCTACTTCATACCCCAAATGAGTTTAAAAGCTCCAATTCCTAGAAAGGACAAGGAAATTAGATAAATCCATGAAATAACTTTAGGGCCATTTCTTTATCTTAGATAAAAAAATTATTTTTGCATTTTATTTATTTATTTATTTATTTATTTATTTATTTATTTTGAATATTTGTATTTTAAAACCAAAGAATTCCACATAGAAATATTTTCCCTCTCATTTTTTAAAAGTATGTTATCTTTCCATTTATCTTTCATTTTTGCACTACTGATAGAGCCATAAATGAGTAGAAATATCTCTTTATTTAAGAACAATAGTGCAAACCCTATTACAAACCCCAAGTAATAATTTGCCTCACTGTTGGGTAAAAGTTGGAGGAGGAAAAAATTTGATGCAAAATCTCTGAGCTCCAGCTCATTGCTGCCTGAAGGAAACATGCAATGAGCATTGCCAAATCTTGTTATTATTTAGGACAAGCCAGAACTACAATATTTCAAAAAATTAAAACAAAAACAGTTATATGAGCCAAGCCAAGCCTATCCGTGTCCTGGTACAGCCATGGGGCTGCTTATGATTTACAGGTAAGATATCAATCTATCATCCTCTGAATTTATTGTTGTGGAGGAAATTTTTTTAAGTCAATTGTAGTTAACATTTTTCCTTTTCAGGATATTTATAAAGTTTAAAAAAATGCTACTGAAATTTTAAATGTCTTTGTCTCTAAGTTTGAATCCCTTTATTCTTTCTCCATGGTGCACCGTGAGCATTATTTTACTTATAAATTTAAGTCTTCAGCTCTGGAACATTTTTCCATTGTACTATTGATTTTTGAATTTTATTTGTTCATTCATCTTTTTCTGGTTTGGAGGAAGTTTCTCCCTATGCTATCCTCTATCTTCTATAGCTGTCATCTCTCTCCACATTTTTTAATGTCTTTGTCCAATTCCTCTGCACTTTTGAAGAGTCTTCTAAAGTTCTCACACACATCATAGCCTTTCTCTGTCATCATTCTTTCACCTTTGATTAATAGAAATACAATTGGAGAATTTTTTGGGCTAGGAAACTGAGGATTACATAATTCTTCTACCAGGTGGGACCATGGCTCTTTTATTATTTTTTAAATTTTTATAAGTTTATTTTGTATTGGTGTTCAATTTGCAAACATATAGAATAACACCCAGTGCTCATTCCGTCAAGTGCCCACCTCAGTGCCCGTCACCCAGTCACCCCAACCCCCCACCCACCTCCCCTTCCACCACCCCTAGTTCATTTCCCAGAGTTAGGAGTCTCTCATGTTCTGTCTCCCTTTCTGATATTTCCCACTCATTTTTTCTCCTTTCCCCTTTATTCCCTTTCACTATTTTTTATATTCCCCAAATGAATGATACCATATAATGTTTGTCCTTCTCCGATTGACTTATTTCACTCAGCATAACACCCTCCAGTCCATCCCCGTCGAAGCAAATGGTGGGTATTTGTCGTTTCTAATGGCTGAGGAATATTCCATTGTACTTATACCATGGCTCTTTTATTTAGGAGGTTGCCAACATCTATCTATCTGTCTATCTATCTATCTATCTATCTATCTATCTATCTATCATCTATCTATCATCTGTCTATCTAACATCTATCATCTATCTATCTATGTCTATATCTATCTATCATCTATCATCTATGTATAGTGACCTACATATAAATAAAGTAATACAGTAGTTATTTTTTTCTCTGCTAGTTAAACAAATATAAAAAACAAAATAAGTCTCTGAGAACTGCACTGTTTTTTTTTTTTCCATTTCCCCTATCTCTCAATACCAAAAACAGAATTTTAAAATTTAATATTTTCAGGATGGAGGTTGGGGTGGGAAATGGTTTTCTAACACATCCATCATTATCAGAAAGATAATAGACAGGTTTTTTTTTCTCCCTTTCAAGCCAAGAGCAGAAACGCCCACTTAAATGGATGTCAGGTAGCAAGAGATGTCACAGAGCAGTGGATGTCACTTAGCAGAAGAGAATAAAGAGGGAGGGAAAGAAGGCCAGGCCACCCCTTGAGCCATTCCTTTCTATTACTAGCCTGATGACATCAAATGAAAATCTGGAAGAGAAAATCCAAATCTGCTGTGAATCTTTGCAAACAATTCCTTTTTCATTGTAGGGAATAGGAGAGGAGCATAAAGAAATGTCAGGGACCTTGAATTCCTATTCAGAGAACATACACTGATTCTAATGCATTTTATATTGATTTCATTGTGATTTTAATTCTGGTAAGCTTTTCTCTTATCTCCTTCATTTCTTTTTTTTTTTCCTTCATTTCTTTTTTATATTTTATATTTTGAATGCCTATCACGGAATTCCTAACTCATCTAAATCTGATTTCTTATCATCATCTCATCTTGTATATCATTATATAAAATCTACATTTTATTAAATTTTGATATAAATCACTTTTCAAAAATATTCTCCTATTTCCTAGGAAAATTACTTTATGGAAATGTCTTCTTCCTCCACTTTTGTTCGGTATATGTTCCTTTATTGTGTGGGAGCTTGTATATAATCTGGGGGTTTACTAAATTTGTATTATGAAACTCTTTCAGGCCACACTACTAGGTTTTCAGAGTTTTAATGTTTTCTTGGATTCACTTTTTCATTTTATATTTATTTATTTATCTACTAACTATTCACTGAGAGCCTATTTTCATACTATGAGGATGCGTTCAATTTATGGTTGTTGATATAGTTCTCCTCTCTTATATCAAATTTATTGTTCCTAATATGATTCTCAGCCTTGGGCAATATAGGACAAAACTTGCATAACCCTATTACCCTTTTGTCATTCTCTCTTTTTATTTTTTTTCTCCATTTAATACACAAAGCCTGACTTGGGGCAGACTCTTTGTGATCCTTTCTAAATCTGATATTTATCATAACAGAGAGGTTGCCTCTAAAATGTATTGAAGTTTTATACATGTGGATTACACCCTTCCCCAATTTTAACATGAATAAATATTTTAGTATTTAAAAAATAATTACTGTTTGATTCACAGATTCATTCAGCCATCCCTATTGTTCACATCACCAATACAACTCCTGCTTGGATTAGTTTTAGTGTCTTCTTGCCTTTATTAGACTCACCCAGTTTTATATTAGAATTGTTTCCTTGTATACAAAAGCTCTATAGTGTTGGCCCCGAAATCAAAGTACAGTTCGTTCTCAAATGAAAATTTTCTTAAATTTAATATAATTTCATCATTAGTCCTTAGTATTTTTTACTGGCTTTTGTGTGTGAATACTGTGGAAATGAATCTATCAGAAAATAGAGGAATCAATTTAGTCTTTGTCATCGGAATTATTTTTAAAAGATGAAAATGAGTGGCATCCTTATAATACACAAATATTATGACATATCTATAAATTTCATGTACATTTCTCCCAATAAGTGTCATTTACTGACCTAAGATTTTAAAGGTTTTGAGAGGGGTATCTAATCACCCAACTCTCTTCTTCTGAACCAATTGAGAATAGACAGAGGGTACTGGTGGGAAATTTTTAACAGTATTTTTAAAAAATATTATTAGGAAAATTTGATGAGTCGGTGTGACATTAACTCAAGGACAAAATGCAATTTTATTTTATTTTTAAAAATAGTTTATTTACTTATTTGTGAGATAGAGAGAGCATGAACAGGGGTTGGGGAGGCAACTACCCAGAGAAAGGAGCACAGACCTTATTAGCATCAAGTCAGTGACCCCGCCAGGCTGGGAGCAGCACTAGTCCCTCCGCATCCCGTTGGGAAGCCTGGGTGTATTCTTACAACGTGGGCTCTACTTGAGAGGGAAAAGAGAGGATGCAAACATGGCTAGAAGGATCATAAGCATTTCCCCAAACATAGAGTTTCCCAAACCATCTTTTGATAAACTTGGGATTGTGGCCTTATTTTAAGGTAGATGTCACAGAGATCAAGAAACTCTCAGTAGAACTTTCTGCCAGTTGGAAGCAACAAAGACATCATGACTACAAATACTTAGAATGGTATCCTTGGTCTTCTGCTTTCTCAGGGATCCCAGTCTTCATTGCATTGTCTCTATTTCAAGGCTTATTGCTTGCAAAGAGCGGTAAAACTTCCTGTTCAGACACACGTGTGCTACAGTGTGACTGATACTAGAAAAAGTGATCTTTCTGTGATTATTCTGTGCACTTTATAAAATTTCTTTGAATGATAGCTTGCTTTTCAATATTTTTTGTACTATTTTCAAAGGATTAAAAGTGGTTTAATACCTTCACATCAAAATTTTATTTAAAATGTAAGCATTAAATCATTGATAACTGAATTGTTTTAAGTAGAGGGACTTTAAAATAACAAAAATTGTTTAAATTTAAAGGTTATGATAATACGTAAATTTATCATACTATATATATTTTGGTTTTATAAACTGTTGTATAAATTTAAAGAAAATGATACAAATCCATAAACCTATTCCATCTGGGTAATTGCTTATTTTTTCTCTACAAGTGATGGGATCTGCTTCATCTTAAGCAAACAAAAATTTGTTCCTTAGTTACTGATAAACCTAAAGATTCTCAGATTAGGTGACCAAAAACATATTAAGAGATAGAGTTGGGAAGAAAAAAATTAACATTTATTAATATATCCTTGTTTCCCAAGGGAAATTTTAACTATGAGATGAATAAAGTCTAATAAAAACAGTAAGTTCTTTCCATGCTTTATGATTTTTTAATACTAATAAATGCATGCATTTCTAAAAAACAAGTTTTTGTTTCTGGTTTTGTTTTAGATTCTGGTTTCTGATCCAGAATGTAAAAAACTACAAAAAGAAGAGCAAATTACATCCAAAGTAAGCAGAGGAAAAGAAATAATAAAAATTAGGACAGAAATCAATGAAATTGAAACCAGGAAATCGATAGAGAATATCAATAAAACCAGAAGCTTGTTTTCCGAAAAAAAAAAAAAAATTACATTCATAAGATTCAAGTCAGGCTAACAAACACATAAACAAGTAAATTAAATAGAAGGATGTTATAATCAGTAATATCAGAAACAAAAGAAGGGTCATCACTAGAGATCCTATAGATATTGAAAGGATATAAAAGAATAAATACTGGGATCCCTGGGTGGCGCAGCGGTTTGGCGCCTGCCTTTGGCCCAGGGCGCGATCCTGGAGACTCGGGATCGAATCCCATATCAGGCTCCCGATGCATGGAGCCTGCTTCTCCCTCTGCCTGTGTCTCTGCCTCTCTCTCTCTCTCTCTGTGACTATCATAAGTAAATAAATAAAAATTTAAAAAAAAAAGAATAAATACTATGAATAACTCTATGCCTGCAAATTTGATAATCTAGATAAAATGGGCAATTTCCTTACAAGATAGTCAGCAAAATCTCACACAAGAAAAGATTTGCTAAATATACCCATTCTAATAGAAGAGAGAGAAAATCTCACTGTGGTTTTGATTTGCATTTCCCGGATGATTAGTGAATCACGTACCTGTTGGCCATTTGTATATCTTCTTTGAAAAGGAAGTCAAAAAAAAAAAAAAAAAAGAAAGAAAAAAGAAAAGGAAGTCTATTCAAGTCTTGAGCCCATCTTTTACTCATGTTATTTGTTTCTTTGTTATTGAGTTATAGGAGTTTCTTGCATATTTTGAATATCAACCTCTTATCAGATAGATGATTTATAAATATTTTCTCCCATTCCATACACCACCTTTTCATTTTGTGGATCATTTATTTTGTCATCTAGAAGTCTTTAAATTTGATATCATCCCACATGTTGATTTTTTTTCTTTTTTTGCTTGTGCCTTTAGTGTCAGATCCAAAATAACCATTGCCAAGACAAATGTCAAGAGGCTTTTTAACTTATGTTTTCTTAAAGGAGTTTTATGTTATGGCTTAAAGTCTTATACTTAAGTCGTTAATCTAGTTTGAGTTAATTTTTGTGAGTAGTGTAAGATGGGGATTCAGTGCCATTCTTTTGAATGTTAAAATTCAGTTTTAGCAAAACAATTTTTTTTTTAGTTTTAGCAAAACAATTTATTGAAGGGACTATCTTTTCTCTATTGAATATTCTTGTCTCTCTTCTCAAATATTAGTTGACTGTAAATGGTTTTTTTGGTTGTTGGGTGGGAGCTTGAATCTGTTCCATTGGTCTATATGTCTGTTTTATGGCACTACCATCCTCCATTTTGGTTTTAGTTACTTCATTTTTTTTTTTTATTTTTGTTTATTTATGATAGTCACAGAGAGAGAGAGAGGCGCAGAGACACAGGCAGAGGGAGAAGCAGGCTCCATGCACCGGGAGCCCGATGTGGGATTCGATCCCGGGTCTCCAGGATCGCGCCCTGGGCCAAAGGCAGGCGCCAAACCGCTGCACCACCCAGGGATCCCTAGTTACTTCATTTTTTAAATAGAGTTTGAAATCAGCAGGTGTGATGCCCCCAACTTTGTTCTTCTTTCTTGAAATTGTTTTGGCTACTCTAGTTCTTTTGTGGTTCCATAAGAATTTTAGTTTTTTTTTTTCTATTTCTGTAAAAAATGTCATTGGAATCTTGCTGGGGATTGCATTCAATGTATAGATGACTATGGGTATACAGATACTTTAATAATATTAATTCTTCCCATCCATGAACACAGAATATCTTTCCATTTACTTATGTTTTCTTCAATATTTTTCATCAATGTCTTTTTTTTTTTAGACTTTCATTTTTTTTTCTTATTTCAAGTTTTGTTTAAATTCCAGTTAGTTAGGGGCACCTGGGTGACTCAGTGGTTGAGTGTCTGCTTTGGCTCAGGTCCTGACACCGGGATCCTAGGACAGAGTCTCACATTGGGCTCCCCACAGGGAGCCTGCTTCTCCCTCTACCTGTGTCTCTGCCTCTCTCTGTGTGTCTCTCATGAATAAATAAATGAAATCTTAAAAAAAAAAAAAAAACACCTCCAGTTAGTTAACATATAGTGTAATATTCATTTGAGGAGTAAAATTTAGTGATTCATCACTTATATGTAACACCGAGTGCTCATCACAAGTGCCCTTCTTAATATCTATCACCCATTTAACCCATCTTCTGGCCCACTTCCCTTCCAACAATCCTTAGTTTGTTTTCTATAGTTATGAATTTGTTTTATGGTTTCCCTCTTTTTTCCTCAATACTCATCTGTTTCATTCCTTAAATTGTACATATGAGTGAAATCAAATGGTATTTATCTTTCCCTGACTGACTTACTGTGCTTAGCACAATACACTCTAGCTCTATCCATGTCATTGCTAACTGCAAGATTTCATTCTTTTTAGTGACTAATATTCCATTATAGATAGGTAGGTAGATAGATAGATCTTTATTTTTACATAGATCTTTATTTATATATAGATCTTTATTTATAAAGATTATGTATAGATCTATCATCTATCTATCTGTCTATCTATCTATCTATCTATCTATCTATCTATCTATCTATCTATAAATCACACTTCTTCTTTATCCATTCATTAGTTGATCAACATTTGGGCTCTTTCCATAATTCAGTCTTTGCTGATCTTGCTGCTATAAATATCAGGATGCATGTAGTCCTTCAAATCAGTAGTTTTGTGTCCTTTGGGTAAATACCTAGTACTGCGATTGCTAGATCATAGGGTAATTTTATTTTTAACTTTTTGAGGAACCTCCCTACTGTTCTCCACAGTGGCTGTACCTGTTTGCATTCCCACCAGCAGTGTAAGAGGGCTCCCCTTTCTCTGCATCCTCACCAACACCTGTTGTTTCCTGTGTTAATTTTAGCCATTCTGACAGGTGTGAGGTGATAACTCATTGTGGTTTTGATTTGTATTTCCTTGAGGATGAATGACGCTGAGCATCTTTTCATGTGTCTGTTCATCATCTGTATCAGTGTCTAATAGTTTCCTGTCTATGGATAATTGCTAGTTGGTCTACTTATGAAGGAAATTGAAGTTGGGAATGGCCTATATTGCCATTTGGATGACCAGAGTTAGCATTTTCTTACTCATTTTAATTTATTCATTATTATATCATCAGAAAGATTATAATTGAAACATCATAATGCTAAATTGCTTTACCTCCAGTGAAGCCACTGACTGTTCAAAGATGCCCACTCCAAACTAGCAATATTATTCCTCCTCTTGACTCCTGAATTACCTAATGCATTTTTATTTACCATGATTTTTGATAGTTATAGTGTTCACTGTTTTGTCATTTCTTCAGTCATTTCTTTCTTTTCACAAATATAAAGGTTGTGTGTGAGACAATTAAACAATGAAAATTAACAGCTATGCCAGTGTCAAATGCATCAGGAGTATCAAATAATGTGGGCAGTGCACTTGGATTCTGTACAACTCTAGATAGTTTGGATGTCAACATTGATAATTCATGACTCCCAAAATTTAAAGAAAAAAATGATAATGTAGAAATAATTTTGGAGAAACATCTCTCCAAGCAAAAGTAAATTAATTAGACACTTTACCAGAAGAAAAGTTATGGCCAAAGATTGGCCATAGTTATGTGCCTTTGGCTCCTGGCCCAGCAATTTAGCTTCTTCCTGCAAAACTCCGGTGCAATAATAGCTTTGATTTAAAAAATTCTCTGCAAAATATTTTGAGCATCCACATAGTCAGGGCTGCTGCTGCTGTTACATAAGGCTCATTTGCTGAATTAGAAGAAGGCGCCCCCTCTGGGAAGATGGATTAGAAATAGGCACCGTTTTCCTCGGGGCTAACATAATCTTGCATCAAAAGCACACAGAGAGGATTTTTAGCCCTAACAGGCTTCCTTGGCTGAGGACCCTTGTTCAGGGCACAGCTTGCATGACAGGGTAACAATTGGCCCAAATCTATTTTTCTTAAATTCACTTTCTTAGCAAGGTGGTGAAAATAAAAGCTTAGTATGATACAAAAGTGGCGTTTTAGGTAAATATCTTCATCATTACATTTATTGCTTGCTAATCTCCCATTTTCTTTAAAACTTGATCCAAGTATAATCTTGTTAGCCTTATGCATTTGAACACTGATAAGTTCCATAAGAAGAAAAGAAACTACAAAAGCTAGTATTTATAACCACTGTTGCAAGTGTACTGCCAGCATGTGGTTTTATAAATTGTCACTGAGGAATTTGCATAATCTCACATATCATGTGTGAGCAAAATGGCGAAAATTTTCAATATTTCAAAGGGAATTTATTTCTCTACCTTTAATGTCAGGGTATAAATATAATATTTCCTTTTAAACCAGCAAACTGATGGAATCTATTCCATTGTTCTGAAGGTCGATAACTTGCTGATCAGAACTGCCTCCAAGCAATTTGTGATATTCACTATCACAGTGCTATCAAAGAAGGAAATATAATCCCAGTGCATACAGTTATAATATCATCACTTATATAATCAGATGACCTAGATTCAAATCTTTGCGCAACAGCTTACCAGCTGTGCGACATTGGACAAACGATAGTTTGCCTAAAATATAGGGGGTTTGTGGATTACAGAGTGCAAAAATGAATTCTAGCAATCAAAATCTCTTCTAAAAATATTCTGTTTTCCTTCCGATTTTTCTGTATGATTTATGTCTTTCCAGGGCCTCTCATTTTGCCTAAAGGAAACAATGGACAAATATAAGTAGAAGTCTTAAGCTTTAAAGGAAATTAAGAATGTGCCAAGTTTCATTTTACTTTCATCATCAAGTTATGTTATTAAAGCACTTTATACCACAATTTTTATCTCTAAAGGGGGCAAATGCTACACCCTTCTCCAAGGGTCATGATTATCAAATGAATGACAGATAGGCTTATGAGGACCAAATGATTTACAGCTCTTAGAACTATATCTGGCCCTAAAGAGTAAGCACTCGATAAATAGGAGTGATCACTAGTAACATCCTTGAGTTTCAGAGAAATGTAAAAACTCATAAAACTTGAGATTTTTGTTGATGCACTAAGAAACAAGTTTACAATAAAATTTAAAATATGTACAAAGTCATCTGATCTTCCATGTTTTACAATTTTTTTTCCTTAGGAATCTGAATAAATGGAAAAAGGAGGGCAAATTGCACACGTGTAGATTTAATTCAGAATAGGTAATATCGACATAATGAACATATGAAGGGAAAAGTCGGTAAAGGAAGAAAAAAAATAAAAGTAAATGATGATACGTGGGCATCTGGGGGAAGAAAAATATTATGTTGTTATTATTAGAATCCTTTTAAAAATACCAGGTTTGTGTGCTTCTTTCTCAGAACCCACACACTCTGAGTGTTAAGAGGAGGAGTTGTTAGCACTGAAGTAATTATAACGAGGGTGTAAGTTTCTGTAGGTGGGAGACAACTTATTATATGGAGGTGCTTATTTTTGTCTTAGAATAATATTTTATTGAATTTAGATATTCAGGCAAGGATACAGCTCTCCCTTCAACATGAAGTAGAGGATTGGCTGAAGGAAAGTGCACTTCCATTTATGCCAAGAGACAACTTATTCTGTGGAACAATATTCACTGCAGGCCTGGCACCCCTTGCAAAAGACAATTTTGGCATTTTCCTCTGATGATTTACTTGCCTAATATCTTCGTTGTCATAAAATATTAATAAGAATACTCTAGGGCACTTAATTTAAAGTTTGAATGCCATATAAATAACTTTTATGTGAGAGTATAAAATAAATGTCTTCATCCTTCTGTGTGTAAATAAGTAGTCTATTTTCTCTCTTTTTAAAAAACAGTTCTATAATCTGATCAGTGTTGCTTCTGCATTGCTTTAGGGGTGCTCCATTAGTGTCATTATGCAAAAAAGAACTGTAGTACCATAATATGAAATTTTCTCATTAGTTTATCATCAGAACTGAAAAGCCCTCTTCTAGTAGCTAATATATAGATTCTATGTGAGGGTATCTTTTTTTTTTATTGGAAATTTTATTTTTTAACATCGTTTTAAGTTTACAACGAAATTGAGAGGGAGGTACAGGGATTTCCCCTATGTTTCTTGCCCCCCCCCCATGCATGTCCCCATTGTAAATATCGCTCACAATGAACAGATGTTTATTACGACCAATGAAGCTACACTGACGCTTCATAATCACCCAACGTCCATTGTCTACCTAAGGTTTTACTCTTGAGGTATGAGTTTGGGAAAATTCATAGAGTCTATGGGTTTGGCAAAAAGTATAATGACATATGCCCATAATTATGATATCATATAGAGTATTTTCACTTTGCTAAAATCCCTGTTCTGCCCATTTGTCACTATGCCTCCACCCTTACCCAGCACCCTTGGCATAGCTTTTTCCCAAGACTATTTTAAGATGACTTGCCGTGACTGTTCACTGTGAGTAAGTCAGTCATGCTCCATAATCTGGGACCTCTGCCCTCTGCTCCATCCCTGTGGATGCTACTGCCTTCCCCTGGCCCCAACACCAGGCACCACCACTCCACTCCCTTCACTGATCTGGGAAAGTCCTGGAGTCCTCAAAATGGTGCTTTGATATTTTTAGTGCTATACTTATTTTTTCTTTCATGCTACATTCTTCTACAATGGGTACTAACCTTGTATTTTCTGATGTTTCTCAGGTTTCCCACTGCCTTTTCTTTGTATTTCAGACATGAGCCCATGTGAGTGCTGAACTGGGAAGAAATGCCCAATAAATAACAAGGTGTACTCAGAACAACTATCCCTTCCCTGTAGGAGATTTTCAATGGAAAGTATAATTTTCATTGCAATGAAAAATGTATAAGATATTTCATCCTACCCTATATACCCATTTTAATACATGCTTTACTAATATTTGTAAGTTATGTCCTCATAATCTATAAGCTGAAATTTAAAAATTTACACTAAGGTGAGTCAAAATCTATCAATGGCTTGCAATGAACACTTCAGAGTTTCAAAGAAAAACTCTATTTTTATACATAATGTGTACAATAAGGAGTTTTAAATGTATAATTTAAGGGAGAAAAAGGACAATGCAGAAGACCAAAGAATCTGAGTAAAGTGTAAATTGAAGAGAAGTTACTAATGAAGAGAAACACGGCTTCGTTCTCTCCTGTGAGGTTGGAAGTCAACCTCACGATTTTACTCACGTCTGTTCTTCCTTTCCTACACCCAAATCATTGTCTAAACTCTAATTTATTCCTGTTATTGCTCTATTAATTTCCTAGTCGCTCTGAGCAGCACTTGAGTTGGCATTGTTCCAAAAATATCTTTTCTGTTCCTATGGGGAAAAAATGTTGCTTACTATATTAATCCACTTCAGTTTTGTTTTGGCCTCCAATGACCCAGTAATACCTACAAACTCAAAAATCACATAAAAACAATTGGATTTTGTTCTTAAATTAATCTCTTTTTTAGACACAACTTCCATTAACGAAACTTAATTTTCCATTGTCTTGTCTTCTTTTCATTCATTTACTCCTTCCATTATCTTTGTTAAATTTCTTCTCTGCTCATTTAAATTTAGAGGCAAACACATGAATAATGGAGGCCTAGTAATAATCTAGAAGTTTCTATTTCATTTATCAACTAATATTTTGTTTATCTAATTGATTTGACATATATTAATTGAATTCTAATTTTATATTCCACCTATTTGTTGAGATACTTGTAAGAATCTATAATCAGTGCCCATCCTTGAAAAAGACAAAAGAAATATTCAAATATGAACTTGTTAAAATTACTACTATAGGACATCCTATGTCTCATAATATTATATGTGCTAAATGTTTTTGAGTTACAGAGGATGAAATTATTCGTTGTTTTTGTTTTTGTTTTTTTTTTTCACCAGAATCAGAGAAAGCTTCACAGAAAAGAGACCATCCAGAGTTAGATCTGAGGCATAAGTAAAAATCTATCAGGTAAGGAAATGTCAAAAAGGGAATTGAAAAAAAAAAAGCAAAACTAAAAACTAGTCAACAAAAATCAAATTAGCAGGGGGGGCCTGGATGGCTCAGTCAGTTAAGCATCTGTCTTCGGCTCAGGTCATGATTCCAGCATCCTGGGTTCTAATCCAATATCAGGCTCCCTGCAGAGTCTGCTTCTCCCTCTCTGCCTCCTTCTCCCCCTCTTCTCTGCTTGTTTCTGTCTCTCTCAAATAAACAAATAATCTTTAAAAAATTTAATTAGGAAAAAATGTAGATAAAATAATGGACTCTTGAGGGTAGGGCCCAGAGATTAAAGCACACTAAATGCCGTGCTGATGAGTATGTACCTTATTTAGGCAGAAATGGAAAGTACAACAAATCCCAAATTATGTTGTACACATGAAACTAACATAATGTTGTTATATGTTAATCATATCTCAATTAAAAAGAAAGAAAGAAATGGAAACTCTACAGAGGTTTTAAATGTGGGCTTTGTCTATGTCTTTAAATGTTTTCAAACACAACACTCATTACTGAATAGCTGTATGTGATTAAAATATATGAGTATTAAAAAAATTAAACATTTTTCCATATCAATGACTCTTATCAAACTCCCCAAACCTCATTTCACTTTTTTGAATTAAAACCCTGAGAATTTCTGGGAAAAAACACCTATTAACTTATCCACAGTTAATAACATGAATTAATAAATCAGAATAGATCCTTGAAAAGGGCTTGCATGAGGGAAATATAGAATATTTATTTTCAATGAAAAGAAATAAACACATACATAACAGATAATGTTATCTAGAAGAACAAGTGGGGGGAGGGTTCCCCAGTCATATCCAGAGAAGGTTTAGGAGTTCCAGGCAACTGGAAATTAGTTCCTACATCTGAAGTTGAGTAAAATGTATCAGTCACTGTCTTGATAAGAAAAAAAAATGATGCACTCAAAAGAGAGTAACCAAAAATAATTTAATAAAGGGGATCTGAACCAAGAAGTTAAGGGAATAAAAATCAGCTGAAGGAAACTGTTACTGGCTCTAGACCTGAAGGGGCCAATGAAGGGAGCACTGTTGCCAGAATCAAGAGAAAGCTGAAGCCAAAATCTATCCAGAAATCAAGAACCAGAGAACCTAGGCCACCAGTCTGTAGAGGTCAGTCTTCAGGAGCATGAATCAGGACAGAGAAGGACAAGGAAAGGATGTGGAGAGGCAAATGGGGAATAAGCAGCAAGAAAGAGAGGAAAGAGGCATAATAAGAATGGGGAAATAAAGAAGGGGTAAAGGGTCACCATGAACAAGGCTGGATAACCATGAGCATTATAGTGGAGACTGGGAAGAAACTTGTCATAGGTGGGAAAAGGAAAGACATTTGTCCTCTGAGATTTCTGTAATATAAGCAAACAGAGCCCTGTACTTGTTTGCACTTTCATATGCTTATTTAGATGCATTGTATTCCTTTGTATATTAATAATCTTAATGATGATAAAATCAAAACAACTCTAAGGCTTCTTTTTTCCCTTCCTAAATGTTGCTCCATTCTCAAAATGGCTTTGTATCAATCTTATTGTAAAAAGAAATGTATATCCCATTTTAAGTATCATCAAGAATTTACTTAAAAAGTCCCAGTTCTCAAAAACTCTATGATTTCTAAAAGTTATATAACTAAGGAATTTCAAATAATTCTTTTGATAATTTTCATTATACTTTAGTAATGTTCTTAGATAAGTTCATTTTTAGTTTTTTTCACCAAGAGCACAATAAAAACTTTTAAGGTAAATGTTGCTCTTAGTTTAAACTTACCATTTTGGTGGTAGGTAACAGTCAAGTTTTATTTAATTTAAGAAAGACTAGAAAAAGTTACTCATGCTGATAAAATATTAATACATAATCTATTATATAACAATATAATAGATCCATTCAAAGATTTATTCATTCAACAAATGTTTCTGGAATATTTGTTGAACTATGGGCCAGTCTTGGTTGCTAATGAAGCCCGTTTCTAATCCATCTCTGTCTCTGACTCTCTCTTGCTCTGTGTGTGTCTATCTGTATAAATGTCTTACCTGTAGTGGCTTCAGATATGGTCAGGGTTTATAACATATGCATGTCAAACATAAATTTTAAAACACAAATTGAAGGCAAGAAAAAACAATACAAGAAAAACTATGTCTTGGATGAAAATGAAACAAATTACTACAAGCAAGAGGTCCCAAAGTTCCTTTCATCTGATTCCCTTATAGTCCTCGTCTCAGCTAAGAACTATTTCATTTTTCCCATTGATCAGGCCAAAAAGCCTTGAAGTTGGGTGAAGGGGGGTGGGAAGCACTATCTTCCAGTTATGGTGTGAATATGTCATGGGGATAAGGGATTCAGCATAGGCAGTGCAGTTAATGGCCCTGTAATGGTGCTGCGTGGTAACAGATGGTAGCTACGTTTGTGGTGCGCATTGCATAACATATAGATCTGTCCAATGGTGGTGTATGTACCCCTGAAATGAATACAACACCATGTGTTAACTGCATTTCAATTTTTAAAAAATGAAATCGAGGAGTCATCTTACGATGACTCTTTCTCTTAACCTCATATCCAGCCCAACTACAAATTATTTCAGCGCTGCATTTCAAACATCTCCACAGTTCAACTTGTAGAATGGCTCAAGGGAGGTTTTCTGCTTGTTTTTTAAATGGAGCTGGCTTCTATGTAGCATGCCAGTTTGATCTACATTCTGTTAACCGTGCCCATTCCTAACTTTTAGGAAAGCTGAAAGTTATGGTCTCAACATACATCACACAGGGTGTGATGGGGAGTTTTGTGAGTAATTAATAATCACTGTCAGATTTTGCTATGAGTAGTTGTCTGAGAAGGGGTAATAAAAAACAGAGAAGAAGAAAGAGAGAGAGAACAAAACTACATAAGTCTGGTTCATGGGTATCTCATGGATTACGTGACGATAGTGGCCAAAAGTGGGTGGCTGCGTTACAGAACCATACAGGGGTGACTTCCAGGGATACAGAGGTAACGTCCTCTCAGTAGGAAGGAGTTGGAGCTAATACATTTCTTTGTTGCCTAGAAGAAAAGATACTATACAGGTCTTATAAAAAGAGACCAATAATTTAACTCAATAAATAGAGAATGGGACGACCTAAGTGTGCAGAATTCGTGAAAAATGCATTTCTGGAAGGAATACATGGTTAGATCTCCCAAAATGGCTCACGTTGTGAAATATATGCATATATGATATAAATACTTGCCAAAAGGTCCTGTTCCCTGAAGCTGTTATTTAATAGACGACCTATCATGTCTTCCACAAAGTAGGTTATAGATGGTCCTTCTCCCCAGCCATGGCAATGCTTATCATATTTCCTTATGAACAAAGTTGCTAAGATGGCAGCGATGAAGTTTACACAAGGTTCAATAAAATGGACTTCCCCTCAATTTGCAATAGAATCCAGACCCCAGATCCACCACCATATTAATGGAAGATTGACCCTCTAGACCCTCTTCTCTATTGGATAAATGGGGCAGCAATTCTTGTTCACTAGAATATACACGATGATGATAAAGATCTGCCTTCTTTCACCAGGAGGTGAAGGCTTTCACCTGCATCACCATCCATAAACTTTCTGAATTCTTTGCTCAGTGAGTCAGAGCATCCCACATAATATTGCCTCTCAAGAAGAAAACCCTTTTAGAGCAAATTAACACAAAGCATTGGTTCTTAAGGGCTTTATTGGTCTTGCCATGCTTTCTGTCTATATCTAATCCAGAGGCATCTGTCCCTATAGAATAAATGGAATGGTTTACTAATGACCAGTTTATGGTGTAGGTGATCCAACAGGATGTAATATATACTTTGAAGCAGTTACCAATAAATGGTACTATTTATACGATAGTTAGATAGATTTCATCACTATTACATCTGTTGAACCACACACGACTGTCAACTCCCTGTCCATGCTGGCCTCAGATGTTTCAGAGATCATAGCATCTAAGGCAGAAAATCTTCTACGAGGAATCACGACGACAGCTCCATTGAATTCCAAGTTATGATACCGTTGTGCCCCTCAGTGCTCGTCATGCCACTGAACAGGCAAAATGGGGAAGATATTGTAGCTATCATAGTTGATCAGAATTGTGAAATGGGCACAGAATTACTGCTGCTGTGACACACAGTGGGCAGAAAGGCCTGTGCCTGGGAATACTCTAGAACGCTCCCTGCACTCACATGTCCATCAAACCCTTACAAGAAGAAACTCCGAGCTTTCAAGCCTACCAGCTTTAATCATACCTTGAGATAAAGAACCTCAACATAGATGCCAGCTGATGCAGTGGACAAAGAAAGGTATAGATGCAAATTAGAGGTAAGTAGGGCTGCAGAACGAAGAACTAGCATAGGTGACCGTATACGAACTTGTTCTATTTATGTATACTTGGGTTTTTCTCCCTCTCAATTCTCCTTTCTCTGCAGTATAAGCTGTGTTATTGATAAGTTAACTTGGCCTGTAAATCATATGCTTTCAGGTCAGGACTGTACATGAGTTAGAGGAAGAATGAAGAACAACCAGAACCAAGGACTTCATGAGACATGGATCTCCCCATTGGGGTGTCGATACACTAAATGAGCTAGAGTATGGTGCTTTTGCTGTTTTATCATCAACAGATTAGATTAGGAGAAGTGTGTGCTTGATATGAACACTGCATCTAAGGTATAGACTATAGAATACACTGAAAATTGGCTCACTGAGCACTTCCCCAGAAAAGATAAATACCACATTCCTTAGATTCCTTTATAGTCAGAATTTCACATGTGCCCTCCCTTGCTTCTGCAGGACAATCTACACAAAAGCTTGCAGGTGGGGTTGACAGATAGTTATCTTTGAAATTCAAGTAGCAGGGGTAGTGGTTCTGTTATGGAAATGCTGCTGGTTGGTTTCTAGTTTCGCTGATTAACAGAAGACTGGAATCTGCAGAAACACTCCACAGAGTGGTAGTGATTTCTGCTGTTCTCCAAAATCCATTTTCTGCATTCCCCCAAGAAGTCTGTGAGATACCTTATACTTTATAAGTTGTACGTTAGCCATTATAGACTGCTTAGTCATATGTAATAAAAGTATTACATAAAAGTATGTCATAAAAGTATGGAAAGAATAATCATCAAATTTTTAGAAAATAGGCTACTTTAGGGAGTAGAGGAAGAGAAATGTGACCAAAAAGTGGTAAGTAAGATAGGAGAAAAAATGAGTGGGAAATACCAGAACGGGAGACAGAACATGAGAGACTCCTGACTCTGGGAAACGAACTAGGGGTGGTGGAAGGGGAGGAGGGCGGGGGGTGGGAGTGACTGGGTGGCGGGCACTGAGGGGGGCACTTGACGGGATGAGCACTGGGTGTTATTCTGTATGTTGGCAAATTGAACACCAATAAAAAATAAATATATCTAAAAATTTTTTTTAAAAAATCCACTTGAGTATTTTGAGCAGAGGAGCTTCGGGATGTGACATCTGTTTTCAGCGACCACTGTGCGCTGTCTCCAGGAAGATTCTGTTGCGGTGCAGGGGTAAAGTGGGAGCTCTTTAGGAGGTATTTCGGTGTTCCAGATGATGGCAGCTTGGAGGCCGTTTGCGGCTGTGGAGATTGCCAGAGGAAGGCATATTCTTATGCATTTTGAAGATATTTCCCATAGAAAATAGCAATCAACTAATAGAAAATGAATAATTTAGTGAAAATACGAGATTGGGATATTAACATGTTTATCTTGACAGAGGGTAAAATTTGAATTTAAGCAAATTACAGATGGATTAAGCATTAAAATATAAAGCGTAACATTATAAAAGACATGGGTGGAAATATGGGTGCATTAACACTGATCTGGGGTTGAGAGACTTTCTCAGCAGAAAGACAATAATAAAGGAACCAATCGGCACAGAGATTGCAAAGACTCCAAAATACTGAGAATTAAAAGGTAAAGGTCAACCTCTTACAAGTGTTAATGAAGCGTTAGTTTCCCCAGTTAGAGGAAGAGCTTCCAATTTACTTGTTTAACAGGCCTTGGGGCCTTAGGCTATGGATCTGGCCATTGTTTATCTTTAGTTACTTTATTGGCCTGTAGCTCTTTAGCTCCTGTAGACCTAAGGAACGTTCTCCGTTGTTCCGACAATCACCTCACAAACGTCCTTAATTCTCTGGTTGTTTTCTCCTCATCTTAACTCCGGGTATGACTGTGAACTCAGAAAACCCAACTTCAAGGGAGCCACTGAGTGTTACTGGAGAAAATAACGCACACGTTGGGGTGGGGACACTCGTGTTTCTCAGCACCCACAGCGATGGATCATGCAACAGCACACGCTGCTTTCCAATTAACGGTGTATTATGAACATTTATCTGCTAATAAATTCCAGCATACGGATCTGTAAGGCACTATAAGGGCATGAACAAATCTACCATCCCAGTCACATACCTGGATCCGATCCTGGACTACTGTAAAAGGATGTAATGAACAGTCATGTATCTGTAAGGATTGTTTTAGCAAAAATCCTTAAAAGTGGAAATATGTGACAAGGAATATAAAAATTTTAAGGCTGCTTATATATATTTCAAAGTTTCATTCTATTTCATAAAGTTGAATGAAAGATCCTATATTACTTTGTGATGACTTGCTAGCTTATAGATTTTGTTTTTAAAAAATGTCGTTATCTCAAGTTGCTTTATGTCTTAATCTTAGCAGCTGTAACAAACTGCCATAGACCAAGCGGCCCTATATATAAACACCAGGAATTTAATGTCTTACAGTTCTGGAGGCTCAAAGTCTGAGATCAGGGTGCCCGCAAGGTCAGGTCAAGTTCTGCTCCTGGACTGCACCCTTCCCACTGTGTCCTTACCCGGCGAAAGGGGCCTAGGGACCTCTGTGGGATCTCGTTAGTAAGAGCAGGAGGTTCATTCATGAAGGCTTTTTTTTTTTAATTTATTTTTTATTAGAGTTCAATTTGCCAACATATAGCATAACACCCAGTGCTCATCCCATCAAGTGCCCCCCTCAGTGCCCGTCACCCAGTCACCCCCACCCCCCGCCCTCTTCCCCTTCCACCACCCCTAGTTCGTTTCCCATAGTTACGAGTCTCTCATGTTCTCTCTCCCTTTCTGATTTTTCCTACTCATTTTTTCTCCTTTCCCCTTTATTCCTTTTCACTATTTTTTATATTCCCCAAATGAATGAGACCATATAATGTCTGTCCTTTTCCAATTGACTTCACTCTCATGAGGCACCCCCCTCTTAACACCATTGCTTAGGGCATAATAATACCAACATTTGAATTCTGGGAGGACACAGATATCCAGACCACAGCACTTTATGTGATCTCAATTACGAGTTATGTTTAATATCTAACACTTATATTAGTTATACTTTATAGTCTTTAATTAACTAATACCTTTTAAATATAGGTCTTAGATGCCTGATTTCCGTTGCTTTGTTTACGGAGATAAGGAGAATATTAAAAACATTGAGTTATAATAATCTTATAATGAATATTATTTTCTCATACATTTTCTTTTATGCATTTTTCTGCCAAAAATGTCTTACTTTCATAATTAGAAAAAAAACCCAACCCTACTCTTTAAGAAGGAATTCAGTTTTGCCTTCCTATATGAAGAAAACATCCTGTAACCACTCAGTTTTTGGTATTAATATCACTAAATAGTTTGGAAGACAAATTGAGGAACTGACCATTTATTTTTTGTTTGTTTGTTGTTCGTTTTTAATTTTTTAAAAATTTTTTTGGAAATGACCATTTAAAAAGTAAATCAATTACTTAAATATAACAGAGGTTTTAGTATAATAAAAATATAATCCATTGTACATAATTCAAATTATCCAGGCCTTCTGATTAGGTTTTGCATAAATTAAGGCATGCTTCTACATATTTAAAAAGATTAGTCTTAAGAAATCATATATATATATATATATATATATATATATATATATATATATATATATGAAGGTCTTGAGTAGACTCCAAGGGACTCAGAAGCATGAAGAATGAAAATGAACCAATTGCAGGGAGTTCACAAAGCAAGTACTTCAAACTGGAAATGCAAAAAAGTAGAAAAGGAATATGTACCTTCAGCCTCTGGCCAGTTGTTATCTTTCAAAAATGTAATGTAGTTCTTGAAAACAGCCTGCAGGATCGGCTTTCATATTTATGGAGAAATTTAATGTAATTTAATTTAATGTAACAAAAATTCCCTCATGTATTATTTCCTTATTATTTGAAGTAGTTAGACTTTCCAGACTGTCTGCCAGCCCTAGGATTTAAAATGGCTTTTTCAAAAAAAAAAAAAAAATAAATAAATAAAATGGCTTTTTCCCAGTGAGTTAGAGATCTGGTTCTGACTTCACTACTCTATGCTAAACCTTCGGACTCGGCTGTCCCTTTGATGGTACCAGATTTAGAGACAATTTGGACTATAACAGAAAGCCTGTTAGGTAAATAAAACCCTTCAAATATTTCACTTCTTTCTAGAACTTGAGATACTGTAACCAAAAACATGGTTTTTATAATAACTCTCTAGTTGCTTTTTTCTTAAAGATTTTATTATTTATTACTTAAAAGGAATCTCTATACCCAACATGTGACTCAAACCCACAACCCCAGGATTCAGAGTCCCTTGCTCTATGGACTAAATTAGGCACCCCAACCCTCTAGTTGTTTTATAAGAGTATTGTATTTGTAAAAGTTCTGTTTCTCCTGCTTTTTATTCCAAGTCACAGTGAGTCCCTATGTTGGCAACCCTCAGGCCTGATTAGTTTTTAGAGTAAGAAAGGCTCAGTAGGAGCTGTGGGTATTTCTGGGCTCTGCTAAGACTCACAATTGATAAATTTTGCTTCATCAATCACAAGCAGGCCACAGCCCCAGAATCCATTCTGCACCATGCCATTCTAGAGATAATTTACTGCTATTTTGGGAACATGGTCTTACCATGGCTCAATGAGCTGATTTTAAAATCTTTGAAACGTCACAACAAAAAATCACATCCTAAATTTATAAAAATGGATTAAAAGTTGATTTACAACTCCCAAATATGTACTCTAAGCAGGAATACTTTAAGGAAACACAGCAAGAAAACTTGCCATTGCCTGAGAACGTGAAGATAATCTCTGAGACAGATGATCTAAATTATTGGACTTGCAATGCATTACAGATCTCATTCTCCTCATTCCATACCTATTGTTTAATTACATTTTTAGACTATTACTAATATAAATTTGTGTCCCTTGAACAGGCCTGGCTTGGAGGGATAGACAGATTGACTTTTCATCCATTCTGCTCTTCTTCTCTCCTCTAACCTCTATTTAACACCTGTTTCTCCTTTATTCTTTTACATCTTTTTACTTCCTCTTTCTTTAACCATTTAAAAAAAATATTCATTCTTTTCTTCCTCATTCATTCATTTTTGCAAACATATGCTGCTTTATCTGAGGGAAAACCTGCCTTCTGTTAAAAGTTCTGTCCTTGGACCTTTTTGATTCAACTGTTTTCCATGCTTGAAAATGAGTTTAGTGTCATACTAATCAAATTTGAGGGCCATCTGTATTATCAATTTAATGAAAGTAGTTAATACTTTAAATAACAAACGGAAAGTATTAGGATGCAACCTGCATGATAATAGAGATGTTATGTTTATAATGATATATTCTTAGTGCTTCGAACATTTATGGTAGGGAAAAAAATCATAAGAGTAGATAGAAGCCAAGGAGCTTCAGATCAGGGAATTTCAAGATGGAGTGGTATCATTTTGGAAATGGAACCTGGGTATGCAGAATTGGATTTTTGTTTGGTCGTCTGATGTGGTTGAGGCTGTTTGATGATACCAGGTTTCCATTAAGGGGCCAGGGGAGCATAAACAATATAGACAGATATGATGCATAATTGTGGGAAGAGTATGAAGGGAAGCTCTGACATAAGGACACTTAAATTAGTCTAAAAGAATTAGAAAAAAAAATCACAGGGAAAACAGCAAGGGAGCTGAATCTAAAGAATGAGTGGGAATTCATAGCCTCCCGGGGAAAGAGGGGCGTGCCAAGCCAAGAAGAGCAAATGAGTTATGGGCTATTGAACAGGACTTTCCCCCTACGCTCCAGAATTGGTGGGAGTGATTCCCTTCTCTACCTTCTCCTTCTCGGAGAAGCAAGAATGTGAGAGATTCTCAGGGACAGAGTAGATGCTCTAGGAAGAAACTACCAGCACACCTCAGATAGAAAACGAACTTTGATGCCTACAGGGGAAAATTGCAAATTCTAGCCTAATTAAGTAAAGAGAAATGTCCCCAGCTCCACTCCACACTTTCCCTTCCTGTCTTCCAACACGGAAGATGTAGAGTTTGGAAGAGGGAAGAGGGGAAGGCAGGAAAACAGTGAATTGCTCTCTTCCCCAAGCACAGGTCTGGTTTGCACTGGGTTGGGGACCAGTTTAGAATGGAATGGGAGACGGGAGTTTAACCATAATAAACTAATTTTAAAAGCAGGAAGTGACTGTGCATTTATGTAAGCTGCCCAGCTGGGATGAGAAAGTAGAATTTGACCTACTTTAGTTCAGGGCAATCGTTGGAAGAAATATAATGAATTTCATCTTCATTCTCCGAATTAATTGAGATTACTCCAAAACAGGTGATTTACATATGCAAAAAACACAAGTATAAGAGAGCATGGTATATTCCAAGGACAGTAAATAATTTGGAATAACTAGAAATAAAAGGATATGGTAAGGAATGCTGAGGAGATGCAGCTAGAGAGTTAGGTAGGACTTTGTATTCCATCTTTAGAATTTGGTCTATATTTTGTGGCAGAGGATCTCCTGAAAGCTGTTAAGAATCAAAGTCATTAAAAAAAAAAAAAAAAGAGTCAAAGTCATATTATGAGCTTTTCACTTTGAAAAACACTGAATGTCTGATACATTTATTTTAATCAATCAACAGCTGGAATCCAAATTAAATTTTAGGAAATATATCTTGAGAGATGCATTATTAATAAAATGGATCTCAGCTTCTGCAAAATAGAAAAAACAAAGAATTAAAAACTATGTAACACAAGACCATCCAGAGTAGATGGAAATCGATTTAGGCTCTGGATCCTGGTAGAATTTTCATAGGTGGAAATGAATTTATTATTTATTTATTTATTTATTTATTTATTTATTTATTTATTTGGTGGAAATGAATTTAATGCAGATAAAGGAAAACAGGAAATAGTGATGTTTGATTTGGGGCAAGTAACTGATGCAAATGACCAGAAATAAATAACATTTGGTAAGATAAATATATAATTTATTGTCCAAAATGGAGTACTTTTTGAGAGGAACAGAGAAATTAATAATTTTGCTGACGAAAGAGATGTAAACCAGACCTATCCTCAAAAAGCCAAATGGACGTTTGCCTGCATATGGAAGCCAAGCACAGACACTAAAGAAAGACTATGAGGGACCCTAATTTGGCAAAGTTTGTACTTCAAGCGTTGGGGAGTCATTGAAGAGTTTTCTAATAAAATAGCACTTTACTAAAGTTAACGGGTTGCAAGGATAGAAAGATAGAAGGGAATCACTAAACACTCTCCCCTGAAACCCATGAAAACAAAAGCCCTGAATAATGATGACAACAAGGATAAACCAAGAAAAGAAGAATTGCTAGAACCAGTTAAGAAAGCAAACCAAACAATCTGGTAAACGATTCTGTGTGGCTAGCAAAGTTGTGGGTGGAATCAAATATGACTTTAAAATTGTGACAGTTTGAATTACATTTTTGTTGGTTGTAGACATGAAGTGGGTAGAACTGAGTGAATTATCAGCTCAGTGTTATTTAATACTGTGGAATCTTTTTGAATCTCTGAGTTAAAGAACTCAGTTTTCTTTTCCTTCCCTATTTTTTTCCTGCATATTGCAAGACTTCTCAAAGCCTTAACTTACTAATGAACACTGTGAATCTCTAATGTGGAGAATTATTATGCACCATGAGGCACAAATAAATGGAATGACAATTTCAAAGTCACAAACTAGTTTGCGTCAAAGCAAGATCCGTTCCCAGGTCTCCTAAGTCTCATCCTGAGAGTCTTTATTTTTCTACACCATTGAAATAACAGAAGTGAACGAGAATATTAAGTAGGGAGGGATACGAGGGTGAAAAAGCTTAAAGCTGGAATCTTTGGGAAAGTGCACATGGGGGAGGAAGAATGCAATGTCCTAACACAAGGACTGGAAATATTCCAATGCAATGAAATCTAAGTAAGAAAAGTTTCAAGAAAGAGATTTATTTGTCTTAGTCCATTTAGGCTCCTATAAGATACTGCGGACTGGATGGCTTACAAGCAAAAGAAATCTATTTTTCACAGTCGTGGAGCTGAAGTCTTCACCAGCACGATCGGATTCTGGTGAAGACCCGGATTGCAGACCACCAACCTCTTGTTATGTCCTCAGACGGTGAAAGGAGCAACTTCTGTCTCTGGAGCCTCTTTTATAAAACCACAAGTTACATTCTGAGGACTTTTTCCTCAGGATCACCTCTCAAAGAACTCTGTCTCATAACACCTTTGACTTTCTGGGTTAAGATTTCATCTTATGGATTTGGGAAGGAAAACAAGCCTTCGGACCATTCTTATCCATTCAGACTGGATAAGATACGTAGTCCATACAGGAGCACGTGTAACAAGGGGAAGCGAGGACTCGGAAAATGAATGAAAATTCAGGGATCCCTGGGTGGCGCAGCGGTTTGGCGCCTGCCTTTGGCCCAGGGCGCGATCCTGGAGACCCGGAATCGAATCCCACATCGGGCTCCCGGTGCATGGAGCCTGCTTCTCCCTCTGCCTGTCTCTGCGCCTCTCTCTCTCTGTCTGTGACTATCATAAATAAATAAAATTAAAAAAAAAAAAAGAAAGAAAATTCAGACACAAGAGGTCATCATATATACCCTGACGCAAACACCATTTTTAGAATCCGATGATAACTAATCACTAATAACTCTTGAAGGGAGGGCCAAGCAAGGCAGGCAAACACACTAGAAATTGTGTTGATATGACCCAAAAGTTGAACATATGCTCGGAACGTGACACTCTGATGTCCCAGTGGACATCTAGGGCATAGTGTGTAAGTAAGATGAGATATGGGGACATTTCACATTTTCTTTGATAGTGGTGGACATGTGTACAATATATCTATCTATCTCAAAGATATATTTTTCTAGTTTTGTTTTTGCTTTTGTTTTGATTTTTTTTAGTGAGCTATATGACTATGTTTGTAGACAGAAGTAGAGGAATAAGAGTTGAGGGGAAATAGACATGTCAGCATGAGGAACAAAAGGTAACTGAACCCAAAGCATAGCAAACGTTACAGAGGGAAGGACTGTGAACTCTAACAGGCAGCAATAAGAAATAAGAGGAAAGTACAACTTGATTAAGGTTTAACTGTGTACTTTATTAGCATTGAATAATTAAACAGTTTATAAATGAAACATATCATGGAAAATTAGAAAACATTTCTTTTACGAAACTTGGCATCTCTTTAATGAATAACAAATAACCATAATGGTAAATAATTCAATTATGTCAATAAAATATTGTTACTTTTATTAAGATACTCAAGAAATACCTGCCTATTCAGGTTTGCATTTGTACTTCCTTTAATTTGGTTTAAATCTAATTGCCTACATAATATTTCAAGTATATCATACAAAGTATTTTACCATTTTGCAAAATATTTTGATATGCCTATCTTTGTACTTATTCAGATGCCTCCAAAATTCCTAATGAATTGTCTAACCTACCTAGGATCCACAGTTTTCTTCATATTATCTGAATTTGTCTAGGAATAGATACATGGTGAGAACATGGTGCTTTCACTTACAAATCAGGACTACACTTAGCATTATAACTTAGTCTCTAACACAGAAATGATGCAAAATAGGCCGGTTGAATTAGTATCAGTCAAACACAGTGATATTATAAATTTTCATCAGAGTAAAATTTAAAAAATTCCATCAATGTCAGACAAAAAAAGGAACAATTCAAGTCACAAAGGTCTATCAGAGGCATACTTTTTGATCAATAAGTGTAGAGGAAATTATGTTTATTAGAAAGGAGAATTAACCTTTCCTAGGCAGTCCTGGTGTTTATTACATGAGTCAGAGCTCTAACGTCCCTGTCACGCCTACCTAAGAAGGAGTTGAAATCAACATATCACACTGTTGTCTTTTCTTGGATCAATTTCCTATTAGTTTAATTTATTTCATTTTTGTTTATAGGCTACAGTCAACAGATCAAACTGTCGTTCTGAACTGGTGAAGCACACAGTAATTCATACAAATAGGTCAATACCTTTTCTCACATAAATTCAAAAGTTTCATTTCCATGACAGCCATTTTTTTTTGTCATGAGATAACAGGATTACAAAGTCTTTGCTGCTACCATATTTCAATATATATGTGGGTATACTGTGACAAAGAGAAAACCAACTTGATAAAATACGTTTTATGATAGCAAAAATACTCTTTAAGTTTTTAGCACAGCAAGAGCGAGAGCGAGAGAGAAAGACTTGTGTCATGTGTAAGTTCACATATCATCAGGACGCTGGCTGTTTGATCCTGGGGGCGTGAAGATGACATAGTTTCTGTCCCTAAAGGTATTTAAATCAACATTATTATTAAGAAGAAAGTACTTACTAAGATCTGGATGGCCATAAAAAGCCTTCATTAAAGAGATTTGAGTTGAACGGATAATGCAAACTAAAAGGTTATTTTCCTCCTTTATTCTAACAGTGCTGTGCCCACTCAACACCAGCCAGCCCACTTAAGGACATTGGACCTTGAAATCACCTGATTTAAACCATTTCTGAAATCTTAAGTACTGTCCCAGCCAAACATTTCTTATACTTCCTTCCACTAAATGTCTCCTGAGATTTCTACACAGAAACTTCATTGAGACGTCTAAAGAAGGGGCACCTGGCTCAGTCCATTAAGCATCTGCCTTGGGCTCAGGTCATGGTCCCAGGGTCCTGCGATGGAGCCCTGCATCCAGCTCTGTGCTCCTCTGCTTCTTGCTCTCTCCCTCTCTCCTCCTCCCCCTGCTCCTGTGCACGTGCACTCTCTCAAATAAATAAATAAATGAAATCTTTAAAAAAAAAAAAAAAGACCTCTAAAGGAATAGCCAAGGTTAAGCAGTGTAATAATTGACAGTGGAGTGTCTTTGACATTAAAGTATTGAGTATAATCACTGAAGCCTAGTTGCTACAGCTTTTAATTTCTGACTGCCACTGCAAATTTCACATTGATAAAATCGCCTAGACTATCTGAACTTTCGTTTCATCATCCGTAAATTGGGGATTACAGCAATAACTACCTCAAAGGGTGCAATAAAGACTAAATAAGCTGATATTTGTAAACTGGATGCTTACTATTACTACCGCTACTCCTACTATCTCTATGCAACTTTTCAAATATTGGTTTTAGCAATATATCTCCTTATTCTTGAAAGGTTAATGAAATTTGATCTGAAAATCATCACGGTTTTTTTGTAGTTGAAGTAATGAATGTATTCTTAATAAACAATTTTATTATATGCAATCAAATGAATTTATTATCAGTTTAATTAGCACCTTAATGAAGGTTAAAAATACCTTACTTAGGTGTAAAAGAAAATGGAAACCATGTCTATTTCAGCAAGTCAAGAGATTGGTTTTTATCTTGTATAAAAGAAATTCAGAGATCGTCAGGAACATAGTTCTATCTTTCTGCCACTCCATCCTCAATACAAGCCTTTGCTCATGATGTAAGGCAGCTGCTGGAGTTTGAGCTCAAAGCTTCTGCTTTAGAGAAGAGCAAAGGGAAGTGAAGCAAGATCCAGAGAACATCTATCTTCCATCTGAGGTACATTGTGAAGAGGTCCATGTATGCATAATTCTTCCCTTTGTGTCACAAAACTCAAATTGTTATATTCCAGACGCAGAAACTCTGTGGTCTTGGAGCAGTTGACTTGGAGATCAGCAATTTGTCCTAAAAGATGCTTAGTTCGTACCTTTAGAGAGAGTCTAAACTAGCATAAACAGACCTAGCAATATAAAACATGCAGAATAGCATTTGCCAATGAATGGTAACTAAGTTTTGCTTAGAAAACAAGAGAATCTACTGGTAGCTAAAGCTAGGAAAGGAGTTTGGTGGCAGCGTAAGGAGGTATCTGGATTCTAAGGTAGATAATAACAAAAATACTACTACCCGACATTAATTAATCACCATATGCCACGGCTTCACAATAACCCAAGGGGATGATGCACTATTTTTGTATCAATAGAGAAACAAACAGAATATGGAGTCTGGGAGATTTTTCTCACTCACATAAATAAGCATCCGTGTGGGGACCAGGATCGTTGCAGGCAGTCCACTCTAACAGCCCTTCTGTTATCTGTATTTGCTAATATGTCTGCTCCTCATCCTTTTATTTTCACTTTATTTTGTAGGCCTTTGGCAAGCATTTACATTTTTGAGAAAACAGTTAAAAGTGAAACTCTGACAGCAGCTTGAGAAATAGGAGAGATGAATATTTAAAGGCAGTGAGATCTGCACAATTTTATTTCATTATTTATTTATTCATTCATGCTAGACAGGGGAATATAGCAGAGCATGTTCCTTGCATTCCTGAAACCTGCAGTGTAATGAATTTAAAGACACAAAAAAGCACAGACATTCTTGGTTTATATCAGCAAACATTGGTCTTTCTGCCCAAGAATGTTCAAATGAGGAGATATTCCTCTCCTTTTCTATCCATGATATAATTGTAAACTAAAAACATGTTTTCTGGTTGGTCTCCTAGGAGAAAGCAATGAGATTTATTTTCAACTGAGGTTAGAGGAGATAAGGATTTAGGAAAATGAAATTCAGTACAAAATGTAATTGAAGCAACACATTCTAACGAACAGAAAGTATTTTTATCATAATTTGCTATGTTTAACTTTTTTTTTTTTAAACAATTGAGAAGATGCTTAAAACAATGAAGTCCAGACAGACAGGAATTGAAACAAACTTGCTTGGGTTAGATCTTTGTTATTGATTTTATAATGGACCACTTGTAAAAATGACTTAAATTAGTAGGCATTTTCAGGCTTTTAACATTTTAGAATAGAAATTTTAGAATAGAAATTTTAGAATAGAAATTTTAGAATAGGGCAGCCCTGGTGGCACAGTGGTTTAGCACCACCTGCAGCCCGGGGTGTGATCCTGGAGGCCCGGGATCGAGTCCCATGTCCGGCTCCCTGCATGGAGCCTGCTTCTCCCTCTGCCTGTGTCTCTGCCTCTCTCTCTGAATAAATAAATAAATAAATAAATAAATAAATAAATAAATAAATAAATAAGAAATTTTAGAATAAAATTTATCACTATATACTGGAGAATTTAAGTCAATGAGGAACATTGATACCCAGCATTATGACAACTTAGTAGCTATTTGTCTCTCCGTTTATCCACTACAAGCAGTTGAAACAACTAGAGAAAAAAAGCATCAGAATTCCAAAATTAATGATAAAAAATCACTGATCTTTTGCAACCATTAAGGAAATTAAAGCACAAGGCACTTTAATAGCAAGTCTTAATTTTTCCAATCTTCGGGAAGACTCCTTTTTAGCATTTCACAGACTGTATTTTGCAAAGTTCACAAGTCCTCCGTTATATTCTGATAGATGAAAACAGTCCCTGTTAATGATTGCTGCCTTTCGTTCGGCTTAGAGAGCTGCTCGCTGACTTGATGAGGCGTCAGTGAGGAGCGCAAGCCATGGACTGCAGCCTGAGGCCTGGGCCGCGTCTACTCCGCAGAGCCCTGGTCGTGTCTGCTCTGGAGGGCTGGGCCATGTCTACCGCAGGGCTGCAGGGCCTTAGCGCATCTACTCTGCAGGGCCTAGGCCGGGTCTACTCCACAGGGCTGGGCCACGTCTACTGCAGGGCCACAAGGCCTAGGCCGCATCTACTCCACAGGGGTGGGCCAGGTCTACTGCGGGCCCAGGGCCTAGGCCTCATCTACTCCACAGACCTGGGCTGTGTCTACTCCACAGGGCTGGGCCACAGCTACTCTGCAGACCTGGGCCGCATCTACTCCACAGGGCTGGGCCGTGTCTACTGTGGGCCACAGGGCCTAGGCCGGTCTATTCCACAGACCTGGGCCGTGTCTACTCCACAGGGCTGGGCCGCGTCTACTCTGCAGACCTGGACCATGTCTACTCTGCAGACCTAGGCCGCGTCTACTGTGGGACGCAGGGCCTAGGCCTCGTCTACTCCACAGACCTAGGCCATGTCTGATCTGCAAGGCTGGGCCGGGTCCACTCTGCAGACCTGGGCCACGTCTACTCTGCAGGGCTGGGCCGTGTCTACTGCGGGCCACAGGGCCTAGGCCTCGTCTACTCCACAGACCTGGGCGGTGGCTGATCTGCCGGGCTGGGCCGCGTCTACTCTGCAGACCTGGGCTGTGTCTACTCCGCAGGCCTGGGCCGGTCTCCTGCAGACCACAGGTGGGCCGCGGCCTTCAGGGGCAGGGAGCTCAGAGGCAGGCACTGCACAGGCCTAAAGGCTGCAGGCCCCCTTCCCGCAGTCTTTGCATTGCCCGGGCCTCGTATCTGCGGTCACCACGCCCGCTGGGCAGCCTGAGCCTGAAGGGGCAGAGAGCAGCCCAGAGGTCAGCCCAAGGTAATAATACGTTATATTTTTTACTAGATTACTGATTTGATGTTTTAATGTTTCATTATGGATTATTGCATGTATGTTCATGAAGATGATCTTTTTTCTTGTAATACCTTTGATTTGATAACAATGTAATGTTAACATCATAAAATGTATTAGAAAGTGGTCTCTATTCTTTAATTTTTGGTAAAGATTTTTTAATATGTATTATTTCTTCTTTCAATGTTAAGAGAATTTTCTAATGATATCAGTTGTGTCTGTAATTCTGTTTGCAAAGTTTTCAGAAATTCAATTAATTTAGTAGATAAAGAGCTATCCAGGTTATTTATTTCTTCTTCAAATTTTAGAATTTTGTGCATTAAAAATTTTATTTCACACATCCTTATACTATCTGTTGGAAGTAAAAGCTTAATTTTATAATAAACTCTTGACCTGCTTTCCCAAGTGGTTTTTCCATTTTCCAATTTCAGCAGTACTGTTAAGCCCACTAAGTGAAATTATTTTTCAGATGTTGGATTTTTTTTTAATCTCCAGAAGTTCTATTTGGTTCTTTTTTTATATCCACCTTTTTTTCTCATTATGTTTATATTTACCTGTAAATTGATATGCATTTTTAATAATAGTTATTTGAAGGTCTTGTCTGCTTAATGAGGCAATGCTGTATTACTGACTTTTCACCTGATGATGTGTAACATGTTGCTATTGGCTATACAAGTTTAGTAATTTTTAATCAGAGGTTTCACACTATTACATTTTTTGAATGTTTAGATTTATTATCTTCTTTGAAAGAGTGTTGAAGTTCATTTTATGTAAGCCATTTAACCCTTTGAATTCAAACAATGACTTGTTTTTAAGTTCCACTCTGGTGGGCTCCAAGGGTAGTTTGGAACTTCTACTGAAATGTTTCCTTTCCAGTCTTTCTTCTAAGTGCCAGGTACTCCACCCCGGCTAGTAGAAACTCAAACATTTCCCAGACCTTTGTGAGTCTTGAGATTGTTTAGCTTACAACTTTCTCTGCAGCATTTTTGTTGTTGTTGTTGTTGTTGTTTAACCAACCTTACAGAGTCTCACCCTATACCTTTGCAGACTGCTATTAACTACAGATCTCCGGTGCCATTATGAATATTTCTGAAGTATTTCTCTGTATGGATCCCTTTTCACAAATACCCAGTTCTGAAATTTATCTGCCTCAACTTCCCCAACTCTTCATGTCTACTCTCATCAGCAAGTCATCTGTGCTGTGTCAGGATTTCTCTGCCCCATCTTGCAGTTATTGTAATTCTGTGTCTAAGTAGAAGGTTGAAATAAATGTGTACTTAGTAAGTTGATGTCATTTTTCCACTCAGTTTACACCAAAACCTTGTCAGAAAAATCTTGTCAAAGTGAAGTATGGCTTTGAAGCGATAAGCATGTTTGAATTAAATTAATGCCCAATATTACTTTTGTTTTTTGCTTCCCATTTTGTCTTAAGATTCTTATTATGACAATACACATTTATATATGTCACAGTTGAAACTATACAAAAATATGTGATAATAGCATTGTCAAGGTATTTTGTTACATGTTTTTGCCATCACTTTTTAAAAAACAAAACAAAACAAAAAACCTTTGTGGGGGTATCTGGGTGGCAGAGTCAGTTAAGCAACCAACTCTTGATTTTGGCTCAATTCATGATCTCATGGGTCATGAGAGATCCAGCCCCAAAAGGCACCACACTCTGGGAGTCTGCTTGAAATTCTCTCCCTCTGCTCCTCCCTCAACTTGTACAACTGCACACACCCTCATTCTCTCTCTCAAATCTCACTCTCTCTCTAAAATAAAAAAATCTTTAAAAACATTGATATTATAGCTTATTTTTATCTTTCATTATTTTATTTATTTAATAAGAATTTGTTTTTCTTATTAAAGTAACTTCTAAATGCACAAAAACTGAATGCTAGGTCCTATGAAAGACAGAAGGAGATAAATTAGGAGTAGCAGAAATATTTTTTTTTCCTCAGATTCACCATAGTTTCATTAAGAATTTAAGTCTATATCCTGCCCCTTTTAATAGAATGGACCATTTGAGAGAGTAGTGAGGAGAGTAACAGAGCACACTCATGTAAACCTTAGTTATAATACAGGGCAGAGTGAAATAAGTGCAATTATAAAAATACAAATAATCTCTCTGTGAAGGCAGAGACTGTACAGTCGATTCAAATGGCGAAGTAGGAGATGACTTCAGGGTGATGTCATGGATGTTGAGTCTTTGAAGAATAAAATTTTGAAAAAACAGATAATATCACATGAGATTATACACAACACTATGTTTTTAAAATACATATTTCCAGAGCTCTATTACCCAGACATGGACCGATATGACAAAATTACACTTGAATAAAACAGTTTAGGGAACAGCATGGAAAAGGTAAGAAAAACAAGACTAGGGGATCCCTGGGTGGCTCAGCGGTTGAGCGCCTGCCTTCAGCCCAGAGCGTGATCCTGGAGTCCCGGGATCAAGTCCCACATCGAGCTCCCCGCATGGGGCCTGCTTCTCCCTCTGCCTGTGTCTCTTCCTCTCCCTCTGTGTCTCTCATGAATAAATAAATAAAATATTAAAAAAACAAGACTAATAAGAAAGATAAATGGTAGAATATGGTACATCATTTTTTAAAAGCAAATTTAAAAACATTGCCCCAACGCTACTTAAGTAAAATTAATTTAACGATCTCACAGATGAAATAAAAAATAATTATTCTGGAAAATAATTATAATGTTCTTCTATTCATTTTAAATGATCAGCACACAATGTGTGGGAATAGAGGTAAGATCAACAGCAAGTAAGAGTAGAGACCACATAAGTCTTCTTTGCAGGAACCTACAAACTTTAGTGGAGTCAAATGTTATAATTTAAAAAAAATTGTATTGCTATGAATAATAAACATTCTATCAGGAATTATTGGATGCATATACTACCAAAAATCTGAATATATAGAGGTAGGTGAATTTAAATAATAAATGAAGAACAACTTGTACTAATTTGGAAGCTGAAATCAGTGCTTATTGCCAGAATGACATCTTTAATGTAAGATATCTCAAAAATAGGAAGAAAGATGAAAAGCTCATGGTCAGTTAGTTCAAAAGGAAGCAAAACACTAATTAATCCCTTGAGAATCCTCTAATCCCCATTTGTTTCTCAGACAGTTGCAAAGGATCCAGTGGGAAGATTTGAGAATTTACTAGATGGAAGGTGCAAGGATTCCTGAATCACCACGTGGAACCTGGCTGTCAAGGGTGGATTGGACTGACCTCTGAGTGAGAAATAAATCTTTTAATTTTAGAGCAAAGAGGTTTCAAGGTTGTCTGTTTCAGCACTGGCATGCTATGATACCATGAAAAAAGGTATAATATTTTGGATGATAAAAGCTTCAATTTTAAATATAATGAACCACTGGCTGGGCACATGCAGAAAAAGAAGCCTTCACATTTTTACATCAGTTAAACAATCACTGCAGATTGCATCTAATATTTGCTTCATTGTTAAGAATAAAGTAAAAACTGGGGAGAGTGTGGAAAGGAGCAACACGGATAAAGATAGGAATAGAGCTCCAGTCTTAAGAGAAAATCCTAAAGAATGGATTTTGCCTATGGAAAGAATACAATTTTGTGTCTACAATAATATTTTGGGCTGAGCATCAGAGTCATCAATCAAGTTAAGAACAATTTAGATATTAGAGACTACTAAAAAATAATAAAATCTTTTTTAACATCAAGAATTTGATAAGATACTAAGGAAATAATGCATGACCTAGCCAAGATCTAGTGGATGTGGAAATATGGAATAGAAACGTCACTCCCTCTATCTTGAAGACAGTTGAAAAATACAGTGAATTTAAGCTTGGGTTTAAGTGTTAGAAGAAAATGTCCAGGATTTGCCTAAGGGAGAAAATCTGAAGGCAGAAAAGCTAAAGAATAACAAACTCAAAAGTTAGAAAAAGGAAATGAACAAGTCCAAAGAGTAGGTGACTGGAAATGCTAGGGGTAAAAAGTAAAATTAATGAAATGAAAAACTTACCAAATGTAATCAACAAAGTCTAAAGTTGGTTCATGACAGTAATAGATATTACTATTATATTGTTATATTATATATAAATTATATATATAATATATATTATATAAGTATATAAATATATATTATATATATTAAATATATATATTTATATATATATATAAATATATATATTTTAGTAATATATTTATATTACTATAAAATAGACTAACCTTCAGTGAGATTTGATAAATTAATATAGGATATAATGAACAACTTTATACTAATAAACCTGAAAATTCATACAAAATAGACAAATCTTTAGAAGAATACAAGTTATACATTGACAAAGGAAGAACTATATATTCTAAATCATTGAATTAAATCAGTAGTCAAAAATTTTATTTGAAGAAAATTCTTAGTCTATATGGCATTGGTAATATTATAACTTCCAGGGGCATATGATTCTAATACAACACCGACTGTTCTAAGAAATGGGAAAAGAACATATGTATATCAACTGTTTTATAAGATTAGCATGGCCTTGATATAAAAAACAAAGATAATGCATGAAAATAGATTTCCATACAAATTTCACCCATGAACATAGATGAAAAATGCAAACCCAAATATGAACAGACCAAACTCAACAATGAATAAAAAAGATAATGTAACCTATCTTATTGGATTTATTTCAGAAATTCAAGTTTTTTTAAATTGGTGTATCAATTAACATAATGTTACCAGATTAAATTTGAAGGAGATAAAATATATCATCTCAATAAATGCAGAAAAAAAGTTATCTATTTTTCTTGTACATGACTTTGTGTGTGTATATATACTTGGCAGTGGAATTTCTGGGTTAAAGAGCAAATACAGGAGATACTTGCAAGTTGCAAATATTGTTTCTCACTCAAGTCAATATCTTAAATATGTCCTTTGAGGAACAGAATTTACAATTTTGGTATAGATCTTTATTAATGATTTTCTTTGTGGAAATTTTCATCTTCAACAAATTTTCTTTTCTTTTTTCCTTCCTTCTTCCCTTCCTCTCTTTCCATCCTTCCTTCTTTCCCTTTTATCTGCCTTTTTTGTTAGTGTGGCAATACACATTCATGGCCTCTAAGGTGAATTAAGATCGAGTTGTTACATTTTCCTCAATTAATAAACATCTGCCAGACTGCAATTACATTCTATTGAATATAAATATTCTAATTGCTGAGAAACCGCATAGAGGAAAAACTAAAGACAGGATGTGGGACAACTGTTTAATAAAAATTATATACAGAAACTATCATCTTAGTGAAAAGGGAGGTAATATTTGAAATGATCAGTTCATGAATTTTGAACCATTATGTATAGGAAATGTAAAAATAGCAGATCTCCTGACATGCACAGGAATTAGGTAACCAGAAATGAGACAATTTATTTTATTTTTTATTTATTTTTTAAAAGAATTTATTTGTTTGTTTGTTTATTTATTTATTTATGTATTTATTCATTCATTCATGAAAGACAGAGACACAGGCAGAGACACAGGCAGAGGGAGAAGCAGGCTCCCCGCAGGGACCCTGATGTGGGACTTGATCCTGGGACTCCGGGATCATGACCTGAGCCAAAGGCAGATGCTCAACCGCCGAGCTACCCAGGTGCCCTATTTTTTTAAATGCTTTTTAAAAAAGATTTTATGTACTTATTCATGAGAGACACACACAGAGAGGCAGAGACACAGGCACAGATCGATGTGGGACTCGATCCCAGGACCTGGGGTCACACCCTGGGCCGAAGGCAGACTCTCAACCTCTGAGCCTCCCGGGTGTCCTGAAATGGAACAATTTAGCACGGCCTTTAAGAGTGGGTTCAAGAGCTGGACTGCCTGAAGCACAGCTAGGGTCTTCCATATATTAGCTGAACGACTTTGGAGAATTTTCCAAAATTCTCTGTCTTAATGTCCTTGTCTGTAAGGGAAAGTAATGACATCACACACATCTTAGGATTGAGTCCATAGAACAATTACTGGAAAACACGGCACTTCCACCAAACTTGCAATCTGCCTGGAGTCATTCCTTAGACTTCGGCTTCTCCCGAATTCCTCATTGCTGGCCACGCTTCCTGGCTGTAAATCCAAACAAATCCAATTAGTCTTCTAACCTTTTTTATATTAATTATGCTGCAACTTCGTCGATTTCTTCTCCACATCGGTTTCAGAGAAGCCTCCCTTCAAGACATCTGATCTTGGCCTCTCATGTGCCCATGGAATTCCACACCATTACTCACCATTATTCTTATTTTCTCCCTCCAGATGTTTTGCTTAACACTGTTTGCCGTGTATTATGTAGTCTCCTTTCCTTTACAACATTTTCCCACTGTGTCCTTTGTCCCAAGCACTTTTCTTCAGGACACCGGCAGCTAATCAGACCTCATCCCAAGCCTTTATCCGGTTCATGCCCTTTTGTAACGTGCTTGTAATGCATTGTCACTTATTTTTTCTAAATCAGATATTTTTATGTAGCTACAGCTGTGAGAGTAACAATGATGTACAGCATTTTTTATGTTTCTTCACATGTGCATTTTTCAAAGCAGTATTATTTTTATGCTCAGGATCAATAAGCAAAAAGATGAACAAGGTATTTTAAAAGTAAGAGGACTATTTAAATATTTACCCTTTTAGCACAACTTTATAATCACCCAAGGAGTAGTTTGATGTAGAAGGGTCTGGTTCTACCCTGCTGGACAGCTTCGGGCGAATCCCTTTGCACGTCTGCATCTCCGTGTTGTCAGACGGGGTATGGGTTGTGTGTTGGACACTGGGTTGTGTGTTGGACAAACCATGGAACTTCAGAATTCTCCAGCAAGACCCTTTGAAACTGCCAACCATTCCTCAGCTCTGCAAAGGACACCTCAGTGACTGGTGCCGACATGGCCCTTTGTGGATATGTGCACAAGTTTTCCTGAGATACATCCTTAGGAGAGGAATTTCTGGGTTATGGAGTATATTTTCATTTAATTTAACTAAGTACAATCATATTGTCTTCCAGAGTGACTACAGCAGTCTACGGTGACTGGGCGCTCAAATATGGACACCTCCACACAAACCCTTAGCATTTTCAACTCTTGGGTCTGTTAGCTGTGGAGTGAGCGACACCTTCTCTCTTTGATTACTAAGGGACTTTAACAACTGTTCTATAAGTAGCATTTTAGGTTATTTCCATACTTTGTCTGCTCTTTTTTGTACTTTTTTTTTTATTCATAACAGCTAAGTGGTGAAACAATCTCTATCAATTTCCTAGGGCTTCTGTAATAAAGCAGCACAAACTGAATAAAGAGCATAAAAATAATACTGCTTTGAAAAATGCACACTCAGCACAACCCACTAGAGGGTGGGTTCAAACTATTGACCTGTAGTATCTCACAGTTACTGAGGACAGAAGTCTGAAATCAAGGTGTCTGCAAGGTCATGCTCCCTCTGAAAGACGCAGGAAAAGGATCCTTCTTGGTATCTTCTAGTTTCTGATCGTTTCTGGCAGTTCTTGGCATTTATTGGCTTAAAATCACCTCTCTCAGTCTCTACCTTCACCTTCACATGGCCTTCTTTCTTTTTTATGTTTCTGTGTGCCCTCTCTTTTTCTTATAAGGACACAAGTCTTTGGGTTTAAAACCCATTCTAACATGACCTCATCTCAACTAAATATATCTGCAAAGTTTATATCCAACTGAAGTCAATTCTGAGTTTCTGGGTGGATTTGGAATTTTTTTTTTTTTTTTTTTTTTTTTGAGGAAGCGGGTGGGGCAACTGTTGGACCAAGATACAACCTAAGTGTTCATTGGGATGCCTGGCTGGGTGGCTCAGCAGTTGAGCGTCAGCCTTTGGCTCAGGGCATGATCCCGGGATCGAGTCCCACATCGGGCTCCCTGCAGGGAGCCTACTTCTCCCTCTGTCTATTTCTGTGTCTCTCATGAATAAATAGAATCTTTAAAATAAATAAATAAATAAATAAATAAATAAATAAATAAATATTCATCAAATGATGAATAGATAAACAAAATGTATATCCATCCGTACAATGTACTTTTATTTGGCAATCCAAAGGAATGAAGCAGTGAACGACACACGTTACCACATGGATGAACCCTGAGGCTCATGCTAATTGAAAGAAGTCAGAAAAAAAAACAAAAAAGAAGAAAGAAGTCAGACACAAAATGCTACATGTTATGTGACGCCACGATTACAAAAAGTCTAGAATAGGCAAATCTGTAGAGACAGAAAATACATTAGTGGTTGCCTAGGACGAGAGGAAGCATGTGGAATGACCACTATCGGTTTCTTTTTGGGCTGATAAAAATATCTTAAAACTAAAAACTTTATTTATAATTTATTCATTTATATTTAAATTCAGTTAATTAACATATAATATATTATTGGTTTCAGAGGCCGAGGTCGGTGATTCATCAGTCTTATGTAACACCCAGTGCTCATCACATCACATTCCCTCCTTCATGTCCATCACCCAGTTACCCCATCTCCCTACCCCCGTCTCCTCCGGCAACACTCAGTTTCCTAGGATTAAGAGTCTTGTGGTTTGTCTCCTTATCTGATTTTGTCTTGTTTTATTTTTCCTTCCCTTCCCCTATGCTCCTCTGTTTTATTTCTTAAATTCCACATGATTGAGATCATATGATAATTGTATTTCTCTGATTGACTTATTTCACTTAGCGTAATACCTTCTAGTCCCGTCCACAGTGTTGTAAACTGAACTGTATACTTGAAGTAGATGGATTTTATGGTATGTGAATTATAACTTAGCAAAAGCTATTTAAAAATGACTCATACATCTGGATTTGTAGGGAGGATGTTATGCCATACTTCCAGAATATGTAGTGACATTGGGTTTCTTTTTGTTGTGGACTCGAGTTTACAGAAGTATTATCTATATACGTCTAGATATATGCCTGTATTGGGTTTAGCTACTGAAAATTCTCACAATCCGTCATCTATTAATTTTCATAATGGTAACGTTTGTCAACTAGATTTCCTTTATTTTTATGTAAGCATATTCATCAATTTTTTTCTGGTTTATATTTTTGAAAAATTTTTAAATCTGTCCTTTTCTAGCATGTCAGTAAAATGTTCTCTCATATATTAATATAATTACCTTGTAGTTTTTCCTTTCACATTGAGATTTTTATTCTATCTGAAATTCAAGTTTCATGGGTAATTTTATTTCTCTTCATGTTGTGAGCCAGTTTTTGTAACACCATCTACTATGTAATGTGTACTGTATGCTTATTAAGTGCTTGCACACAAATGGTTGATGTGTTACTTCCCTCTTCTTTTCAGTTAGACAAGTCTTATAACATCACCACACTATTTTCATTGCTGTAATTCTCCTTTGTCATTTCTTATACAGAATAGCATATTGTGTTCTTTCCTCAATAGAGTAAGGGCTCCTAAGGTTTTAAATCATCTCTCATCATATTGACTTTCCTGCAATTGGCCCACTATCAGCATATGGGAGACAATCAGTTAAATATGAATACATGAATGGACAAATTAAAGGAATAGCATGTAGAAATTATATATATAAGGTTCAGTAAACCAAAATAAATTACCAATTGTTTATGAAATTATAAAAAATAGATGCACTTTACAAGAAGCATATAAGATATAAAGAAATGAAATTGTCATAGGGCAGGATGGGACATGTAAAGAGGAGGGATTGTATACAAACTTATTCCTTCAAAAAAGGACAAATCTAAAAAATAAATAAATAAAAAGGACAAATCTTATGTCAAATTAATATAATCAAAATTTAAACATAGCATTTTTGTTATTCAAATTAGTGTAATCTTGTCTAAGAGTTATCATCTCATTAGTGTTATGTTTTATTACAATGAGGGAATTGCTGATTTTGAGTTTGAAAATTAATACTAAATATAACTTTAAAATCTGCTTTAATTTGGGGATCTAAAGTTTTATTGCGCTCATAAAATGTTCAGGCTCAGCCAACACTAATTGCTATTTAGACATTGTTTGCAGGTGCAAATATGAAAACATTTCATAAAATTATAAACACTTTATTATATTTTAAATACCTGTATTTTATAAAAACTAGTAATGTTTGAAGTGATTTGCATTTAACTGTTTTTTAAAAGAATTCAAGAAGTCAACACAATTATAATTATTCTTCTTTGAAAAAGAATATTTATATTTTTAAAATATCTCAGACTGATCCTTGTCTCACATTACTTCTATCTGTATCAAGGCTCCAGGGCTCCATTAGCATATGTTCTAATATCAAATATCATTTACACTCTGCATAATTTGTACACCTACTTTCTCCTAGTAAAGTCTCTTTTTGCAGTTATATAAGCACAAAACAAGATAATGTACAAAAATGTCTAGAATATAAAAAGACAACTGCATTATTGGCCTTCTACAGAGTCATTTTGAAGGGAAACCAGAAGTACATTCAAAGTTATATTCTCTTGAGCTCTAGAGAGACTATAGAGAAACTAACCTAGAGACTAACGAGATAATCTGTAAATAGTTTAACCTATAGGCCAGACGTTAGAAAAGGGAATGGAGTAAAGGGAGGAAAGAGAGGAAAGGGAATTCAAACAGACAAAGGGCAATTTATACTTGCTGAATGATTACCATGAGCCTCACTTTACACTTGGTGTTTTCATATACCATTTCTCATCTAACAGCCAACAAAACGCCACACGTTAAGTTATTTTCTCTATTTAAATGCTACAGCTTTCTTAGTGAGGACATGGAGGTTCAGAATGGACACCTGTCTGATGTCTCAGGAGCTGCTCGGGAACACCAAGGCCAGAAGCTAGTCCTCCTGGTGCTCCATTCAGCATGCATTCCAATATAGCAGGAGGTCACGACCAGATTGAAAGTACAGATATTTTCTTAGAAGGGATAACATAATGTAGTATTCATAAATGTTATGAAATCTTGTGTTTTATCAGTTCCATGACATCTATACCCAAATTATTATTAACACTTAGCCACCAAATTTTAGTTGACTTGCCATTATATGAATAAATTTCTCAATTACACACCCGTAGTTCTGACTTTTGTGCATTTCACGTCATTACTTTAGAATAGCAAAAATGCATGAAGGCTTTAAAAGCAAAAAAGAACAAATGTTGGCTTTTCAAGGAACTGGACAAAACCATTTGCCCAAATCCTTAGTTTACAGCTGGAAACACGTCTATAATAAACTACCTTAAATAGACAATTACCCTAGCAGGAGAAAGATCTTTCTTTCTGAAGATACACTTTATCTTTTATTGTGGGCATTTTTGTAAAATAAGGATAATTTAGAAATGATGTTTAACTTGATGTTGTTACAAAGGAGGGGGCAATTAGAGAAAGCACACAATACTTTTCTAAATCTGATGCAATTATAGTATGTTTCCACCTACTTTTGATATGTTTCCTCAAACTCTGAAAATGCAGTTTGAAATTTTAATGTATTAGGAATCTAATTAATCATGACTGTTGGGTCACCTGCAGGGTAGATAAATTTATTATTAGATTTAAGGTTTTGAACTTCTAAAAATTCTATTTTATTTTCATGTTTCTTTGTCTGAAGCAGTTCCTTTCAATTATGCAACAGTAAATTTCATGTCTAACAACCAAAAAGACTGCTGTTTCATCAGAAGGGATCCATGTGCTTTTTGATATTTTTGTACTTTCCTCTATGGCTCTATGGTATTACTTTTAAAGAAAAAAAAGAGTTCATTTAGATTAATATTCAGATAAATTTTAAACTTTTAAAACCATGACAAACTTGTTGAGGATGTTGGGGATTATCATTTATAGTAACTAGCCTTGCCTCACTATGCTTGGGTGTCTCCATTTTATGATTTTTTTTTCATTTTATGAATTAATAACATTGATGAATATTATGTATTTTAATAGAATTTATTTTAGCAGTACTCATTACACGCTAGACAATGTGCAACGAATCTTATATGCAATAGTCTGCCTTTAATTTATGCACTAGACCAATTTGGAAGCTAAATAGAGATGATGGGGAAACTGAGAAACAAAATGGCAATTTGACTTAAACAGGTCACATAGCTTGTTGGGAGCAAACTCATTAGTGGGCTCCAGAGGGTGAGCAGTTACAGTTCTATAACAGGTACCAAAAAGTAGCTATAGTGGGGAAAAGTGTTGAATAGCCATTCCTGTGAAGTATATGGAAGGTGGTTTTGCTAGCAACTAGTTGACTAGTAGCATTAGTTAATGATCTTGGATTGAGAATGAGAAGGGAAAAGAGGCTGAAGGAAGGATAGACAACTTTGAAAGCTAAAATGTGAACTCTTGACTTTCTTGCTTCAAATAAAAAAAAAAAATTAAAGTCTATGTCCACTGATACAAACGTGACTATTTTTAACTAAAGTTTAGTCAAAATGCTTCAGGCCATTAAGGAAAAAAAAAAGTTGTCAGTTAAAACAAAACAACAGGCTAGTTGCTTAACTTTCTTTCTTTCTTTCTTTCTTTCTTTCTTTCTTTCTTTCTTTCTTTCTTTCTCTTTCTTCTTTCCTTCTTTTTTTCTTACCTTGCCAACGAAAACAGACAAACTGGTATATACAGAACAGATCTGAATTGTAGAGTTTGTTTCTTCTCTCATTCTTACACTTGTGAAAGGGAGATGTTTAAATATTGTCACAGAAACCTAGAAGTTGTAGATGCATGGGCGATCTGATGAGAAAGAAAAATACTTTTCTGAATGATCAATGACACTGTGAATTACAGTCCTCCATTCACCTAAAAATCAATAGTGAGGGCAGGTTTTATCTGATGAAGTCAAACCTTCACAGGCTTCATCTTTTAACCTCTAATGCATTATAGAGAATGCTGTTTAAATTTATATCAAAATTTCTGTACTTGGCTGAAATCACAAGAATATGGATGAAAGACACTTTGTAGAGTTCTGTATGTCCACTAGGCACCCAAATGAATGAATCAATTGCAATTTAATATGGGTAGTAAGTTTAGAAAGGGTTAAGCAAAGGGGATGAGCAAAGGTTGAAAAACAAGACCTATTAGGAAAAAAAATGTTAAAATAAAAGAGGTAATTTAGCCTGGTAGAAAAATTGAGAAGTAATTTAAAAATAGTCATCAGAGATATGAAGTCTATTTTAGAAATGGTGGTGGCTGGTTGTTTCTTTTTTCCAACAAGAAAAGAACAGAAAGAAATAGAGTCAATGTATTGTAAGCCATAAAAAGGGAATATTTTAACTTGCAATAGTTACAAGTAATGAAATATAATAGTTATGAATATAATAGTAATGAAACTATTGTAGCAATAGTTACAAGTAATCAAATATTATTTTCCAGACATTTACTAATAGAGACTAAATCTATTTTTGAGATATAAGTATGTATGCTTATAATACATCCCCGTGTATGTAATTTGTGTGGAGTAATTTGCAAACATTTCTTAAAAATAGATGGATTCTGGGGCACCGGGGGGGCTCACTGGTTGAACGCCTGCCTTCGGCCCAGGTCATGATCCTGGGGTCCCGGGATCAAGTCCCACATTAGGTCCCTGCAGGGAGCCTGCTTCTCCCTCTGCCTGTGTCTCTGCCTTTCTGTGTGTCTCTCATGAATAGGTAAACAAAATGTAAAAAAATAAAAAAGAAAGAAAGAAAAGAAGGTTTTGTTTTTGTTTTTGTTTTGTTTTTGTTTTTGCCAGGGCCTTGAGTGCAGACTCTCATGACCCCACTGAAAGTGAAAATCATCAGCTTCATTGAGTCATAATAATGCCATACGTCTGTATATATTATTTGAATAAAAAGTCACTATTAGATTTTACACAATTAAAGATTGTTAACCAGGCTAGTATGAATAGCACTACTGAGGAATGGAGATTGAAGGATAAATATTGAACTGAAATCCAAGTCTTTTATTTTTATTTTAAAGCAAGATGGTAAAAAAATAAATAAATAAGTAAAGCAAGATAGTTTCTTTTCCATAATATAATTACATTAAAAATAAATAACTTCTCAACGGTTTGGCTTCAACGTGGATGAGAACCTAACAGATATATTGAACCACCAAATACAAGCGGGAAACAACCACCCACAACTGATCATCAGGGGCTAATAACCAATCACAAGAGAAGAAAGGAAGGAGAGGCTGGTCCCCTGTCAATGCAAGTGGAGGGACAGTGCCAAGGTGGACAAGACCACTAGGCAGGTAGAGATGCCCCTGTGAGCTGGTGCAGCCAAAGACCCTCTGACATCTCTACCACCTATTCAAGAAGCACATGAGAGAAACAGGACCCACAGATTTGTCTGTTATCAACAGCTGATAAAGACAGTAAACAAAATAAGCTTCATCTAGAGCAGAACCAAGAGGCCCAGAGGAATTCTGCTGATCCAAGTAACATGCTGTGTGTAGAGACACCTGGAGACCTAAAACCATCTGCAAAGTCTCCAGAGGAGTCTGTGCAGAAACGGCCAACCACCTAGAGACTAACTGTTACAGCAACAACATACACAGATTGCAATGATTAAAATAAAATCAATGAGATATGAAAACAAAATAAAATAATAAAATAAAATAAATAATAAAAAAATAAAATATAAAATAAATAAAATAAAAAATAAAATAAAATAAAATAAAATAAAATAATAAAGGATTTCCCTAGGCGTGCTTTTGCATTGTAGTCTTGGACTTGTTATGCAAAATGTTTTTACTGAAATGACATTTCCCTTTAACTCAAGGGTTCACTGGTGTCTTTCTTTTCCAAACTTAATTTCCTCTCTTGAAGATGGGAGTAATATTTCCCTTTTTATCCACTTGAGAGCTTTTATGAGGATTTAATAAGATGATAGCATGAAAACCCTTTAAAAACGTAAACTTCTAGAAACACAGAGCATTCTAGTCATGGTTTTAATTTGTCATGTCTGGCAAATCACTTCTGAAGTCCATGCCCTGGAGGCTTGGGGTCAATTAGCTGCCATGTTCCTTTGCTTCTTTCAGATTTGAAAAAAGTTTGACAAATGTCAATCGTGGTATCCAAATTGGACGAAGGAAATGATCAGATGACATTCAAGTAATGCTGAAACCAGATCATGATAACAGGTCTTCTGATGGTGCTTAGGTTGCAACGGGTCCCTCCCTGGCTGTCTGAGACCAAGGGGAATTCGCTGAACGAAGAACTGGAAACCTCGGCTGGGACAAAGCAAGAACTAACAGCCCCAAAGGTTGAGGGAGCAAGAATAAAATGACAGAGTCAGGCGGCTGCTCTGACCAGTCAGGGTTCCTCCCCGTCCCCAAGACCTGGGTCACTCAACTCCCCATCAATGTACCAGAGAGTCTAACAGGCTCAGCTGGGTTTGCGTGCCCACATCTTGTAGGGGCAGGCGATGAAAATTAATGGTACTTTCTCAAGGATGCAAACAAGTAGGAAGAAGAAATGGTCACTTGAGAGTCTTCTACTAGAAGTGAGAGCAGACAGTGACTAGGAAACCAACCAGCACAACTGTCTACTCCAGAGCACAGACCTAGGGCTTGTCACTGGGTAAACCTGGATAGATTCAATGTCTTGCCAAAATTTCCAAATACTGGAGAATGTTTTCAGTTGATTTTAAACAAACCATGTGTTATTTCTAATAACTTCTAAGAAATTCCAAAATTTAGAAATATTTCTGAATGTATATAAAAACGTAATAGAGGATGAAAAATACATTAACTGATGCGCAATTTCTTCTTTTTGGCTGTGTCATCATTAGAATTGGTTGGAAGTCTGACACTTTTCATAATTAATGAAATAACATTTCTGTCCTAGTGTCTGAAAGGATTTGTCTAGATCTCAAATGGCTAATAAACCTGTATGTTAGGTTTTACCTTTAAAATAATTGAAATAGGGATCCCTGGGTGGCGCAGCGGTTTGGCGCCTGCCTTTGGCCCAGGGCGCGATCCTGGAGACCCGGGATCGAATCCCACGTCGGGCTCCCGGTGCATGGAGCCTGCTTCTCCCTCTGCCTGTGTCTCTGCCTCTCTCTCTCTCTCTGTGACTATCATAAATAAATAAAAAATTTAAAAAATAAAATAAAAAAAAAATAAAATAATTGAAATAATCATTCTAATTAGGCTAAATGTAGCCTTTTGATCCTAAGTGTTTATCAAAATATCCAATGCAGTTATTTCCTAGCAACACTGTCCTATTTTCAATGAAGTCTGTTAAAAATATCCCTCCATGTTATCTAATTGTCTCTGTAAGAAAATAGTTCTAAACCAACTGTCTTAAAGACCACACATTTATTCATTTATTATTTTATTTTGTTATTATTATTATTATTTTTGCAAATACTTATCCAACAGCCAAGACACTGGGAAGATACCAATAAACTTCTACCACTTATGAAGCTTAAAGTCTCATATGGAAGGAAGTAGGGGCATTTTCAACAAATGCCCCTTTACCAGCTTTGAGAAATATATAGAAGAAACACTTACGTCTGCCTGAGAGAATCTGGTGATGTTTGTCAAGTAAGGTAGGCTATAGGTCTATATGGTGTCTTCTTTCCAGCTCTATTGAAAAATAATTGACATATAGCATTACATGACGTTAAGGTTTACAACATCATGACTTAATGTATGTATATATTGCAGAATGATTATCATAGTAAGTTTAGATAACACCCAGTGCCTCACATATTCACAATTTTTTCTTGTGATGACAACGTTCAAGATCCACTCTCTTAGTAACTTTTAAATAGACTGTACGAGGGATCCCTGGGTGGCGCAGCAGTTTGGCGCCTGCCTTTGGCCCAGGGCGCGATCCTGGAGACCCGGGATCGAATCCCACGTCAGGCTCCCGGTGCATGGAGCCTGCTTCTCCCTCTGCCTGTGTCTCTGCCTCTCTCTCTCTCACTGAGTGCCTATCATAAATAAATTTAAAAAAATTAAAAAAAAATAGACTGTACGATATTGTTAACTATACTCACCGTGTCGTGCATTACATCCGCAGAACATATTTCTCTTACAACTGGAAGTTTCAAGTCGAAGATGCTGTGGGAGTATATGGGGAATGTTAACATGATTGGGATAATGGGCAGGCTAAAATCAACTCCTTGTCTCCCTGGGGTGTTTTCCATACACAAGTACAGTGGTTACAATAATGCAAGCTATTGTAACAAACATCCCCACAGCTATGTGTTTTGAGATAAGTTTATTTCTCACTCAATTAGTGCTTGAATGTGGGTATGTTGCAACAGTACACAACTTTTCTTTATTTTTTATAAATTTATTTTTTATTGGTGTTCAATTTGCCAACATACAGAATAACACCCAGTGCTCATCCCATCAAGTGCCACCCTCAGTGCCCATCACCCCATCACCCCCATCCCCCGCCCTCCTCCCCTTCCACCACCCCTAGTTCATTTCCCAGAGCTAGGAGTCTTCCATGTTCTGTCTCCCTTTCTGACATTTCCCACTCATTTTTTCTCCTTTCCCCTTTATTCCCTTTCACTATTTTTTATATTCCCCAAATGAATGAGACCATATAATGTCTGTCCTTCTCCGATTGACTTATTTCACTCAGCATAATACCCTCCAGGTCCATCCACGTCGAAGCAAATGGTGGGTATTTGTCGTTTCTAATGGCTGAGGAATATTCCATTGTATACAGAGACCACAGCTTCTTTATCCATCATCTGTCGATGGACACCGAGGCTCCTTCCATAGTTTGGCTATTGTGGACGTTGCTGCTAGAAACATCGGGGTGCAGGTGTCCTGGCATTTCACTGCTTCTGTATCTTTGGGGTAAATCCCCAGCAGTGCAATTGCTGGGTCATAGGGCGGATCTATTTTTAACTCTTTGAGGAACCTCCACACAGTTTTCCAGAGTGGCTGCACCAGGTCACATTCCCACCATCAGTGCAAGAGGATTCCCTTTCTCCACATCCTCTCCAACATTTGTGGTTTCCTGCCTTGTTAATTTTCCCCATTCTCACTGGCGTGAGGTGGGATCTCATGGTGGTTTTGATTTGTATTTCCCTGATGGCCAGTGACGAAGAGCAGTTTCTCATGTGTTTGTTGGCCACATGCATGTCTTCTTTATTTTTTTAAATAAATTTAATTTTTATTGGTGTTCAATTTGTCAGCATACAGAATAACACCCAGTGCTCATCCCGTCAAGTGCCCACCTCAGTGCCCGGAACCCTCTTACACTGTTGGTGGGAATGTGAACTGGTGCAGCCACTCTGGAAAACTGTGTGGAGGTTCCTCCAAGAGTTAAAAATAGACCTGCCTTACGACCCAGCAATTGCACTGCTGGGGATTTACCCCAAAGATACAGATGTGATGAAACGCCCGGACACCTGCACCCCACCCCGATGTTTATAGCAGCAATGTCCACAGTAGCCACACTGTGGAAGGAGCCTTGGTGTCCATCGACAGATGATAAATAAAGAAGCTGTGGTCTATGTATACAGTGGAATATTCCTCAGCCATTAGAAATGACAAATACCCACCATTTGCTTCAATGTGGATGGAACTGGAGGGTATTATGCTGAGTGAAATAAGTCAATCGGAGATGCACAAACAGTATATGGTCTCATTCATTTGGGGAATATAAAAAAATAGTGAAAGGGAATGAAGGGGAAAGGAGAAAAAATAAGTGGGAAATATCAGAAAGGGAGACAGAACATGAAAGACTCCTGACTCTGGGAAACGAACTAGGGGTGGTGGAAGGGGAGGTGGGTGGGGGTGGGGGTGACTGGGTGGCAAGTATACAACTTTTCTACACACGGTGACTCAAGGACCAAGGTTTCTCCTATTCCTAAGGACTCCCTGAGTTCTCTGCTTCCAGCTGAAACATGAAGGTAAGTAGGGTAAAACAGAAACAAAACCAAAACAAAACAAAAAAAGAAACCCCAAAACTCCTTTACTTAACTGTTTGGCCCAGAAATGACATAAATGGCTTCCGCTTACAATAGTCTTATTGGCCCCACATGCCTCTTTTCCCAGTGGCAGCTCTATTCTATGAAAACAAGACTATAACATGATTGATAGTTAATTGTCCTGCTTCAGAAGTTAAAGTGAAGGATAAATAGAAGGGAGAGAGGGTGGAATGGGAGAAGGAGGGAGGGAGGGGGAGGGAATAGGAAAAACTAGCAGGTACGGAATTTATAAAATATATGATGATACTACCAATGATTTTATCAAAAGTGATCAAGAGCAATTGACATTTTTTTTGCAGATTAAGAATAATAAGACATAAAATTGGGGAGAATTATGGGCTCAAATCACTTACTACTCTTGAAAAGGCTTTATTTGGGACTTTAATTTCTCCTGGGGGATGGATAATGAATGTCAATGAACAGACATATATATTTCAACATGTGTAGATCTCAAAAATGTGTGACATGGGGAAAAAAGTCCACAATAATTGAATGATGTAAACTGCATTATACTAATTGTATAAATTAAAGCACAAGATATATTGCTACTTAGTGTTTATGGATAAATATATATTTAGAAAAATTATTAAAGTATGGGGTAGTGGAAGAAGTCATACTAAATTCTAGGCAATGGTTTTCTGGGGGATATAAATAATAATGTAAAATTGTAGAGGTATATAAAAGATTCCAAATTTATCCATAATATGTTATTCTGTTTATTATAAAAAAATCAGAATAAAATATGGGAAATGTCAATATTTTTTCATTTAAAGTACTGGGTAACAAGGCTGTTTCTTGAAAATGATGTTTTCCATATTGAAGAGACACAGCCAATTTCATTGAGTCCTTTCCAAGCAGGTGCTTAGATGCTCACATTTAGGACATTTTTATGATCCTGAGGTTATATTATTTAGCCATGTTTAATTTTTTTTTATTTTATTTTTTTATTTATTTATGATAGTCACAGAGAGAGAGAGAGAGGCAGAGACACAGGCAGAGGGAGAAGCAGGCTCCATGCACCGGGAGCCTGATGTGGGATTCGATCCCGGGTCTCCAGGATCGTGCCCTGGGCCAAAGGCAGGCGCCAAACCACTGCGCCACCCAGGGATCCCCTATTTAGCCATGTTTATACTGTAATCTGAGAGTGTGTGCTCTTTTTTGTGATTTAAAAAATTTTGGACAACATTACTGAGTCTTGTTTGAATTTGGAAAAATAGGAAAAGAATTATCAGCCAAGACCATATAATATGATTGGATTTTTTTTAGCCCATCTCTGAAGCTTTAGAAGGCTCAAGATTAGCTTCTCACAAGGTTCCCAGAAAGATACAGAAAAGAACAATAGTTTCTATCCGGAAAGTTACCACCAAGGTGGGAGAAGTATTTATCTGGGAATCTGTTCTCTTGCCTGACAGGTCAGCTACGTTCCTGGGTGGCTTCAAGTTAAGAGAACAGAATGCCAACTATCGTTTCTTTTCCTCCGTATTATTCCAACATGGTCCATAACGCAGGAACTCTGACTTTAGGAACAGTTCCGGAGAAAGCCTCTTCTTTCTCTGTAGCCGTCTTTTGCTCTACTCTTTAGAAGCAGCAGTGACTCGTTTGAATGGTAAAATGATGTCTTAATTATAACTTTGGAGGTTAATGATATGAAAAATATTATCACAAGTAACTGATGAAAATGAGAGAGCACAAGAGAAAGGGAAAAAATAGGCAAACATCATGAAAATATGAAGTATCCAGCCTCTGCTTCCAGAGACTGGTTTTGGTCACACAAGACATGCTTCACTATTGGATCACAAACCACCAAAATATGTGTAAAACCTTGGTTTGCCAGAAGTCAGTCTCATTCAACGAGAGGTCTTTTGTATCCCGTCAGGTTACTTATTCAAACCAGGCTGAAGAGGAACCACGATAACAAAACAAAAACCAGCTGCAGGCCCTTAGTCTGTACAGTTTTCAAAAACCAAGCCGACAGGATAATACGGACTACCCTCTATGGGTTGGACTCCAGCATGGAACTGCATTGACCAGCCGTGGCTGCATTTGGGTTAGGTCTGGCTAAGTCAGCATCGTGACTTCAGGCATCCTCAGCAATAAGTAGAAGGCCATAGCCACCCATCAGAAATTTGTACTCACACAGATGGGTCTTATGGCAAGTAAGTGGGTGTAGTATCATGTACTGCAATATGGAAAACTCTGCTTCATGGCGCAGTATTGAAAACTCAGGAGAACAAGGGCTCCTGCACCAGAATTTCTCCTGCAACCAGGGAGGTAAGACAGCTTGAAAAGAGAGGAGCTAGTAGCAAGTAGGTTTGAGACAGCATTCAAGAAGCATTCTCCAATCCTGTTATATCTGTGATTTTGTGCATATAAAAAGAATAAGATCATTTTTTCCAAGAATCAATCTTCACCCTGTTGGGAGTATACTCTCATTAAGGGTGCATAGCTTTATGGGTTTGTCAAATTCATTCATATTTTTTAATGTGGTTGTTGAATGCAATATCATTTATACCAATTGTGTGACATACCACATTTATTCTTCTATTGATGAAAATGTAAACATTTCCAATTTTTGAATATTACATATATTCTTGTACTTTTTATTGGTAACATATGTAAGTAATTCTGTTGGGAATAGTGTACTTGGATATTCACGTGTTTAGCTGTAATTTTGCCAAATTTCCAATTGACATTCCCATAAGAAGTTTTCGAAAATTTTAGTTGCTCTAATTCTCACCAATACTTTTATATTGTCAGCATCTTAAAACATTAATAATTTTGATGAAAATATGGTAGTATGTCATTGTAACTTTAATTTGTATTTCTTTGATGAAATTTCATATACCTATTGCATATTTAATTTTCTTCTTTTGTGAAATGAATGTCTCTGATCATTTATCTGTTGGGTTGTCTGTTTTTATCTTTTTAAAGGATATTGTTTTAGGATTTTAGATATTCTGAATGTAAATACCTTCCCAAATATATCTTCTGAATATCTTCTCTTGGTCTGTGCTTGCTTATTTTACTCACTTTATCTGATAAATAAAAGTTTTTAATCTTAATAATATCTATTTTATCTGTTTTTTTTTTCTTTAGGTCAGCACTTTCTTTTTTCTTTTTTTTTTTTTAAATGGGCTCTATACCCAGTGTAGAGCCCAGTGTGGAGCTTGAACTCATGACTCTGAGACCAAGAGCTGAATGCTTAACTGACTGAGCCACCCAGCCCCTAGGTTAGCACTTCTAATTTCTTAGTAAAAAATTGCACACTTTACTGGCAAAAAATATTTTCCTATGTTTTCTTCTAAGACTTTTATGTTTTACCTGTCACTTTTATATCTGTAACCAATCTTGCTTTGCTCTTTATGTATAGTGTGAAGTGTCAAGATGGCTTTTTAAATATATATATATATATATATATATATATATATATATATATATACTTACAAAGTAATTTTTAAAAAAGCACTCCATGGGACAAATTTTTCACAAAATTACTCAAAATCTAGATTCCACAGAAGAAAATGTTTATGATAAATTTGACAACACAGGCACACAAAAAAATCACCTTAGGAAAAAATAATCATAAAGTAAGTCAAAGAACAAAATTAAATTGTAAGGGGATGTTTTGTATGAATTATTCAATTTTTCATTGTTTGTATATAATAAAAAACACAAATCAATAAGAAAAATACTGATGAGCAAATATATAATTTGTCATATTTGTTAAGACACAAATAAAGCTTCTGTAAAAAAAAATGCCAATATAACAACAGGTAAAACAAGATAGCTTTAAAACTAGATATTTTTTTCTGTATCATAAGATTGTATGTGTATAACAAGTCCAGGCATTATATTGTTGCTCAGCCTCCCCCCAAAATGTAACTTCTATCCATGATTTAAAATCACTGATTTATCTCTTCATCTTATACGGATATATTGAAGCCACTAGTGTTCCCTTCCTCCAGGGAAAGAGATATAAACATTTCATAGAAATTGAGTGTTAAACAGAGTAAAATGACAAAATTAATTTTCTAACAAAAATTATAAATTTTAACTACAAATAGATACTATTTTTTCACATAGCATAAGGACAAAGAACTAAAAGTTTGATTCCACACATTGTGAGGGAGGATTGAGGAAAGAACCATTCTCCAATCTCCTGATTTCTCTTGGAGGAAATGTAAACTGAAATACTGTCACAATTTGACAATATTTACAAAATTTTTGAATTCATATATCCTTTTACCCAGATAGCCGATTCATTGTTATTTAGCTTCCTTACATTTGAGGAAAATAATAGATGTGCAAGGACATTTAGAGCAGCACTAGAAATACAAGACATATGTTTATTAACTAGGGCTGATTCAAATCAATCATGCTTATACATGCAGTGAAATACCGTGCACCATTAAGAAGAGTATGACAGTTCTATTTAAACTGATATAAAAGGGCAGCCTGGGTGGCTCAGTGGTTTAGCACCACCTTCAGCCCAGGGTGTGATCCTGGAGTCCTGGGATCGAGTCCCACGTCGGGATCCCTGCAGGGAGCCTGCTTCTCCCTCTGCCTGTGTCTCTGCCTTCTTCTCTCTGTGTCTCTCATGAATAAATAAATAAAACCTTTAAAAATAAATAAACTGATATAAAAAAGAATGCTATGTCACATAGGGATTTATTTTAAAGCAAGGCATAGACTATTAGATTTAGTACAGTACCTTTCTGTGTAAAAACAACAAAATTATGCATGTGTACATGTGCATCTCTCAAACAATAAATTAGAGGGAGGAATATACCAGAAAGTAGGAATGGTGGACAGTATCCTGGGGAAGGATACTGACCTATGTGGAGATGAAGAAGACAGGATTTAGTCTTAAAGTTATTTTTTTAAATTCCTTCTGAATTTTTATTGTATGAATGTATAACCTTTGTAAAACAAACAAAAACAACAACAAAAAACAGGTTATACTTAAGAGAATTCAAAGATAGAAAAAGCATTCATTGATGGAAAGATGTAACCAATTGTTAAACCAAGCTTAGGATTCTAAATGTTACCTAAAATAAGCATATGTAGTTTAATGTCAACTGAAAATAATGTCATCTCAGGTTAATGGTTCTGACTGCCTTGTAAATACCAAGACAGAATCAAGGTAAGTATATCTTTAAATAAAATCATAACTAGTATGCCTAAGGAAGGACTTTTATGTCCATTATGAAAAGTTATAAAATGGATTTTTCCCAGTAATTTAATCCACGGATTTATTTTTTTTAAGATTTATTTATATATTTTGAAAGAGAGTGGGTGGAGGGGTGGAGGGAGAGAATCTTCATGCAGACTCCCCACTGAGCACAGAACCTAACTTGAGACTTGATCCCGTGACCCATGAGATCATGACATGAGCAGAAACCAAAAGTCAGATGCTGAACCGACTGAGCCACCCAGGTGCAGGCCCCTAATCCACAGATTTTCAATGCATATGCTAATAAACTGAGCAGCAAGTAAGAATTTAGAAAACCTGTGATCTACTCCCTCTATGTATTACTACTGGCTCACTCTGTGACTTTGAATACCTAATGTAGTATTTTTCAAGTTCCAATTTTTAATACATAAATTTGGACATATACCTACTGTACTTTGCATCTGTTAAAGTCAAAATAGCAAACAAGAAAAAAATTTCTAAGTGATAAAATCAGGACCTGATGTGTTCCCAAGGGTAATATCAAATGTTTAATCACCAAGACACCAATCTTTGCATAATGGGTAGTGTTTCTGCCCCACTATGGCTTGAATTTAAGAATATCCTCTCATTCCACACCTTGATACCAAAACGAGACAAAGACCCACTAAAAAAGGAGAATTACAGGCCAATATTCCTGATGAAAAAGAATGCAGAAAATTCTCAACAAGATACTAGCAAATCAAACATAACAGTATATTAAAAGAATTATTTACCATGATCAAGTAGATTTTATTCATGGGCTGCAAGGGTGGTTCAATATCTGCAAATCCATCAATGTGATACAGGACATTAATAAAAGAAAGGATGAGAACCATATGATCCTCTCAATAGATGCAGAAAAAGCATTGATGAAATACAACAGTCATTTTTGATAAAAACCCTCAACAAAGTAGGTATAGAGGCAACATACCTCAACTTCACAAAGGCCATGTATGAAAGACCCATAGGAAATACCGTCCTCAATGGGGAAAAACTGAGAGCTTTTCCCCTGAGGTCAGGAACACGGCAGGATGTCCACTGTCATCACTGTTATTTAACATAATCCTAGAAGTCCTGGCCTCAGTAATCAGGCAACAAAAAGAAATAAAAGGCATCCAGATCAGCAAGGAAGAAGTTAAACTGTCACTATTCACAGACAACATGATACTCTATGTAGGAAACCTAAAAGACTCCACCAAAAAGTTGCTAGAGCTGATATCATAAATTCAGCAAAGTCACAGAATATAAAATCAACACACAGAAATCCGCTGCATTTCGATACACCAATGTTGAAGTAGCAGAAAAAGAAACCAAGGAATCCATCTTGTTTGCAACTGCACCAAACTATAAGATACTTAGGAATAAACCTAACTGAAGAGGTAAAGGATCTGTACGCTGAAAACTATAGAACAAAGCACTTACGAAATAAATTGAAGGAGACACAAAGAAATGGAAAAACATCCCATATGCTCATGGGTTAGGAGAACAAATATTGTTAACATGTCTATTCTATCCAAAGTCAACCAGAATTTTTTTTTAAATAAATTAATTTTTCATTGGTGTTCAATTTACCAACATACAGAATAACACCCAGTGCTCATCCCGTCAAGTGACCCCCTCAGTGCCGTCACCCATTCACCCCCACCCTCTGCCCTCCTCCCCTTCCACCACCCCTAGTTCGTTTCCCTGAGTTAGGAGTCTTTTTCTTCTCCCTTCCCTTATATTCCCTTTCACTGTTATTTATATTCCCCAAATGAATGAGAACATACACTGTTTGTCCTTCTCCGATTGACTTACTTCACTCAGCATAATACCCTCCAATTCCATCCACGTCGAAGCAAATGGTGGGTATTTGTCATTTCTAATGGCTAATAGTCAATTGTATACATAAACCACATCTTCTTTATCCATTCATCTTTTGATGGACACCGAGGCTCCTTCCACAGTTTGGCTATTGTGGACATTGCTGATAGAAAAATCGGGGTGCAGTTGTCCCAGCGTTTCATCGCATCTGAATCTTTGGGGTAAATCCCCAACAGTGCAATTGCTGGGTCGTAGGGCAGGTCTATTTTTAACTGTTTGAGGAACCTCCACACAGTTTTCCAGAGTGGCTGCACCAGTTCACATTCCCACCAACAGTGTAAGAGGGTTCCCTTTTCTCCGCATCCTCTCCAACATTTGTGGTTTCCTGCCTTGTGAATTTTCCCCATTCTCACTGGCGTGAGGTGGTATCTCATTGTGGTTTTGATTTGTATTTCCCTGATGGCAAGTGATGCAGAGCATTTTCTCATATGCATGTTGGCCATGTCTATGTCTTCCTCTGTGAGATTTCTCTTCATGTCTTTTGCCCATTTCATAATTGGATTGTTTGTTTCTTTGGTGTTCAGTTTAAGAAGTTCTTTATAGATCTTGGAAACTAGCCCTTTATCTGATACGTCATTTGCAAATATCTTCTCCCATTCTGTAGGTTGTCTTTTAGTTGTTTTTTTTTTTTTCCCACTCCATTTGGTTGTTTATTACACAAAGTTACATCTTTATACATCGTGTGTCCCAAAACATAAACTAATAGTTCTTTCTTTCTTTATTTTTTTGAGAGTGTGAATTTTTTTTAAATTTTTTATTGGTGTTCAATTTACTAACATACAGAATAACCCCCAGTGCCCGTCACCCATTCACTCCCACCCCCCGCCCTCCTCCCCTTCTACCACCCCTAGTTCGTTTCCCAGAGTTAGCAGTCTTTACGTTCTGTCTCCCTTTCTGATATTTCCCACACATTTCTTCTCCCTTCCCTTATATTCCCTTTCACTATTATTTACATTCCCCAAATGAATGAGAACATATAATGTTTGTCCTTCTCCGACTGACTTACTTCACTCAGCATAATACCCTCCAGTTCCATCCACGTTGAAGCAAAAGGTGGGTATTTGTCATTTCTAATAGCTGAGTAATATTTCACTGTATACATAAACCACATCTTCTTTATCCATTCATCTTTCGTTGGACACCGAGGCTCCTTCCACAGTTTGGCTATCGTGGTCATTGTTGCTATAAACATCGGGGTGCAGGTGTCCCGGCGTTTCACTGCATCTGTATCTTTGGGGTAAATCCCCAACAGTGCAATTGCTGGGTCGTAGGGCAGGTCTATTTTTAACTCTTTGAGGAACCTCCACACAGTTTTCCAGAGTGGCTGCACCAGTTCACATTCCCACCAACAGTGTAAGAGGGTTCCCTGTTCTCCGCATCCCCTCCAACATTTGTTGTTTCCTGCCTTGTTAATTTTCCCCATTCTCACTGGTGTGAGGTGGGATCTCATTGTGGTTTTGATTTGTATTTCCCTGATGGCAAGTGATGCAGAGCATTTTCTCATATGCATGTTGGCCATGTCTATGTCTTCCTCTGTGAGATTTCTCTTCATGTCTTTTGCCCATTTCATGATTGGATTGTTTGTTTCTTTGGTGTTGAGTTTAATAAGTTCTTTATAGATCTTGGAAACTAGCCCTTTATCTGATATGTCATTTGCAAATATCTTCTCCCATTCTGTAGGTTGTCTTTTAGTTTTCTTGACTGTATCCTTTGCTGTGCAAAACTTCTTATCTTGATCCAGTCCCAATAGTTCATTTTTGCTTTTGTTTCTTTTGCCTTCGTGGATGTATCTTGCAGAAGTTACTGTGGCCAAGTTCAAAAAGGGTGTTGCCTGTGTTCTCCTCTAGGATTTTGATGGAATCTTGTCTCACATATAGATCTTTCATCCATTTTGAGTTGATCTTTGTGTATGGTGAAAGAGAATGGTCTAGTTTCATTCTTCTGCATGTGGATGTCCAATTTTCCCAGCACCATTTATTGAAGAGACTGTCTTTCTTCCAATGGATAGTCTTTCCTCCTTTATCAAATATTAGTTGACCATAAAGTTCAGGGTCCACTTCTGGGTTCTCTGTTCTGTTCCATTGATCTATGTGTCTGTTTTTGTGCCAGTACCACACTGTCTTGATGAGCACAGCTTTGTAGTACAACCTGAAATCTGGCATTGTGATGCCCCCAGATATGGTTGTCTTTTTTAAAATTCCCCTGGCTATTTGGGGTCTTTTCTGATTCCACACAAATCTTAAAATAATTTGTTCTAACTCTCTGAAGAAAGTCCATGGTATTTTGATAGGGATTGCATTAAACGTGTATATTGCCCTGGGTAACACTGACATTTTCACAATATTAATTCTGCCAATCCATGAGCATGGAATATTTTTCCATCTCTTTGTGTCTTCCTCAATTTCTTTCAGAAGTGTTCTATAGTTTTTAGGGTATAGATCCTTTACCTCTTTGGTGAGGTTTATTCCTAGGTATCTTATGCTTTTGGGTGCAATTGTAAATGGGATTGACTCCTTAATTTCTCTTTCTTCAGCCTCATTGTTAGTGTATAGAAATGCCATTGATTTCTGGGCATTGATTTTGTATCCTGCCACGCTACCAAATTGCTGTATGAGTTCTAGCAATCTTGGGGTGGAGGCTTTTGGGTTTTCTATGTAGAGTATCATGTCATCAGCAAAGAGGGAGAGTTTGACTTCTTCTTTGCCAATTTGAATGCCTTTAATGTCTTTTTGTTGTCTGATTGCTGAGGCTAGGACTTCTAGTACTATGTTGAACAGCAGTGGTGAGAGTGGACATCCCTGTCTTGTTCCTGATCTTAGGGGAAAGGCTCCCAGTGCTTCCCCATTGAGAATGATATTTGCTGTGGGCTTTTTGTAGATGTCTTTTAAGATGTCGAGGAAAGTTCCCTCTATCCCTACACTCTGAAGAGTTTTGATCAGGAATGGATGCTGTATTTTGTCAAATGCTTTCTCTGCATCTAATGAGAGGATCATATGGTTCTTGATTTTTCTCTTGCTGATATGATGAATCACATTGATTGTTTTACAGGTGTTGAACCAGCCTTGTGTCCCGGGGATAAATCCTACTTGGTCATGGTGAATAATTTTCTTAATGTATTGTTGGATCCTATTGGCTAGTATCTTGTTGAGAATTTTTGCATCCATGTTCATCAGGGATATTGGTCTGTAATTCTCCTTTTTGGTGGGGTCTTTGTCTGGTTTTGGAATTAGGGTGATGCTGGCCTCATAGAACGAATTTGGAAGTACTCCATCTCTTTCTATCTTTCCAAACAGTTTTAGTAGAATAGGTATGATTTCTTCTTTAAACATTTGATAGAATTCCCCTGGGAAGCCATCTGGCCCTGGAGTTTTGTGTCTTGGGAGGTTTTTGATGACTGCTTCAATTTCCTCCCTGGTTATTGGCTTGTTCAGGTTTTCTATTTCTTCCTGTTCCAGTTTTGTAAGTTTGTGGCTTTCCAGGAATGTGTCCATTTCTTCTAGATTGCCTAATTTATTGGCGTATAGCTGTTCATAATATGTTTTTAAAATCGTTTGTATTTCCTTGGTGTTGGTAGTGATCTCTCCTTTCTCATTCACAATTTTATTAATTTGAGTCTTCTCTCTCTTCTTTTTAATAAGGTTGGCTAATGGTTTATCTATCTTACTAATTCTTTCAAAGAACCAACTCCTGGTTCTGTTGATCTGTTCCACAGTTCTTCTGGTCTCGATTTCTTTGAGTTCTGCTCAAATTTTAATTAACTCTCTTCTTCTGCTGGGTGTAGGGTCCATCTGCTGTTTTTTCTACCTCCTTTATGCGTAAGGTTACCTTTTGTATTTGAGTTCTTTCCAGTTTTTGAATGGATGCTTGTATTGCGATGTATTTCCCCCTTAGGACTGCTTTTGCTGCATTCCAAAGATTTTGAATGGTTGTATCTTCATTCTCATTAGTTTCCATGAATCTTTTTAATTCTTCCTTAATTTCCTGGTTGACCCTTTCATCTTTTAGCAGGATGGACCTTAACCTCCACGTGTTTGAGGTCCTCCCAAACTTCTTGTTGTGATTTAGTTCTAATTTCAAGGCATTATGGTCTGAGAATATGCAGGGGACGATCCCAATCTTTTGGTATCGGTTCAGACCCGATTTGTCTGTATGTGGTCTATTCTGGAGAAAGTTCCATGTGCACTTGAGAAGAATGTGTATTCAGTTGAGTTTGGATGTAAAGTTCTGTAGATATCTGTGAAATCCATCTGGTCCAGTGTATCATTTAAAGCTCTCGTTTCTTTGGAGATGTTGTGCTTAGAAGACCTATCGAGGGTAGAAAGAGCTAGATTGAAGTCACCAAGTATAAGTGTATTACTATCTAAGTATTTCTTCACTTTGGTTATTAATTGGTTTAAATATTTGGCAGCTCTCACATTCGGGGCATATATATTCAGGATTGTTATGTCCTCTTGTTGGATAGATCCTTTAAGTATGAGATAGTGTCCCTCTTCATTTCTCACTACAGTCTTTGGGGTAAATTTTAGTTTATCTGATATAAGGATGGCTACCCCTTCTTTCTTTTGAGGACCATTTGAATGGTAAATGGTTCTTCAACCTTTCATTTTCAGGCTGTAGGTGTCCTTCTGTCTAAAATGAGTCTCTTGTAGTCAGCAAATAGATGGTCTTGTTTTTTTATCCAGTCTGAAACCCTGCGCCTTTTGATGGGGTCATTAAGCCCGTTCACGTTCAGAGTTACTATTGAGAGATACGAGTTTAGTGTCATCATGATATCTATTCAGTCCTTGTTTTTGTGGATTGTTGCACTGAACTTCTTCTTAAAGGGGAATTTTAAGAGTCCCCCTTAAAATTTCTTGCAGAGCTGGTTTGGAGGTCACATATTCTTTCAGTTCCTTCCTGTCTTGGAAGCTCTTTATTTTGAATGAGAGCCTTGCTGGATAAAGTATTCTTGGTTGCATGTTCTTCTCATTTAGGACCCTGAATATATCCTGCCAGCACTTTCTGGCCTGCCAGGTCTCTGTGGAGAGGTCTGCTGTTACCCTAATATTCCTCCCCATAAAAGTCAGGGATTTCTTGTCTCTTGTTGCTTTAAGGATCTTCTCTTTATCTTTGGAATTTGCAAGCTTCACTATTAAATGTCGAGGTGTTGAACGGTTTTTATTGATTTTAAGGGGGGATCTCTCTATTTCCTGGATTTGAATGTGTGTTTCCCTTCCCAGATTAGGAAAGTTTTCAGCTAGGATTTGTTCAAATACATATTCTGGCCCTCTGTCCCTTTCGGCGTCCTCGGGAACCCCAATTAAACGTAGGTTTTTCTTCCTCAGGCTGTCGTTTATTTCCCTTAGTCTGTCTTCATGGTCTTATTTTTTTTTATTTTATTTTTTATTTATTTATGATAGTCACACACAGAGAGAGAGAGAGAGAGAGAGAGAGAGAGAGGCAGAGACATAGGCAGAGGGAGAAGCAGGCTCCATGCACCAGGAGCCCGACGTGGGATTCGATTCCCGGTCTCCAGGGATCGAGCCCTGGGCCAAAGGCAGGCGCCAAACCGCTGCGCCACCCAGGGATCCCTCTTCGTGGTCTTTTAATTATCTGTCTCTTTTTTCCTCAGTTTCTTTCTTTGCCATCAACTTGTGTTCTATGTCACTCACTCGTTCTTCCACCTCGTTAACCCTGGTCGTTAGGACTTCTAGTTTGGATTGCATCTCATTCAATTGATTTTTAATTTCTGCCTGATTGGATCTAAATTCTGCAGTCATGAAGTCTCTTGAGTCCTTTATGCTTTTTTCTAGAGCCACCAGTAGCTGTATAATAGTGCTTCTGAATTGGCTTTCTGATATTGAATTGTAATCCAGATTTTGTAACTCTGTGGGAGAAAGGACTGTTTCTGATTCTTTCTTTTGAGGTGAGGTTTTCCTTCTAGTCATTTTTCCTTAGTGCAGCGTTGCCAAAACAAGTTGTATTGGGAAAAGGAGAAAAAGAGAAGAGAGAAAGAAGGAAAGAAAAGAGAAAAAGAAAAAAAGAAAAAAGGAAGAAAAAAGGGAAAAAGAGAAGAAAAAGAGAAAGAAAAAGAAAGAAAGGGGAAAAAGCGGTGGGGAAAGCAATCAGAAATCAAAAAAGAAAAAAAAATAAACGAACAAAAAAAACACGGGGGAGTATCTTCTGTTTCTGTAAACTTTAAGTCGCTTGACTTCCCCTGGAACTTGTCCGTCTAGCTGGTCTTATGGGGGAGGGGCCTGTTGTGCTGATTTTCAGGTGTTAGCACTTGGGGGAGCTGCTCTGCCCCTGCCTGGTGCAGGGCTCAGTGGGGGTTGTTTACCCCGTGAGGCCGCAGGAGGAACAGCCCCAGTGGCGGGGCAGCTCTGGAAACCTGGATTCAGCCCCCGCAGGAACTCTGGAGATCTCCGTCTGCAGGGCCTGGAGGCTCCGGGCGGGGCCGCTGATCTGCTCAGCTGGGGCAGGAGCGTCCTTGCTGTCCTGGGCCCTCCCGGCCTCTGCCTGTCCCGGGGGAGGCCGGATCCTGGGCTGTGTCCCGGCGCCCTGTGCTCCGGAGCCTGTGCAGTTGGATTCGCGCTCCCGGGCCGCGCAGCCCCCTCCGCGGAGCCGCCGCCCGAGCCCCTCCGAGCTGCTCCGGGTCCCGCCGCCCGCGCTGCAGCCCTTAGGGAGCTCGGCGCACTCTCCCGGGGCGCAGGTGTCTGTTACTGTCCCAGGGAGCCCGAGGGCATCCCCGCCCTCCTGGGTCCTGCTCTAACACCCTGCGAGCCCCTTTCCGCCCATGAAGATTGGTGCAGCTCCTGCTCTCCAGGACAGGGCTCTCCTGTCCTGGGGACACTCGCCCTGGCCTTAGCCCGGCTCCTCGCGGGGCCCCTCCCCCTTGGAGGCCTTTTGTTTATTTCTTTTTCCCCCGTCTTCCTACCTTGATAGAAGCGCGAACTCTTCTCACTGTAGCGTTTCAGCTGTTCTGTCTTTAAACCTCAGGCCGAATTCTTAGATTTTCAGGATGATTTGAAGGTTATCTAGGTAATTTCGTGGGGACAGGTGATTTGGGGACCCTACTCTTCCCCCATCTTGCCCCTCCTCCCCCATCCAGACTTTTGAGGCAATCTCTATCACAGTACACCAGCATTGTTCACAGAGCTGGAGCAAACGATCCTAAAATTTGTCTGGAACCACAAAAGACCCCAAAGCAAGCCTGGAAAAAGAAAAAGAAAAGGAAAGTGGGAAGCATCACAATGCCGGGCCTCAAGCTGTACTACAAAGCTGTGGTCATCAAGACAGTGTGGTCCTGGCCCCAAAACGGACACATAGACCCATGGAACAGAACAGAGAACCCAGAGATGGGCCCATAACCCTATGGCGACAAACTTACCGTGAATATGAGCTCCTAACTCTGCCGTTGCAGTCCTCTACCGTCGCTCGCCTTAGCAATGACCGCATTGGCCCTAAACGTCGGGCGATTTCTGTCAGCACTTGCATGGACCAGCATCTCCTCCTAGAAGGTTGCTCTAGAATCATCCGCCTAGATTTTGAGCTATAGGCAGGAAGTTTATTTATCCAGCTTTGAATTCAATGCTTAAAAGTAGAAAGGAGTAGAGTCTTAGGAAGAATGTTGGGTTCTTAATGTCATCGTAGAGGAGGTTACCGAATAACCGTGTAATGTAGTGTCCAAACCTGGGCTTTTCAGGAATTAAAGAGGGTGTTTTCAGTAGTTATGGGACAACAACAGACCTACACTGAGGGCATCAAAGGTCAGCTGGGGTGTATAGGTTACCTGATGACTCAGCGTTCAAGAAAAGGGTTTCCAGGCAAGCTTTGGAAGTATGCTGTTTTTTGTTTTTTGGGTTTTTTTTTTTTTTTGGAGGTAATGTTTTTATTTCTCCCCACAACTTGCACGGACATGGGGCGATGAGCTGTGTCGAAATAGCGTTACACGGACGTGAGACAGAGATTGAGAGTAAAACCATTCAGCAGCCTTCGCATATTTCGTTTTTTAGGGTTAAAATCAAGCTACTACATTCCCCACTGTGGACACAGCAGGTGGCCGTGAGCACTTCGCTGATCCACAATGTAAGCACCTGGGCTCCAGATGCTACGGATGGCCAGCCAGGCAGCTTCACCCCAGAAGGTGAGCCAGGGAGCCAGATGGGCGTCCTGACAAGGTGAGCCCACGAAACAAGCTGGCAGGGGCCTCCACTGCAGGCCCTTGAAAGAACTGCAGCATCCTTCAGAAACTGGAACATCTTACCACCTACGTGAACTACCGGGATCATATTTAATTTGCCTTAACATTCATGCCATTTTGTTTGCTATTAATACACCTTTTTTTTTTCTCTCTTTGCATTTTATCACTCACCAAATATCCTTTAGTCTGACCTGTGCCAGGCCTGTCCTCCCTGGAGGAACAGACCATGACACATCCAACATTTCACTTTGTGGATTTGAGCTCTCTGGCAAAAGCTTACATAGTATATATTCAGGCATGAATTCCCTCTGGATGGATTTCTAGGGTTTGCCTCTGTGTGCCCCAGTGCTATCACACCTGTCCCCAAGAAGCCAGCCTAAGATCCTGGACTAGAAGGGAATGAAGGAGGAAAGGGACCACTGGCAAAACAAGTACATTCTCTTAATGTAGTTTTTTTTTTAATTTTAATTTTAGTGAAAATGATTTGGCATTTACTTAACCAAAGCACCAATTCCGCATCTTAAGTGTCACTCTATGCCTATGACCTCACATCTCCTCCAAGTACTGAGAGTTTAAGGTGACGGGTTCACAGGATGTAAGAGTTCTATTTATACATACATATTTATGAACTTTTCATACTATCATAAAAATACAAATATACAATTCTTTTACCACTATCAACAATGTACACTGATGGAGATAACATTTGATTCCATCTAGGTTCATCTGCGCAAAGAAACTTAAAATGTATTATTATTACAACCTTATTGGCCCTGTTAATGGAAAACCTAGACAAAAATTAGTTTAAAAAGAAAAAAGAAAGAACATGGAGGCTAAGAGAATGTACGGATGAGGTCTAGTACATAAGATACCTGCCACCTGCTGGGCCTGTGTGAGAGAGTTGATGCTCAGTGTTTCATGTGACCCTTAAAGCAACCATGGAAGATGCATTTCTCATTTTGCAGCTAAAGAAACTAAATATGTTTAATTTGATTAATGTTAGTAAGAAAGTGGTGCCTGGGGGGCTCAGAGGTTGAGCGTCTGCTCAGATCGTGATCTGGGGTCCCAGGATCGAGTCCTGCCTCAGGCTCCCTGCATAGAGCCTGCTTCTCCCTCTGCCTATGTCTCTGCCTCTGTGTGTGTGTGTGTGTGTGTGTCTCATGAATATATTTTTTTTAATTAGTAGAAGAAAGAGAGATAATCAATTACAGGTGTGTCTTTAAATCTGCACAAGGAGACCCAGCACTCCAAACCCTTAATTTTGCAGATGAGAGCATCACGGTGAATCCACATTAGATGATTAGCCAAAGGTCACTCTCGGGTCCCTGGGCCTACAGCAAGACTTTACCTGGGCTAACAATGTCTCATCTTTGTTTAAGTAATTTTTTAAAAAAACAGCTTTATTAAATGAAATCTATAAATAGCTGAGCACTGTGGCTTCAACCTAGATTACTCAAAATATTCTAGTTCCCTCCCTGCCCTAATCTCTCCGGTGTGATAATGTGCTTAGAAATGTTTTATCTATCATCACCCCATTGGAGACGATGAACATGATGACATTTATCCTAAGATCATATGTCTGGTCTTATCTAATTTGCTGATACCAGATGTTATAGAGAAAGTGTTGTATATTGGAGGATTCCTGAATTTTTGGTTAAACATAGGCAACTTCTTTGGTCATCGCAGTGCCTGTAAAGCTCTAGGCTTTCCTCACTGTTATCACAGAATTTTAACATTGATGTACATTATACCGCAGGTAGCTTTCATTTCATTAAAAAGTTCTTGTAAATATTAAATGTTAAATTGGTTTGGTCGTGTAGGAGATTAACTTGCATCTTTTACAGCTCATTGCTTTCATTGATGTGTACATTCCAATCAAGTAAGTGACATTCTATATTTTCTACCTCAAAATAATAATCACAGAACTGTGGAGCTTCAGGAGGCCTCAGAAAGCAACGAACCCTAACTTCTCATGTTGTAGTAGAGGAAACGGAGTCAGAGGGCTGACCCCTGCTCAAGTTTCTGGGACTCGGATGTGCAGTCTCTTCCTTAGGGCTTTCCCCTGGAATTCTGTTACAAGGCCAGAGAGTCTTCGCAATTCTGAAGCAAGGACAGAAGTTGCAGCGCTATCCTTGGTGAAAGTTCCGTGCCGACCACACTACCATTTTTTTTTTTCACACTACCATTTTAAAAGCCATTATAACCCTGGCTTCAATATCTCAAGGTAGAGGTCTTTCTGGCCCCTGAATATCTATCTGTTCAGGAAACATTTCCTGTGACAGCATCTAAAACGTCTTTGAGCTGTTGTTTTCTTCTTCGTTCTTGAAATAGCTTATCCAGTCAACAGGGAAAAAAAAATCCATTGACTATGCTAAAGCGAAAGGAGACCAATGTGCTGTATCTTGCTGTGCAAGACCCAAACTGAAGCACATATCCACAGCCTCGGAAAATGACACTCTCTGGACCAATGAACATACACCGGAAAAGAACTGCAGTAATCATATCTGCCTATCTTCTGTGAAGGCCAATGTCTTTGTTACACGATAACTCAAGAGATATTCCGGTAAAAAATAAATTATTTAATATATGACATTAAAATACAAACAATTACCAGAATTTTTTCTTTGCTGACATGCAAACTGTTGTGAACTAGTAAGAACCAGGCTTCTGTAGGTTATGCTGATAAAATGCTGGTCTTTTCCCTTTTTTGTCATCCCTACTATACCAGGAGTTGAGTCCTCTGAGACTTCTTTCTGAATTTCAGAGTAAATAATCCAACTCATCTATTTCTTATTGATCCTCCTCTCTTTTTTCTTTAAGTTTTAAGGCACTGCTGTGTATCTATAAAGATCATAGAGCTAGGAATACTATCAGGGGGCTGTGATGGTTTGGAATTATAACCACGTGAGTGAGCCATCTTTTAAGTAAATCCTCCAGGACTAGCCTCGCCTTCAGAACACCAGACACCAGCTGATGTGTTGGCCACAAATTCACCGGAGACTCTGAGCCACAAACACCTAATGAAGCCTCTTCCCAAGTCTTATACCACAGAAACTTTTGTTATTTTAAACTGTGAGATTCAGGGGAAATTTAATAGATGACATGGCATCTAATTGTAAGTGCGCCACCACCAAAATTTATGTATTGAAGCCCTAACCCCCAGTGTGACTGTTTTTGGAGATGGGGCCTGTAAGGGAGTAGTGAAGGATGAGATTATAAGGGTAGGACCCTGATCTGATAGGTTGGTGTGCTTATAAGAGAAGAAAGAAATGCTAGAATTTCTCTCTCTTTCTCTCTCTCTCTCTGTCTGTCTCAATCTCTGCATGTGATGAGAAAAGATCCCGTGAGGACACAGCAGGAAGTTGGCCGTCTGTATGCCAACCAGTTCTGCTCATACTTGATCTGGAACTTCCAACTTCCAGAACTATGAGAAAATAACTCTCCGTTCCTTGGGTAGCCCAGCCTGTGGAATTTTGTCATGGGAACCCAAACTGACCAATAACGAGCAGTTCTACAGTCAAGCTCCGGAGAATTTGTAGCTGCATTTAGTGATACATTAGTCTCTGGTGCCAACAGAACCAAAGTCATCTGATGCCCTTAAAATATCAATGTCCTTTACCTTCTATTGGACTACTTACAAGTTTTCTCATTTTCCCTCCCAGCTTCTACAACTGGTGTAATATAGCCTTCCTATAGAACGAGAGACTGAACAAAGAGCAGAAGAAAGAAAATCATCAAAACCTATGTTTGTTTTTGTCTTGAGAAAGTGCTGTGATTCACTCTTCTATTAGACTATAACATGTCTTACGAGGGTTTGAGCTCTGTGCTATGCTTTCCTCGTTTCGTTGGAGCATGTTTATAAAGAAGATGTGTAACATCCAATACGTATTTGTTGAGTTGAATTTTATTAAATTTATCCAAGATTTACTAATTTAGATAAAATGGAAAACTCAGCAGTTTTATTTTAAAATATTGCTAATTTCACAAAGACATAAAGTTATGTAAAATTTATTTTGCTTAATTGTTCATTCGATGGTTTTCATCATGCATTTGCTATATGCAAAACACTTGGTTATTTAATTAATGGCGAATTTCATTTAGAGGATTTTAAGCAAAAAAAAAAAAAAGGAACAGGATTTGTATTAAATATGAGACTTCTAAACTTTTTACAAGATAATCATTCTATATCATCATCCTGCTCAGAACCCAACAGTTTCTGGTGGCATTTAGAATGATTTACAAGCTCTTTAAGCTGTTTTTTCATCTATTTCCACATGACCTGACCACTCACTACCTGTTTTGTCTTCATTTCAAATGACTCTTACCATCATCCACTGTAAAACCATCCAGCCATTTTATTTTCCTCAAATCAAGCTGCATCCTAAATTTATTCTTCATCCCCCTCTTCTTCTTCTGTCATTTATTATTTTAGATTGGTTTTATTTATTTGAGAGATAGTGAGCACACACACATGCATGTGAGTGGGGGGAGGTGCAAGGGGAAGGGAGAGAGAATCTGAAGCGACTGGGAGATCATGACCTGAGCTGAAGCCAACAGTCAGGCGCCTAACCAACTGAGCCGCCCAGGTGCCCCTCTTCTTCGGTCATTTAGATCCAAGATTGAATGTCATCTCTTAAGGAGAACTCTTCAGACTCTAGTTCAATGTAATCATGCTTGCCTTTCTACAGAACTGTGTTCCCATGAGGCTCATAGCGCTTATTACTAGTGAATATTTTATCCATTTGTTTGTCTTTCCTACTTAAATGTAAACTTAAGCAGAGGGCTTAATTATTATGTTTGCTGCTGTATCTGTAGGGCTCAGAAAAACAGGCCAGTTAGTTACTGTTCAACGACTATTTGTTTAATTAATAAATAGATGAGTAAAAAAAAATAGATGAATACGTGGTTAGATGATAAGGAAGAGAGAGAGAGAGCTCAGGGATGTTTCCTAAATTTTTAACTTGAGCCAAATGAGTGGTATCATTTAAAGAAACTAAAGACTGAAGGGGGAAGAACGCTATTGGACGAAAGGAATCAAGAATTTTGGTTGGCTCATATTTTCTTATTGCTACTAGAATATGAACTTTCAGGCAGAAGCATCAGGTTGTCAAGTGGTTGCCAACTCTGGATGTCAGTGGTAAACTCAAGGGTAGAATCACAGAAACAAGCGTACAGACATTACATGTGCTGATTACAATAATAACAAAAATTAACATATTGTCTACATATGTGTGTTATGCACACACATGTCTAGTAGTGGTTTAGACACTATTTTACATTTTATTTAGATTAATTCATCTGATCCTAATAACTTGAGTTTAAGACAGATTTTATCTCATTTTACAACTCAAGAAATTGAACCACCCAGAGCCTCATAACGTGACTAAAGACAGTGGATAATAATTGATGAATCTGGGATTCAGACAGATTCTGGAAGCCTGATTTCATAAGCTACATCTTTGACCATGACAGTGGGGAAAGGGTAATAAGGACAGAAGTGAGTCTGGGATTATTCTAGCACAAGAGGAAGAATAGTGGAGGAATATCAAGAAAAACTAAAAAGCTGAGAGGGAAATTAGAAAGAAAAAGCAAACTAGAGAATATGACTTCTCAGAAACTGAGAAAGAGAATTCTTTCAGAAGAAGAAAGAGCTTATTTGAGTCAGATGTTTCTGAGAGCCAGAGGCGAGGAGGATAGGGCACGCTCCACCGGATTTTCAGACAGTGGTAGGTGAGCGGTGATCCCCATAAAGTAATCTCGGGTGGAAAGGGATATATGAACACCAGAGAGGACACAATGTGGGGAAGCCAAGGATAGGACCCCAATCCCCAGAATGTTTTGCCCTAATGTCAACATCATTGGTGAGATGAAAATGAGTGGGCAGGGGAATGTTTAAAAAGAAAAAAATATAGTATGTTTGATGCTAATAAAACAATAGCGCCAAAGCCATAATAGTAGGAGTTTCTTGAGACCAAATTACAAACCTAGGAAAATATCAGAATACTGATCCAATCTGAGTGATAAGTTTACAAGCTCCTCTTACCCCTGAGCAAGTCTGTTGTTCCCTCTCCCCACCCAACAACATACACTGGCCTCTAGATGAAAAGATTTAATTTACCAAAAAAAAAAAAAAAAAGTTTGTGAGTACTTTAAAAAACCACCTCTGATGTCATTCAATCTTTCTTTTTAGGTTATTACAAGTTGCCAGGTTAAATATTAAGGAAAAATACCAGCAGAATAATGAATGTGAGAGTGTGATTTCTGACCCTGGTCCCACAGATAATTCAAGATACACTTTTCGAGCTGGAATTGCTTTTGTTCCTCTCCTGGAGCACAACAATGGTGTGTCTTGACTTACTAAAATCAAAAGAATTAAAAGAGAGAAACACAGTAATTGAAGAAGACATTATTCTTAACTTGTCAGTATTTTTTATGCAATTGTACAATCTTGGGTCCCATGAAAGTCAAGAGACGGAGACCAGGTTTATTTTGAGAACAGCAAGTAGTTAGAAAGGGGCTTTGGAGTTGGGGATAGGATTACATCACAGCCGTAGATCTGTCAGGTGCTGACAATGCCAAACACCTACCTGAAATCTCAGCAAATTTGGCAATTACAAGCACTATGCTGGGCACTGTGCTTCTATATCGGGGCCAGATATATTCCAGGAAACACATTTTACGTAGATTCTATTATTGGTATCTGTCCAGAGTCTCATCTAGAAAAGAAGTGTGCCTTGTATACAGAGTGACAAATATATTAGAAGGTATATTTTCTTACTTGAATTGTCTGGTGAATCCAGCATCATGTGGAATAGAAGTTGGAGAATTAGGCTAACTATAACGCACTATTCAGTACCTTGACTCGGCTTCCTAAATCTATAGCAAGAAGTAAAAATAAAAGTATATATCTCCTTAAAACAAATTGAGAATGATCACATTGGTGGTGTCTGTTGTAGCCCAAAGGCAGGTCGGTAGTTAGAATCTATGGCCGGTACTTAGGCTGTACCCATGTCATCACCACGTGCATCTGTGTACACCATGGTGCCACGCACCATGTGTCTGCTTCATACTTTGGAATTTTGCTGTTTCCTGAAACAACAACTACATAGCAAACAATTGCTCAATACATCACTAAGGCCCAAAGAAATAATATGGACACAATTCAAAGCCATCTGCTATTCCAAATTCTGCTTATTGAATCAGTAAGTAGTGATTTAATCTGTGGACATTCGTAAGTGATCAGGTGAAAGAAAGCAATGCTGAACATAAGAATTGAATTTTCTCAAATTGCTGTGGATTATAAAGGAATAAAGGAATCGCATAAAGGAATCGCAAAGCTCAGAACTTTCTGGAGTCATGTCTTAATCATTCTTTTATATCCAGGTCAATAAACATTGGTTGTATGAAATATGCAACAGATACTGTATTTAAGTAAAACCCAAAGTATGGATGGCAGTTGGAATAAAAGCAGCCACACAACAGTCATGAAAGTATATTATTATGACATTATTATTACTATATAATAGTATTATCATATATTATTATAATGATAATAGTTATATGCTGAAATCTTACACACTATACAAGAAATTTAATGTTATTTACTCAATCTTCAAAGTGACATTACGGAGAGAATATACTTATTATCCTCATATTAGAGGTAAGATTTATTTTTTTTAAAAGATTTTATTTCTTTATTCATGAGAGACAGAGAGAGAGAGAGAGAGAGAGAGAGGCAGAGACACAGGCAGAGGGAAAAGCAGGCTCCATGTAGGGAGCCCGACGCGGGACTTGATTCTGGGTCTCCAGGATCAGGCCCTGGGCTGAAGGCGGTGCTAAACCACTGAGCCACCCAGGCTGCCCTAGAGGTAAGATTTAGAGAGATTGAGTAATATGTCCAGGAAACATAGGTGTCAGTGACTATAAGAAAGAATGATGGCTAAGCTAAGTATCACCAGACATAACAATGATAGAATCTCACCCAAACTTCTTGGATAAAACATTAGGTTAAAATTAATTCAATTTTTTATGTAAAGAGAACAGCAATTAAAAGCAGGTGTTTTGGTCAACTATTCATAGCTGAAAAAATATTCTGTTCAGTTTTTAGTAATATTGTTCATATAGTCTGGATTTATTTTTATCATTTACTTTGGCAAAACCTGACCACAAAGAGATCCAGAAAGATATGGAGACTGCAAAGAAAAGAAATAAAACAGATTGGAGAATAATGTCTAGTGGAAAACATTGGACATGATTTCCAACACGTGGAACAGCTCAAAAAGAACAGCGCAGAAATCTATGAAGTTTTGAAGGAAATGTAGCATAAAAAATTAACTATTAAAAAAAAGTTGAGGGCAGCCCGGGGGGCTCAGTGGTTTAGCGCTGCCTTCAGCCCAGAGTGTGATCCTGGAGACCTGGGATCGAGTCCCACATCAGGCTTCCTGCATGGAGCCTGCTTCTCTCTCTGTGTGTCTCTCATGAATAAATAAAAAAAGTTTTAAAAAAAGTTGATTGAGAGGGAGGTTTGAAAATTACTTAAGATGAATTCTTGGGCCCATAACTTTCAATGAGAAGAAACAAGTCTCCAAAGGCCTGCTTTCACTACAGCTACGGGCAGCTTGGATAAGGAGAAGCATCCCAGAAATCTGATCAAAAGGAATATGGGAAAAAATTAAGAAAGGAGTTCCTCCCAGATAGCTTACTTGATGTCCAGTCAAGCAACTTCCCCATCCTAGGAAAAGGGTTTTCACATAGTCTGACTGGGAGGACTTTGAATTACTACAGACCATTAATGGGTTTCTTTTTTACTTTCAGAATAACAATGTTTTGCATTTATGTTCTTCCTTGTTTCACCATTAAATAACTGGGTAGGTGTTAGGAGGAGGGTGTGCAAATAATACATCTTTTTGACAATAGGTCTCTAGACCAAAAAGAGTAATATTTGGACACAATCAGGAAGAATGAATATCACATAAATATCCTAGTTTTTGTGGTGGCTTCAGTGCCTGATGGAATTTGGGGATGGACAGTCGGGAAAGGCTGAATGTCCTCTGTATGGGAGGAGCGGTGGACAGGATATGGGTAACCAGAGGGACTGTGTGCATTCTTGCCAACTCTACCCACTGTTTTGGAGCATATGTTGGGACATATACCAGCCTTTCTTTTTTTTTTTTTATACCAGTCTTTCTTGCAGTGACATTGTGACTGGGGTTAGTTTGGGCCAATAAAATACAGAAAGAAATGAGGCACTCCACTTTCAAGGGCGAACCCTAAAATTTCAGGTTTTCCTCTGTGTGTGTATGTGTGTCTCCCCTATCTCCATAACCACAAGCAAATGACTTCAGGAGAGTAGAGCCACACTACAGAAGGAGCCTCAATCCTTAAGTCACTCCTTAAAAAAAAAAAAAAAAAAAAAGATTTCCAAGAGACCCGTGTTAATAACATGGGGGAAAAAAATATGCACTTAAAGAACTTTGATTTGAGGGCTATTTGTTATCAGTACTACTAGCCTTCATATATGACTCATACATCCAGATATGATTTACCAAACTTTTGCTCTTTTGCTCATGGTTATTGACCAATGCCAATTCCTTAATGTTCTAGAAGAAAAGGGTGTCAGGCTTATATAAAGCGAGTGGCAGGTAAAATAGTTCCTCTAAATCTACAGTGAGAGGACATTGGCATTTCCTCCCAAACCACCCCGCCCTGCTGGGAAAACTCTGATAAATTCAAGTTATCCTCTCCTCTTCTGTCCTCCACACGTCCACACACACGTCCACAGACATGTCCACACACATTCGGAAATAACTGTCCGAATACTTATCTCTTCAGAAGATGTTTTACATTCATGAGCAGTTCCATCACTAGGTCTAAAAACTGACGCTATTCCAGGACGACTGAACCAAACCACCCTCATAGCCATACGACCAGGACTGTATTATGGCCAATGCTCTGAAATCTGCGGATCTAACCATAGCTTTATGCCCATTGTTCTTGAAATAGTCCCCCTATCTTACTTTGAAACTTGATCTGCCTTAATAGTATAACCTAGACTAGTCTTACTCATTAAGAAGCTATAAAGCATTAACCTTTTAAGTTAAAGACTGGGAGTTTTAACCTCTCCTTAATGAAATGCCACAGGTCCACACACACGTCCACACACAGAGCTGTTCATTGTCTCAGGCAGTCTTATCTGATGGTCAGGGACTAGAATAACACCACTTACACTTGGTGAATAGCTCACACAGCAAAAGCATGTCTCAAAAATTCAGCCACCCAGAAATTACAAAATGATCCCACCTCTACTTGACTATATAAAGTAGCAGAGAAAAATAAGACCATGAAGTGAGCATTATCTGCTCTATATGAATATAAAATTACGAACCATAAAGCAGGGCAGGCCTCTGAGGGAGCTAAAGGAGCTTAGGCTGATTCCTGATCTGAGTCTAATGATGAGTCAGTGGCCGAGCTATTTATAACACAGTCAGTCACAACAAGAGATAAGAGCCTGTGCAAAGCTTCATTAAAATGGGCATTTCGGCTGGCAGCTACCATACTAACGAAACACTTGCGATACCATCCGTGGACTAGTCCTATATGATAAAGCAACAAACACTTCATAGTCTTCCAACATCAACCCATCAAATAAAAATATTAACATAGTTATATAAACTAATCTCCGATTTTGAAAGCTAACTAAAGCAGAATTACCAAAAATTCTGTCTTGGGTTAAAAAAGCATGACTTCAAACCTTAAAAGAATGATCTTTAACAAATGCAAGAAAACTAGACTGACTTGATGTAACACAACTAGTTGGTCACATATAGCAAATATTCGAAGTGCAAGTACATCATAAAGAACAGTAAATGTTCCAAAAAAAAAAAAAAGAACATTGAACAGTCAGTATGGATTATTATAGTCACACTGCAAAAATTCATCTGCTAACTTGAAAACTATACTTTTGAGGATGGGATAAATTGGTCTGCACGAGCCCAATATGGAGTTTAAGTACCATCCAAAGAACAGGTCTTGATTTTGCACATGTAGAAAGCTAAATAACTGTAATGTTGAACAGTATTATCTAACCCAGGCAACCCCAAGGACCATCAACACCAGGTTTACTGACCTGCTCCTTATCATGCCATTATCTGTGGCCCAAATCACATAGCTTGAGTCAGAATTATTATATTTTGAGTGTTGCCAGAATCTTCATTTTTAACAATCTGCAAATACCTCAAGGATACTAAAGCTAAGGAACTACTGGTCCACTAGACTAGGGATTCCCAAACTGTAGAGTTTATCAGGAGAGCTTGCTTCCCTCGTTGCCAGGCTCTACCCGTCAGATTCTCCAAATCAATGGGTTAAGGTAAGTTTTGAAAATCTGCATTTCTAACAAGTTGCCAGCAATGCTGATACTGCTGGTCTAGAGACCGCACTTTGAGAACCACTGTGCATTATGAATGAGAGTATGTGATGAATGACTTCATGTAGTCACCACCCAAATCCATTAGCTAGCAATTTTTCTGATGCATCAGTTTTCCTCCCCAAAGATAAAGGAAACATGACCATTCACATGAATATATATTAGAAACCTCTCTGGAAAACCTTGCAATTTTTAAGTTATAAAGTGAATACTAGGTCAGGGTTTTTATGGTGGAAGAAAGGTGAGGCATGGAATGCATTTGGTCTGACCTACAACTAATATATATGACATTGAAAAATGTTGAAATAACAGAAAATGAAGATGTATAGATGGAAAAATAGTATTTACTGAGTCTCTTCAAAATTCCTAATTTATGTTTCATCTTCACAACACTGCAGATGGGGGCCTGGGGCTAATACTTTTATCTTAAATAATGGGGGGATGAATCACACTCTCCCCCAAAACTCAGGCCCCTCTAGTTGGAGATTTATTAAAGCCATTCTGGGAATGGGCTTCAGGCCTCCTGTAGCTTGAGATTTTTATCTTTCATCACTCTTCACCTTGCAAAATGTGGGATAAAGAAAACTTCACAGAATCTCAGAGTCCTTTCCTTTTCAAGGCCAGCGTTTCTAGCTTGAAAACCCACAATTTATATTTACCATGAGCCATTATTTCCTTGGTCAACTATCATCTACTTTTAAGGTGACCCTCAATGTCATGTGGTAGGAGGGCTATTCAGAGTGCCCGTGTGAATCAGACAGCTTCGCCTGATAATTACTCCTGCAATTGCCTCTCAAGGAGAATTATCTGATCTTGTCTCTCAGCTTTTGCAAAGACAGATAATAAACAACCAGCTGCTGTGGATACCCTGCCCTCCTACTCTAAAAGCACATATTGAAGAAAAAAAAACACATTAATAAAAATGAAGGGAGTATTGTCAAAGACATTTACAATATTAGGTTATATGCTTTGTAGATGCCTATTTTAAATCTTTTACCTCGTGACAGAATGAAAAATTAATGAAGATACGGGTAAAATAGGAGGTGAATAACAACAACAACAAAAACGCATGAAAGGTTTTGATAAAATATCTCTATACCAAGACTCACTTGAACGAGGGAGAGTAAAGCCTTTATTTTTATTTATTTTTATTTTTTAGAGTAAAGACTTTTAAACATACTTTGCAAATTCAGAGAAGGCAGAGAATTTGAATGAAGTGGGTGACCTCTCTGTGGGGTTTGCCAAAGCAAGAACAGGGCTGCTGAAGGGATTTCAACACAATGAAAGCATTTGGGAAAGCATTTTTGTCACTATTGAGAACTAAAAAGTGCACCTGGCCTCTGAGCTGTATATATATATATATATATATATATATATATATATATATATATATAAAATTATGAAAAGCTTTTTAAGATTAAAGGAAATCATCTAAGATTTTATCTGTAAGAAGGTAGAGGAGGAAGTAGGACACAAAGAGGTACAGCAAATGAGCAAAAATAGCAACACTGAATAAAACCAGATGAAGCCTGAAGTATGAACATATTATTTATTCATTTGACAGTCTCTGAAATCAAACAAGAATTACATGCTTGGAATACATCAGATATTAAGCTTGGCCATGAATAAGAGAAAATTAAAAAAAAAAAAAAGAAAAAGAAAAATGCAGGCAGTGATCACACTATGTCCTAAGATGAAACGTAAGGCATGGAGTTATTCTTGCTCCTGTGAACACGGTTAATTGCTCTCACTACCACCCTCTAAATTCTACTCCTCCTCAATGTTTTCTCTTCATCGTAAGGAAACGGGTGTTCCACTTATCCACACGGACTCCCTAGCCCAGGAAAAGTGATCAGTTTATCACAATTAGCAAAGTGGGAGATCTTACACGGATTAGCCTATTCACGCCTTACCAAATTTTGAGACGGTCCTATAACCATCCCCATTTTCAAGTCATAGAAGTGGAACTTAAAAAAAAAAAAAAGAAAAAAAAAAAGAAGTGGAACTTATTCATCACAGTAGTGCTGCAGCAGGAACTTGGACCCTGGAGTCCAGAATTCCTGCAGCCAGGGGTGAGTGCACGGACTGCAGAAGAAACAGCAGCTATTCCAAGAGGTAAAGCTGGGGGGGCAGCAGCAGCGGGGAGGCCAAGGAAACCCAACAGTCGGACAGGCTTTGTCACTTGCCCCGGACGTTTTGGGGGATGCCCGGTGTGGCTGTGCACACACTTGTACGGTTTTATGTGTCTTAAGGCTCTTTTATTTCCTTTCCTTTTAAAGATGTTTTGTGAAAGCATAAAGCTCTTTTCCTGTTGCACAGGATTCTGGCCAGGCTGACACTGGGGGCAGCTCCAGAGGAGGGCTATGACTGAGGCAGGGGGATTGGAACACCCCTGGGGACTGTTCAGGGACAGACAAGGAACCAGGATGGGCTTGGTGGGGGCAAGTGCTGGGACCTCAAATGGAAAAGACAGTGCAGTTCTGGAGGTCTTAGCAGGACATGCTTATCTTGAGTAAAATCGACATGAAAGAAAGCAAGATTGAAAAGGAGAGAAACAGAGGAAGACTGATATAGGCTGATGATATTCTCCAACCCATGAATCTTTGGACCCTGGATTCAGCAGGGCTCAGTTTTATAAGATCATAAACTATTTATCTAATCAACCCATTGAGCTAATTACCGTCACCTCCAGCCAAAAGTGTCTCGCTTACAGCAATGCCCTTATTTTCTTAATTTAAAACTAGGGGTCATATTTTTAGAGCATCAGCGTTACATAAAGGGGGTGATAAGACTAAGTATTTTATTTGATTTTTTTAATTATTTTTATTTTTTTTTAAGACTCAATATTTTAAGTGAGAACCCTTTCTACAACTACAGCAATGACACAACTGACACTTAGGATGAGCCAAGCACTGTTTTTTAAGCACTTTGCAAACCTCAAGCCATCTGATCTCAACTGTATTATCATGATACTTATTTCATACATAAGGACAATGAGCTATAGGTTAAATAACATTTGCAAAGTCACACGGATAATGTGTTATTGATCACGAGCCTTTTAAGGTGAGGACTGACTACTGAGGTTAAGATTCAGTGGCTGGGGAGGCCCTTGGCTAACAGATGGCTCTCTTCTCGCTGCGACCTCACAAGGCAGGAAGAGAGAAAGGGGGACAGAGAAAGCTCTCTGGTCTCCTCTTACGGGGCCCTACCACCATCAATGAGAACCTCACCCTCGTGACCCCATCTAAACCTAATGAACTCTCAAAGGTCTCACCTCCTAATCTAATTGCCTTGGGAGTTAGGGCTTTAGCATATGATTTTCATAGGGATACAAACATTTAGTCCATCATAAACCACCCATTCTAATATTCCAAGATAACCCAGGCCAAAGAATGCAGATGTCCTGGTATGAGTTTCTACCTTCCCAAAACTCCTTCGCTAAGTGCACGGTATACACTACTGATGCTCCGTTATTTCAGAGCATCGATGCCGGGAATGTCAGGGACCTACCATACAAACAACCAGCAGGGAGAGAAAGGATGGAATCCAAGCTATATATCTTCATAGCATTATAGAGATGATTATTTTTAAAACTGAGAAGCAGACTGTGGAGGAAGATTATACAAATTTGGAGTCTAGTAATATACATCCATTATAGACTGAAAGTGTCTCATTTGCAAATAAACATATGTCGACAGTGGAATTAGCACTGCCTAAAATTTAGGCCGGTTCTTACAGATATTGTTAGTATTCACTATATTAGACCATAAAACAAAAGATTCTTAAGGGACTTTCAACTCCAGGACTTGAAAATACTTTGTAAGCAAAGCTGTTACATATTTAAGGAGACAATCTCCAACTTGAAAATGGAAAACTACGGTCATGCATTGGATAATTCAAATAAGATATTTTATGTAATTTTAACAAAACTATAGGTTGAAATCATGATGGTGACAACAATGATGAAGAAGCATCCATCAAAGAATACAAAAATAAACATTCTTTGACATCATTGACACCAAATTATCCCCTCTTTGGCCAGTTTTAGCAGATTTCTTTCTCTGTTCAGTCCTGCTTTATCTCTTTGGACAAGATCATAGAGTTGAGATTGTCTACAGGAACTATAAAGAAGTGGGCAAGTTGCAAGTATTGTCATGTAGTATTTTAGGTTTCTGACTGTCATTTTATTAAACAAAATTTATCGAGGTACTTAATAACCTTACAAAATAAATATTTTACAAAAACTCAGTACAAGCCTATGAAAAACAACCACCGGGATTTTAGCTTAAGGAAATTTGTCGAGTTCAACTGCAAAATGCTATTATTTATTTTTAATATTTACGAAACATATATAAAATCTGAAACTTTTAAATGACTTTTCCTGACCTAAACCAAAGAAAGATGTTGTGCAAAAGCTAAGAGCATGTGAAAACCTCACAGAGTGCCTGGCACAGTGACGGTGAGGTGGAAACTGGCAGGGGTGCGGGAGCCTGAAGTCGTCCTCAGGTTGTCTGAGGATGAGCACTATGCTCATCAGGACTACGGAGATGTAGGTAGACCAGCACCTGGTATGAGGTCAGCATATGTATGCCCTTCACCATTATTTGATGCTCTAACGTGACAGTTAACTAGACAAACAAATGCAGGACACAGAGACTGATACAGACCAGGTGCCGAGGGGCTGCAAGCTCATTGCAGAATCAGCCACCGTGACCGCGGGTGTGTAGTACCCTAAGTGACGAGCCTGCTCGGCGGGGTTACCCCTGGCACCTGAGCAGGAGCACATGGGTATTTCAGGCCCAGAGAACCAACAGACTGGAAGTGGTTTCCAAAAGGTAACGGAGAATGGGCACACCTTTCCAAATTACAGGTGACAACCACTGGTGATTATTACCTAACCCATTTCAAGTCAGGTGTGACGGAGCAACAAAGATTCTCAACATTCATTTCCTACATAGGCTGTTTTTTCAGGAAATCTTTGGAAGATATATTGTAAAATAAATAAATAAATAAATAAATAAATAAATAAATAAATAAATAAATAATCCAAGAGAAAGAAAACATGGGAGTGAAGAAAAGGGTTCTGAAAGAGGTGAAGAGCACCCCCAGGATGTTGGCAACCTAGGATGACTCTAGACCACAGTCTTAGAAAGGCCGCAGAGGCAGACGCGGAGTCACAGAGCAAATTGATAAACTCACACAATGTATATAAGGAGTTTGAATGAATTCTGCGATTCTGGGAGAAAGTGTTGAGCTAATTTAAGAAACAGTACATGGAAGTCAAGAAAAACGAAAAAAAAAGATAATTAATGCATATAGAGGGGAAACCGGTAACATGTTGAAAGCAAGAAAGAGGAACCGTAGTCTAATCCATGGCTTTGGTACAACAGAGTTGTGGTAACGCAAACACTGGCTGCTGAATGATCCAAACTGGGGTTCCAGACCCAGACGGCATAACGGAAGACTGAGGGGAGCAGCAGCCGATCGGGAGGCGGCACGTAGAACGGTCCTGTTTCATGGTCATATGGAGGAACAACTAAAGCTGAAGATCTACTCAAGGCAGTCTAATCAATGCTACTCTTGTAAGTATGTAAAGAAAACTTAAAGACTTAAAAAAAAAAAAGAAAAAAAAGAAACCTTAAAGACTTGAGAAGTGGCCTCCACGTTATTTAACATTTGCTAATGTTTGGGTCGATGGAAACATGCATACTGCCAAAGATTTGTGTAGCGCTGCATTAAAAAGTGCCATTTTAATTAAGCGTGTTAAAGAGTTTTTCAATCAAATTCCACTGTAGTGGAGTCTCCAGGGGGAGACCTCTCATTTTCACGTTCCCTTTGGAACTACCTGCTTCCCAGCATGGGCGTCAAGGAAGGCTTTGGGTTTTTTTTCCCAAATTATGAATAATGTGTTGTTGGAGCTGGTGGTGACTCACTGGGGGTTGGAATTAGAAAATTTGCTAGGGCTTCTCCTCAACTTTCAGGACATCCTACTGGTAAGTGCGACTGCCCCGACCTCCGATATGAAGGAGCAGGGTAATCAGAGCCCAGACTCGGGAGCATGCTGCCTGCTAGAGAATCACAGCTCTGCCCCTCGTGGGCTGTGAGAACTTGGGCAAGTTGTTAGCAATTTGCACCTCTGTTTCCTCATCTATCAAATAGGGATTGATGTGTTGGTGCTGAGCCAATGCTGATGTAAGTCCAGGGCCCAGAGCAGCGTGTGTCTAAGACCCGCTCCTGCTGGTGCTGCTCGGAGTGGGGACCCACGCTGAAAGTTGGCCCACTGCTCACCATGAGGCCGAATGATTTTGAACACCGCACTGAGAATTCATTTTATATTATTTTTCTGTTCATGTCCTGGAGGTTTTGTGCAGGTCCGAGAAAGGATAGAGCAGGATGATTAAATTGAAATAATAAATCAAAGTATTAAAGCACACAAAAAAATGTAGATTACTCATAGGAAAAGAAATCATGATCCCTATTTGAGCGTTTAATTAAAGAATTGTTTGCTGTGGATAGATATGGAGGGAGGTTTTATCTGACTTCAGTGCAGTGACTCAAGAAATGGAAGAGAGACTGGAAGTTCAATAGGAATAATAACATGGTAAATTAAAAAAAAAAAGGCTTTCATGATATGGTGTCGGCCCTGAGTCAACGGGATGATTGACCAGACGTCTGGAGCCACCATCGGGGTTGGCATCAGGGTGAGCCAGTGACACCTGCAGAGAGGGCAGCACAGGGCACAGGGAGGTGGGGAGGGAGGCATCCGTGGGATCAGGGGAGGGCTGTGGCTGTGGTTTGATGACTGGGAAGCTCCAATCAGAGAAAGGAGGGACATGGGGCTGGTTGGGTGGCGTGGTTCCCGTAAGACAGTGCTCGGGACTGGGGCACTCAGAGAGCACGTCTATGAGCCCCATATTCCCCGGTTTGTCCTTTTCCTATGCGGGTCACACTGGGAAATGCCGAGGACACAGCTGTTGTAGAGAAATGTCAGAGAGATTAGGTAAATGATTTGCATGAACTATCTCGGGCCTACGCGCTCTCTCATCCTGGGATATAAAGACGTTATGTGTACTTTGCTCCCTTTGCTCCCAGACTCGGCCCGTAAGGGATCGCACTTTCTCCTCGGGGCATCTGTGTATTTCCCACTCCACATATGCCCAATATTATCCGTGGGCGTAAAATTATTTAAAAATAATTTTAATGTTTGTCCTTCTCCGATTGACTCACTTCACTCAGCATAATACCCTCCAGTTCCATCCACGTTGAAGCAAACTCTGGGAAACGAACTAGGGGTGGTGGAAGGGGAGGAGGGCGGGGGGTGGGGGTGAATGGGTGGCGGGCACTGAGGGGGGCACTTGACAGGATGAGCACTGGGTGTTATTCTGTATGTTGGTAAATTGAACACCAATAAAACATAAATTTATTAAAAAAATAGAAACAAAAAAAATAGAAACAACATAAAAAAATAATTTTAAAATGAAGCTGGATTAAGGCCTCCATGGTTTATGTACAAGACATCGGTAGGATTGTTGATGAGAGACAGACGAAGACCATCTCTCACTACTGTTAGAATAAATAAAGAAGAAAACGTCAGAACATCACAAATGCCAGGAAAGTGAGGATTTGCCGTCGGAAATGACAGGAAGCCGGAGTGAGGTGGACCATGCGCTGGGTGCTTGTGCTGTCCCAGCCCTTCTGCTGAGGTGCTAACATCCAGGGTGATGTTACTAGGACGTGGGCCCTGGGGGTGATCGGGTCATGAGGTGGAGCCCACGTCCAGGTCACCGAGCTTCTTGAGCCTCCTACCACGTGGGGACGCAGCACTAAGGTGACGATGTATGAATCAGGAAGCCAGAGTCTGCTGGCACCTTGGTCTTGGGCATCCCGGTGTCCCCACCCGGGATGTGTGTTGTGACGGGAGCCGCTTGGCTGCTGGCGTTCTGGACAGCAGGCCACACGGACGAGGACAGGGAAACGGAAGACTTAAGGGTGCAAGAGCTCAGTACGCTCTTAACGTGTGCATGTGCGTGTGCATGTGTGCACATGTGTGCTTACGGCTGTCTGTCCTGGGAACTCACTGGTTTCCATTCATGCCGCTTCCTGCGACTGATGCCATCTAGTCACTGAGGGAGCTGACCCCGCCGCACACTCAGCTCAACCTGTCAGTGCACGAGCGTGTAAGGCCTGCGAGGTGAGCTGCTTCCACGGCGACCAGTTAGCATCTCGCAGAGTTAGGCTGGTCCTGGTCCTGCGCGTGCTCTCTCCCCACATGGACGCGGGCAGGCCTGCTGCTGTCGAGGCAGCGCTTCCAAGTTTCATGGGTCACGCCAGCTGGCTCCCCTGGTTTCCTTCCCGCCTCCAAGACTTCAATGATCATTTTACAGGGGAGTGATTTTTGAGGTACACACTGGGGAGGGGGGCATAACTGTAGCAGTTGGGCACTTGGCTATATTTTATTTTAATGCCTTCAAAAAGATGACGAGTGACAACTCATCTATGAAAATAGTCTGAGACAAGCTTCTGAGAGCCCTTGCCTTGACCCACAAATCCATCTGTACGCCCTGAAATAGTAGGGTTTCTCCTGAGCGACCGAGGCTCTCCCGCCAGCGGCAACCTCAGCGATGGCCTTATGAGGCCGCCTCACGGTCTATAGGACTGGACCGAACCGTGGGCCATGGCCTTCCAGTCTCTCCTCTCCAACAAGGCAATTATCCTGTCTTCCTATGAACGAGGTCAACCTATGTCTATTCCCTCTATAGATATGTTGTCCTCTAGAGAAAAAAGTGCCCAATTATTCTAATCATGAGTGATTCTCACCCCCCAACCCCCCCACCTCCTCATCCCCCCCCCCCCAACACTGGATTTTCCCTCGAATCACCGATATAATGGCCACAGAGAATGTAAAAACCACTGTTTGGCCAGAGTAGCGGCTTAGAAGATGAAGGCCGACGTTTCTATTTCAGATGTCCAAATAACCCTATTCATTGCCCAGATACATGGAGCTGGGCTGGCCCTTAGAGGTCGTCCTGGATTGAGGCAAGAGGACCGTGTCTCTGCAATCCTGAACACACCGGCAGTTTGACGTGGGCCACCCAGCTGCCTGCACTAAGGGTACGTAATTTTTCACGAAGAAGCTCTTCTGGTCAAGGGAGAGCGATATCGTGCTGCCGGGAGCTGGGACTGAGCTGGGCTGCTTGCCCCAGCAAGGGCCATCTGGGCTTCTCACCCTCCCGCCCGATACGCTCTCTCTGTAACTAACCAAACCCTACATGAAACAGCAAGCTCTCTGTCACTCTCTCTAACCCCTCTGGCCACAAGCTCTAACCCACTCATTCCCGAACACACAACCGACAGATTTTTTTTTTCAGAATCCCAAATATAATTTATTTAAATAACTTTCTTGGTTTGTTTTTTTTTTTTTTTTTTTTTAAACCAGAATGTTTGTTTTGACTAATCGTTGAAATCCTTAGGATTTTAGGAACTGGATGCTGCAACAGCTGCCCTCTTGGGCTTAAGTGTCGTTCCTTCACAGAATCCACGCCTGAATCTGCAAAAAATGTACAATTTTCAGGTGCCCCATTCGACCCATTCGACCGGGGCCAGTGGTATTTCGCCTTTCAGCCTTGGGACTCCAGTTATACGTTCTCTTTTGCTTGGCAGGGTGGCCACACTTGCCGCAGGTGGACTTCTGAAGGTGGTAGGCCTTAGAGCCACAGCGGCGGCACAAGCATCTTATTACACTTTCTGAACAATAACGTCCCCTTTGTCATCTTGTTTCCATGGCAGACCCCAAAGACAACTTTCTTGGCTCTAATTACCTGCATCCATCCATCATAGATGTTCCTCCATTGGCCTCTCCTGTCCTATGGCTCTTGGTCCTTGTGCCACAGTGTTTCTGGATGTTTTCATGCCCAAAGCAATGGTGGCCTTGGACTAATCTCTATTTTTCACACTTTTTTCTATTTTCCCCTTCTGCCTATAGCTGCCAATAGTCTCCTTCTTTGCAAAGCACCTTGGAGCTCTCACGTTTGCAAATCTGTCTCCAGCTTCCTCAGGCAAGATCAAGCACAGCCGGTTCTGTGTTTTCACCGCTGTGTTTATCAACACCAGTAGCACATTGAGCATTATATTGTCCTAATTTGCTTCAATGGTGTTCCCCTCTCCTATCTTAATTTCTGTATCATACCATCTCCCGTGTATGCCTACGCATAGTAACTACTAGATACAGGTTCATTGAATGAATGAAAGAACAAATGAATGGCCTAGAAGGTTTGGTCTAGCACATACTTTTGAATATCAAGTCAGCAAATATGGCAAATACACTTAAGAGATTGTTGTAGGAGTATGTGTCTAGTGTGCTTCTCTATTTTACTTGTTTATGTTATTTTTCCATCACCCAGAAAACTGGAGAATCTATTGTTTCCACCTACATTTCCCAAATGCCTGAAAACTCACTAAATGTATGAGTAATATTTTTAAGCAATGATCTAGGAGCAAATCACTATGTTAAAACATTAAAGGATTTTTCTAAGACTGGATCTTTTGTGTTAACAATTCTTGATTTACCTATTTCTCTCTATAAATGCCATACACTTATGCTTCTGTATAATTTTTGTTGGATCATTAAATAGTTTTTTTTGTTTGATTATTAAATAGTTATTAAATAGTTATCATTAAAGAGTTAATAGTTATTAAATAGTTGGATATCTGTGTTTTTCAAGGTACCTTAATTATAACATAAACAGCGCTAAAATATTCTATTATAAAATATATGTTTTGAAAGCTTCTTGTAGCAACCAATCATTCATTTTTCTAAAGAAATATTTTAGGGTCCTGATAAATCCCACACTTCTACCCCATTAAAAAATGAGTAAGGACTTGAAGAGACATTTCTCCAAAGAAAACATACAAACGGCAAACTGGAAGTGACTTCTTAACATCACTAATCATTAGAGAAAAGCAAATGAAAACCAAAATGAGATATTAACTCACACCTGTCAGGACGGATAGCTTTAGAAGTTGTTAATTTGTGCAGTCTTTCTTATTCGCTCTGTGCTCATTTAGCCCAACTGACGGAGTTCAGTAGAGAAAACTATTGTTCTGTTAGTGTCCGAGAAGAAAAAAAATGATTATTCCTTCAGGTTGAAGGAAGATTTCCCATGAGATGGAATTTTATGTTTTGGATTATTTTACTTTACACGTTTCTGACAAACTATTGGATATGTTTAATTACTGGGCAATTCAGTGAAATTGTGACAAGATTTGTTCCTCCAAACTAGTTTCTAATTTATCTTACATCTCATCGTAGTGGTTTTGTATTTCATTGCAAAAACAAAAAACAAAGAAAACAACTAGAATGTAGATGCGTGTCAAGTGCTTGTTTCCCATTCAGAAATACAATTTCATTTCCTTATCGACTTTTAATTGAGCTCTTCATCTTTCCCCATACAAAGTGGCAGGAAGAAGTCCTTCCTGAGATTAGAACTGAATCCACATAGGACACTCTATTTCCTAATGTAACATGAGATGCAAATGATTAAATAAGCAAAATATATGGATATGTAGCTTTTTCCACGGTGCACTGAATACGTGCATAAACCTGTCCCACTTTCTGTTTTCTTTAATATAACTGGTATGCACATTTTTCCCCCACTACTGCCTTCCACAAAATGTAAATCTTTCCCATCGTAAAACGAATGTTCTTGCCTTCTTGCTGAGAGTATCTGGTTTTGTATCATAAGTTTATATATACTGTAAAAGTAAGAAGCAACTACTTTCACACATGAAAGGAAATAAACAATGTGGATAAACGATTCACCCACTGTAATCAACTGGTTGTTATAACTATGATTCCTTTGTTCATAAAATTATTCTGGACAGTTTATAAAATTAAAAAATAGGGATTTTTGGTATCTTCTCACATCTGGAAATGTGACAAATAAGTTATTTCTAAACATTAATAGTGCGATGAATCATAGTATCATTTTAAATATACATATGGAAATAGACTGACAAATAGTAGGACTTCTCTCTCTGTATCTCGTATGTGTGACTAAAAAGGAAATATTATTCAGACAAAATATTGCTTTAATAGTTTTCACTTTTGAAGTGTTTTACAAATACTTAATATTAGGATATTAAAATTAGGTCTTCCCAGTTCCATGCTGAAAATTGGAAAATATGCATTTTTAGGCAATAATGCTTATTTTTATTAAGTGCTTTTTTATGATCTGTAATTTAATTTATATTAACCAGACTATTAAAAGCAAAATAAAAAGTAAGAGCAAAAAAGTAGACAATTTTGCAGTCTGTGAGATAAAAAAATTTTTTTTGGTGTGGATGTGCTGCCTATATACGAATGGAGTATTTCATGTACTGAACCTCGTTAGGTGTTTGCTCAATCAACAAACTCTTAAATTATATACATTTACAGGTCCCATGCACCCAGCACCATGCAATGAAAGATACTAAAGAAGACATTCCAAAAAAAAAAAAAAATGATATCGCTTTTGTCCTTAGAGTACTAACCATTTAACAAAGCAAAGAAACAAAAATAATTAGAAAACATGTGCTAAAGGATTTGGCACTTAGGGTGAATGTGCTAACAATTCAGAAAAGAGAAAGATTGATGTGAAATGGAATAATAAGAGTTAACTAAGGGCCACAATGGAGACTGTGTTAGATTTACTACCCTGATTTTGATTTCTTTTATCTCTTCAGCCTATCCACATTTGTCCGTTTTTCTTTGCAGAATCAACTCCAATTTCTTATTTGAAATCAGTCTTTATTAGGTTTCCCCACTTATCTTATCTGAGCTCATATTTTATTAACCAACCCATTTGTCGGTCATTAGTAGTTCTACTCTGTAAAAGAACTTTTCATGGACTTGAAAAAGTGTACTTGTCTTTCCTTTATTAATATATTTACATATTTCTAGTTGTTTTTTGTTTGTTTGTTTTAGTTTAGCAATAATACTCAGTTTTTAAAATGCAAACTGAGGTTAACAATTGATGTAGTTTATAGTGTTTTCCTAGAAAAAACACTGTTGTTTCGGGCGTACTTTTTTTTTTTTTTTTTTGATAGTTCCACTCACTTGATCAGTGAGCATATACCAGGTGCTGAACAAATATTTACTGAACAGACATTGGAAATCAATTATCCTATTTACTGATTCCATCAGTTAACTGAAAGTCACATTTTGTTGAATTTAACTTTTTTCCTATTGTTTTGTGGAATTATTGGTCAGAATGAAAAGTGCCTTCAGTTACCTGTGGTAATCATAACTGATAAAACACAGTGAGGTATGGTTTTCAGTACCTCATAAATTCATCATTATTAAATCAAAATGGACTCTCTATAGAAAGAGAAGATAGAAAATTACACAATAGTTTGCACACATGATATGGTGGTTTTCAAACCAGTTTTTGTATTCTTTGATTCATCCTCCATTGCAAAGTGGAGTCGGTCTCCCTTCTCCTTGAACAGTGTTTGTGATCATCTCAAGGAATAAAATATTTTCAGAAATTCTGTGTGACTTCCAAAGATGGGTTGAAAAAGCCATGCGAGTTCAACCAATTTTTCTTGGGACATTCACTCTGGGAGCCATCAGCCTCCTTCTAAGAAGTATGGCTATAAAGAGAGAGAAAAGGGGTGAGACTATATATTGAAGAATCTTCACTATTTGTAGCTGTTTGTATATTTCTAGTCTAGATGTCTGGCACTTGGATGACAAAACCTTTGAAATGACCCCAGCTCCAACCGCCCATCTGATTGCAATCACATGAGAAAGTCTCTCCACCCCAAAAAAGACCCCAAATAAGAAATGCCTGTTCTTAGGCACAGATTTGTGAGCAAAATAAATAATAAAGATAGTAAAGTTTTAAGATACTCTTACAAGGTGACTTGTTATTTAGCAATAATCAGACATATGACAAATAGTTCCATGAAATGAAACAATAAATAAATAAATAATAAAGATAGTAAAGTTTTAAGATACTCTTAAAACTTTTCATTACATATTCTACTGAAATGTCTTGTATCTGAAATATCAAATGCCATCTTATAACCTATCTTCTTACTTGTATCAGAGGTACCTCAGAATTAAACTTCCATGATTCTGGAGAGAAAAGAACAAATTAGACCAAGTGTACTTAAATTAAAATTTTAAGGGTTTACATTTTATATTAGATTACTGAAAATAACCATCTATATAATTTTTTTTACATTTTTAATACTTGGTCCCTTTCAAATGAGAATTTCATTTAAATTAAATATATAGAAATAGACATTATCTCAAGAAATAAGTAAAAAATTCATGTTTCTGTCAAGAGCTAAAACCACATTCATTACTAAACGTTCTTCAGGTTGACATTTATGAAAGAGAAATTAAAAAATGGTGGCTATGTAATTTTTTATTTATAAAAAGATTTTGTTCTCCCTTAATATATATTCAAATGTAGCAATATAAAATAATCTCAGCAGAAAAATTCAGATATTTCTTGCCCATGCTTGGGTATAACAAGGTAAAAATATCAATTAAAAAGTTATTTTACTCTTTCCCAGTTCCTCCATCATCCTGATTTATGAAATTTATAATATTTTAGGGTTTAGTTAAATTTGTGGCTTTGCTCCTCATATTGTACAGTCTCTGACTACACAGGTCAAAGAGTTTTACGAGTGTTTTGCTAATAAATGTCTTCTTGCTTTTTAGAACTACATTTAGTCTGGCATAAAAACATGACCTTATATGCAGCAGTATAAATGAAGAATGAATAGAAGTTACTCATAAATTAATGGTCTTGGCTTTGCTTAGTTAATCTTACAATGAATCCATTGCCAACTATAATTAATGAGGGATAAGCTCATGAAATAAATGCAGTTAAGGAATTTTTAAAAAAGAGAATAATAATAAGCATTTACTTTTCTAACCTTTTCCTCCTTATACATGTATCTTCACTAGCTTCTCCACAAGGAAAATATTTAAAGATTTAATTGGGGTTTATGGACATAGAAGAAAGTGAAATTGGACAGGGATAGTACTGAAAATTAAAATTTTCTTTTGATAAGAAAAATCAAATGATGCAAAGCTCACTGGTAAAGTGAGAGAAATGGAAAAAATCCAGATAATAATTTTTTTAATAAGAGCAAAATAGAATAAGAAGTACTGTAATAAGTAAGAAGAGATGAATTTGGTGAGGAAACTGGTATTTTGTGAATTCCATTCACCCTTCAATTTTCATCTCTTCTATTAATTCAAAACAAAATGGATAAAATCAACGTCTAGTTTAGTGCCAGTCCAGGGACATTATTCTCTCATTTGACATAGGTTCTCATTGTTCCCTGAATGATCTGCACGTTCTTGCTACTGAAAAAAAAAAAAAAAAAAATCACCAGTATCCTTTGTCTCTGGGCCAAACACCTCCTTGTTTCTTTAAATCTTGCATTTCAAATTCCAACCCATACCCCAACTCCTCTAATAAAATTGTTTAAATGTTTTAAGATTTTATTTATTTATTTGAGAGAGAGAGAGAGAGAGAGCGGATGGAGGAGTAGAGGGAGTGGGACAAGCAGCCTCTCTGCTGAGCATGGAACCTGCCTCCAGGCTCCATCTAGTGACCCTGAGATCATGACCTGAGCCAATAAACAGAGTCAGATGCTTAACTGACAGAGCCACTCAGGTGCCCCTATCTAACAAATTTTTATCTAAGCCCTAAAATCCTTTACCCCTTTTAACTATATTACTTAATTGGGTTTTGCATAGATGATTTTGTAATTTATGAGAACACCCCAAGCTTTAGTCTCACATATAAAATGGAAATAACAAGATATCTCTCACAGGATTCTTGTAAAAAAATTTTTTTAAAGCTTGCATAGCTATATAAATATAGTAAGTTCTATGTCAATGTAATTTTTTGGAATAGCATTAATCATGGATCGCTATATTTTGGATTATATGTCCTACTTCAACAAAGGTAATGTAGACCATTGAATATTTTTTCTGTGTTTACAGTGTGCTTTTTTATGGAACAAGTTCAGTGATTCATCACCATCACTTTCCGTGTCCAATTTTGTGTTCTCTACCTTTAAGGGATCTATTGACTCTATTTGGACCTTTGTTCCTCTTCCCTCTCTGCAATGTACCAAAGAAATATGACACAAAGGCCATCAAGCTGAAACTCAAAATTGCTCTCCAGCTATATCAGAACCAAGAACAATTTCCTCTGCATGCAATTTTGTCTCCATCTCTACAATCAAGTCTTATTGTTCAATCTTTTTCTTCGCTCAATTCTAGAACAAGTAGAAACTCAGATATTAAGGTTAGTCCCACAGAATTCTAGTTGAATCATTTACAGATAAATTTAGGCTGTACACATATTTTTCTTTCTTGGAGGACTTGGTATTTGATGTATGGCTGGACAGCATAGTTCAGGGGACAGAACCTAAATTTGAGAATCACACAGAGTACAGTATATTTCTTGATATAGAATTCTTTTTCATATAACCTCAGAACTGCCCCAGCTCTCTGTCCCTCACTGAACTATAAAACTATAAAAAAATCCCAATTTTGATCATACCTAGTAGGAAAGTATTAATCTTTACTCTCATGGCACATCCTCTAATCAATTCTCAAGAACTTAAAATGCAAATGCTAAGATACATGAACCTTCTTTTGCTCACAATAGTTCACTATTGTATCTGGGTGCCTTTGAGTGTCCTTCTCTCTGCAAAGTTTCACTTTCCAGGTCTTGGCATAGAACACATCAAGGTGATTTCTATTTTCTGTTTAACCAAATGAATAACTTGAGGGTCCATCTTAGGCTTTGGCTTAATAGTTATGTAATTTAGCTTTTGCTGTATAACAAATACTGCAAACTGTAGTGGCTTAAACCAACATTCACTATCTTAGGTCCTCTGGCTGTGTGTTTTCCACAAGACTGGAATCAGGTGTCATCTTGTGCTGCAGTCATCTCAGGGTTTGAGTCAGGTAGATACTCTTCCAAGATCATTGGCAAGTTGTTGACAGGATTCATATCCCCATGGGTCAGTAGGTGGAGGGTCTCAGTTCTTCACAAGATAGTGACTGGAAAACATCCTTAATATCTTTCTACATGGTCCTTTCCATAGCGTAGCTCTCAGCATTAGAGCTTACCTCATCAGAACTTGCAAACAAGAGGCAGGACGGAACTAATGAGCAATAAAGAATTCAAGATTTTTTTAAGCTAATATAAAAAGGGACATCCCATTTAGTTTGCTGTATTTTATTTTGCAAAGGAAATTCCCTTGGTCTAGCCACATAAGGGTATGAGTCCAAGAAGGTAGGAGTCACCGGGAACCCTTTTAGAAGCTGCCCACGACACCAAGATTCTCTTAACAAGACTTTAGGTGGTTAGTTCAGTTAAGCAATAGTTACTACGGTGCATAATATGTCAGGCAGTAAATGATGGATAAAATGATGAGTACTATAATTTCTGCTTTAGAAGAGTTCACAGTCTATTTTGGAAACCAGTGGATCTGGTTCGATCATGCACATGCTACTATAGGGTAAAATAAAGAGATTCCTAATCCCGTCTGTGAGGTCAGGAAAAGTCTCTCAGACTGGAAATTGGGTTAATTTTTGATACATGAAAAATTCCTTAAGCGGAGGAAGATAGCCATTCAAACATGCTAAGGCACGAAACAGCCCAGTACTTGACCATGTGTGTTCGTGACAGTGTCCGTGCTGAGCTCTTTAAAGATGTTGCAGTAGAACACGTTTTTCAGTGTATGCACAAAGCCCTCCCCAGTGAATAAGACTAGTATTATTAATTCTCTTCTTCTCACTCGCCTTTGGCTCATGGTACACTCTCCAGCTCCTTAGGAGGTTTTCCTGGAGGATTTCTTTGTAAAACCCATTGCTCAAAACTGATGCTATCCAAACTCAAGTTCTCGGGGAAATTGGCAATAATCACATATTATTCCCCATTCAAATCCAAAGTGTTTATAGAGACTAAGTGTCATTAGCAGTCCTAATACCCCTGCCTATTTTTATAAGCAAACATTTAAATTAAGGTATAATAATGTTAGACAATTTCCCTACAAATAAGAATTTTTGCATTTGCACCAATTATATAACCTGTTAATGTTGCAAAAACAGTTTTTAATAAATAAAAAATATTAGAAATAAAAAGCTCACAACAAATGTATAAAATTCAATGGAAATTTTTTTCTCTATCTCGGAGGAACATTTTATAATATTGAGTAACCCTCCTTGAAACATTCTCTTCCCTTGGTTCCTCTGACACAATCCTTTGCTGATTTATGTTCATCTCTGGATGCTCATTTGTGTATGTATTTCCAGGTCATTCATAAATCAGTAGATGCTAGTGCCTTGGAGGGAAACCAAATATCACACATTTATTTAATCTTAGAATTCAGGAATACAACTAGATTGTATTTCAATCTTTCCAGTGGAGGGAGGATATTCCCTCTTCCTCAGAGAGTAGAGTTTTCCTCAAAAAGGTAACTATTTACTTTCTGCAGATATACTTGTTCTGGAACATTCTGAATTTTTAAATCTGCTACCAACTTATACATGGCCCTAGAATTTCATGGTATCAATTATTTCCCCATCTCCAAAAATGTAAGAGCTATAGGACTGCTGGGGCTATCAACCTAGTGCAAAAACTCAAAGACGTGGCAGGAAACAATGATCTTTATCATAAAAATCCCGAGGTGTTAATTTGTGCTTGTTTTTAAGGGAATACAAATTTCCTATGAGCAAGTTAACATATAACTAGACTAAGAAGGTAAAACATAACGTGGAGAAACACACTTTCTCGTTCACCAGCTTGAAAATTGTTGCTAGTGATTTTATCTACCTCAGCCTAAAGAAGACCAATTGAGTGGCCCATCCAATTATCAAAAAATATGCCATTAAAATGTCCAAAATTAATTTTTCTTAAAATATAATAACAAAAATATATAGAAATAAATAGGTAAATGCTATTTAACTTGGATTTTGTGCAGGGAACATTTGGGAATACAGACTAAGGAGTCAGAATGCAAGACTGAAAATCTGGATCTGCAACTTAGCTGTATCATTTTTATTTCAGTTTTTTTTAACATTAAATCTCTACGTCTAATGCGGGGCTCAAACTTACAACCCTGAGATCAAGAGTCACATGCTCAACCAACTGAGCCAGCCAGGCACTACATAGCTGGATTATTTTGGACAAATTACTTAATCACACTGGTTTCTCAGGATCCTCGTCTAAAAAGTTGGGAAAATAGTAGCACCCATCACAGGAAATTTTATGTGAACTGAAGGAACTAGTATTTGAAAAGGAACAAAAGAGCAGCTGAGACAGTGTTACACACCTAAAATACTAAAAATAAAATATCTCTTCAGTAGATCATGAGCACTACTTTTCAAGTTGTAAAGGTGGTTGTTAAACATGACTTAACAAAAAGAATTTTGATTCAGATTTTAGAGGTCCCTGGGGCATGGTGATTATGCTGTCGACTGCAATCATTTCTTTACTAGGGATTTATCCATCAGCAGTGGTAGTTGAAGTGGGCAATTAATCACATTAACTCCCCTACCAATATTATCATTATTATTTTGCTAAAACAGAGGAATCCATTAGACTAAATATAAATACACATGGTCACCAATTCAATAGCTTATATGTAGATATATGTAGATAAAATGTAATACCTTATACATTTTTCTAACTCACATTTACATGGTGATCAGCAATATTAAATATCTTTTCATCGGCCAGTTGGTGATTTGTATTTATTCTTTGGAGAAATGTCTATTCGAGTCCTTTACACAGCTTTCATCCAAGTATGTTATTTTTAAAATATTGAATTGTTAGGAGTGTATTTTGGATTTTTTTTTAATTTTTATGATAGTCACACAGAGAGAGAGAGAGAGAGGCAGAGACATAGGCAGAGGGAGAAGCAGGCTCCATGCACCGGGAGCCTGATGTGGGACTCGATCCCAGGTCTCCAGGATCGTGCCCTGGGCCAAAGGCAGGTGCTAAACTGCTGCGCCACCCGGGGATCCCCTGTATTTTGGATATTAAACCCTTAACCAGATAGAGGGTTTGCATGTATTTTCTTCCATTTTGCAGGTTGCCTTTTACTTCATTCATTGTTTCCTTTGTTGTACAGAAGCTTTTTCTTCAATGGAGTACCACTTATCTATTTTTGCTGCTGTTATTTGTGCTTTCGGTGTCAAGTCCAAGAAGTCATTGCCAAAACCAATGTCATGAAGCTACTCTCTCGTGTTTTCTTTACAAATTTTACAGTTTCAGATATTAATCAAACTTGAATTGATTTTTGTGTATGGCATAAGGTAAAGATACAATTTCATTCTTTTGCATGTGGATATCCACTTTTTCCAGCACCATTTGTTGAGGAGAGGATTGTATACCACAACTATATGGGATTTATCCCTAAGATGCAAGAATGGCTCAACATACAAAAATCAGTTAATGTAACACACTTTATTAACAGAATGAAGGATAAAAATCCTATGATCATCTCAAGGGACACAAAAAAGAATTTAATAAAACTTAACACCCTCCTATTAATAAAGACTCTTAACAAACTAGGTATGGAAAGAATTTACCTCAACATGATAAAGTCCATATATGAAAAGCCCACAGCTAACATCTTAATCAATAAGAAAAGCTGAAAACTTTCCTTTAAGATCAGGAATAAGGCAAGGATGCCCGCTCTCACCACTTCTATTAAACATGATACTGGAAGTCCTAGCCAGAGCACTTAGGCAAGAAAAAGAAGTAATAAAAGGCATCCAAATCAGTAAGGAAGAAGTAAAACTACTTCTGTTTGCAAATGGCAGGATATTGAAAACCCTGAAGACTACCCCAAAAGGCTTTTAGAATTAATAAAAAATTTGGTAAAGTTGCAGGATACAAAATCAACATGCAAAAATTATATTTCTTCTATACACATGCAATGAACTACCTAAAAAGGAAACTAAGAAAAAAGATCCTATTTACAATAAACCAAAAAGAATCAAATACTGAGGAACAAACTTAACCAAGGATGTAAAACAATTGCACACTAAAAAAATTACAAAGCATTGATGAAAGAAATTCAAGAATATACAAATAAATGGAAAGATACCTTGTGTTAACAGGCTTGAAGACTTAATATTGTTAAAATATGTATACTATCTATCTATAAATTCAATATAATCTCTATCAAAATATCAATGAATTTTTTTGAAAAAAATATTTTAAAAATCTTAAAATTCATGTGAAACCACTGAAGACCCTAAATAGCCTGAGCAATCTGGAGAAAGAACAAATGTGAGTCATCCCATTTCCTGATTTAAAAATGTGCCACAAAGTTATAGTAATTACAGCAGTATGGTACTGCCGCGAAAACAGACACCTAGACCAATGTAGCAGAATAGAGAACTCAGAAATAAACCCATGGGTATAGTGTCAACTGACCTTCAACAAGGGTACCATACAATGGGGAAATGGAAGTCTCTTTAACAAATGGGGTTTAAAAACTAGATATTCACATTAAAATTATTTAAATATGATCAGTTCCATGAAGCTTCATTGATTGAATAAAAAAGTAGAGTTACTGAGGTCCCTGAGTGGCGCCCAACGCTTGATTTCAGTTAAGCACCCAACTCTTGATTTCGTCTCAAGTCATGATCTCAGGGTCGTTAAATGGAGCCCTGGGTCAGGCTTCGCACTCAGCAGGGAGCCCGTTTGTGATTCCCTCTCCCTTTGCCCCTCCTCTTGCTCATGCTCTCTCTCTCTCTCTCTAAAATAAATAAATAAATCTTTTTTAAAAAGTAAAGTTACTCTAATTTCCATAGACATCAATGACATTTACCTCTTAAATCATCTTTATACTGTCTTAACTCACATCCCGGGAAGAGTGATATGCCTATAACTGCTTTACACATTTATTTGATAATTTTTAACTTGAAAAATTAATAATTTGGAGTAAGAATCCATTGCCAAATATTCCAACAAAATATGAGACTATATTAAAAAATCATGGCCCTTTGTGAACTATTCTCAGGAGGAAATCCACCCAAAAATGAATTGTCTTCCAGTACATGAAATAGCAACTCCCATTATGGAGCTCAGGACTATGATGTGTCATCTGCTCACAATTATTCCATCTTCCTGCATATTTCTCATTCACAACTGCTGATTCTGGCCTTCCTTCTAGGACTTCCTTCACTTTGATTCTGCTCCCCCAATAACTCTGTCCCCAAATTGCATTCATATTAAAAAACATTCACTTTATTTCAACAGCCTTTGAAAATTCTACCGGACAAACTAGAAAATGAATTCCATAACGGCATCATCTTTTATTTCTTTCATATCCTCCACAATACTCATTAATTCCTTGACTCCCAATTTTGTTTAACCTAATGACAAATTTAATAACATGTAAGAATTATAATCCCCAAATTGAATCTATGCCCCCTGTCTACCACCAAGGGTATTTAAATTTGCCATATCTGGTTCCAGAAATATGTCTTAAGCTAGAGAAATCAAGAAATCCTTGAAGGGCTGGAAGTGATGAAAGTAGAAACAGGTATATCTCAACCAGGAGCCAGTGAGAAAATGAAAACACCATCAACAGATTAAAGTTTAGAACCCAATATAAGCTTGAACTTTAAAGACAGGGCCAGGAAATTGAAGCTTAACAATGTAACCAAATTTTAAGGGGTCAGTGGATTATTAAAACTCAGGATTCAGACACAAAGCAGCTCAGAACGATTCTCATACAGAAGGACTACGGTACAATGGTGGTAAGATCCTCAAACTCCGAAGGCCAAGATAGTTGATGTTGAGGACTGACACCTTCCTATATTCAAGTATTTCTCAATGCAATTGACTTCTTCGTTTTCTTTTTTTTTTCATAAATTTATTTTTTATTGGTTTTCAATTTGCCAACATATAGAGTAACACCCAGTGCTCATCCTATCAAGTGCCCACCTCAGTGCCCGTCACCCAGTCACCCCCACCCCCTGCCCACCTCCCCTTCCACCACCCCTAGTTCGTTTCCCAGAGTTAGGAGTCTTTCATGTTCTGTCTCCTTTCTGATATTTCCCACTTATTTTTTCATTTTCTGATGGGAAACTAAACAATTACAATTGGGAGGTGGAACGCATATAACTGAACGTCTCCTATATGCCAAATATGTCTACATATCGATTCCATTAATTTTCTGATAGTTTTAATTGGAGGCTAAACCTCCAACCCCTGAAGCTTTGGTTTGAAACACCTCGTCTCCACATGGATTCTGCATCTTCCACACATGCACAGTGCTACGGGGTTTCTGATACTACGTGACTCATCTCCTAAGGAAAGTCCTGACTCTTCTGTTGAACATTTGCAAGAATTCATTCTAATGCAGATGAGACAAGTGATTGCATGTGTGAATGTGTGTGTGCGTGTGAATGAAAATAATTAACGTTGAAACAAACCCATGTGGGAATTAATATGACCTGAATATACCGGGTATGAGTTTAGTTAAATACTTTTGTAAGAAGAGGGAGCAAGTTGAGTAGCCACCTTCTCCTTCCATCCCCTTCTGTTATATCAGGGCGTTTTATTGTCTCCCAAGTGAATTTGTATGCAGCTATAGAGTTTCAGGCTGTCAGCCATTGTGTAGGTATTTCCCAGTCTCCAGATTGCCTTATAGATACATGATGGATCTGTCACAAAATGAACACAGATAGAATGAAAGTAATACACAGACATTGGATTTGGTTAAATATACTACTCTAGCACCGCAATAATGCCCATCCATTCCTTCTCCAGCAACCAGAGATTACAATTCCTTGAAAAAAAAAACAATAAAAAATAAATATCATTCTTCAGAACCTTTGGGAAGTGGCTAAACCTTTACAAAGCAAATATTTCTACAGAAACCCTTCAGGCACAATGAGCCTTTTGGAAAAAAAAAATAATTTGATCCAGTTTCCTTTTATAGATTCTCACCACAGGGACAGGTAACCTTCTACCAACATACTCACCTAGGGTAAGAGAAGACTAGAGTTTGCTAACAGGGTCTGTTTCAACTGCATACATATCTTTCTTGCATTCTTATAATGAGACTGTTTTTACAGGGCGAACATATTTCAAATGTAAACAAAGAAAGAATAAGCTGAAAGCTGCTAACGTTAAGTTTAGATCTTGCAGAAAATATCAGCGAGTGAAGAACAGCTGCCAGAATAAGATTCTTCTACTCATAGAGATGATTTTTCTCACAAAATTTGAAAGAAATTGTAATGATGAATCATAAGCCTTGCTATAAATAAATTATGACTGCAAATTGCCAGATACAGAAATATTCTCATTAAAGTCCATTGTCTTTGAAGACAAAATTACCTCATTTATTATTTCAGTAGACTCAAACCAATTTAGAACAATTAAAGCAAGGCTGCATTATCAAGCATGGTTGATATGCCCTGAAAATACATTAAAAGAAAAACAGGTGCTGTTCCAATTTAATAGGATCAATCTCTGACTATCTACTATATGAAGCATGTTACTTTGTTGTGGAAACAATTTAGAGCGTTCACTGAATGGATGCCAATTTCTAATCAGCCAAGGACAATGTGGCATCATCCTATGCCAACTGAATCATTTATTTATTTATTCATTTATTCAATCAATTCTTCTACATTTCCACTGCGTTTACTACGTGCAAGGCAATTAACCAAGCATGATGGGAAATACAAAGATGGCTCATGCATATTCTTTAGGAGATGAAAAATGACATGTACTCAAAGAAAGGTAATTTAAGATTGAAATTGAGGTACAGATGTAGAGCCAAGAGGTTGAAAGGAATGAGAGCTGAGCTTTCGGTTGAAGAGGCCAAGAAAGCCTATGAGAAATTGACATTATGTGAACTAAGGACTGAAGACTATAGGATCATTCCATTTTTTGATATTAGAGAAGAAAAAAATGAAGAATAGGAAACAGAGCAAAGAGGGAAGGAGAGTGAAGAGTTTAGTCTAGGGTGAATAATGGATATTGAAGAAAGTTCTAGTAGATAAGACTGAAAAAGTCAAAGAGAGATCAGAAGCTTAAATTCCAGCACATGGTTCTAGGTTTATTTGGTAAATATTAGGGCACAATTGAGAGAATGTAAGTGGATTAATGTTGCAATCAGAATGAGCAGAAGTGTACAAGGAGGGTTCTGCATGCTGTAATTAGTGGGATAACATTTACAAGAATAAAAGCACTATATGACTTCTAAATTAGTATGTGGAGAAGTAGGGTGTATACAATCAATCTGAAAGCAAAGAGAAAAGGATAAAACATGGAAAATTAACCATTTCATTGGAGTGTTAATTAAAATAATATGTAATTAAATAATGGGATGAAATTAAAATAGATAAATGGGCATATTAGAAAGAAAATATTTTACAAGTTAAATTTAGAAAAATAGCAGTATTATTTTTCTACATTCTGGAGAATGTAGAGGAGAGACAGAAAACATTAATAAAGTACAGAATGGGCAATGGTAAGGATCAAAAAAATTCATATTTTGAGATGTCTAATTAGAGTGAGGTAATTCTGGCAGGAGCGAACAGTAAAAAATGTGAGAAAACATTCAAATAACCAAAGTCAGAAGAGACGAAGACATCATTGCAAGAGGTGTTGCACGTATTCAACAACAAATCAACCAAAGGAGATTAGGAACCAATTAATGCCCCAAATTAGAAAACAAAAATTAAACGAGTGAACTAAAAATACAATCACCCTAACTGACACAGATAGAAATTTAAGCAAATGAATAATTCTAGAACTATTAAATACGCTTAGTGTGTGTGATCAAACAAATAAGCAAAACTCTTCCTGAAGGACAAGCTGGTTTCATTAGTTAAGTTCCCCCCAAACACTCGAGGTAGAAAGATTGCTTACCAACTGTAAAATATAATACAATATAGAATATATTATGATATAATAATACAATATAGAATTGAAAAAGTATGAGCACTTTATAATTCAATATAAGAACCGAGTCTGATCTCGAGTCAAAATCTGATAAGAACAATATAAGAAAATCCCAAGCCAACACTGTCCTCAGAACCCTACAGAAAATATAAGTGAAGCAAGTGCAGCAGCAGCAGCAGATGATATCACATCCCGTTCACGTGTGTGTATCACAGGAACTCACAGTGAGTTTTGCTTTAAATTCAAGAAATGAAATGAGTATATTGTGTAGAAAAGGGATATGATGAGATTTATGATCCATTCATGATAAGATTTTTGGTAAACCAGAAATACCAAGTAAACTCTTCAACCTGATGAAAAATAGGTGAAAGAAACTTAGAGCAAATCTATCAATTAAAGGTTGAATTTTTTTCTCCTATAGATTAGGCGTGGATTCCCATTTTCACCATTGCTATTTAATATGTTACTGGAGAGTCTAGATAGTCTAATATGCCAGAAAAAGAAGTGTGTGCGTCGGGGGAGTGTGTGCGCTCATGCCTGTGTGAGCATGCATCAGCAAGTTTAGCAAGTATGCAGGATTTAAAAGCAATATCTAAAAATTAGCTGCATTCCACACATCGGCTCAATGAGTGAGAAATAAAGAGGAGTCACCATTTAAAATAGCATAAAAATGTCATGTACATTGGAGTAAATCTATCAAAAGATTATGAAATATTTACTTATTGACACTGAAGAAAATCCCCATAAAGGAGGAGTTATGCTGTATCAATTAATTGAAGTACTCAATATTTAGTGATGTTGATTTTTCTCACATTGCTTTATAATAACAGAATTTATGATGGAAATGGACAAACTGTGTGTGTAGAAATTGATGACCTTGTAGGAAATGCAAAAGGCAAAAAAATAGCTTAAATAGTCATCTTAGTCATTTTCTTAGAAAAGAGTGTGAAGAAAAAACGTAAATGCTACTTCTTTACTGTGAGTTTGAATATCAGAGAAGAAAAAAAGAAAAAAATTTGAAGCAGGGAAAAATATATGAAGCAAATATAATACATTTCAAACTGGTCACTGCTTCATAAGGAAATGCAGGTACTGGGATGTCTGGGTGGCTTGATCCTGGTCCCAGGATAGAGTCCTGCATTGAGTTCCCTGCAGGGAGCCTGCTTCTCCCTCTGCCTCTCTCTCTCTCTCTCTCTCTCTCTCTGTGTTTCTCATGAATAAATAAATAAAATCTTTTTTTTTTTTAAAGGGAAGTGTAGATACTCACTTCCCCACACAGGCTAGCCTTGAGCAGTCTGTGCAGAAATACCATGTCTTGGAAGTCCCTGAAGGAGAGGAACAGAGAAGGAACTTACCTATCAGCTCCCTCCCATCTTTTATCCCAAATCTGGCATTATGTGGAGACAGCCTGGCCCTTCTGGCAGTGGATGGAAAACCTGTGTCCACGTCCTGCCACATGGTAGTCGCATCAGAAACTGGAAAAGTGGAGGAAGCCAGGGGATGCAGGTGCTGACATCAGTGGCGATGATCACCCACTGTCATTTGTGGTGGAGTCAGGTTGGAGAGAGCGTCTCAGGGGCCAGGACACAGGCACATGCGACTCACAGAATCCAAAGGCTCGTGTCAGGGAACCACCGTCCAGTGAAGTGGGGGGACCTTGCCAATGATCAAGAGTTCCTATTAAGCTCTACTGATGAGGATCCTATGGTGACAGGGCTGATGAAAAATCTAAAGGATTGTCGAGAAGGTCCTGTAATAAAACCTGGCACATATGGACATGATTTATGACAGCGATGACTTTGTTGGTGGTGATTGCTCCGTTTATTAATCTGAGTATTAGTAACAGTAGTATTGACTTTATTCATGAAACTATGTCAAATTGACTCGGTTACACTGTGTGTTTGAAATACTACATCCAATAAAAAAAATAAAAACAAATGCAGATGCTCCCATCAGGGGCATACGTTGCCATTTGTATCTGGACCACTTGTAAATTTTAAAAATCAGCTAGTCTATGTTTACAAAATATACTGCGAGGATTTTGATTAAGTCTGCATCGAATTTATAGATCAGGCTGAGAAGAAAGTGACATTTTGACGACACTAAGTCTCCCAATCCGTGAGCACAAGTACATCTTTATAAATATTTCTTTATTTATTTAGGTCATCGCTGGTGTATTTCGTTGGTGTCTTACATTTTTCACTACACAAATTGTATTTTGTTAGATTTGCACCTAGATTTCTTAGCCCAGCCAGGCTGCTATGGAAAGAGGCCTTTGATTGCCTCCATTTTGACCTTGAATCTTCTAATTGAGTTCTTCCTTCTAGCTCCCCTCTGGTTCTAAGCAAAGCATCCCCTGCTGGCTGCTGAAAATACATGCTCAAGCAATAAGGACTGCCCTGAACCAGCAAGGCGTGATTGACTCCAAGATCGTGATGGATTCGACTTTCACTGCCTACCCTGCATGGACCTGCCCACCTTTGCTCCACATTTTCCTTCTATAAATCCATATTCTTGGCATTTTAGAGATAGTCTTTGACCTGCCAGCCCACCATCTTCCCAGTGTTGGCCTCGCTGAAATGAACCTCTTCCTTGTTGCACCATCAGACATCTCTCTGCCTTTGGATTTTGTCCGTGGTGAGTGGCTGAACCTGGTCTTCTCAGAACCCCCAGAGCCAGCTGCTTTTGCATCCTGTGCCCTGGCTACACTATGACAAACGTGGCAGCTTATAAGCAACAAAAATTTATTTCTCATAGTTCTAGAGGTTGGGAAGTCCAAGATCAAGTTGTCCGCATGGTCACATTATGGGGAGGCCCCTCCCCCTGGCCCTTAGCCAGTACCTTTTAGCTGCGTCCTCACATGGTAGAAGGGAGAAAACAAGCCCTCAGGGAAGAGGGGAGGCCTTTAATAAGAACACTGATGCCGTTCATGAAGGCTCCACCTTCAGGACCTCCTGAAGCTCTTACCTCCTAATGCTATCAACACATGGTAGAGTCAGCGGAGGGGGATGTTACAAACATTCTGAGCATAGTAGTAGGTTTTATTTTTTTTTTGGTGTCATCATGGCATTATCATAATTATTATTATTATTAAAATTTTGAATTCCAAATATTCCTTGCTAACACATGGATAGGCAATTGATTTTTGCCTATTGACCTCATATCCGGTGACCTTGCTAAACTCACTAATTCCAGGAGCCTTCCTGGTAGGTTCTTTGGGCTTTTCCAAGTAGGTAAGCATGTCATCTATGATCAGAGACAGATTTATTTTTTATGTTATAATTCACTTTAATGAATCCCTGAAAAGACATAATTTTTATTGAAGGTTTGAATGTGTTGTTTTCAGTATTAGATTTAAAGAAACTCAGTGTTTTTAGGGATTCCCTAAAGAGGACTTAATTTGCCACAAATACTAAATGCCAAGTGTAGAGGGCTATGCCTTTGTGACGAGGAGATGACCTTCCGTGAAACTCTAGGAAACCAAACTCTCTCCGAGATGACTTCCTAGACTGACCAGCAGCCCGTCTTTGCTTATGGCCCTTGTTATCTTGATACAGTTTTGATTTTTAATTTGCCTACAGAACTTTATTCTCACACTTCCAACCATATCCCAGTTATTTATCTGTTAATTAGACAGCAAGAACAAGGCAGGTAAGGTGACCAGCCATCTGGTTGTTCCAGACATTCCCTAATTTAGTCCTTGTAGTCCCACATCTTGAAAAACCCTCAGTCTCACACTAACTGGGACTCTGGCAATCCTTAAGTAGGATGATATGTATTTTAAGAAAATATGGTTCCTGCTACAAAAAACTACATTAACTATTTCTATAAATGTTAATGCTAATATTTTAAGGTATAATGAGTACTCAGTGAATATTCAGTGATTCCTTTGCCTGGCAACTTAGAAAATTTAAATTTGTTTTCACAAATTTCACAAATTTCACACAATCTCTGCATGTACACTGCCCTAAAAATATCTGTATAAGTTATCAAAGGAAAGGCTGGCTTTGAGACAAATGTATCTGCCATTTATCACATCTCATTGAGAAATGAGCTTCATTAAACCCTTTTGACTTTGCTTTCTGAAATCTTCCATCTTGTTCACCTCCTCCCATCTCCTGTGAGAAACAACTAAGCAGTATGCTTGCTGATTCTTAAGGCTCCTGCGAAACTCAGCACAAAGTGGAAATCCATGTCTTCTGGAGCTTGAATTTTGAGTTAGGCAATGGAGAGATTTTTTTTTTCCTGTAGGGCCCATGATGTAAAGGATGTAGAAGATCCTTTTGTTTACATGACATTATTAAATGTAATGAGAAAAAAAATAATAGAAAAAAGATTCTATAAATGATTCTGTAGGATATGTGATAATATGGAAGGAGGGTCATGACATCACTAAGTGGAGTATGTATGTAAATTGTAATCCTGTAATATGTAAATTGTAGTATGTAAATTGTAATATATTGCCATGTAATATGTAATTACATTACATTGTGATATAAATTTTTTAATGCATATATAGGTTTGTTACTGAGTCTGTAAGAAAATTCACCTAGTGTTAGCATGTCATGGCTGAGTGGTGTGAGATAACTGGAGAATTTTACTAGCTTCCTTTTGCCTCACTATTTTTAAATGTCTATAATTCGCATATACTTTTATATAAAAATGATGAAAAGTATTCAACTAATCAAATTATAAAAGCTATTAGTTTCAGGATATTTGCATGGCTCATGTCAAAGTCATATGAGGTCACCTAAGTGCACTGGACAATCAATCGGGTGACTTTGATTCAAATTCTTGCTCTAGTTCTTGCTATGTAAAAAGGCTTTCAATCATCATGAGCCTTAGATTTCTCCTTTGCAGAATGGAAATAAAAATGTCTCATATGGCTTCTGGGAATATGAAATAAGACTGTATATGCAGAGATACTTTGAAAGCTCAGCTGCTATGTAGATACCTAACATTGTTTTGAAATAACTATTATTTTGTGGTTTTTAAACTGGGTTGAATTTTCTTATATTAAGATTTTAAGGTTACTTCTGGCTGGTTTGTATACTACAAAGAAATAAGTTTAAAACTATATATAATTTTGTATAAAAATATTTAGTTAGTTAGCACTGGCTCACTAGTTAAAGTATCTGACTCTTGATCTTGCTCAGGTCTTGATCTCAAAGGAGTGAGTTCAAGTCCCGTGAGTTTTTTTACCTAAAAAGATCTTTAGGATAAATCCTTAGTGAAAGAACATAATATGTTTTCTATAAGGTATAAATATATTTCTTTATTTCAAAAACATTCTAAGTATATTTCCAAAAAAAGTATTTTCCTAGCATTCCTATATTTAATATGTGAGTGAAAAATTATCTCACAGAGCTATATGGTTTTAAAACAAAAATTAGTTAGATCGATTTGGACCTTTTTATACAATATCAGGTTAATAAGAGAAAAATGTTTGGAAATTTGAAGTATATTTTCAAGTTTCTTTGAAATTGTTGTCTTAAAAGGTAGCTACCAGGTGCAGCCCCTCTGGAAAACAATATGGATGTTTCTCAAAAAGTTGAAAGTAGAGCTAGCGTACAATCCAGCAATTGCAATACTGGGTCTTTATCCTAAAAATACAAATGTAGTGATCCTAAGGGGCACCTGCACCCAAATGTTCACAGCAGCAATGTCCACCAGAGCCAAACTATGGAGAAAGCCCCCACGTTCATCAATAGATGAATGGATAAAGATGTGGTGTATGTACACCATGGAATATTACTCAGCCATAAAAAAAAGAAATCTTGCCATTTGCAATGACATAGATGGAATGAGAGGGCATTATGCTGAGTGAAATGTCAATTAGAAAAAGATAATTATTGTATGGCTTCCCTAATATGTGGAATTTAAGAAACAAAACAGAGGATCATAGGAGAAGAGAGGAAGAGAGGAAAAAATAAAACAAGATGAAATCAGAGAGGGAAATAAACCAAAAGAGATTCTTAATCATAGGAAACAAACTGAGGTTCCCTGGAGGGGAGGGGAGTGGGGGGACGGGGTAACTGGGTGATGGGGATTAAGGACGGCACGTGATGAAACAAGCACTGGGTGTTACAAAGACTGATGAATCACTGAACTCTACCTCTGAAACTAATAATACAGTATAGGTTAATTAATTGAATTTAAATACAGTTTTTTTTTTAAAAAGATGGGCTATCACAGTCTTCCACAACCATGCTGTGGTACCACTGATGGAGACCAGGATAGCTATGCCATTTATCTAAAGCTCATGTGTTCAATTCCAAGTGAACATGGATATATTATAGAACAAAGTTTCGTTTTATAAATATAGGAAAAATGTTTTCTGGTCTTCAGAACATTGAACGGCCAAAATATCTTAAATTCAGATTGATTTTACTGTTTATATCCATAATGTCTTTCTTAATCTTGGGTCTACTCCAGCTTTTAATATTCCAATCGATAGCAAAAATGTCATGCTTTCTTATTGCATGCTTTTTATTCCCCTAATTGTTAATTGGTCAACAACATGAACTTGCATAGGAACTAGAGTACTCAGTGTGAGAACAAAGGGGAACAGAATATGAGGTTACCGCCTTTAACAAATCACAGGTCTATAAAACAGATTTCATCATCTAGTTAACAAGAAGACGTACTGAAGATTTTCTTTTTCCTGGTAGTCTATCAATATTGATTCGGTGCTTCATAAAATTTCAGAGCTTATTCTCTGTCCCATTATTCACCTTTCTACAGAATATAAATAGCCCTTGGCTGTGTTAGGTTTAATTTAGATTCTACACCTACTGGTCTGGGGCTCGCTCTAAATCCCTAGTGCAGAGGGGAACTGTGCCAAATGGAGAGGCATTGAAGGTGCTAAAACCCTAAGATGCCTTTTAGATGGTCTGTAAGCTGTGTTCCCCAGAGGCACTTTCCAGCTGTCCTTGACTAGATTCCCATCAGTTGACAGAGATTGAAACCAGGTTGCCATGTTTCTTGATCTCTATACAAAGTTAAATCAACTCAATCACCTAAATAAATACTCTTTCCATCTTTTGAAGAGTTCTTTCTGATTAGGATCACATGCCTAACGTGATACGAATGTGATAAATGTTAGATTTCTCAGGGGAAAATGGTGGTGTATCCCCCTCCCACCTCTATCTCTAAATATTTAGCAGAATCTTAATGATGCAAAATAGCTTTTTCAGACTGCCCTGGAATCCTTCACCTGCCCTAGTTTTTACCCTTTGGTAATGTGCCATTCGATTCCCTGTTATGCTTAAAATAGAAGTGCAATGAAAAGGAACAAACATAGTTACAGTTAATGATCTATTACTTGGGTATTTGAGCATAAAGAGACTTCAAGTGACTTAAAGAAATAAAAGTGCAAATGAAAACTTTTGATTACACCCTAACTTTACCTTTCCAGAAACCTTTTATTGTTTATAGAAAGTTTCTTGAGTGCTATGTTATTGTCTGTCTGAAGATCAAGGCCCCCTTTTAGATCCTTTTCAGATGTATCACATATTTCCTTTTCTCGCAGGGCTATGCATTTATCCCTCTTCATCCTGGAATGCATGACCCCATATGCAAGAAGCAGTAGAGGCCCACGAAACAAAACAAAAGAGATGAATGTTCACAGCTAGATTCCCCGTGCCTACAAGAGGGCCTGGCACTACCTCAGTAAACGGATTCATCACAGTGAGTTTGAGCTGAAAAGTCTAGCAGTGCCTCTTATAGGCCCAGGGATACTACCCACTACCCAAGGTCAATACAGCTACTTTCCATATGGGTGACTCAGCTTTAAGATATCCTATACGCTTAGCTTTTCATCAACAGATGTTCACATTTTTTATTATATTTTTTCAAGTTTTCTTGTACTTTGCACCTGCTCAGCTTTATTCACTGGCCATTCCGCTGGTAATATGGGTTTTATGAATTAATCATATTACTCATAAAGCTTCGCATGGTTTTAATAAATTCTTCTGAAGCAATACAGTTCAACTCTCGGGATTGACCTATTTTAAAAATCTTCTTTGAGCACTTTGTTCAAAATCTAAGCAATTTTGGTAAAATTTTTACCACTCCACAGAAGGGCAAGCAGGTGAGTCAGAGACATTTTCTCGCCGTGAAGTATTCAAGATGAGGGCTTGTCCATGGCATTAGTATTCCATTTGCAAAAGGCCTAGATATGAAATGAATATTTTAAAAATAGAAACTAAATTTATATATAAGGTAAGAACAGGTAAGATATGTATTCTGCTGCTTAGCCCTCAGAAATCTTTGTGTTAATTCAATGATATTTTAAGCAACAGAAGTTGTATGAATCTGGCTGACACAGTGTCCTACACACTGTATGAAGCAGAAAACATGCACCTCTGGGAAGGAGCTGTTGTAATCACGGCTAGCAAAGGAAAGAGACGCTTTGCAATTTTCAGAACCTCCCATCAGATGCAGGCCGCATGATGTCAGCCAGGTTTCAAATCCTAGTTTTAGGAAGGAATTGTCTTCAGTACCTCTCTGAATGACAGCACCTTCACGTGCAACCTTCTTAAGCCTCTAGTTAACAGTGTATATGGTCTTCACCTCCTGATGTGGATGAATTGTATCATAAAATAGAAGCTGTGTCACGTATTATAAGGAATACACAGGTGCCATGGTCCTCGTTTAGTTGATAGCCTATGAGGAGAGAGGCTGTGTAAAGAGGGAATATTAAAGCACTACGGGATACAGAGAAGGCCTGCAAAGAAGGAGTCCAGAGGCCGGGATGAGTCTAATGGTAAGCATCTTGAGCCTACTGATGAAGAACAGACCGGGCCGTGATTATGGGACATCGCGGTAAGCATGTCAGACGAAGTCCATGTTTAGGAGAGGCAGCTGGTGCAAATGAGATCACAGAGGTGTGAAAAAATCACAGGCCACATTCAGAAAAGTAACAAGCCACCCAACTTAAAGGAGAACATAGCGCACAAGAAGCTGGAGTAACTAACAACATCCAAAAATACATGCCATAAACCAGGAAGCAAAATAACCATTTGGGCCATGGCATACAAATATCTCTGTGTGAAAATATATCTGCATGTTAGTGTAGGAAATGTTACGGAGACAGAAAACAAAAAAGCTATATCTGAAATAGGTCAGCTGATTACACAGTATACGGAAAAACTTGGTTCATAAGCCTGTTTTGGAAAGTTCTCATTCTGTCTGAAGCAAGGGACAAGATAAGATGCAACAAAGGAGACTGAAAGGTCTGGAAGTAGCCTGGTGCTTTGCCAGAGAGAGCAGAGCAGTATATGCAAATGTAGAAAAAAGAAGAAAAGGGAAAACTGGATATTCTCAAGTAGTGCATCAACTCTGCACATATTCAATCATCTAGTACAATCGGATGGTTTAGATGAACCAAAAACCAATCTAGTTAAAGAGACAAGGGAAGACACCATCTGGAAACAGGGTGTGATATTCTCGCTTTCTTTTTCTTTTTCTTTTTCTTTTTCTTTTTCTTTTTTTTTTTCTTTTTTGTGGTAGTGCATGATGTTGCTGTTGACTATGACCCAGCAATTGCACTGCTGGGGATTTACCCCAAAGATACAGATGCAGTGAAACACTGGGACACCTGCACCCCGATGTTTCTAGCAGCAATGGCCACAATAGCCAAACTGTGGAAGGAGCCTCGGTGTCCATCGAAAGATGATGGATAAAGAAGCTGTGGTCTATGTATACAATGGAATATTACTCAGCCGTTAGAAACAACAAATACCCACCATTTGCTTTGACGTGGATGGACCTGGAGGGTATTATGCTGAGTGAAGTAAGTCAGTCGGAGAAGGACAATCACTATATGGTCTCATTCGTACAGGGAATATAAGAAATAGTGAAAGAGACTATAAGGAAAGGAGGGGAACTGAGTGGGAAAAATTAGACAGGGAGACAAAACCTGAGAGACTCCTAATTCTGGGAAATGAACAAGGGTTAGTGGAAGGGGAGGTGGGCGGGGGGATGGGGTGACTGGGTGATGGGCACTGAGCGGGGCACGTGACAGGATGAGCACTGAGGGTTATGCTATATGTTGGCAAATCAAACTCCAATAAAAAAAAATACAAAAAAAAGAGAAGGTACCAAAAGAAAGAAAACATCTCAGAAACCCCCAATTCAGAAAAAAATCCTTAGAGTACGCATAGTATCAAATGTTCAATCGAGAGAAAATGAAAATTAGGTATTTCACATATGTAAACATATTTTGGATTTTGTACAAATGTAAAGTTCCTGGTAAGGATTTGCCAGAAACACCATGAAAAGTAAAAAAGAAACAAACACCTAACTTGCATGAACTTGTTTAGCTGAAGCAGTATTTAACTTGCAAGTTAGGCTAACAAGGGAACATATCTATAAACTACTAAAAATACTAATATGGCAAACGTCCACTAATTAAAGAGAAGAAAATGAAACGCTGCCATGAGTAGAAATAACTCCAAATCGTATAATTTTAGAAGAAACAATTTTTCCAACTACTCTTCTTTTTAGGGATGATGCTATAAATGGACACATGAATGTAAATTAATTGTGTCATGTGATATACGTTAATATGTGTTTTTATTCAATATTTATTTTAAGAAAGTCATTAAAATGAGAGTAAACGTGTACACTTCACTTATGACACAGAGGTGTGTTGCTTTGGGACATTGCTGTAGGTCCAGTACCATGTTGACTACATTATTTGAGGTCGAATATTATTGATTTCATGAGTTAAACATTAAAAATGTCCAGATGACAGTCACACTTCTAATATTTAAAATTATATGTTTTCTTTTCTTGAAACAGTGTTTTAATCAGTGAAATTTAATTTGGGGAGGGCAGCCCAGGTGGCTCAGCGGTTTAGCGCCACCTTCAGCCCAGGGCGTGACCCCGGGGACCCCTCTGGCTCCCCGCAAGGAGCCTGCCTCTCCCTCTGCCTGTGTCTCTGCCTCTCTGTCTCTCTCTGTCTCTCTCGTGAATAAATAAATAAAATCTTAAAAAAAAAAAAGAAATTTAATTTGGGGAGATATACCAGTCCCAGGAAAGATGGGAAGCTACACACGCTGCCACATTTCAATAAAGGATATTCAAGTAACAAATATCCGCAAAGAAGTCGTGAGTAATCAGTAATTCTGTTGACCATCAACCAACTCATTATATTTTTGACTTGAAATTAAGACACGTTGGAAAAAACCAGTGTTTTTACGCAAAGTGTACACATTTTTATCAACAGAGCAGCTGACTTTGTGTTGAAATGAATACTCTGATGTTTGACCACCTGGGTTTAAATCCTAGATATGCCAGGGCCTGGCGGGGTGGGTGGTCGTAGGCGGCGTCCTGCTGGGTCAAGCTGGAGTTTGAGGCAAAAGGGAGAAAACACGTGTTTCTATGGACACTTTTCTATAGGCTCTCCCATATTTTGAATCGAGTAAACACAATGCATGTGTTCTCTATATGCCCCACATACACGAGCTCTTGTATGTGTACGCGTGTGCATGTATATCTCTGTGTGTGTGTAGACGGCAGACAGAGGAGAGCTAGACGGACGGGTGGACGTCCCGAATTGCCAAATTTGTTTGCACACCACTGTCAACCTCACAGATGGACCAGCAAGGGATCTCGACCACCATGCACATCAGGAACAGTGAGATGGTTGGAAGCTACTTCTCCAGTTGAATGATAACACGGGATCATAAGACAAATAAACAATAATCCGTCGTTATTTAGAATTTTGTAATTTTGCTTATCACAGACTTCTGTGATTTTGATTTTTAATTCATTTTGTTCATTATTACTGACCTTGATTTCTCAATTTTTTGGCGTCCTTAAATTTTGCCCTAGAGTCAAGTGCTCACTTGACTTACTCTCTTGTCCCTGCGTAGGCAAGCTGCTTACCCCGACCCCGTGCGGTATCCTCTCTACCTAACAATGAGTTATTCCGTACAATACACTTAGAATACGACCTGCCAATACACAGCAAGAACATAAAATGTCATCGTTATATTATGACTACCATTCATCTTTTTTATTAATGTATCTAATATCATTTTTATGAAACTCAATTTTTCCAAGTAACATGTTCCTGCAGTTGCGCAGCCACTGGACATATGACTCAAGGTCGAACTGACCTTGGGGCAAAGATTAGGATTATACTGGTTGGAAAGAGAAAACACACCCACTCTTAGTATGTCCCTATTGTGCCTGAGAACTGATTTTACGATACCGGATTTTCATAAAAGTCTGTGGTTAGACCCTGAGCAGAGTAACGCAACAAATATCTGGCATCGGTGGCAGGAAAAACCGTCTTTGCAGATATTTCCAGTGCATCTTGGGCATTCAGATCATGAACCCCAGACAGTTCTGAAGAGGGAAGAACTGTCATGTTTTGCCTTCACTTTGCTATGACACCAGGCTGAGTTTTATATTTTCTGGCTGTTCTCTCGGTAATTAGTTCCTTTAAATATATGAAAAATGCAAATTAGGCCGCTTGCTTCTAAAAGAGTGAGCCCGCCTCATGAATGACTGAGTAAATGAATGACCCAGCGACAGAGAGTACAAAGTGTCTGACACGTTTTCTTATTCTTGACATCCCCACTTCGTCTTCCGTGGCAATAAAGCTGCTCAGTGAAAAGGACAATTTCTTGACTGGTAAAAATAAAATTAGCCCAGAATGTCACCAGCACATTTTTGAACTGGGAAAAATATGCCAACTTGAGGAAATGTTTTTTTTTTTTTTTTTTTTCTGTCAAATAGTTGGTTAGGAGAAACCACCGAGCCAGCCAATAATAAAAACTACATTTTTCAATAATAGAGAAACTGTTCCAAACATATACAAATGTGCAGAAAAAGGGTGCAGAACTTCAATTGTCTTCAAAGTAATCATTTAAAAATTGAGCATTTATCTTAGAGTCACTCAGTTCAGGACATGTGACTTAGTGATAATGCTGAATATTGTTTCTCACCCCTGGTGGCAGGTAGTAAGTTGAGGTTTTAAAACATGAAATTACATAGGACATTTATTGTATCTCTTAAATGGATATTTCATGGACATGAAAATCAAGTATGTTTTATCCTCTATACTCATTCAAGGTTCACATATATACATATACACGCTCATATATATATTTATATTATATTTATTATTATATATAATATATTATATATTTTGTTATTTATATTATTATATATAATATAAATATATATAATTATATTATATATTATAAATATATTTATATATATATTTATTTATTCTACTGTCCCTATGACAGACATGATGGGGATTTAATAAAAAAATAACATAATCTATATCCTCAATTAAGTTTTAGTCCAAAAGAGGAGACACCAGGCAATTATAAGGCCACTCGATAAAAACTAAGTCTTCGAATGAGAGAGTAAGGAAAGCTTTCCTGGTGTAGGTGGCGGCTAGAAGAATCACAGCAAATAAGCTAATTATAATTCTGGTTAATAAGTAGGTAAGAATATCCCTAAAAATTTCAAAAATGTATTAAATATACCACTTCTGATGCCTGTCAGGACTACAGTTTCTTTTAAGCGAAATTGCCCCAATCCACCTTCCTAACCTGCAGCTCTAGCCCAGGTGCAGCCACTTCCTGGATTTTGCCAAGGCCTCTGCGTGGGTCTTTGCAAGATGACCTCCACAGTAGCAACTGGAAAAGGCCTTCGCTGAATTGAAAGGCTGCCTAGAGAAAGACCAAGAGGGAGACAAGAGGTCTATGCAATGTGGGGTGCAGGGAAATCCACAGGAAATGCAGTCAGTAGGGTCTCTATGTAGAGACCAAGGTGGGCCCGTCCACGGTAGGATACGTGCAGCAGCAGCAGGGAAAGTAATTTCCAAATCGTAGGCACAAGAGAAGAAAGAAGGTCCCGTTTCAGAGCTCTCAGCTTGGGATCTGGTTTCACCCCGCACACAATTCCCTCGCTAGGTCCCTCCCTCGCGTTCCCTAAACTCCCTGCCTCCTCTCCTGATCCCTGAAATGATTTCCCATTATTCAAGACATAGGAGTTTCCATCCCTCATAGCCAAATGGGTCTAACTGCAACACAAACTATCAGCCTCCATTATAATCTGCAGAAATGCATTTTAAGATTCCAAAATCATTTAAAAGTTACCTTAGAGAAAATACTTTTTAAGGAAAGGAAAAGGGAAAAAGAAAGAAAGTTTAAAGAAATAAAGATGAGGGGCAAGTCACAGAAGTAAGACACAGGTGATATTATATGTATTTAATCTTGTGTATAAAAAGGAAGAAGAGAAAATCTATCTCTTGCTAATATCCTGTTGGGCACACTGACATTTAAATGGGTGTGGGGAGTCAGGTGTCTACACTGTATTCTTGTTCACTCCTACAACTGCCATATGTCCCTCCAGAAAATGGCCAGTTTTTCTGAAAAATGGGGTTTTTCTGGCCAGTCTGCCTGACAATATCAGCTATAAAGGTGGGCGGACCACAGAGCACGACTTGACATTCTCAGGTCCTCATTGAGTCCCCCCTTAAGTACAGAGCCAGGGGGATGCCTGGGTGGCTCCCTGATTGAGCGGCTGCTTTGGGCTCAAAGGGTGACCCCAGGGTCTTGGAATCGAGTCTCACATCGGGCTCCCTCCATGGAGCCTGCTTCTCCCTCTGCCTCTCTCTCTGTGTCTCTCATGAATGAATAAATAAAATCTTAAAAAAGAAAAAAAGTAGAGCCAGGCCCATTCTGGATGCCTCATTATTTAGCCTGCACAGATAAGAAAAGGGAAGCAGGTTAACATTAAGCAACTACTGTGTTATATGCTGGGCCCTTTCCATTGGCCATTTTATTTAATTCTAATGATGCCCCAGGACCCCAGGATCATTACCTGAGCCAAAGGCAGGTCAGCCTTAGCCTCAGGTGGCCCTCGCTCTTGTTTTTACTTGAACTTTACCTGACACGCAGTGTTGCATTAATTCCAGGTGTACGATGCATGGATTGGACAACCGCACACCTGACGCTCTGCTCACCCCAGGGGGAGCGGCCCCGTGTCACCGTATACCATTACAGCATCATCGACTGTGTTCCCTGTTCCATGCCTGTCATTCCAGTACCTTATTCGTTCCACCTCTCACTCCCCTTCACCCATTTTACCAATCCCCTTACCCCTGTCCCCTCTGCCAACCAACCAGTTTGGTCTCCCTATTTGTAGATTGGTTTCTACCCTGGTTTTTTTGTTTTGCTTTTTAGATTCCTCTGCAAGTGAAATAATACGTGAAAAATAATATTTGTGAAATATTAATGTATGTAAATATGTATGTAAATATATGTAAATAATAAGTGAAAAATAATATTTGTCCTTCTCTGTCTGATTTAACTCATTTAGCATAATCCTCTCCAGGTCCCCCCCCTCACCCTGTTGTCACAAATGGCACGATTTCTCAAAATTTGTGACTATGTGTGGTGATGACGTTAACTAGACTTATTGTGATCATTTCACAATATTTGCAAATATGGATCACAAATGTGAACTAACATATGTTAGTTTCCACATCTGAAACTAACATAATGTCATATGTTAACCATACCTCAAGAAAAAGAAGGAGTCATGTGCCAAGGTTGGCTCGTTAGTTTGTACAGATGTACCACGGCAATAGATCTTCTCCACTTTTCTGTAAATCTAAAATTATTCCAAGTAAAAGTTTGTTTTCTTTAAAATTGAGGGGGAAAAAAAGTCCTAGAAATCACTCAAATTCAAGGGGAGGTGACATATATTGCATCTCTCAATGGGAAGAGTATAGAAAAGTGTGTCCAACTTCAATCCACTGTATCTTGTCTCCTGCACCTTTTCCATCCATTCTATCTACTTCACTATGGTTCCCTGATTTAATGAATATTTTCAAACATCTTTTAAAAATTAAGAACCTGTGCTAAAAAAAAAAAAAAACCTGTGCTAACGCGATAAGGAAGTAAAATAACATACACACGGGTTCTTCTACTCATTACTGGCTTATTATCTGCACAGCAAATCTACTAACGAAGCAGTTCACTTCTTCCTTGATCTAACTTTGTCATCTGTAGAAAATTTACCTTACTGAGATATTTTGACAAATAAGAGAAAACACTAAATTGCCTAACACAGTATCTGGAACGTACTAAACCATAAATAGTCAACTTTTCCTTCCCTAAATTAGAGATAACTGTGGTTAATCTGTGTAGTTTGAGTATAATACAGGATTCGGGGATGGAGACAAAAGGGAAATGAAATTTTACTTTGTCAACTCCAGTATCATAACAGAAATAGGATCCTTCACACTCATGTCTAGGGAATATGGAGTTTAGTTAATGAAGGGGTTTATTTGGGGACATCGAGAAGCTAGCAAGTCTACTATCCTTTAATAGGGGCAAGACACAAGGAACTTGTGAAAATACCCAGGTTCTGATAGTTGTTCAGTCTCATACACTGTGTTGGTTTATGGAGAGTTCTTTTTTCCTTTATCACTGTCTTATATTAGAGTGATTTGGGGTGTATACGAGTACAAACTTTTTTGCACATTAGTACCTAGATTTAAAGAATGGAATTCCTATAATTCATTTTATTTCAGATTTACAGTATTTATGGTACTTTCTACATTGTAAGTACTCGGTAACTAATTGGTTAAACTCCTAAGGTTTTTTATTTTTTGGTAAATGGCAATAAGACATGAATAACAGTAATCTAGATACTGCATCACTTTACAGAAACTAACAAATTTCTTGATGACAAGGAACATAGTTTCATAGGTGCAAGTTGAAGCCCTACAATTTCCACTGGATCAATATTGAAAAATTGTAGTAATCTTCCTCCAGCATGTATTCAGTTTTACAAATAGATAATCTCAACATATGTAAATAATTCTGAACTTCTTCCTTCCTTTTTACTTTCAAATTCATAGTGTGGACTCCTATTGGCTTGTGTAACTCATAACTAAAGAGGAATTGCCTAAAAAGAACGTAACCGTCCAGTGAAATTCCTGTTATTTTATACGTTTAATAGGTATGTTTTGAATCATAATAGAACTCCGTTAACAATTTCTTACTTTTTATTGAAAAACTTAATTATAAGATATAGATTTTAGGAATAACATACATCATTTACTTCCAAGCCATGAAAGAGCCATTAAAATAACCATGTTTTTGTATTTCAAGAGTATATTTAGTGTGTGTTCACTGCCTTTCATCACCAGAAAAAAACACTTCAGGATGAAGCAGAAAATAGAAAATTTTAGGTAAAGCAGAAAGAACATGAAAATGAAATTGACATTATCAAATATTCTTATATTTGATCAGGCTGTGACTCACTATCTTTCTGAAAAACATTTTCAGATTTTTTTTAGTTAGTCCAGTTCTGTGTAGGGCACACGGAACACGCAGCGCCATCAGGGCGTTGAAATAGAGGATTCCGCTGCCTAACCAATAAAAGGCTAAACAATGGAAGTGGACTAATAGTGTAGAAGTTTTCCACTTGTAGTATCTGTCAGAACCTTTGTCCTTGGGACGCCCAAGGGGCTCAGTGGTTGAGTGGCTCCCTCTGGCCCAGGGCGGGACCCCGGGGTCCTGGGATCGAGTCCCACGTCGGGCTTCCTGCAGGAAGCCTGCCTCTCCCTCATCTGTGTCTCTGCCTCTCTCTCTGTGTCTCTCACAAATAAATAAATAAAACCTTTTAAAAAGAAAAAAAAAGCTTGTCCTATTGAAAATTAGCAATATCGACACAATCTCTTTAATTTGTATTTTAAATTAAAATTTAGAAGATATGAAATTGAACATGGCGTTGTCAGAGGTCGGATGACAACAGGTCAATAACATCATGAGGAAGCCCCTTCCACTACTAGACATGTGTTCCCTCTAATTCTATGAAACATTCACAATTCACTAATTGCTAGGCGCTATATAGAATTTAAACAAACTTCCTCTCTAGTAAATTTCTAAAATAATTTGTATGAAAGCCTTCTTTTTTTTTTTTTAACAGAAACCTAGTTAGTTCTCCAGAAACAAGACGGTGAATGCAGAAGGAATTGCCAAGAGCCTTCAAGTGGTTTGTGTTATAGTTACTAGAATATTAAAAAAAAAAAGAATATGAGTCTGAAATACAAACAGGATTGCACATAATCAAAGGGTTTTTTATTTAAATCCAAATTTTTAGAAACTAGGTCAACTGTACCTAGTAGCTTTTCCGTTGAGTCCGAAAGGACTTATTTTAGCGGAGTCTGTCTTCGTCAGTTTTCATAAGTGAAAAATGTGCCTCTAAGGATCCCTTCATTCCCACTGCTCACTCGCCTCTAGATAAGCTAGTCAAATACTGCAGAGCTGCTAAGATTGAGGGTTCAAAGACAGAAGTATCCGTGACCCTAAACAACGAACTCATCCATACCTTCTTTTTTCGGCTTTCTGAAATATTTAAATATTCCAATACCAAATATTTAAACATTGCACATATTTAATGCGTCCATTCTGATGAGTTTAGACATAGGCGTATCCCCGTAATACCACTGCCAAGGTCAACGTGATCAATATAGTCATTTGGAGCAGTTAGCACAGGATCTTACGTTTCTGAGTGCACAACACCTACGTGTAAGCATCAGCACTGTAGGATCTCCAGGACGCACTCACCCTGCGTGACTGTACCTCGAAACCCACTGAAGAGCAGCTCCCCAATCCCCCCAGCCCACCTCTGTCAACCCCATTCTATTCTCTCCTATCATCTATTTATCTCACACTCCTCACATAAGTGAAATTGAATGATAAATATCTCATTGTATGTATACACCACGTTTTCTTTACCCATTCATCATCTGTCAGTAGACATTTAGGCTGTTTCCACATCTTAGCTGCTGTGCATGCTGCTGCAAAGAACAAGACAGTGCAGATTTCTCTCTGAGATCCTGATACCAATTCTTTTGGATAAATATCTGGGAGGATTGCTGAATCATGTGATAGCTCTATTTTTTATTTTCTTGAGGAAGCTCTGCACGATACTCCATAGTGGCTGCACTACATTCCCACCAACAGTGCACAACGGTTCCAATTTTTCTACATCTTCACCAGCACTTGTTAGCTTTTGTTTTTTCCAATAGTAGGTATGAGGTGATATCTCATTGTCGTTTTGATTTGCTTTTCTCTGAAAGTTAAGCCACAACCAGTTATAACCACGAGATAAACATATGAACTATCTTCTGTGACCACGAGATGTCACAAATATAATACTATGATTGATTATTAAATGTCATCTCGATTTACTAGGACAAAGAAAGTGTCTCTTTTTCACATTGTACCAATCAGTTGCTCTTGGCAATATAAAAAATAACTCGGCCATGGTACCCTCCGCCTAGCACCAAGAAGAAAAATGGAGTGTTCCTGTATAACTGATCCCTGAAAAGCAAGAGGAAGACCAATTATATGACTGAAAACAAAAATGAAAAACAAGGATGTGTAAACATAGGTATTGCAACATAAGGAGATTAAACCATGGGCAGCTCTTCAGTTGATAGCTGAAACCATTTGAAATACATGTTTTCTTGTTTGTTTTTTAATTTTTATTTATTCATGGTAGGCACACAGTGAGAGAGAGAGGGGCAGAGACACAGGCAGAGGGAGAAGCAGGCTCCATGCACCGGGAGCCTGATGTGGGATTCGATCCCGGATCTCCAGGATCGCGCCCTGGGCCAAAGGCAGGCGCCAAACTGCTGCGCCACCCAGGGATCCCTGAAATACATGTTCTTAAAATTCAGACAAAAGCTCTACCAAATCACAAAATGCTTTGAAAGCAATAGTAGAATGAAATAAGATATTAGTAAGCCAAATATTTGGAAAAAGTAGACTAATACATGAAGCAATTAGAAAATGTAGGAAAATTTGTGATTTGGTGCTGAATTGTTTACTGCACCGTAAGGTCTCAAGGAGTTCAAGAAAGGAAGGATTAATGCGCATAACATGATTTTTCAAGAGTACAGAGACTTGAATTCTGAGCCTCAAAGGATGACTAGGATTTGGAAAATGAGAGAGAGACAGAAAGAGGGAGAGAGAGAGGGAATTAAGATATATTTTTATATATCTTTTGGGATAGAAAGAATCTATGGCAAAAAAAAAAAAAAGAAAAAAGGTAATTAAGTTCCACATATGTACAATGCCCTGGGTTTATTTAATCAATAAAAAGAGAATAATAATTTTATAAGATTGTAAAAATTTGAGGAGATAATATGTGCCATCTATTAATGTGGTGTCTGAGACAGTTAATCCTAAGAACGTAAAAAAAATTGGCTTACAAAGAGTTCTTCAATTACCAACCAGCTTTATATAAGCAACCAGTGTTAACCAGGTGCCAAATACAGTAACCAAGAAAATGAATGTTTCCTGGAAGGTAGTTGAGTTTTCTGTTACTAGAAGTGACAGCAGCATTTGGTTCCTTATCAGGCAGATGTGTGAAACAATTTCAGCATTGGTTGGAAGTTGGATTGATGGGTTCCTACAGGCTTTTTCTTTAATCTTGCATTCTTCGAGTTAATATAGTTCTATTATGGATCAGCTAGAGGTTTCCTAAGACTAAGAACCATTTATAAACTCTGGCCTATAGTGACCAGTGTTTCCTACTTAATTGCCTCAGAAAGTTATGGCACTTATTTTGCTGAACTGTTGTGTGGTGTGTGTGTGTGTTGGGGGGATGTGGTTACTAAGGAATGTTCTCTGAATGAGGTCAAACCTACATATTTAGGGAAAAATAGTCCAGTTCTGCATTAAGCATTTTTCCACTTGCTTTTATCCAGACTTATTTCATAATGTTTAAAATGCTTTTCTAGGTTCCTTTCAGAAGCAATTTTATCTAAGGGTAAAAATCATAACCTGATTAAAAATGTCCAAAATGATGAAAATCTTTACTCAACTAAGTAAAATAACTAAATGACCTATTCACAAATTGAATTAACAAAGATATTTAATATGTAACCTTATGGAAAAAACTAAGGCCCAAATATTTATTTTCATGAATGTAGCCCATAGGGTTTTAGTGTTAACGACACTCATATAAAGTAGCTATAACCTGTTTCCAAATAAGACATGACGTTAGTTGAAATTCCAGAATTCCACGTCAGTAGGATATTCATTGAGAATGTCTAATGGAGGTGATCATATTCAATAGCATATTAAAATATTAGTACAAATAGAAGAAACTGCATTTGGGAGACATGAGGATTTAATTCACTGTTTTCTACTTACAAAGGAAAGTTTTGCTAATAAAACCCTCTTACATTTTATTATGGTGTCAAGTGATTAATAACAATCATATACCATGGAAAATGTCTTAAACAATGCCTTTGTTAAGTTAATTTAAAATATATATCAAAAGAATGCTCTGGCCCAGGGGTCTATGAACCTTTTTCTTTATAGGACCAGATGGTAAATATTTTAGGCTCTGTGGGGCATATGGTCTCTGATGCAAGTACTGAATTAAACCATAGTTAACAGCAGAAAATATCTAGATGAATGGGTGTAGCAGTGTTACAATAAAACCTTATTTACAAAAAAATTTTTTTTAAAACCACCTTGTTTACAAAAGCAAGTGGTGATCCAGCTGGATTTGGCCCACAGGCTTGGTTCGCCTTAGTTCACCTGTCCCAGGTGAGCAGTTAAACATACCCATAAAGTAATGGGTATTCAGATCCATAGTTTAACAAGTATTATCTTCAAAATCCTTGAGCTTTTCCTTGGGTAGAAAGGTGTTCCTTTCGATGCTTGTACACCAACACCTCAAAGGGAGATCTCTGCCGTAGCAAAGACTTCCTTTTTAGAAACAAATGCTTGACTAAATCTGCAGAAACCTCTTTAGAACTAGACTTTCACAATTAGAAAACATGGAGGAAGAAAAGTGCAGCTGCATAGGATACTGTGGACCGGTAATCAGCAGAATTGCTGATTATTTCCTGTGAGGACAATGGATCTTAATTTAGTTCTGCTCTCGTCTCCCATCTTCACCCTACATACGCATCTTTATCCTTTCATGGTCTATAGTGAGTATATTATTGCTGCTTTATCAAAATCCCATGATAGGTCCGCTATATTTTTAGAGGTTGATTTGGTTGTTATAATTTAAATGTTTCATATGTCCAAATATCTTTAAAACTCTATTTTCCTAGATTCTTTATTATGAGAATGTATAATATCTCTTCCTGTGCCTCCTAACACAGAAACACAGGCTACCAGAAGCTTAGGGAAAGCTTTCTCAGTGTAAAGAGGTAGGATTTTTATTTGAACTAAAAATAAGATCTTGTTGAATAGAATATATTTAACAGGATAAATAAGAATCTAAAAAAAAAAGAAAAAGAAAAAAAAGAATCTTTCTCCCACTTCTAGACAAGAAAAAATATCTTCATGTATATAGTTCAGTTACTTGAAATGACTCTTATCATTCCATCTAACAAATGCATTAACCAACTTCCTGTTGTTGACACAGGGGTTGTTTCCGATTACTATACCAAACAGCATTTTTTTTTTTTTACCAAACAGCATTTTAATGAACATTTAGACACAAATCTTTGCATACTAAAAATAACTCCTAGAAGCAGGATACATAGGATTAACATTTTTAGGTTTTTATACATAACTTTGGAAGAGTACGGGATATTTTCATTTTAATTCTTCCATCCAACATTTTTAAGCTATATTTATTTCACTAAAGGTTTACATTTTATGTGTTTATTTGCCATTTGCTTTCCTTCATTTGAAGATTTATTCTTCCAACCAATATGTGTCATCGTCCACATGTGCCCGAGACTTCAGAGGGTCCTGAGTGATACAGGATTGCTATTCTTGAGGAGGTTAACTCGTAATGCGTGTATCTGTCAGCTGTTCAACATGTCTATACTGAAAGTCTTCAAAGCACTGAGAATTTAGCAATGAACAAGGCAGAAAAGTTCTTCATCCTGAGGAGAGAAGAGAAAGATATGAACACTGAGAGTATATTTTTTTCAGATATTAATTACGTGAAGAAACTAGAATAGAGGATAGAGTAGGGTAGAGGATAAGCAGGGACAGTGAGGTTTGGAAGGGGAAGTCCACTTTCTTTAGAGACATATAATGAGAGAGGACTTCAGTTGAGATTTTAGCGATGAAAGGAAAGTAGTTGTGTTAAAATCTAACTGGAAGGTCTTCCAGCTTGATGGAAAAACAATTACAAAAGGTTCTGAGATAAGAGTGAATTTTCTGTCCCGAGGAGTTAGAAACACAACATGAGAGTCTAGAAGCATGACAAACAAGGCCGGGGGTGGGTGGGGGGGGGGGGTGGGGAGGCGGCGAGGAGGCACGGGAGTGAAATCAAAAAGTTAGGAAGGGATGCAATCAAGCAGGATCTTGTCAGCCTATTGTAAGAAGATGTATTTTTATTCAAATATTCAAATATAGCAAGAGGCTATTGGATTGTTCTAAATGCTTTGACAGGTTTATAGTGTGTCCATGGTGTGGTTACTTGAAGTAAAATTGAGGTGGAATTCACTGTATTTGAGGGAGTTGAGGAAATTTGATGGGACGTACAAAATGACATTGAAGTCAGAGATGACATCAGGTCTAGGAAGGATGAGAGGCAGGTATGGGTGGTGTGGTAACAATCAATGATAATCCAAGGGGGGATACAGTAGCGCCATAGATAATTAGAATAAGGGTTCTAACCACATGGTGGTGAAGATGGATGGGTGATCAACTGGAAATCTAAAATGTGAGCTGGAAAAATAGCACCTTACCTACTATTTCTGTATCAACTGGATGTTAGGAAAGCCAAGTAGCCTCAATTTCATATGGTGCAGAGGGGCCAGGGAAGCCTGAGGCACTTTGAGGAAACTTGGGAAGGATTGAGAATATAGGGCGAGGTTCCAGAAGGCTGAGAGAACAAGCTTACAAGAACAGCATAGAATCATCTTTGATCAGGGTTCCAAAGAAAAGTTATTATGGAAGCTTCAGATAAAGCAAAAAAACAATAATCATCCCATAGTGATCCCTGGACTCTCATCTCATGGTGAAAACAGCGTCAGTTCTTACAACCAAAAGGATTCAGACTTTTCTTCATGTATTTTTTATTTATTAAAACCACTGAAGCCTTTATCAGACATTACTGGATGCTAGAATTCTAAAACAAATAAGAAATGATCCTTTTTCCTCAAGGGGCTGGCTGTCTAGGAGAAAGATGCAGAAAGTATTTTCTGAAGGTATGTAGAGATTGACTATAATTATATGTAAATTCATAAAATATTAATCACCTTTGCTCTAAGATCAAAGGGCTCATTTTGAAGAGAACATTTTTCAAGAATTCCATACTAAAATATTTCTGCTACGTGCTGAAGAATTTTAGGCCGAATTCCACACTGGGTGTAGCACAGAGAGGCCAGTGCCATGTGTATTTATGGAAGGTCTTAAGCAAGAGAGTTATTCATGATGGGAATTCTTCTAAGACAAATCTTAAATATATTCGGATTGGGGTCCAGGGCCTGCTGCCCGTCCCTGACTCTTACCGTGCAAATGTCCCATTATATTATTTAAGGATGGTTTGGTCTTTATTCAGAACAAACTGAGTGAGGTTGTTTTGCTTAAAATGTATGCTGGACGTGTCAGAAGCAGTCAGATTTTGTCATGCACTTATTTTATGACAGATCCAGGCCATAGACATGAAGCTTGGCAAGTACCTTATAAATTATAGCTGTTCTGAAGCTTACAGAGTGGCTCTTAACACAGGGCCACCTTCTAAATATTCTTGCAAAAATAAAAATGATACAGTTACCTAATACAAGGATGCAAAAAGCAATTCCTCCAAAAACTAAGTTCTAAGCACCGGTAATAGTCTCAGATTTTTTTTATGAAACTGTTTTATTTTCCAACAAACCTAAAACTGTCACTATTAATAGAAAACCATGTTATATTATGTAATGCTTTTCTTTAAAGTTTAACCAGCCCTAACTTTAAAGTCCTGGCACAGTTTCTATTTGACAAAGTCTCATCCACAAGAGATGTGACACTTAATGTCACTCTTTGTTTTATATTTATTGATTTTGGTAATCTTTAGATTCTAAGTGGAAACGTCCCATAAAGGCTATCATTACTTGGAAGAACAATCTATACCTCTTCACTCATTAATTTAGAATAATTGCTTTGTATTAAATATTGAGGCCAAATAGTAGACTTTTTTTAGATATTTGATTACATCAAAAATAAAGATCCCAGTATAAAACTAATATTCAAACTGGGAAAAAATCTAATAAATTAATGAAAGAGTTTAAGTTTTATCTGAGACAGTTTAACACAAGGACCTGTGTATTCAACCTGTAGATTAAACTTTCACCTTTAACATAAAATTTTATATAAACTCATTATGGTATCATTTAAAAGTTCTTTATAATTTGTTTCTGCAAAGTATAAAAAAAATTCCCAAATACTTTTATTAGCTATTTTTAAAAATTGCCAAAACATTTTATCCTTGTATACTTAATTATCATTGACTTATTATACATTCTAGTTGACTTTCATAATTTTTATAACCTTTCTAGGAAATATATGTCAATACATGATTCCCCTCAGGCAACTAACAAAGGTGAATTTCTCTTTTCCTTGTCTAGTGTTATAGAATGGCTTCTTTGGGCCAACTGGAAGATTTTGTAATCATCCAATTCCAAAGCCCATTAATAGAAAAATGTGTTTCAGTCAAAATACACCAACTTTAAACTATGGTACTTAAAGCGTAGCCATTGGCGTGTAATCGTAAGGACAAATGTGAAATAACAGAAATAGCTCACATTTTCCAGTTCTGCTGACCCAGCAATCTCCATTCAACTCTTGGTTTCAAGATAATGAATTTCACATAGGTGGTATCCTGAAGTTCAGGACATAAATACTATTCTTAGTCAGGGGAGCAGTTGCAATGGGTACAATAGTTTTCTCATTAATAGCATTGAAGAGATCAAATTACATCTTGACTCCAAAATATCTTATGCCAAAACAATAGTATAAACTTAGGTCTGATCTGCATTAAAATAATAAATCTTTCAAGGAGAAATAAAAGTTTCACTCTTTTCATCTAACCACATAGATAAAGACAATAATATGGGAACAAAATTAAATTAAAAAACAAAACAAAACTAGGATCTTGCAACTATAGACATGATGATAAAACTGTGCCCTTGACATTAACAACTAGAAAACTGAACAAAATCATGAAACAACTCTTTTCAGACACTGGACAAAACGCAACTCAGGACTCTGATCCATGAGGTAAGAAAAACAAGAGAGACGACCATTACGATTATCCTGTCTTTATGCCTAGAAACATATTCCCAGACCACAATGAAGGCAGAGGGAAACAAGCAGAGCATGGTGTTCTTACTGACATTAGGAGAGAGAGAATCAAATTTGGGGAGACTGAGGCAATTATTATGACTTCCCCATTAGTATGTAATGGAGAAGAGGGAAATACACAGGGAAAGCATTATAGAAATTTGAATAGGGGTTGCATTGAGTCTTTGGATAAACACTAAACTGCCCACCCAAGGTTAAGTTCATCAAAGCTCGGCAATGAAATATCATGGGGTTGGAAACTATAATTCCTAATGCTCTCACAGGATAGAGAGATACTCAAAATCCAATCAACCAGAGTGAAGGAACTTTATCAAGTATTCAAGCATTCATTAGAGACCCAAGAAGGCCATACTCTAGAAAAAGGATGTGGTGTTAGGAGTTTCAGCTATTCTGCATGCAAATGAACAAACATGAAAATCCTCAAAACAGCAAGTTGATCCACAAGTAACAAATTATTGCAAAATAAAACAAAGTGCCCAAAATATTTAAAGAAAGACAACCAAATCCAAACATTAGACAACTTAATATTTATAATATCCAGCATCCACAAAAACCATACTAGACATGCCAAAAATCAGAAAAATGTGATCAATAACCAGGAGATTAATAGAACCAGATCCAGAAGTGACAAGGCTGATAGAAGTAACAGAACAGGACTTAAAACAAAACAAAAACAAAAATAAGAACGACTATTTTAAATATACTTAAGAACTTAAAGAAAAATGTAATGAGATGCAAAGTATATTAGAAAGAATCAGGGGCGCCTGGGCGACTCAGTCAGTTAAGCGTCTGCCTTCAGCTCAGGTCATGATCCGAGGTCCTGGGATAGAGTCCTGAGTTGGGCTCGGTGGGGAGTCTGCTTCTCCCTCTCCCTCGGCCCATCCCTCTCATTCATGCTCTCTCTGTGTCTCTCAAATAAATAAAACCTTAAAAAAAAAAAAGAAAAGAACCAAATGGAACCTCTAGAAATGAAAAGTCCAAAATCTGAAAAGAAGTATATTGGATGGTTTAATATCAGATTAGATGGTATAGAAAAAATAAATGACTATCCAAACTGAAACATAGAGAAAAAAGCTTTAAAAAAAATGAACAGGCCCTAGGTGATATGTGGCACAATATTAAAAGTCTAAAATACCTACAGTTGGAATTACAGAGGAAAGGAGAGTGAAAATATTTGAAGAAATAATGAAAATTTTACATCCAGAGGAACAAGGATTGCAATTCTATTGACTTCTTTTCAGAAACAAGGAAAACCCAAAGAAAATAGACTATAAGTTATACTCTCATACAGCCTGTTAAATTAAAATCTAATATCTAGCAAAAATATTTTTTTTTAAATTTATTTATGATAGTCACAGAGAGAGAGAGAGAGAGAGAGGCAGAGACACAGGCAGAGGGAGTGCTTAAGCAGGCTCCATGCACCGGGAGCCCGACGTGGGATTCGATCCCGGGTCTCCAGGATCGCGCCCTGGGCCAAAGGCAGGCGCCAAACCGCTGCGCCACCCAGGGATCCCCAAAAATATTTTTAAGAAATGAAGGTGATATAAAGAAATTTTCAGAAAAACAAAAGGTGAGAAAGTTCATTGCTAGCAGACTCTCCTCGCTGGAAGGAAACTCATTCCACATAGAAAATCAAATCTCGAGGCGCCTGGGTGGCTCAGTTGGTCGGCTTTCCAACTCTTGACTTTGGCTTAGGTCATGATCTCAGGGTGGTCAGATCAAGCCCCCCACCACCCCCCACCATGCCCAAGCCCAGCATGGAGCCTAAGATCCTCTCCCTCTCCCTCCACCCCTCCCCCTGCTCATGCAAGCATGTGCACTCTCTTGGGGAAAAAAATAAAATAAAATAAAATAATAAAATAAATAAAATAAAATAAAATAAAATAAAATAAAATATCAGATTTTTGCAAAGGAATGAAGAGTGCCCGAAAAGGAAAAAAGATAGGTAAATTAAAACTAAGACTTTTGCTCCTTGTTTTCTTATTTATTTATTTATTTATTTATTTATTAAGATTTTTATTTTATTATTTATTCATGAGAGACATAGAGAGGCAGAGACAAGGCAGAAGGAGAAGCAGGCTCCATGCAGGGAGCCCCACGTGGGAATCTATCCCGGGACCCTGGGGTCACACCCAGGGCTGAAGGCAGCACCAAACCTCTGAGCCACCTGGGCTGCCCTGTATTTTTTTTTTTTTAATTATTGTACTTTCTCAGCACTTCTCGATGTTCTCACTACCTAAAATGAAAAACCCACTAACTCAACATTCCTTAATTACTTCTTCTTAGCCCAATCCTACCCATTATTGGAGGTTATCTCAAAATTGACTTCTTCCATGGAGCCTTTCTAAATTGTCTTTGACAAAATTAATAGACTCTTTTTTTGAGGCTTATTGTGTCATAAGAAACTCTCTTTATGCACATATCTGTGTTTATATCACTTATGTACTTAGTGAGTTTTTACCGGTTAGCTATAAGCAAATTTTGCACCTTGCTTACTATGGTATCATTGTTCTCATGCATTATTAAAAAGAAGGGAATTAACATCTACTGAGTACCCACTATGCATCTTAATGGAACTAATCATTTGAAAAATACTAATCTTCACTACAACCCAAAGGAACAGAGATTATTATTCCCATTGTACACATAATGAAACAAAACCCCTGTAACTTGCTCAAGATCACAAAAATACACAGGGAAAAGCTGGAATAAGCCATCATTTGATGAAGGCAGAGCATACATTTGTTCCACTAAATATTGTCTGCAATTAATTGGCAAAAATAAACTGAACACTTTATATGGATAAGTTGTTAAAATATTAAGTATTTCAAAGAAGGAAGGACGAAGGGAGAAAAATGGCAGAAGGACCGGAAGATACTAACAAGTATTTGAAGCAGAAATTCCAAGCGTTTTGGTTTAGAACATGTCATATAGAACACCCACGGGAGTACAAAAGGATAAATCAAAGTTACATTCGGCTCAGTACACGATGGGTATCCTTTAGGATGGAAAAAAAAAAGCACAGCTACTATTAAAAATAATGATTTTAAAGAGATAGAATTGGGATTGATTTGGATTTCTTAGAGTTAGAGGAAGTAACCTGAATAAATGATGCATTGAACTGCTGTTGGCCAACTCGAAAAGCGGTCGTATGAATGCCTGAATGAGGAAATATATTCTTTCAAGTAGATCAAGTCCCTTCAATGGATGTTACATATGTATAGAATTAAAGAGATCTGTATCCTAAGAATTAAAATGATGGTGAGACGCCTCTTATTTTGGATATCAAACTCAAGAACACATTAGTGAATGCCGCAGTCACTCCAAAAATGGCAGCTGTACACCCAAAATGAATATAACATTGTATATCAGCTATACATCAATAAAAAATAAAGAAAGCTGCTAATCTCTGAACTACAATAAAAAAAAAGTGAGGAATACTTTTGTGCTATGAAGCCTCAAAGAATATTGCTCAATGACAGTGATTCTTCTGAGATAATGTCATGGCTTTTACTTGGTTCTTTGAATATATGGTTTGGAGCTAGTGTGACATAGGGTATTAAAATATTCACAAATATCACATATATATCACATATTTATATGCCTATATGTGTGTATATATATATACATATATGTGGACATATAAATATAAATGTAGGATACATCTAATTACAAATCGAATAATATCAAAATATTGGGGTTATGCCCATATGTATGTTATTCTGATGGATCTATATCATGGCCAGATAAAAATTGTTATATAATTTATCACCAAAAGTAGAATGGGCAGGTGTTTCTAACTTTCATTTTTGTCACCTTAAGACAAATATATGCAATGTGACCAGCACCAATGCTTTGTGAACATGACATAATAACTGCTGAAGTATATGGAGTTAATATCTAAGAGATGTATACATCTCACGAAAATACATATTTAAATATATTCCTGAAAGAGGTTAACAGAGTTTTTCCAATAAGTGATTTTAGGATATTGAACCATTTTTTTTAAATGTATTTACTGAGGCTTTCTTTTCAACATACACTCCAAATAGGTTCATAATAACAATGATTAAAATTTAAAATAATGATGATCTTCAATAATAGGAAGCAATTATTGTGGTAACAATCTATAGAAGATAACATCAAGCAGCTAATAGCAAAGGCAAAATTATAGGGACTGAATAATTGTGGTAATCCAATGAACGATTTCTCTACTAAAAATGCTTATTTCATGGCAACCTGGTTAATTAATATTGTCAGTTGCGAATCGATTCAAAACAAACGGGTATATCAGCTAAAACAAATAAGCATCACAGTAGATCCAGTTGATAAATATTTCTGGAGATAGACTTCAATTAGATAAATAGATAAGAGCTATAGATGCAGTATTGAGTCATGAATCATGATGTTAACTGACACCACAAATATTACCTAGTGTTTAAACTCCATGTGATCTGTGACTCTGTTTACCACGACGCCCACAGACCTAACTCTTGCTCATTGTAGGTGGTAAGTGATTATCTGTGGAACGAGTGAACTGGAAGAAGAAAAATCTCTTCTGAGAATAATCTTCGCAATGGGAAGATCCATATTCACTCCTTTTCTATGTGTATTTCTATATATGCACTTTTCAATCTTTTCTCTGTGCTTTTACTGAGTCCATGTCTTACAAGGATATTTTCCAAAGCAAAAAAGTTCGATGAATTGCTAATTATGTGCCTGGTAGGTTACTTTTTTTTTTTTTAAACATCATTTCACTGAACAATATGTGGCCTAGAGGGAACTGGAAAGCTTAACATATGGGTTAAAGTGCTCCTTTCGGGGTTTCACCGTGACACTGCACTGCACAGTTTTATGAGTTCCAGGAAAACAAGTGAAAACAGTAATTCAGACTCCAGTCTAACTATCTCAATAATCTTAATTTTTGTTCTCACTTATGGCACAGCCATCTTGGGAGTTCTTATTACGAAACTTAAATTACTGAACTGGCAGAACAGTTCAAACAGCAATGGTGTCCAACCCATCCAAGAGGTTTGTGTGGTGGAGGGTGGCAGGAGGCCGGGGACCTCTTCCAAGTCATTCGTATTACACTCCCAGTGAGTATCATGCTCTATCTGGTATTGTCAGTGTCCTGACGTGAAAGCCACAGATTTCTTATATGAAAACAGGTCTTCTCAGTGTCTCACACCAGCCCTACTGTGCTCACTCAAGATTTCACGAGAAAGGACTTACCAATACCACCAACCCACTGAATGTGAGAAATAGGCAAGAGGTGAATACGTCAATGATCATGCGATTCAAAGTCTTATATCTAAAATGAGTACAAAAAAGGTCTGAGAAAGGAAGATCTGGCCCTAAAAAAAAGAAAGAAAGAGCAGACCCCAAATAAGTGGGTTATTTAATAACATGTTATTATTGAGAATGAGAAGTTAATGGGTAAGCCAAGAGAAGTGATGACAGTCAACGTAAGAGGGGAGGCTGGGGCAGCATTAAAAGGTAACTTGACTTGGTGCCGGGTGGCTATCTAGCTCTAGCCCATGCATGTAAAACATGTGGAATTTAAGAAACAAAACAAATGAGCAAGGGGTGGCGGGGTGAGGGGAGAGAAAGAGGCAAACCGGAAATAGACTCTTAATCATAGAGAAAAAAGTGAATTACCAGAAGGGAGAAGAGGGGAATGGGTTAAACAGGTGATGGGGACCAAGGGGTGCGTGTGGGAAGTTCCGGGTGTTGTATCCAGTGTTGGACTCCCATACTGTACACATGAAACTAACATTGCTCTGCATGTTAACTAACTGGAATTTAAATAAAAACTTAAAAAAAAAAAAAAAAACCAACGCAGTAAAGACCGGGATATAAATGTAGTAAATTCTATGGAGCTTTGTTCCAGAACTTCAACATTTTTCAATATTTTTGGATAGCTCAATGACGTGTGAGGCTCTACAAGTGGTATAGGACGTATCATGATTGAATGAATAAATATTGAAGACATGATCTCAAATATACACACAAATCCTTAGGGTTTCTTCCTTTTTAAATCAATATTCCAGGTCAAGTGAAATAAAATTACTGGGATAGGCTCCAGTTGGCGTTCTGGTTTTCTATTCCTGGAGTGGAAATGTCAGGGCTGAGCTATGTGTTGAATCTTTTCTCCTTCTCCCTATGAATATGGGAAGAGGCTAAAGAACACAGCTTTCTGGAAGTTCATGGAAAGGAAGGGGGGCTGAAGAAAGCACCCAGGAGGGAGCAGCCCGGGTTCACACCCAGGGGGAGTGTCACCATCTCCGCTCACGGGAAACACGGTCTATCATCGCCAATGGTTCAGAGGGTGATCCAGATCCTCTGGGTGACTGAAGTCTTTGCAAAAAGTATAACCTTGCCATCAGAGGGCCCGTTTCCTCACTCCATCCCATGAATTCCTTGATCCAAACAAACCAGCTCTGAAGACATGGTCAGACCACCCACGTAGTCCTGCATTTCCTGAGCTCAGCACCACATTAAAAATCACTGTCTCATGGCCGGAGTGTGTATGCCCTAGATTTGGACTTGGGAAAAATGTCCCCCGGCACCTGACATCACTGAGCATTAAAAATACCTGATCTTAACTCGGACGGGACAGAGAAAGGAAGAAGAGGGTTTTCTTAGGATTTCTAAGTTCTGGACCAGTTTACAGCTTCTTAAAGAGAAAGGATTGGGGCAGCCTGGGGGGTTCAGCAGTTGAGCATCTGCCTTGAGCTCAGGGCATGACCCCAGGTCGCGAGGTCGAGTCGCACGTCGAGCTCCCTGCATGGAGCCTGCTTCTCCCTCTGCCTGTGTCTCTGCCTCTCTCTCTCTCTGTATCTCTCATGAATAAATAAATAAAATCTTTAAAAAAAAAGAAAAAAAGGATTCAGGCTTCAATGTATCAAAGAGATCATGGTCATAAGAGGTTAGCAGAAAATATGAATTATTTTTAGATAATGGATATTTGGAGACCGTAGATTTAGCTTGGACACGGATGTGAAGTTTGCAGAATGGGACCGGTGGAGCCAGCCATGTAATGCACGGGGCTGAGCCTGTGTCGCCTCCTGGGGAAGTCAGAAAAGGCCTCACTGACCGCGGGAGTTGAGAGTAAATACGGCACAGATGCACCTCTGTTCGCATGTCCCACTGTATGCACCTGTAGGTAGGTGTGTGCATGTGTTGCGTGTCCTCGGCATCCCCCCCGTTGTATTGTGAGGGTCTTCAGGGTGCGGGTCTGTGGTTGAAGTCTCTTGGTGTTTGAGCCTGGCTTGCAGCAGGGAGCCGCTCAGGGCTCGCTCTGCACCAACACCAGCATGCCTCAGTGGGTGCTACCTCCGAGGGAGGTAAAGGAAGCCGAGCTTGCACGTGGCTTGCATGTTGATGACCAGCAGGCCACCACCGGGGACTGTACTTCACCTCCCTAGCTGGCACGAGGAAGCAGGAGCGGCAGGGACTGGCTGCTTGCAAGGCCAGCTTCCTCCCTCCGCCCTCCCTCGGGGTTGAGGAGATCAAGCGGAGTCAGCTCCCCACAACCAGACGAGGAGCAAACCCATCTGGGAAACACGGAGCCAAAGAACCCGGCTGCCTGCAACCAGGTCAAAGCATGAGAAGAGCCACCTGGGCCTCGATGGCCACTCCAGGCCCCGGGCTCCTGGTTGCTCGCTGGCCCCGACAGAACCTATATAGGTTTACACTATTTTAAAGATATTTTAGACAATTTTTTAAAGATAAAGATATTTATCCACTTAAAGATATTTTAGGCAATCATTGGCAGTATCTGCACCCCAGGGTGTCCAGGCTATATCAGGAAGGTGGTACGAGGTAAGCGTCTCTCAAAGTGGCAGTTATAAGTGAGTAAGACATAGGGAGATAAATCACTTGGTCATCATATTGATCTGAATTCTTGGAGGACATAGATCATAAATTTGAAGGAGAAAGGCAATGTATTTCCACAAATGGATAGTGCTTAAGTCCCTAAAATGCTCCTTGAAAAAAAATGAGACCCAAAAGAGGTCGATCTACCCTAAAGCCATCTCGCCTCCAATCTTGGCAGATTTCTGAATTCTTAAAACTTCTTGACTGTCCCCTTAGTTTGGCACGTCTTCAAGGGGTGAGGCAAAAGGGGCGTTTGCTGGTTCTAAAATCAGAGAATCCAGGCTAGGAAACAAGCCTGGCCTCTTACCGATTGTTAACCGTAAGCAAGTTGCTTAACCTAAGTACTAACTGCCCTATCTGCAAAACTAAGTTTGTGGTAGAAAAAATGTACACAGGTCTCAAAAATCACGTGATGCACGAAATGCAATGCAGCCTTAAACCAGAAACCATTCCATTTCTTTGTAGAGCCCTGTTTTAGGAGCTAGTAAAAAACATGCCAGTAAAACATCTGGTAATTCCTGAAAAATTCTAGTGCTCTATATTACATTATGTGGTTGTGTGATAAAGCACCAAACACTATAGGTTAGGTCTCACTGAAATTCATAATTGGTTTATTGCCAGAAGAAATTGGCAAGCACACATAGAAGTTCACAAATTTTTAATTTCGTCTTCACTCCTTAAGATTTTCAGCTCAGCAAAAAATAACCTTGCCCATCTCAACGGAACCCCTCTAAGCTTCGTTTCTTTTTCTTCTATAAAGCGCAGAGAATAATCCCAAATCTGATTAAATCGCAGGCTTAAGAAAAAGTAAATAAAATAATGTAAAAATAGCTATTATTTTACCTAGGAATGGCCCGCGTATATGAACAAAATCCAGAGTCGCTTGTAAGCCTGAGTTGCTTTACTCCCGCGCTCAGGAGAATGACCTATTGTTCGGTGAGATTCTTTGAATCACTCACTCAAATCATACTGACATATTTCAAATATTATACCAAGTTGGAGGATGCTGAGATATGTAAAAACACATCCCCTAATTTCAAGATATGCATAGTCCAGAAAGAGTTGTATACTCAGCTCACGGTGATGCACCTATATTTCATTTGCAAACATAGTTTATTTAAACTTTTGAGTTGGAATGCTTTTTCATATACCCTCCAGTGATTTAAATGCTCAATCCCTCCTTTTCTTCTTGTATGAACCAGCCCAGTCAAATATGATATGTGTACTCGTCTCCCAAAGGCGGTGCAATAGAGGTTCTCCTTCCCGTAGCCAAACAGAAACCCCAGAACACGTGCCTCACTAAGTGGTTTGACTCCAAGGACACCTTCAGGAGGTGCGTTGCCCCAGCAAGCTGTGGACCTAACATTCAGATCATCCATTCTTATTTATATATTTCTCTCAAAAGCTTCTCTTTTTGTTTTGTTTTGTTTTTGCTTTTCTGCTGGACCATGCATACCTCTAAATATTTCTTGGATTTGCTCTATTCCATTTAGTTTTGTCAAAACATACACCTGCTACGCAAGTTACCCTCCTCTTACCTCCTTCTGAGGCTTATGCTTCTCTCAAACTCAACAAGATAACACATCTTTGCGAGTAGACTATTCCTCCACTCTACTAATTTCTCCCTTTTCTGAGCTCCTGTAGCACTCCTAAGGCCTGTACCACCTATTTGGGAGTATAACCACATGTGGAGACATTTCTGCAGCCATTTCAATTTTTTTTCTAAAACTGCATTTTTTTAGTTTTATAGAGCACAAATTGGGTATTAAAAAAATGAGTGGGAAATACCAAAAAGGGAAACAGAACATGAGAGACTCCTAACTCTGGGAAACGAACTAAGGGTGGTAGAAGGGGAGTTGGGCGGGGGGTGGGGGTGACTGGGTGACGGGCACTGAGGGGGGCACTTGACGGGATGAGCACTGGGTGTTATGCTATATGTTGGCAAATCGAACTCCAATAAAAAATAAATTTATAAAAAAAATTCTATTATAAATTCCAGACCTTCCTCCAGTGAAATCTTAGTGAAGTGACTTGGTGAATAAGCAGTGAAGGATGACGCAGCTCAATGCGTGACCTCCAATATGTGGGTCTAATACTTGTTTGATATAGTTACGTAAAATATAAAATTATGTATTTTATATATAGTAAAAGTTACTCTTCACTCTCCGAATCAACCTAAGAGTAACCCATCTATCTACTTCCTTCAGCCTTAAACACAAACAGATGCAAAACACACAAACAAAAATAAACAAGCTCCAAACTCTCATTCTGGAGCAATAGTCATTATAATCTGTCACCTATGGTGCTATATTACCATTAGTTCTCACAGAGGATTGTTCTTATATTCCGTTACAATATAACGGAAGCTTTGTGGGAAGCAAAGGCAAAAGAAAAAAATTAAATTTCCTTTCTGACTACAGCCCGTTGACAAGTCCTTGAAACAGAGAGAGTGACCTTCCTCTGGGAGCTCATCTGCCTCGATGTTAATACCGTGCTAAAGGCAAAAGGCAGTCTCAGCTTAACATTATCCCAGTCCCCCAGGATCCTGTAAGTCTATTTTAACATATAAAAATTCCTTTGGAACGTTCCTTTATCTCTACCCCCCCAAGATGTTGGCGATCATCCTCCAAGCATATGATCACTGATATACATTTGAAGGGTCTCATGATGAGTTTTTACTAAACAGTAAAAAAATGACCTTTCTAACAATAGCCAGTCCCCTCAAGGTCCTGAAAACCTTATTTCCAAAATACCTATCCCCAACCCCCTCCCAAATAAAATCAGCCATTCATGACCCCAATGCAGCTCTTTCTGCCCCTAGGTCCTGTCCCTGTGCTTTAATAAAACAACCTTTTTGCACCAAAGACATCCCCAAAACCCTTTCTTAGCCATAGACTGAATCCCAACACTCCAAATCACATCAATAACCTTTTGATTTTTTTTGATAGACCGCCCTCAATTACTCTGATGTGCGAGATTTTAAAACTACATTCAACCAAGCGCAGGCAGGTCAGTTCTGCTGTGTGGCTCTATGCTGTGTAAGACCGATCTCCTTATGTGCACTTTTATTTTCCTTTCATTTTCTTTAGTGGTGCCCTGCTTGTCGGTCATATATCCTCAAAATGGCTTCCACATAGAAAAATATGGTTGCTTTCTTTTTTAAAAAAATGCCCCCCACCTCCAGAGAAATGATCTTTTTATGTGTAAATTGCGAGGAGTCTGCAGAAAGCACAGATTATTACTGCAGGAGCACTGGACTTCAGAAGATCTTAATTTGGCTTCCAGGTTTGTCAGTTAATAATGGTATGACTTTTTTTGAGTCTAGTAACTTTTTTAAGCTTAATTTTCCTGTACACGTAATATGGTAATAATAATGCTACCACCCTCTAAGGGTAATTGGGAAGATCCAATGAAATACTTTAAGTGGAGAGGTTTGCAAGCTTTTAAACATTATGTGGATGTCCACGGCATAACTGCTGAACATGAATAATGACGACCAAAGCCTTATACTTGGCACCATCCCTGAATATCCGTAGGACAAGACATGTAGGATAAAAGTCGAGTATACTGACTGACTTATGGGATCATGCAGAGCTAAATGACAGGCTTGAATATATGAGACAGAGGCCAGGGTATTATTTTGAATGGTGAACATATAAGAACAAACTAAGTTTGAAAACAATTTCAAAACCAGGAAATGCCATGTGGAGAAAGCAATAGGTAATATTTGACATAAGAAATAATATGATAATGGTTGCCATGATTGTAACCTAAATATTCAAGCCGTGTCAAAAATCCAGGAGTCTATCCAAGTAGGAATGGAGCTAAGAGCTGTGTAACTGGTAGGAGTCAAAACAAGCATAGGGGCAGCCAACATTCATGGAAGCTCACAGTAAAATTTCAATACGGTCATAACAACATTTGAAAAAGTTCCAATTATTAGAATAATTAGCCAATTAATGAGAAAAAATTTTAAAAATAGCTTGTTTTGTTTTAAGGAAATACGGTGTAGTGGTTAAAGAACACAGACAAAATCTGTGCTGGAGAAACCATAGAGCACATTTGATATTTGGTCATATTGCAACATCCAAAAGAATCCCTTCGCTCCTTATCAGCCACACGCTCGACATTTACGTTAGGATTTGCATCTACTTCGGGGTGAGACCATTTACGTTGGCATTAATAGGCTGATCCACTAGGGTTAGAAGAGCTTCACTCAATTGCATTGCATTTCTTGTCTTTAGTGAGCTTACTGTGCATTGGGAAGTTAATCTAAGAAGCACACAAAGCTGTACAATTAAAACTGTGATAAGTGTCATGTCAAAAAGTTAGTGTTAAAAAATAAATAAATAATTTTTTTTTTAAAGCTAGTGTTACTCTTAAGCTTCTAAACTGGGCATTTGCTTATTTGTGTATGCCAGGGAAATTTCCCCAAGAAAGTAATAACTGTGTTGAAATATAAAGAAGAAAGAAGTTACATGGTTGGGAAGATGAAATAGGGAGGAAGCATTCAGGCAGAGGAATAGTCTAGCCTCACTGAAGGGTAAATAAAGCTGGAATACTGAGAGTAAGGGCGGGGGGGAATGGAGAAAAATGAAGCTTTGAAGATCAGTCAGATCGGGTCTTAAAGGCCTTGTTTATGGGCCCTGCCAAATAGTTATCCTATAATGAAAACTTTGATGGTTCTGAAGCAAGAAGTCACATGTCTAAATCTGCATTTCATAGACCACCGAGGCTTTGGTGGAAGAAGGGATTTAATGGCGCAACATCACCTATGGGGAAAATAGTTGGGGATTACTGAATTAGGGAGGAGACAACACTATATAAACGAGCATGGCATTGGAGATGGAGAGATAGATCAGAGAAATACTTAGGATGTAAAAATCTATTCACAGTGCAGAACCCTATGATAGAGGGGAGGAGAGGGCACCGGATGTTGATTCAAGAAACACTGGAAAAGGTCCGATTTGGGGAGACGGTAATGAGTTCACACATGTTGACTTGCAGGTGCCTTTGAGATGTTGGTACTGGATAATGTAAACCTAGCTGGGAATATGTTTCTGGAGCCCAGAAATTTCATGACTATAAATATGAATTTGTGAGTGATTTGCATACATTCCACAGTTGAGTTGTTGAACAGCGTTTAGACCTACTTGCCCTAATTGTGAGGATTTTCTCAACAGCACGTGATTAGTCAAGCGCTTTCACTGAGAGAGCAAGTGGTCGGACTTATTCACAGTTGAGGCTTTGCTGGATGGACGTGAAAAAAATAACAAAAAGGGGCCAGAGAACTGAGAGTATTACAGAGGGTGTATTGAAATATGGATAGTGGCCTCTAATGAAATTAGAGGTATTTGAGGTAGTGAATTAGGAAAGGTGATCAGTGGGCTTCGGATGCCAGTGACGTCATAGGTAAAAGCAGCTGAAATGGGAGACATTTGAGAGTGGTATGTGTTTTCATTTTGATTGAAGGTAAAATAGTAACAGGTGACTGTAAAATACTCTGAGAATGAAAATGGGGTGGGTGGGTTAGAAAAGAAACTCATTGGCAGGGACGTCAAGGACCTGAGGAGCTGCGCGGTGAGCACTGCATGCCCAACAGTGACCACAAAGAGGAAGGGTGAAGGATCAGGTAATAAAATCACAAAGGCTCATATAATATTTCCTTGCTCACGAATATCAAGGAAATGAGAGCGTATGCTACTCCAGGAGGTTTAAAACAATTATGACCATAAACATTTTGGGGTCTCTCAATGCCAAATATTTGTTTATCAGAACCTGGTGTTTTTGTATATTTCACATTCCGGCTAATAACACACCCCTGCCTCCTGTTATCACGCAGTACACAAAATAACCACGGAAAATATAACACACAACAATACCTATTTTGACAGTTTTGATCATTAGGAAGCGGTGAAGACAGTCACAAGATATTTCCTAGTAGGCTCTTGGACAGAGAAAGGAAATGTAATTAAGATGTTGAATAATTTAATGGCATAGGCTCTGCGGAGCATATCTACTTTCACTGCTGTTGCTATTTCCAGATCCTATTTTCCAGCCAGAGATTTTTTTTTATGAGTTGTGATATTCACTTGAAACCTTAATCATTCTCAGAGATCCAGCTCTAAAATGGAAACTAGGGCTTTTCCCTCTACCTGCAATGCATTTGAAAGAACTAGAGCTGCTATGTCAACTGCTTTCAAGAATTATGGAGGGCAAGCCAAGGGAAATGCTTAAGAATAACGTAATAGGGTTTTTTTTAAGGCACTGGTTACCAAGACTTGCCCTGTGAAAACTTGAAAGTTAAATTTTCAGGTCCCAGATTAAAATCCTGGTGAGATGCACAAAATGAGGTAGGTAAGAATCTCCAGTAAAGACGATGTCATTGGGGCGCTTGGGTGGCTCCATCGGTTGGGCGTCTGCCTTCGACTCAGGTCATGATCCCAGGGTCCTGGGATTGAGCTCCACATTCTCAAAACATCTCCTCAATTTTGGGAATTCCCCCCATCGCAAAGTCAAGTAAAATACAATGATTGATCTCCTCATCCCACCCATGGATTTCCAAGCTATAGGAGGCAGAATGAGGTTCCCCAGAAACCTCTATGTGATAATCCCAGGAACCTAAAAAACATGATAAAGGGGAAACAAGGTTGGAAATGAAATTACTTTGCCAACGAGCTTATCTTAAAATAGATTATTCTGTATTTCCCAATGCAAATGTTCTTAAAAGTGGAAGGAGGCAGAGGAGAGACCAGAGTCAGACATACTTGATGATGCTATTTTACTTGCTTTGAGGACGACGTAAGGGGCTTTGAGCCAAGGAATGCAAATGGCTTCTAGAAGCTAAAAAAAAAAACAAAATAAAAGAACAAAAAAGCAAGAAAAAGGCAAGAAAAACAACCAGAACAAAATACAAACAGATTCTCTCCCAGACACCCTAGAAGGAACACAGCCCTGCCAACACCTTCATTTTTAGCTCCATTTTGGACTTCTGACCTCCAGAACTGTAACACAAATTTGCCTTGTTTTAAGCCATTTTGTGTGTGGAAATATGTTACAGTAATAGAAAACTAATACACAAGCTTTTGCTTATGTGTCTATTCGCGACTTTCTGCCTCTGAATTCTCATCTTCATCAATAACATGGACCGACTCTCTACCTGCATCAGTGACTAGCATTGCTATCAAAGTTGATTAGTTTGCTGCATGGTTGTCTGGGTTTCCCATCACTCAGAAACAATATCATAATTTTGAAAAACTAAAACGTGTTCCCATAAAGGAAACAGTGGAAAGCCTAGCATTAGAAATGTTAGGACCTTCCAGAAACACTGCACAAAAGGGTTACTCTCCTCAACCTCTGCTCATGTCATTCACCAGGCTGTCTCATCTTTGGGGCTGTTTTTCTCTCATCCTCAGATTCTTTTCTCTTATTGCTTATAAGATCCGAAGTCAAGCCCATTCGGATGTGCCTACATCTGTGCCCCTCATTCTGTATCCAAGATACATCCAAGATTCTTATTGGTGCTGCTTCTTAAAAAACAGCTCATAAAGTATTTCTTTCTCTAGGTTTTACACAGCAAACTGGAAGAGACATGTTGATCGTCTAATTTATCTAAATTAATAACAATTTCCAAATGCATTAGCTTTTAATAATTTCTAATAAGGGTAACTTAAATTATTTGTCATAAAATCTTCCATATTAGTACCGAATGCTAAAAAGTACCATCCAACAAAGAGAAAATATGAATTATCAGATGCATATGAAGCGTCAAGTTTTAAATTCATATCATTAAACCTAATATAACGTGCAGTTGTCAAATATTGAGCTGTTTTCCTTAAATAACATCATGGATATGACTACCTATTGATGGATGCTTAAAGATGCCTCCAGAGTGTGAAAAAATAGCTTTTTTTCCTAAAGAGAAAAATTATATGTCCCTCTAGAAGGTTACTCAATTCTCTCAGCAGTTTTTTTTCTTTCTGCAAAAGCAGATTTTTTTTTTTTTTTTTTTTTTTGGCGAAAGCAGAATGTTAAGTTTGTTCACCCAGAGATGGTAATTTCTAAGTTAATGAGCAACCAGTGGATTGGGTTATTATTTATGAAACGGATTTACGGTATGTTTGTCCACATACATAATATGGTAGGCTGCAGCACCTACAGGCAGAGGCCCTGCCTTATGAAACATGGGTAAGAGTTTGATAGAAGCACCCTCTTCAAATTAGCAATGATAATCATCCTAGTTTTCAATTTTTTCATCTTTCAACTCACAAGCCCTAAGTTCTCAAGCAGAATGTTTTAATTAGAAAACAAGGATAAAATAAAGGGCCATCATAAAAACTATTACCCTAATTGTGTAACTTGAAGAATAATTTCAATATTTGGAATAAATAACATCTAGGTAACCCAGTTCTTAACCTGCAGGAAAAAAAAAATCCATACTATAGTTTGCAAGAAACATGAGGATCAGAGAAACCAACACCAAAATAATAATTAATTCCTACCAGTAGAGATGGAATATATTCCTTAGATGGATGTTGAACCAAAATAACGTTCAAAGGGGGAAAAAAAAGGTCTTCTCTGAAAGAGAACACAATGTCACAATATTTCAAGGTATATTTTCTTCCAGGCTTGTAGCCTTTGAAGGAATCTAGCATGTTGGCAAGCCAGGATGAAATTAACCCAGATCAAATGAAGAAAAACAAAAAAACAATGGAGACTAGCAAAAATATTCTCTATCTCCTTTTCTTACTCTTCTGGAAACTTCAAGCAAATCATCCTGGCTTGATTCTTTTTGTGGAAAACAGCTATTCACTGACAATAGTCAATGAAATATATTGAAAAACAAAATGACTTGTTTTTAATTATTTTAAACATTGTACTATTTATTATGTGAATAACCTTAACCCTTTGCCCAAACCTGAGAGAGGTAGAGGAACACACACGTGTGAATGCAGTGACTGAATGGAAGTGGGTTTGATGATTTAAATGATAATAAATAAATAAATGCCCCAAAGTTAGGCCTTTTTGCCTATATATACATATCCCCATTGGTGACTAATTAAACTTTTCAACAGGAATATTTGGTCCCCAACTACCTCAACTGAACTGCCATATAAAACAGTATCCTTTACATTGTTTTCATAAAAATGGAATTCTTATGTAAGGTTCATAATCTTGTCATTGAGTCGTTGAACAGTCTACATCAGTTGAGACAAAGCATTTATAGAAAATAACACATTATGTTTTTATATCATAGTATTTTAGTAGTCAAGATTCCTTAAATTTTTTATGAAGCTTCATACAAGTCACACGACATGGGTGATGATGCTTCATTATTATCCAAAATCCTTTGGTTGGGTTTTTTTTTTTTTTTTTTTTTTAGTTTTATTTATTTAGTTATTTTTAGAGAGACAGCTTGAGCAGGAGGGGTGGTGGGGAGAGTAAAGGGAAAGAAAGAGAATCTTAAGCTGGCTCTGTGCCCATCATAAACCCCAATTTGGGGCTCAATCTCATGACCCTGAGATGACCTGAGCCAAAATCACGAGTTGGACACTTAACCAATTGAGCCACCTAAGCGCCCATCTGGAATTTTTATTCTTACTGTAATTTGGATTGGTAGTAGAAATAAAATTATTTAGTCCACTTTAAGGGCAAATACAACTTCTTACATTTTCATTAACAGAACTTAACAGTCCCCAAATCCTTAAAAGTTTACATAATTTCAATCGCTAAAGTACCAATTTTATTTTTGAGAACTCATGCCCTTTCGGAAGAAGAATGCTCACGTCAGACGTGGTATATTGCCTACAAGATTATAAGACAAATTTGCTTCTGAGTTACATAATCAACTATAAATTTGTGGAAATTTCCTTTTTGACTACTACCATACATATCCATAGTCTCCAATCCAAAGAAGGATTTAAGGAGAAAGAAGTAATCAATGTGAGTAATTTGTACCTAAATATTTCATCACTAACTCATGGAACAAGAAAAATCCAACATTATAAGTGCTCCACCATATAAATCTACTTAAAATGAAAAAAAAAAAAGGTCTAGAATACAATCTTTAAAGGCTTCCTAATAGCTTTTTGTTATATTCTTTGCTAAACAGGCTAGAGCATTAGGTGTTATTTTGATTGTTTTGTCAATTAATTTCAATGTAAAAATCAGTGTTCTAGGAAAAAATCAAGTAGCTGTTGATTTCTATTGAGTTTTTAAGAGCCAATTTGAGATTTTTGAAATTTTATTTTTTAAGTATATTAAAGTTTTATTTAAATTTTATTAACATTTTAAATGATTTAAGTAATCTAGAGCATCAGCTCCATGAAGGAACTGATGTTTTCTATTCTGAGTACTGATATAACCAAAGCACTTTGAAGAGTGCCTGTAAGTAGTAAGCAATCCATAAACATTTTTTACCATTCTCTGAACTAAAGCCACCACATACTCCACAAAATTTGCAGAAAAGTCATTCATCTCTCTGATCTTGCGACATCAATATACCAATGTTTATTCATCCTACTCAAATTTACTGTACAGATCCAAAGTTTATTCATATTAGTGTTTATAACACAATTCCACCACCACAGGAGAGTTCTAGATAAAAGAAATATATTTTATTACTAAAATGGAAATTCTCATTAGATAATCTCATAATTAAATTCAAAGAATATTTTATTCCTCCAGTACAACTAATTTTTTAATAGTGTCAAGTTTTCTAATAGGTTATATGTGTGAATATGTTTCAAAAAAAGCCAAGAAAATGTATTTTATGTAGGCTTATTTAGTCACAAACCTAACAGTTCACCTATCAGGTATATGGTTTCCTTGTAGGATATGATGATTATTCATATCGGTTAAGGTAATATTGTTCAAAAATGAAATGTATATGCCTCAGACAGCTATATTATATTTTTAAAGCTAAATGTTCCATGCCAATTATTTTAGGACATGCACTATTTTTTTCTTATTCTGGATGTCTTGACAAATTATCATTTAACAAGGTTTATTTAATACTGAGACCATTTCAAAGAAATCGTTTTGATACAGGTTTTTTTATGGCTATATTTTGAGATCATTAGAAACAAAAAATCTCCCTCTTCCTTAATTTTGCCCTCATCCCTAATTCTGACTCCGTTCCTGCCACCAATCTCTGGGGATCCTCCAAATGGCTAAATCACTTATAAAGTTCCAAGTAATAAGTCTAGAAAAGAAATTATCAGGCAACATTCCAGGACGACTGCTATTGGTTTTAATTTGTGTACCAATGGATCTTCAAACAAATAAATGCTGTCCTGTTAATTCCATCACCTCACATTTTATCAGTTTATTGTTCTCCCCCCAAAAAAGCTATTTTGAATAGTATTTTTAAAATAAGTATTATCTGAATGTATTGTTTCCCTTTGGTTCTTGGACAAAAAGAATTGGGTTGGTCACTCTCAACAGTCTGCACCTCTCTTTATATTTTATTTCATTTTACTTTGTATTATTAGCATCTACCCCTGACCAGTGTCCCACATAGAGAGTGTTATCAAATATTTACTGTGTGACCCGAAAAATACTGCATATATCTAAGATACGACATTTTCTTGTGTGTGTGCGTTGTGTTATAGGGCTCATAATTTCTTATATTTTCCCCAGACATTATGTTTTTAAGATCTACTTGGTCTTCTGTTTACTCCTCCAACTGCTTCCTAACGATCCATGACTTGGCGTTTCCATTGCCCTAGGTTACTTTCAGTTGTCTGCCACCAAAATTAGTATCACAGTGACAATCCTCATACTTGTCTCCTGACGTACTTTTTGAGAATTTTTTTGAGAATTGGGGACATCTGTAAGTGCATGTGATTGTGCAGCACATGCACACTTACTGTCACCAAGGAAAGCAAGACTGTCCTATGGAACAGCTGCGTCCACCTGCACGGTACTGGCAACGTAGGCTTTCCTAACCTCCCCGACTCTGGGAAATAATCTCACTTGTCAAACCGACCAACCAAGTGGCAGGAAATAGCTTTGCAGTGTCCTCTGAGGAGGCCTTGAGCATTTCTTCATAGGCTTTTTAGGTATTAGTGTTCTTCTTACCATGAATTATCATTTGGCCTATTTTTCAATAAAAGTCCCGTGTGTGTGTGCGCACATTTGCATATTTCCTTGAGAACTTTTACAATTTAAAAGTGACATTTCAGGAAATACTCCATTTGTTGGATTTTCAATAAGGTGTCCTTTTTTTTTTTTTTTACCTTTTTTTTTTACCTTTTTTTTTAACGTGTCCTTTCTGATACTGAAATTGTTTTCTTTAAATGTAGCAAAATCCATCATATATTTGCATTGTGATTGTCAGCTATCTTTTTCCTTTTTCAGAATTACCTCTTTCAAAGTATATTTTTAATCCAGTTGAAATTCAACAGTGGTCCAACTGTTTTCCACATAATGGCCCGATATTTTCTTGATATAATGAATTAATTTTTTTCAATACTGTTTCCTATTAAACAGTCTATCTTCGCAGCACACAGGGTCAATTTCTGTGTTCTCTAGCCTTATTCCTTTAGTCTTTGTGTCTGTTTTTTCATAAATACCATGTTGTATCTTCAGGCTATATTCTAAATTTTGTAGAGTGAGTCCTCTTCTTTAAAAAAAAAATTTATTTATTTATTCATGAGAGACACAGAGAGAGAGAGGCAGAGACACAGGTAGAGGGAGAAGCAGGCTTCCTGCAGGGAACACGATGTGGGACTCAATCCCAGGACCCTGGGGTCATGCCCTGAGCTGAAATCAGACGCTCAACCACTGAGCCATCCAGGCCTCCCAGAGTGAGTTCTTTTCTTTTATGCTGATTATTATTCTAGGGCTTATTTTTGTCATCTTATTTTATATTTCTATCTGTCACCTCTTTTAGCTCTTTTGTCTTTAGGTAGCTAATCTCCTGATTTGAAAGTTAAGCATATTAATTCTATTCATCTAGTGTCTCCTCTTAATCTTCACTACTACTGAGAACATTTTTAATTTTCTTACAGCCCCCAACACCCACCACCTCATCCCACTGTTATCATCTATAAATTGAGTCTTGGGTCATTTTATATAGAAAATTAGGTAGTAAGTAGGTAGGTATGTACATAGGTAGATATGTAGATAGATTATAGATGAAGAGCTATAGATATATCAACATACAGATAGATAAGATGCACTAAATCTCTATGTGGACAAAAATAATTTTCTTAGTCATTCATTCAATGTCACTTTCAATGTCATATTCAATATCCCCAAATTCATTTTCTAAGGCTTGTTTTTTTGAGTCCTTCCTCTAAGAATAATATAAAAGAGAGCCTTTGGATAATAAACTCTTTGATGGCTTATATCAAAGAATGTTTCTAATTTTACTTTTCCATTTAAATGATGGATTAGTTGAATGGCTAATATTGGTTCTAAGTTCCCTTCCTTCAAAACATTAAAAATATTACTGCGCCATTTTCTTGCATTGAGACGTGCTGGTGAAAGATTCAATGTCATTTTGATTTTTCTTCATCAGTAGGTCTTCTCTTTCTCTATGGAAGTTTTTAGTAGGTTTCTTCCTCTGTTTCTTACTTTGGAGTTCTCGAAGGCATTTCAGTCTGAGATATTTCATTGACTTTTATTTCTGTGCATCCCAGTCATTGCTTCTATAAATATTTCCATCTCTCAATATTTTTCTCCCAGAGAGATCCCCACAAATGTTGGAAATTCTACTTTTATTTTTGAAATATATTTTTCATTTATATTTTCTATTTCCTCATTATTTTTGATACCATCTAGGAAAATTACCACACTTCATTTTCCAGAGTATTACTTTTTTTTGTTGCTATTCATTCTGCTTTACAAAATGTTTGGAGCCTCTACTGCACCTTTTACACTTGCCCTATGCAGAGTCTTTGGTGGGATTGTGTCTATGAGAGACACAAGGGGGGGACATGACAACTAGTATTGCAGTAGTGGTTGGGCACCTCCTTGGATCCAGGCTTGGCTGACAATTAATCTTCACTTACGTTGTAGGCTCTGTCCTTTTTCCAGCATTCTTCCGTGATTATCACTTAGCCCTCGAGTGTCAATGGAGAGGTGTTGAGGAAGGAAACCATTCAGAGGTTGATGGGTATTTTTCTATCTCTTATATCTCTGCTACTCCAGCACGGCGTGATCTCCACCCAGCAGTTGTTCCTTAGTCACAGGCCAGTGCCAATGGGCACTGCTGGTTTCCGCCTCTCAGTTGCAATGGGGCAGGCAAGGAGCTTCCCAAGGGGAGGGAAAAAACACCCAGTAAAAGCTTTCTTCTCAGCAGACCTTCCAACCATGGCCTACTTTGTTGTCAATTTCTCCTCACACCATGACCCAAATAGCTTCTGTCTCTACAGGAGTTTCGGGAGTTTCAAATTATCTGCATCGAGTATAAGACCTAATAACTCTTCACTTTGCTTCTGTGGCATCTCTGGAGTTTGGTTTGGGAAAGATTATTGTCTTCACTATTTCCTCAGAACTGAGAGCTAGGCTTAATTTCTCCAGGTCTCTCTTTCTTTTAATTCACTTTTATCAGTTCTCCTTAGAGGGAGTAAAAGAGGTTTACATAACTGCAAGTCTATTTTTAAATAGTTGCTATTTCTTTCAAATTTTCAGGAAAAAAAATTGCACATAGCATGGATTGAGGCTCAAAAATGTGATTAAGGTCAGAAGGATGTTATATATCACTTAATAATTATTTAGAATTTTAAAATATCGAAGAGTATCCTGAAGTGAGGATGGTAAAGGGCAGGAATAGGATGATGCTCAGAGATAAACTGATTTTCAAGGATAGTTTTTGTATATACAATATAAAAACTTTTTACGTGTTTTGGCATAATGACCTCCATGAGACTGCGTCAAAGTTCCATTAAATGTCCTTATTCTAACTAAGCAAGTCTTATACGTTGATGTGTCTCTGTTTATTGCCTACCGTGAACCAAACACTGCAACGTGCTTTTCCTTATCACTTAGAAAAGTGCTTTTATATACTTTGTCTTGTGTGATGCCTCAGCCTCAAGAAAGGTGAAATAACTTTTAGAACTCGGGTTATTCTGCTTCCAGAGTCTCCACACTTTCCTCTAGACCAAGGCAGAGTGAGCAGAGGTAACTGAGTATAATGAGTAATACAGGTTAACCAATTTCCTCTCTACTTCCAGCGTCCTTATTCAGATTCCAGCTGCCCAGGGATCCCTTTTTGGCCCAATTTGCATGGAAATGACATGTTCACAGACTTTGACATCCACAGACTTATAAAGCCTCACATCCCACACTGTCCCATTCTCATACTTTCTTACTAGATGATTACCCAGCTCATTGGATTTGAGGGAATTTTTAAGTAGATAGTGCATTAACTCACCTCCCTCTCAAAGAGTGTTTAAATAATTATCAGCATCCTCCAATGCCTTAACTCAAGGGAATGAATAATGTGGTAATTTCCAGCTCTCAGACAGGGCTAGTGGGAGAAATGTTTTTGAACCTTGGGGTGTGGGAGTAGCAAAAATCGGGCTTGATATGAGCTGAATCACCCTGTGTAGGCAACTCTGCTCACAATACCCTCACAACCAGTTAGTCAACCTGAACTTATAGGTATGTAGAGGCTCAAGACTCAACTTCAAAAGATGAAAAAATGTCAACATTTTTACAGCCATTGAAAACCGTGTACATTTATATGCGTATTACTGTTACATGCGTTATTCATATAACATACTACTCTGAAGCTTAATTATATCCCAGATGTATTATGAAAGCACATTAACATGTTTTACCCTGTATTATGGGTTCATGTCACATGAAAAGAATTAGGTCAACTAACTATATCAGTTAAAGTCATAACTGAGTTTTTGTTTATTTTTTCAACAAAGTCCTTTCCATGGCCTAAAATGCGCCTATATGATCTACGCCCCAGCTCCTTCCCCATATTCTTTCTCTTGCTCAGCTCCAGCCCCACTGGCTCCTTGTAGCTCCTTGATGGCACCAATAACACTTTGGCCTTCTGTCCTCTCAGCCTGAAACACTCTCGTTCCAGATTTCTTCTGGCACCAGGCCTTCCTTCACGACCCGATCTTCATGGCACCCCCTACCATCCACTCCCTATCTGCACGTCCCTATTTATGGCATACCCACTATCACCATCTGGCAAATGATAAACAATATTTATTTATGCATTTTCTTTCTTTCCCTACTAGAATCTAAATTCCATGACAGCAAAGACCTTGGCTTTTTGGACCACTGTGCCCAGGCAAAAGATTGGAAATGTAATAATTATTTATTAATGAACAAACCAAAAGAGAATTTAACCATGTATATCATAGCATGATTCACAATAGGTAAGATACGAAACAGCCCAAATGCCCATCAGCAGATGAATATATAAAAGAGATGTAGAAAAATACATAATGGGATATTATTTAGCATAAGAAAGAAAGGAGGACATCCTTCCATTTGCAGCAGCATGGATAGACCTTGAGCACTGTCATGCTAAGTGAGATAAATCAGTCAGAGAAAGACAAACGAAGTATGATATCACTTATTTGTTGAATCTAAAAAAAGTCAAATCTTAAAAAAAAAAAAAAAAGAGTAAAACAATGTTTACCAGGGATGAGGAGGAAGGGATAAGATTGATGGTGTTTAAGGGTACAAACCTGTAATAAGTACTAAATAAGCCATAGAGATCTAATGTACAGGATATTGAATGTAGACAATAATATTGTACTATAAGTATATAAATTGATAAATATCATTACAACAGACATATTATAACCTGTGAATGTACCAAAGTAACATGCTATATATATCTCAAATTTACACAATAGTACATGTCAAGTTTATCTAATTAAAAAGAAAAAAAGAACTTCAGAGATCCTAGACTTTGCAAAGGTTTAGAGGAGATACAAAATAAAAATGAATTCCAATCTATAAAATAAAAAATTTAAAAAAGAGAATCTAAGTAAGTTGCAATAGGAATTTTGTAATTCTGAATTCATGCCCTATGAATGAAAATGGCATAATGCTTCTGCAAATGCCTGTATCACATTTTATATGAAATAAAAGACATTATTAAAATCTTTTCTGGCTTTTAACACTTTGTATTATTCTTAATTACTGCTTTTTTTTAAAAGATTTTATTTATTTATTCATGAGAGACACAGAAAGAGAAGCAGAGACACAGGCAGAGGGAAGAGAAGCAGGCTCCATGCAAGGAGCCCAATGTGGGACTCGATCCCAGGAATCCAGGATCACATCCTGAGCCAAAGGCAGACGCTCAACCACTGAGACACCCAGGAGTCCCTTAATTACTGCTTTTAATAGTCAAATGAAGACTGCATTTTTAATCATCTGAACCATGTTTAATTTAAAATATTTGGAGCTAAAAGCATGCCAATAAAATCAACAAGCATTTAAGTTCCTATGTGCAAGTTTTAGGTATTTATTTATATACTATCAGTCAAAAGATCAATAATTGATTATGCTTTGCGATTGAGATTTCAAGTTCTCAGAGTCATTATTAGAACCACATCCTACAGCTGGATGGCAGATGTGGTTTCCATTCTACCACATGAGTCAGGCACAAGAATCACTATAACCTAGCAATCAGGTTAACTATCTCTGTGCCTTTCTTTGCCACTGTAGCAAAAAATTAAACTATCTTGAGGCATTTCTTCCTTCTTGTCAGGATTCTACCCTCTACCTGAGGGTTGTATGCTGTCTAGAAAATGAAGGGTCTCTGATCCTTCATTCTCACTGATGGCTGAGGGCATGCTTGTATTCCTAATTGGCATTTCCCTTTGGGGAAGGTAACATGCCAAGTGCAACAGAAGCTAAGGCTGCCTGACTCATCCTCCACTTCAATCTATCCTTTTGAGTCTTCCTTGAACAAAAGAAACTATAAATACTAAAGAACTCCGTTTATCAAGCTGCATGGAAGCTTGGAAGCCAAGGCAGAGAGTATAAGCAATGAGTTAAAAGCAGAAGCTCACTGGTATTGCCTTTTGCTATGGGCACTTCCCCATTCGGCTTCCTGAATCGTTGACATGAGGATGCGGGTACAGATGCCACATGAAGAGCAAAGGGATAAAAGCCAACACGCTACAGTTGGCAGACGGGGAGACAGAAAGAGCCAAATGACGTTGCTGAACAGCTGCGATAATGCCAAGAACCAGCTACCTATGAATTAAATTTTACAACTAAAAAATACACATCGATTTGTTTTAAGATATTTTAAAAATTCTCTTTTTTTATAGCTGAAAACATCTCTAATGGGAATTCCAGCTTTGGTTCAAAGGATCTTTGTCACAGCGTCCATGCAGCCTAGGACCCCATATCTCTAGGTACATCATTTTCCACAGTTGGCACTGCCTCCCCAGGCTACTGCTAGCTACCCGTTATTCCTGGTAACACTTCAAAGGTGTGCCTCCTTCTCAGCCATGGGGAATTTTACCTTTCCCCAGAGTGAACAGCTCCAGCCTTTTCCCTATGAGCACTTTATTTTCTTCCTCTTTGGAAAGATTCAGCATATTCACTGAGAATGGGACTTTACACTCATTTATTAGCGTCTCTTCTCAAGGATGAAATAGAGGAAGGAGAACATACAAATAATAGTGAAAGGGAATATAAGGGAAGGGAGAAGAAATGTGTGGGAAATATCAGAAAGGGAGACAGAACGTAAAGACTCCTAACTCTGGGAAATGAACTAGGGGTGGTGGAAGGGGAGGAGGGCGGGGGGTGGGGGGGAGTGGGTGATGGGCACTGAGGGGGGCACTTGACGGGATGAGCACTGGGTGTTATTCTGTATGTTGGTAAATTGAACACCAATAAAAAATAAATTTATTTAAAAAAAAAGAAATAGAGGAAGGAATGGAATAGGGAAAGAAGATGCTGATGTCAGGTATTTTTTTCCTATTACTTTTCCCAGTTACACCCTTATAATCTATCCTTTCTGGGGGTAAATATTTAATTTAGTCATCCAAAAACTCCATTTTAAATTCCAGAGTTTGTCTCAGCTACCCATAATCAACTAACTAAATAATGGACATACTCAATATATTGTTGGTTAAGATACCAAAGGACAAACTTCCACATTTCAATTTCCCCTTTGAAAAACAGTTAAAAACATAACCAAAGATTAATTTGAGCTGATGTTGTTACTAGAAATAATAAATTAATAAAATTCCATTTCAGGTCTTTTTGAGCCAACTGAAACCATCTTGAATTCAGAGCCCATGTATTATGTTCGTATGAAATACTATTCAAAAACATTTCTCTTTGTCTATAAATAAGCAGGATTTGATTGCAAAATAGTCAAAAGTGTTGTATTATTTTTTTCCAGTTATAAAGAATATGCTGTTATGTCTTCCATCTTAGAAAAAAATCATTCAACTCCACATCTCCCATCTGCAGTTGCCCTATTTCTTTGTTCCTTTTTGCATCAAATCTCCTCAAAAGAGTTTCTACGTTTGTTGTCTCCAGTTCTTCTCTTCTATTCCCTAAACCTATTCTACTCAGGCTTCTATCTCCACGGCACTAACAAAGCTGATCATGTCAAGATTGCCAATAGTGTCACTGCTAAATCCAACAGCTAGTTCTCACAATTGATTATCTCCTTCTCCATCATTCATTGTATATCTAAGATTTTCAGTTCCATGCAGTCTCTTAGCTTTCCTCCTAACTCAATGTTTTCTCATTCTCAATTGCATTTATTGGTCCTGACAATCTCTCCTTACCTGTTAATGTGGAATCGCCCTAAGAGTCAGTCCTTAGACCTCTCCTCTGGCCTTAAATGCCGTCTTTATACTAACACCTCCCAGATATAAATCTTCAGCCCAGACAGTTTACCTAATCTCCAGGCTTATATATCCACCTGCCTACTTGAAATACACTACACTTGGGTATTCAGTGGAAATCTCATATTTAACATTCATACAACTAAAGGAATTAAAAATTCCTATTGCCTAGGAATGAAAAATAGAATCCGTCAACTTATTTCCTAAGAAAGAAATCCACAAGTACATAAATATAATGTCTACCTTTTGTGCCTACCCAGTTTTTTCAACAATTGAATATTTCATATATTAATATGCATATTAATATGCAGAGTTTAGAAACAATGTTATAAATTTTCCAGAAATAACTTCTGAATTCAGAAGTATTTTGTTTCAGAAGCATTAAAGTTTTCTCTTTTCTCAATCCTATTCTCTTCAATTCAAAAAAATATGCCAAATTATTTCCTAAAGTAGAGTTTTCCTATCTTTGTTCATTTTTATTTCGAAAAAGAGCAATCCCAAAATATTATGTTACTCTTATTGTTAACAACATTGATCACTGCTTCCCCCTTCTCATGCTAAATGCAGACATGTTTTCCACTTTCATAGGATTGTGAGAAATAGCTAAACAAATAATCATGTGACCGTAGCCATTTTTTTTTTAATAGTTTAGAGTAGAAGCTACTCCTAATGTGAAAGAACTAGATGAGGCACTTTTGGGAACTTGGTAATTTTCTGAAGAGTCCTCAATAGACTCGGGATATATCGATACCACAAAGATTATAGTTAACTTTGGGTCATAGTAGTGTGATCCTGCGGTAATCTTGGAATCTCTTTAGCCTATTCTGCAGGATAGAATAGAAATAATATATATTTTTATATACTTCAGGAATTGTGCTAAAAATTTCTAGTCATGGGCACCTGGGTGGCTCAATCAGTTAAGCGTCTGCCTTCAGCTCAGATCATGATCCAGGGTCCTGGGATTGAGATGCATCAGGCTTCTTGCTTGTCAAGGAGTCTACTTCTCCCTCTCTTGGCCCCTCCTCCAGCTCATGTTCTCTTTCTTTCAAATAAATAAAATCTTAAAAAAATTCCAGTCACATTGAACCTGTAAATTACCAAAGATACGCTACTAATTTTTATTTGTCTTTATAAAATGTAAGTACCTTGATCTCTGGAGAGAGTCTGTAAATAAGAAAATCCTTTGAAAGTCTTTTCATGTTGATGCTCGGATAAATATGAAAGGAAGATTTCATTATCTTTAAAGGCAATTGGAAATGGGTTTAGAAACTGTTGCCAACATTTTGTTCAATAAGATCTACCACAAAGAAAAATCAATACTAGAGAACAAAAAAAAAATCACAAGCTGCCACACAATTTGTAGAAAAAAAATCAATGAAAATATAATCATAATCATAATAGAAGTTCATATTTAGAGCTGAATCTTTGTTCACAAAAGTGTACTAGGCATATTATATGCATCTTCTCATTAGGACTCATGACAAAATTATGATGTAGGTATCCTTACCAGTTGACAACTTTCTATAAAATTTAGTGTTTAAATTACTTGTCGGAAGACTTATAGCTAGTAAAGGATAAGAACAAGATTCCAACTAAATTTACTTTGCCTCTAAACCCCATTTTCTTCACCATAGGTCAAGGAGATCTATCTTTACTGGGTTTATCACAGCACAATGGGACCTCATTACTTGTGCAGATTCTGGGGATGGGGCCCCAGAGGAGATCTGTCAACTGAATTTCTGGTCCTGGGAATTAACTCTGGCATTTGCTGTTGAAAGGATGAAAGAAATATATAAAAGGTTTAAAATACTATGACTGCAGAGTCTGTGGCAAATTGACGTTAGACCTAGACTGGTGTCGGTGTCTGAGAAGTTCCAGGCCAGTGAATGAGGCAGGACAGCAAGGGATCCAGGGACAATGATTAACACGGTGTCTACTGTATCCCAGACACCTTGTGAGACTCTGGATACTGAACAAAGGAACTAAATAAAAAGAACCAATAGCTGACTCCTTGGCAGGTAAAAGGAGCCAGATGATAAAATGTCTTAAATGGCAAGCTTGAGATTTTGTGTTTTATTCTGACACTGATAGATGAATAACGAGGGGAGAACACGGGAAGATATGAATTTCAGGAAAATCAGTCTAAGTAACAGTTCAATTTTCAAAAACGCGTGTTAAAATTCTTCTATGAGCCCAGTAATATGTCAGGCATGGAAATGGGGTGATGAATGCCTGCCAGGGGAAACCCAAGGGTCAGTGTCCAGAGAAGGAATGAGTCTAACTCATTCATCTCATCATATTCCTTGACAGTAAAATGAGAAGAGTTGAATGGCAGCCACTTTATCAATTGATTTATAGTCTCCCCCACCCCCGGTCAATTTAACCACCTGAGAAAGAGGGGACTTAACTGTTTCAAGAAAGGAAAGCAAGCAACTGAGTTTTAATAATTTTTAAATAATTTTTAAATAATATTTATATTATGAAAATCTTCTAAAGATCTATTTCAAAATTATAGTTAAGTCACAGAGTGACTGGAATTCCTCCCCCACGCCTTCCCGTCTCCTGTAAGTCCTCCAAGTTGTTTTATTGTGATTCACAACTTCATACTATCTACTGAGGAACTGTCAAAAACCAATCGTGCCAGCTAAACAGGCAAGGAAGGTGAAGATTATTGCAATAGGACTCAAGACGACTGCAATAAGGAAGAAAGCCAGACTTCAACTCTGTTAAAACACAAGCAGGAGAGTTTTAGGCACTGGGGTGAGGGAGAGGAAAACTACTGGAGGACATCTGGGGGGAGGTCGGTCAGTGGGGTTGGGCATTCACGGAAGTTAGGCTCCTGTCCTCCCACAGACGCTAGCGGATAGGGTCCTGTCCTCATGGTTATGTTTTAAGGGAATGGCTCCCTGGCACCTGAGAAAGACATTCTTGGGTTGTAACTGGCAAGTGCTGGAAGAAAATTTATACTTCCAAGGGACAGAGAAAGAATTTACAACATCAAGTTTTCTAAAGTAAATGCTCTAAGAAAAGGGGCCTCTGGTCAAGAAAAAAATAAGTCTAAAGTTTAGTCAAGTGGAGGAGAATGTTAAGGCATCTTGGTCATAGCTGCCAGTGGGTGATTCAATAGTTTTTGGGTAATACGTAGCCTGATATCTAAACATGATAAAAAAAACATATTTGATGGGACATGGCTCTCTAGTGGACCATGTATGTCAGAGAATGCTTTCTAAGTGTTAATTCTGTGTCCTTTTCTAGGTGTCCAATAAACTACATGTCAATTCATGGGCATTCGGGACCAAGGAAAGCTATTATTGAAGGCAAATTGTCTTCTTCCACCTTAATATTTTAACACTTAATGTAATGGTTTTTCTGCATAGAATTATTGGTTCCAGAAACATAAGTAGAGAGATCTAAACGTTAACAATTTTGATATTGGAAAAGAAACCTTATAATGATATTTGCCCTAGGAATCTCATCTGTGTCATTAAGAAGTTGCACATTAAAAAGCGGTATGTTCTCAGTAGTATTTCGTCATTATATTTTGCTCTTGCAATAAATCAGACCAAAAGCCTGTGCAAATATATTTTATGCAAATAAAAACAAAATAAAGCCAGGAGTATTTTGCATTTTGACAGTCATTAGTTGACTCTGAAAACATTTAACCTTAATATTAATGTAAAGGAAGAATTTTTTTTTTGTCAAAACTGAAAGAATAAAATAAAACAAGGCATCTAAGAGAAAGTTACTAACTTCATTCTGTGCTGGGGAATGTAAAAATCGCCAGTCTTTTCTGACTCCTTGTTATGCAATGCAAACCTTTCAAAATCTCCGTTGAAAAGAACGCCTAGCTCTTTTGTGACAGACTTATTCTAACATGGTTTATGAAGCAGAATCATAGAATCATTTCTTTATCTTTGACTTGTCTTTTTGCTTATTTCACACTAAAAGACCTTGGTTGAGTCAATATTCAGTCTTTGCTACTTCATCTCATGCTGTTTCTTCCTGTATATTCAGTTGTGTGTATGAGTAGGTTTTTTAATCACTATTATCTTAGATTCTGGACATTTCTACCAGCCATCCTTCCAGAATTTCTATAATTTTCTTAAGCTTCTTGCCAGCCCAAAGTGAGAAGGAACAGCCAGCGCAACAGGAGGGAAGACCATGGAGAACATTTAAAAGAGTGCCCTTGTTTCCAGAGAAGCCAAGTTACTGACACCTGTGAGCTCTTGAGGAAAAAAAAAAATATATATATATAATTTATAAATATAAAAATATATATTATAATATATTTATAAATATAATATATATACATATATATATTTGCAATGATTCCTTAGGGACTGACTTCCTGCTTAATTTTTTGCAATGAATTTACAGCCTTTGGTTTGGTTTGTTTTGGTTTCGATCCACAAATTATAGCTCCTTTGGGCCATTAAGAAAGAATTGGCTTTATGTAATCTGAGACCACTGGTTAAAGAAAGGTTTCAGGGACTGCCACATTTAAATTAAATTAAGAATCCTTTTCATATGGTGCTTATTTTTAGCCATTTCATGTCACTATTTACTCTTAATAAAAATATGAATATTTCACCTCATTCCAAAGTATTTAAATCATGTGCTGGGACAACTCTCCTGGGCTTATAGGAAAATTTATTTCCCCTTTAAAGAGTTACTTGATTTTGAGTTACATGGAATGTCCTTATCTCATTTTTTTTACTATGAGAAATGTATTGAAAAATGAAGATGTAAGTTCTACAGGTTTACCATACATGCACACTATTGTACAAACAATAATACATCAAATTTGATTCCAAATTTGAAATCTGGCTCACAAAATGAAAAACGGGATTTCCTGATAAGGATACTTAGCTAGCCTGCTAATAATGACTATCTAAATTGAGGAAAGCAGAGACATGATATTAATAAAATTTATTATATCTATAATCCTTCAACTCTTGCTAATTTAATCACACACATAAACTTACTCTGAGAAAAATAATATTTTTTTAAAATTGTAGTACAGCTAAGAAAATTATCCTGATAATGTCACTTTCACTGGTCGCTGATGACATGTAACATAATATGACTATGGGAAAGTAGCTCTTAAAGTACGGTCGTAAGAATTTTTCCATACTCTGTAAGCCAATAATGCCATTTGGGGAATAATTTTTGAAAAACCTTCCCTGTCAAAAATTAAAATAAAAATGTATCTACAGAAAATGGTCAATGCTTCTTGATTTATAATAGAAAACAGGAAAAAGAAATAGGAATCCTACATAGCTGAGGGAAATGAATATATAGAGAACATTAACCTAATGGGATATTATGCATCCTTTTTACATTCTAATTGCGAAAACAATATACCTACGTGCAAAATATTTATTTAGGAAAAAACCCTATTCCTTTATAGTAATTTCCAATCTCTATTGTACGTTAGTCCATGTCAGACGGGAGAAACACCTGTGGGGTGTTTGTTCTGTTGTTTGTTAATAATATATTTGCATATTTTAAAAATCATATATATGCCTAGGCCTCATCCCCAGGGATAATTTCTAAAGGTTTAGAACTGAGCACAGCCTCATGTATTTTTAAAGGACACCAACAGTTTTTCTGGCGCAGAGCCTGGGATGGACCCGCTGGGTGGACGGGAGGTGCCGTGGTCACCGTGAGACCCAGGTGCTTCCCTGAGCAGCGTGCGTGAGGAAGCGTGAGCTGAGGCCAGAAAAGTAACGGGCCAGACAGAAGCAGGACCGAAATGATAGGCCAGATACACACATGGATGCCCACACACACACTCTGTGCTAAAATCATAAAATGAGCTTAACAAAAGGGGGAAAAAAGGCAAATCGACAAAATGAAACCATTTGGGTTGTGGAGTAGAAAATTATGGCATTATGGCTGTTTTTTTTTTTTTTTCTTTTATAGAAGCTTTTCTTGTGTTTCATTTTTTAAAAAATATTGTATTTTTATTTATTTTTTAAAGATTGTATTCATTTATTCATGAGAGACATAAAGACACAGAGAGAGAGGCAGAGACCCAGGCAGAGGGAGAAGCAGGCTCCATGCAGGGAGCCCGATGTGGCTCCATAGCAGTTATTTGCTGTCTGGGGCACCTGAGTGGCTCAGTAGGTTGATTGTCCGACTGGGTTTCAGCTCAGGTCGTGACCTTGCAGTAGTGGGATCAGGTCATGGGGCCGACGTGAGACTCGATCCCGGGACCCGGGGTCACGCCCTGGGCCCAAGGCAGGTGCTAAACCGCTGAGCCACCAGGGCTGCCCAAACATATCATATTTTTAAAGAGAAAGAACCTGCTGGTGAATAATCAGCAACATATTTACAGCTGGAAATGAAACCGCAGATGCGTAAGTGACCTGGGGGTTCCCTGGGAAGGCCTCGGGAAGGTGGGTTAGGGCCGTGCTTTTGCTGCCCACAGAAGAGGGACCAAATGAAACCGTGAGTGTGACCCGGGGTACCCACCCGCCACCCGGGAGCGTGCTCTCGATGTTTAGCCAACGAAGCCCAGACCTGTGTCCACACAATAGCCTCACCCAGTATGTGCAGCAGCTTTATTTGTGCGTATCAAGACTTGGAAGCAGCCAAGATGTCTTTTAGCAGGCGACCAACTGCAGGATGTTCAGGAAGTGGCTCGGGAGTCAGCCCCGAAAGGAAGAGGCTGGGGAGCCTCCAGTGACCCGAGCGAGGCCAGCACCTGACACTCCAGGGGAGCCAGCCTGCAGAGGCAGGAAGGGCCGGTGGCTGCCACCATTGGGGGAGGCAGGATGAGCAGGGTCGCAGGCCGTGGACGCCTCCTTGCGATGCTGCAGATGTGGCTGCGTGTCGCCGTCCACTTACCAACATGTGCAGGGCCTACACCGCCAAGATGAGCCTCCCGTGCACCCTGGGCCTTGGGTCACGGTGACATGTCCTCGTAGGTTCACGAATGTTGTGGCCGACATGGACGGTGCCCTTGTGTGGGGCCAGAGGGAAAGGGGAGGCCTGTCCATTCCTCCCTCAGTTACTGTGGACCTACAGCTGCTCTCGGCAGGAATCTCTTCTTCCTAATACAGTTGGCATCAGTGTATGTGGGATCTAGATGAGGTGGCCGCAGCCTTGGAAGGTCTTGCTGTTCCGGTGCATATTCAGGGCCCTGGGTGACTCTCCCTGAAGCCCCTGACTCCTGGTTTCTGCTCGGGTCACGGCCTGGGGTTGTGGGACTGAGCGCCCGACCCCATCAGGCTGGTGCGCAGCGTGGGGCCTGCTAGGCACTCACTCTCCCTCTCCCCGCGCCCCTACCCCATTCCCAGGCACACGCACTCACTCTCAAATAAATAAGCCTTTTTAAAAGTGCATATAAGGGAAAGGGGGGAACTGAGTGGGGAAAATGAGAGGAGACAAGCCATGAAAGACTCCTGACTCTGGGAAACAAAGGGTTGTGGAAGGGGAATTGGGTCGGGGGACGGGGTCACTGGGTGACTGGCACCTGACAGGATGAGCACCGGGTGTTATGATATATGTTGGCAAATTCAATTTAGATTAAAAATAATGCATATTCACTGGTTCATCACTTTGAATGACAGTATGATAAAGAAAAAAAATCAAGTCATAGTTATTCGATAAAATTATTTAATTTTTAGACAATAATGAAAAATATATCTTTGAAACAGAGTTAGTTTAGGGGAGAACAGGAAATTACTAAATTTAGGATCAATATTAATGATACCTGATGGGCACTGAGGCGGGCACTTGATGGGATGAGCACTGGGTGTTATTCTATATGTTGGCAAATTGAACACCAATAAAAAATAAATTTATTAAAAAAAATTAATGATACCGAATCTATGGTAGAGAAAATTAATATACTAAAAAAAAAGAAAATTAATATATATCTATAGTTTAATAATGTTCATGAATTTAAACAATTAGTTGGATTTTGGCAGGGGCAATTGGAAGGGAGACAGTTTTTGTCGGTAAGGGAAAATTTTAAGCCGCATATTTTAATCATCATAAACGGCTAGGGATTTCAATATTTTAATAGATTCATTTAGCTCTAAATGTCTTCTAGCACGTTATAAATCCTCCAGAGTCCCCACTTTATAATATTGCCTTTGAACATATTCATTGTCTCTTTCCGGGAGAAGTTCACTATTGCCATTCCATTAGCCTGCTTTTTATTTATTTCAAAGATGAAAATGAGTACCTTCCCTTTTCATTCACTACGATTGAGTCTTGATTTTTTTAATCAAACTCTGATGGCAATTATCATGCATTAAAATGCATTCTTGGGATCCCTGGGTGGCTCAGTGGTTAAGCATCTGCCTTTGACCCAGGGCGTGACTCCGGGGTCCCGGGATCGAATTCCGCATGGGGCTCCCTGCGTGGGGCCTGCTTCTCCCTCTGCCTGTGTCTCTGCCTCTCTCGTGTGTCTCTCATGAATAAATAAATAAAATCTTAAACAAATAAATAAAATAAAATAAAATAAATAAAATAAAATGCATTCTTTCCCCCTTCTTGTGCATTTTTCCTCTTTACAACAGCCCTCACATTCTGACACCGGGGGTGGCATCTAGGCGTGCCCCCTTTAGGGACTCAGCTGCTCAGCAGACACTCAGCTGCACAGGGCGATTTGAGCCGTGGGGGGCAGGGGAGGGCAGCGCAGAATCTGCCAACCTCGCTTCTCCTTCTCGGTCTACACTTCCCTGAATCCTGATGGGTTCCCCCAGTGCGGAGCCCCCAGGACGAGGGCGTGTTAGCTCCGTGCAGCCTGCTGCCCCAGAGGGGCCCGCACCCGACCTCCAGCAGGCCACACACCTGCAGCAAGAGGCGGTAATGGTCCGACCCTGAGAAACAAGGGTGGGAGGAGGATCTGCAACAACCATTTATGCAAACAGCTCGGCCTCCCTGATCCCTAACTCCCCATCAGTAAGCGGGCAGCGGAGCACAGTCACTCCCAGGGCTGCGGTGCAGACTAGGTCGGACGGCGTAAGTGAAAATCCAGTATGAGTCATCAAGTGCCCGACAGATGCTGGGGGACATCGTGACTCATAGTTTTGGGTGTCAGGGCCATGGGGCAAATCCAGGCCGTGGACGCCCCTAGCTACGCGGCCAAGACCCGAAGGAGAGTGAGAGCTGCGTGTGTCAGCCCTCGGAGCCCAGAGCCCCCGTGTTGTGTGAGACTGCTGCTTGGGCACCAGGACACCAGGGGACGTACAAAGAGTACAGCCTCGTGAAAACCCCACAACCAAGAGGAAAGCCAAGAAAGGAGCGTGAATAATGTGACCAGACAGGATCCAAGTTTGTCCCCAGCTTAGTTGCCTTTTATTCTTCAGTTGAGCGAGTTACATGTCTCCCCGTTGTCCCCAAGGCCATGCATGCACCTCGACGTGTCCACAAAAGGCCCACGACACAGGGGTTCCTAACTGGGCCATACAGTGTATTTGGAATCCTGGGGAACGGACTGGCTCTGCAAACATTGGTTAAGCGAGATGAAGAATTCTTACAGTTTTGACTACAGCGATTTCAGAGACACGTATAAGCTTCGTTTGCCACAAAACTCACACACACAAAAAATAATAATAATCGGTTAAAGAATATCTCTTTTATGCAAAATATACATTTTAGGATATAATTTGATTAATACTCTACTATATACTGACATTACTCCTTGATCATTTCATAAAAAAATACTCTCATCGCCAGAATTTTATCTTCTGTAATATTTATATTGAGGTAACAACGACAAGACCCAAACCGTGAATGATGTTGGCCAGTGTTTTGTTTTTTTTTTTTTTTAAGTCGTAATGAATTTCTGGCACTCCACGAACACGCAACTGCAAATAGCTTAGTTCTGGTAAGTAGGCACTGAAAACTTCACCACAAAGACAAGCTGATCACATAAGTGGCTTGTACAAAAAGAAATGACACAGTGGATGCTCGTGGATCTAACGCGGGACAAGTCAGGGGAGTGGAGACACCTGTGGCCGCTGATGTCACGGCCACGTGACCCTGGGCACAGTCCCTGCAGCCCCGGGGCCTCTTCGGAGCTGCAGACGGTGGTCGTGGACCGGTCCCCCCGCCTTGGCATGGGCCTGGGCCCTGCACGGTGGTCGTGCCCTTGGGTCCCTGCCGCCTGGGCTTGGGCCTGGGCCCTGCACGCATGTGGGTGGTCATGCCCGCAGGTCCCTGCGGCCTGGGGGTAGGTGTGGGCACTGCACGCGTGTGGGCGGTTGTGCCCTCAGGTCCTCCGGCCTTGGTGTGGGTGTGGCCCTTGCACGGTGGTCATGCCCTCGGGTCCCTGCAGCCTGGGCCTGCATGTGGGCCCTGCATGGTGGTCGTGCCCTCGGGTCCCTGCGGCCTGAGCGTGGGCCCGAAGCCCGCCCGTGCACGCGTGTTGGTGTTCACAGCTGTTCCTCGGCTCCTGGCCCGTGTGCAGCACACCACGATGTCCATGGGGGGGAGGGGGGGCACCCACGGAGTCCCAGCTGTAGCTCCTGTCCAAGGTTTCCGCCCACGGCCAAGACCCGGGGGTATCCCAGCGCACCCGGGGGCGTCAGGGCACCTTCAGCAGCAGAGGTGGGTCCTGGGTCCAGGTGACCCCCTGGCCGTTTCCTGGTAGTCAGAAGTCCACGGTAGATTCTGCACAGCACCACGGCCAACGGTAGACTCTGCACAGCACCGCGGCCAACGGTGGACTCTGCACAGCACCGCGGCCAACGGTGGACTCTACACAGCACCGCGGCCAACGGCAGCAGCGCTAACACTCGGCTCCTCCCCTCGCCCCCGCGCCCGGTGTCGCCAGCGCTCCTCGTGTGACGTCATGCCGCCCTCGTGTGACGTCAGGGCGGGGCCGGGCGGGGCCGGAGAGGGCGCCTGGTCGCAGGACTGGGCGGGCCGCAGCCTCGGGGACCTGCCCCCGGAGCCGCCGCGGCCCCCCTGCCCCTTGTGCCCCGCCCCGCGTGCACCGTTGCTCTGCAGCCCGGGGGGTCGCGGGGTCACCTCCTCGTGCCCGGGTCCCCGCGGGGTGGGCGGGGGGCACAGTGAGGGCGGCCAGAGGGGTCCGCGGGGCCGGGGGCGCGGGGGCCGCAGGGGTCATGGGGGTCGCGAGGTCTGCAGGGGCCTCAAGGGCCTGGGGGGGTCACGGGGGTCGCGGGGGTGCAGCAGGGACCCCGGAGGTTGTGGGGAGCCCTGGAGTTGCGAGGGCCGCAGGTGTCACTGAGATCGCGGGGGTCATGGGGGTCGTGGGAGCCGCAGGGTGCAGCAGGGGCCGCAGGGGTCACAGGGTTCGCGGAGGTCACGGGAGCCGAGGGGCCACGGGGGCCGCAGGGTGCAGCAGGGGGCCGTGGGGGTTGCAGGGACCCAGGGTGCAGCAGGGGTCACAGGCGCTGCGGGGGCCGCAGGGTGCAGCAGGCTCCGCGGGGGTCGCAGGGCTTCAGGTGTCACGGGAGCCGCGGGGGTCACGGGGTTACGGGATCTGAGGGGTCGCGGGGGCAACAGGGTGCAGCAGGGGGCCGTGGGGGTTGCAGGGACCCAGGGTGCAGCAGGGGTCACGGGCGCTGACAGGGTGCAGCAGGCTCCGCGGGGGTCGCAGGGCCGCAGGGGCTGCGGAGGTCCAGGGTGCAGTGGGGGGTCGCGGGGTTTGCAGGCACCCAGGGTGCAGCAGGGGTGCACGCGGTGGCGGGGCCCACCCTGCAGCGGGCCGGGCCACGGCACTGCGGCCTCGGTGCTGCTCACCCGGGGGCTCCCGCGCCCCCACCTTGTCTACACCGCCTCGCCCGTGTGTGCAGCAGAGAGGGGGGCAAGGGGGGGCAGGACCCGGGTCAAAGTCATGAGCGTCTTGTCGAGGCCTTTCTGCGCCCCACGAGGTCGGCTGCGTGCAGTGGGACAGACCGTAGGACGGACACACAGACAACGTGCAGGACGGGCCGCCGCTCAGACGCTGCCTGAAAATCTGACCGGTCCTGCGGGTCGGGATGGGAGCCTCCTGCGAACCATGATGATCTTTGATGTTTGCACAAAAACCAATCGATCGAAATAAAGAAAGGGGTAAAAGGAAAAAGACACGAGAGCTTTGGGTGATAGTTGGCACTTTCCCTCTGAAAAGGATGACAAATCCGGGATTAAAAAATAATGATTATTATATATATATGTAGGACTGTAGTGCCAAGCGGGGGCTGCGGTGACACCGTCCTGTATCCTGCCCTCCCTGAGCCCTTGAGAGATCTGGCCTCAGCGCGTGTGACCAGTAACAACCTCTTGGCAGTTATCTGGGCACAAACATCCAGAAACATCGCCAGTACAGCATTTTTGAAGAAAAGTAAATCAAGACATTATTAAAGCAAATATTTCTTTCAAAAAATTAGGGAGAAAAAAAAAAGAAACGAAACGAAAAAGATGCCAAGGAGAAACTGGCCCTTCCCGCCCCACAATTGCACACGCAGGACAGTGGACCAGGGCTTGCGTGTCAGCAGGATGGCGGGTGCACGGACACGGATCCTGAGCCATCCACTTCCCCAGGCTCTGCGACCTGGCTCTCAGGCGATGGAGACAAGGCGGTCCGTGCAGATGAGCTGAGCAAGGTCATGTGGTGTGCGATCAAGATAGGATCCCAAACGTCTTCCGAATGGTTTAGGGTCCCGAGAAATGAAGGTCCAATGACGTGATGGGCATTTGGAAGCACACGGTTAAATGCATCTCCCTGAAGACAGGTTTATGTGTCGGTGCTGGCCGGTGTGACCCCGACGGTCATCTTATTGCGAAAGGAGACCGGGGCCGTTAAGGTGGAGGAGTAGCACTACTGTAGGAGATCTGTAAGCCGGGGTGAGATGTGTTAGCTACCCGAGTGGCGTCTCTGACTTCAAATAGCAGTGTCATGCAGGATTTAAACTGTGTCTAATGGAGCCTGGAGTGACTCTACGTTTAATTCTCTTCGAGGAGGGGTAACCAGCACGTGAATCCGTACACCTTAGCCGACTGCTGCAGCTTGGTTTACAAAATAGATGGGATGGGAGATCGGGAGCGCCTCAGAGGACAAGGAGAGTTGTAGGGTGATGTGACTGGAGACAGCCTCAGAGCATTGCCTGCCAAGCCTGCTATGTTGTTTAAGCTTCGGGACTTTTCATATCCTTTCATGAAAAAATGCACAGACATCAGTTGAATCCAACCAGAAAACAGACACAGACAAACAGTACCATGCAGGATAATCAAAAGTGCTATTTCGAGTTCAAGGAAGAATTTTTTTTTAACAAAGAATTCGATATTGAGACCATTTGTAACTTAAAAAAAAAATAAAGCTCACTAGAGCTGTCGTTCCCAAAAAGATTAAATGAGCTATCGCAAATTATAGTTGTAATACTTCAAAATGTATTCTTTCCCAAATTATACTTTGCATTGATGTGATTTTGGCATATGGAATACTAGAAATCTTTAAAGAATTAGGCAAAGCAAGTTAAGTAAGATATAAATTTGGCTAATATTTTTACATTTCAGAATATGCTTCTGAAAAACAAATGGGCTGTTTTTTCTTTTCATTTTTTATTATTTACTAAGCTAGTCAGCTAACGTAATATATTTGGCTAATATATTTACATTATGGTTCTGAAAAACAAATGGGCTGTTTTTTCTTTTCATTTTTTATTATTTACTAAGCTAGCAAGCATGATTAACTCCAAGAAGACAGCGTTTTGTTTTGTTTTTTTCTTAGCATATTTAGTCTTCCAGCTTTATACGGCTAAATGGATGATTCTTAAATAATGGCATTGGATGCCATTATCTAGGTGATGCGGGATGAATGCCTAATTTTAGTTCCTTGGATTAAAAAAAGAAAGGAAAGGAATATAAAAGAAAACAAATGAAATAGAAGTTGCCTTATACTTTCAGCATGTAACGGTCTGAACTTGGTTACAGGAGGTTTGCAGTTGGCTCCGCTGCCGGGAACCGAGAGCCATTTGATCTCGATTCACTTTGTCGTTGTATTATGTCGCATCCTAGTCGTGGATGCGTGACAGTCGTGGAACAGAACAGGAGATCTGCCCCCTAAGCTTTCACCCAGCGGTTTTCCTCCAGGCCCCTCTGGAAGGGTCGTGCACCTGCTACTTACTAGAAAAGGTCAGAGGCGGGAGGACGGGGCGAGCAGCACGCAGTACAGCCCGACGTGACCGGTCGTACGAGCAGGACAACTATGGACAAGCAGTCAGGAGGTCAACGTTCCGACCGGCCCACTGGAAAATGTGCCGCAGAGCAAGGTGAGACCCTCGGCTGTTAGGCAGTCAACGCGGGGCAAAGACAGACAACCTGATGGACTTTGTCGCCCCGTGACCCAGGGCTCACCCCGCTGCTCAGCCCTCAGGGGCGTGATGGCCATGCAGGAAGGAGAGTGGGCCTCTGCTGCTTCCCCGTGCTCCTCCCAACGACCCCCTTTCCTGACTCTGTTTCCCAGAGCAGGACACACCGGGTGAGCTAGTGATCTCTAAGGGCCCAGGAGCAGCCTGGGCGAGGACTGCAGCACCTGGTCCCTGCAGGGTGGAGCTGCCCCGCGTGGGCACAACCCTCCCTGCTCGCATCTGTGAGCTCTCCGCATGCTGCATGTCTTCTCTGAGCTTTCGCTGGTGGGAATTTGTGCCACCCGTTAACTACAGTACGTGCCCAGGACACAATTTCTGCTAGTGAGAGAATTATCTGCCCATGTGCTTTGTTAGCATGCGGAAAGACAGAACATGGGAGGTGAGAGCTATTTCATCCTACTCCAGTGGATGATGGGATACTTAATAAGAGGATGTCTTAAATAATTAATAAAAAATTGCAGATAATTTATCCTTACATAGGGACCTCCATGCGCCTGGAGAGCTAGTTGTTACGGCTCTTCCGTAAAGTGATTGGCAATATGACTTGGGGACTTATAGAAAGAATAATTCATCCTAGTTGGCCATGTAATCTAAAAATGCAAACTACACTATAAACATTGATTTGGTTTGATTAAAAGCAAAATGGTGAATATGCATGAACCAAAGAGGTTGTGAAGCTTATAAATCATTCATCCTTATAAAAATTTACACAACCTCCAAGATCCCTCCAGGACCTCCAGAAAGGTAAAGATTTGCTTGGCAGGTTTCTATTAATTACACTAGGTATATGTAAATCTTGGTTGCCATTCTAAATGTTCAGTTATTTTCCTGAAATACAGGTTTCTACAGAAAAATTATCCATTCTGTTTACAAGTTCTTTTACTTTTAGAAACTATAATTTCAGTGTTCATTTGAAAAGACTTCCCTTCTAATTTAATAACAAGTATTTAATTAGTAAAATTATGAGTTATTCTTTTAAATATATATATATAGTTTTCATTTTGCAGGTTGATTTGTGCTAGAAAATTTGATAAGGTTTTTGCTTAAGCAGACTTTTATTGAGTGGAATGGTTAAAAATATAATTCATGAGAATTAACAATGTTGAACCGAGTTGGAATTGGCATCTAAATACATAGTGTGCATTTTATATGGTTCTTAAGAGCATGTGCTTGTTTGGGGGTGATATTGAAACTGCTTCTCCGTGTACTATCAATGGGTACGTTTTTGTGTATGAAAGATGATTTTGTAAAAACTTCTGCATAAATAAAAACATAGGTCCTAAATGCTGGGAGTTCACTCTCATAGGGAATCCATAAATTTTCTTAATGTAGGACCAACTATACTCATACATGTTGGTAGAAAAAGAATTCAGTGGGAATCTGGCAATTTCTTTTCATCTTTCTTTAGAACTCTAAAAATCAAATCAGTAGAGATGCCAACTTGAAAGATAAAAAAGGGATCCTATAGGAAATAAATGTCTGAATAAGAATAAGAGGAGAGATCTATAATCTCCATAGAAAAGATCAAAAGAAGAAATGAATGGATTCCTGATAAATATAACAAGACAACACACTAAAAAAATTAAGTGAGGTTAACCCAAAATGCTATGAGGCCTCGGGGGGGGGGGGGGGGGGGGGGAGGCAGAAGCACAAGGTATAAAAAAAACTAAGCAAAAATTAACAAGGAAGTTGATTATGGTGAGAAATGACAAAGAATAAAAGCCCATAGATGAATTTTCAAGGATACGCTTATTGATAAAGAGAATTTTGCGTTTGTGAAATAACATTTCACGTATAACTTTTCCATACAAACTAAATATCTCATTAATTGCTTTGCTCAAGAAACGTTGCCATTTTACAGAAAAATTCTCTATGATATAAAAGTCTATAAATATAAAAATCCTCTATAATTCACAGTGCTCTATAATTTGCGAAGTACTTTTTTCTTATATGATATCCTTTGACAGTTTAGAATTCATAGTATCATCTAACAGCGGAAGGAACAAATTTTAGCTAAGTTCTTAAACATGCAACAGTTAGTATAAATACTGCATGTGATACGTTTTAAGGTGAAGCTCAAAAATATATGTCAATGTAACCACATACTACACAGAAATACATATATACATATGCATATATATACATATAGTGAGTAAAGATAATGTAGTTAAAAATATAATGTTCTATACAAGAAATCATTAGTCATATGCTACGATCATTATTTAATGTACGTATATATATCTCGCTCAAGTACTATGATAGGACATGAACGCTTCGTAAAACATTTTAAAAATTGTTCTAGCTCTTAATATTTAAATGTATAAAAATACATAAAATTAGCAAACAATCGATTAAGCCTATTCAGATCACTGAAATACATTTTGGTGCAAATAATAGATGCAGAGGAATGGAAGTGATCGAAGCGAAGCGGGGCATTTAAAACATTACGTACTGAGGAAATAAAAGGCTAGTCTCGCTCCTCTTTAGAGACTCAGGGGCGTGAGACAGGACGGACAACACAAAATGTTCGGGAGCAGTGAGAGAGAAGCACAGTATGGGCAATGGGACGTTTCAAAGAGAGAAGACATCACAAAATAAACACTTAAGGCTTAAAATGTTAAAGCGTTCAATAGAGAGAAACTGCAATGAATAGCAGAGAAGCGCAGAGTGTTCCTAAAAGGCAGTTGCGCCGGTGTGAAAGCTTTGGGGTGGCTTTGCATGAATACTCAGTCCCTTGCATCCCGAGGCCCGACCAGAGCCTCTGGTCGGTCAATGAGCAGAGAAAGCACCAGGGCCAGAAGCCACTGGGATCGTCAGAGTGGGAGGCGACAACGAGGCATCAGCCCTGGGACAAGGGTGCCTGATAGACGTCACAGGACCGTTTCTTAAGGGGGGACAAAAGGGTCCCATTGTCCCGGGGCCTCGTAAAGTTCACGCAAAACAGAAACAAAAAAGCAGCACCTGGGGCACAGGCATGACCGTGGCATAATCTAGAAGCCTGGGAGCTCGGGGCGGGGTGGAGCGTCGATGGGCTTCTGAACCAGGATGCCAGCCCACAGAATGTATTCACTCAACAAGTATTTACTGAGTGTCTTCTGTGTGTCAGGCACAGGTTAGTGGGGGTCAGAGGTAGTAACGGACTTAACACTATTACTGTTGTCTCGAAAAGGAATCCTGTAGCAGGTTTTCTGGGTCCGTGAGCAGTGACGGGGTGTGCGACTCTGCAAGGCCCACGATTCTGGGCCTCTCGGCTTCCCAACCTTCAGGTAAGTCACAGCCAAAACCGCCCACATGCTGGACGGGGGACTTACTCACAGTGTGGCTAACGCCTTTCTTTGGGGGGGGGGGGGGATAAAAAAAAAGAAAAACGGCTTCTCGTTCTATCAATTAATTATCAAATATATGCATAGAGTGAGTGCATAGGGTCAATTAGTGATATGCATAGGGTCAATTAGTGTGAGTTTCGTTACCTTTAGTTTAAAAAGATGACTTTTGAAGACTGTTGATTATGTTAATTAGGTGAATGATCTAATTTCTGAACACCCGTTACAGTTCTTCCCATAGACAAATGGAAGCCAAACATATAAAGGAAAAAAGGAAGAGTGAAATGCCTTTCATATGGAGCGACCAAGCTACTACCGGAGAGGCGGTTATGACACGCGCTTTAATGCCAATAATGAGAGAAGAGGCGACGAGGAATGCAAGGGAGCGCGTGCAGCCTTTCCTAGGAAGCGACCACAGAGCATTTGCATCACTCAGTATATTCGCAGCACTTAATCTCTAAGTCACCTGTTAGGATCTGATGAAACGCACGCCTACCTTTCCTGATCCCTCCGTCAGAAGCACACGTGTAATCACCTGTCGTCAGTAGAAAACATGTTTCCCCTCTTCCGTTTTTGTCTCTGGTACTAGAGCGTCTGATGGGGAGCCTTTCTGGGGGTGATAATGGCGGCTCACTTCCTGTACTGTCGTCACCTGATAACACTGGTCACAGCACCATGCCCATTGACAGACAGTGATGGATGAGGAAATGAGACAGTACAGAGAGTTTACACTGAAGGTCCAGAGTACGCGCACTCCAGATACAAGAACACAGTCATCACATCACGATAAGAGAAAGGGTTTTCATCACTCGTTACAAAAATTTACACGGAGCAAAATGGAAAACGTATTGAAAAGGAGAGAAATGTTCTTTGGGGAATGTGAATTCCATGTTTAGATTCCACTAGAAAATGAACTTCCGCAGAATTATTCACATGGGGGTGTGATATGAAGTAACAGACACATTGATATCTTACGGTTTTTTTGATGTGCCATCTAGTTATTGTGAATTAGAATCTTTAAAAGTGGAGCATAGGGCAGCTCAGGTGGCTCAGCGGTTTAGCACCGCCTTCAGCCTAGGGCGTGATCCTGGAGACCCGGGATCGAGTCCCGCGTCAGGCTCCCTGCGTGGGGCCTGCTTCTCCCTTTGCCTGTGTCTCTGCCTCTCTCTCTGTCTCTTATGAATAAATAAATAAAATCTTAAAAAAAAAAAAAGTGGAGCCTATTTAAGGGAAATCTCCCAGGTACCTGCGGGTCTTTGGAGCTGACACATGCTTTTAATATTCGCTAGAATTTTAATAAAAAATAATCCCAAAGCTCACTTTTGTGTCCAGGTTCTCCATTTGAAGTGGAAAAAAAAAAAAGTGTTTCTGAGCATAACGATGGAATAAGATCAACTTCTCCAAATGCCCTTGAAACAACTGCTTGCCCGTATGTGCTTGCCAAAGATGCCTGCGTCCTCTTGGTCTAGGTGCTCACTTGTGTTTACCAGGCTGAGAGTGTGCTCTTGGTCCGTGCCCTTCACAAGGACTAGGCACAAGCACCCCGAGAACAGTCTGCTGAGACCAGCAGCACCAGCTACGCCCCACCTTCTGGGAAGTCCTGCTTGGCCTGAGAGTTTTCAGATACATTCAGATACACTGCAAATTCAGAATTTGCAGAACAATACACTAAGTGAGCATAAGGATCTTTATGAAGGACATCTGTACGAAGCATTTTAGTTCTGGCCGTATGTTTTCCCCATTTACCTTGCTTAAACCTCTGAAAGCTCATGAAGGAACATATGTAGAGGTTACCTGCCTTTTTGGGTTTTTTGTTTGTTTGTTTGTTTTTTATTGTTGTTGTTTGTTTTTGATTGTTTTGTTTTTTGTTTTTGTTTTTTTTTTTTTTGCTTGCTTTGTGTAATTGGTGGATATTTCTAAATTATGCCAAAAGTATTCACAGGGGATTATCATAAATCATCGTTCTACAAGAGAAAGATTAAATATATCTAAGTCATGGTTATATAAATAGATCTTCAGTTTTCAGAGTGGGCTGAACGGTGATCAAATTGTTTAATATACAGAATTATTTCATCAGTACCGGACACAAGAGCGAGCACATTCCTGACTATCCTCTTGGAGAAATGAAAATTTATAGGCAATGTCCTCTGGACTATCTACGGCAATGGAGAGGAGTAGGGATTTAGCAGTAAATCGCCCAAAACTCAGTTTGGGAGGGAAACAGAGAGCAATGCCTCGTGCATTCAGAGGGAAATCCGCAGGGAATTTCAGCTTTGCCACTGACTAGACAAAGCAGATCGTCTGCCTTCAGAATAAGGGTGAATTTATTATATCACGAAGCATCTTACCCAATCTAAAGGGATTATACTGAATCTCCCATCTAGGTTAGCAATGGCGAAAATGTAATCAACCCTCTAGAATATTCCTAGGGAGGACTTTCGTTGTCAGAAAGGCTGTCTTGCATACCCCACCTTTTTGGTGCTCAGGCTATTGAAATACAAGCACCCGTTGTTGTTGAGTAACCGCTTCCTGTGAATTCGGGTGAGATGCACGGCCCCCCGTGGCAGGGATAAAACTGAGACAAACACACCAAGCCAAACGACGAGGAAATCAACATTTTGAGAACGAAAGATGGAAAATGGCCAGTTATCGTACCATCACATCGTGCAGGGGAACAAAGAAACATCGGCACAAAAGCAACAAACAGGCAAAAGAAAATATTGGCACCATCAGCAAAGGGCATTCCCACTAAAGCAGGAAAACTCTATAGACGGGCTGTGCAGGCCTCTACTTGGAATCCACCCAGAGAAGCTACGATCCAGCTGTCTCCACGCCTGACACGAGCACATGGATCGTGAAGAGATAGAACCAAAAACTCAGAAATGTTTGCAGACAATGAGAATGGTCGCCTCCTCCCTGAGGGACGTACCGGTCTATGAGGTGTTCAGTGGCATGCACCTGTAGTTGTGCCTTACCTGATCTGTTATGGTCCAGAAGCCGGTTGTCCTTGCCCAGACAGGAGTCGCCCTGTGTGCTGTTGCAGGCCATGTTTAATTCTGTCTTGCAAAAGGTAGGCGAGCTTGCCTGGGGGGCGGGAGGGATGTGCTTCTTTCTCTTCCTTGGAAGTTTCTGCTTCGCCATAGCCAAGGAGTAGTACATTCCAAAGTTGTTGACGATGACCGGCACGGGCATGGCTATCGTCAGCACCCCAGCCAGGGCACACAGGGCTCCCACCAGCATCCCCGACCACGTTTGGGGGTACATATCCCCGTAGCCCAAGGTGGTCATGGTCACCACAGCCCACCAGAAGCCAATTGGAATGTTTTTAAACTGCGTGTGCTCACTAGCTGAAGGGTCGTTAGGTTGAGCTCCTACTCTCTCGGCATAGTAGATCATGGTAGCAAATATCAAAACTCCTAGAGCCAGGAAGATTATCAGCAGCAAAAACTCATTAGTACTGGCTCGAAGAGTGTGTCCAAGCACCCTCAGACCTACAAAATGGCGGGTGAGCTTGAAGATTCTCAGGATCCTCACGAACCTTACCACCCTGAGGAAGCCAAGTACATCCTTAGCAGCTTTGGATGACAGCCCACTGAGTCCCACCTCTAAGTAGAAGGGTAGGATGGCCACAAAGTCAATGATATTCAAGAGATTTTTGATGAATTCAAGTTTATTAGGGGAAAAAATGATACGGACTAAAAATTCAAAAGTAAACCACACCACACACACTCCTTCTACATACGTCAAGGCAGGATCCGTTTCGATTTCGTATTGCAGAACAACACTCGTGCCATTGATGACTGGTTCTGTCTTGTTTTTAACAATATTGAAAGCTTCGTGTGTCTCCAGGCAAAAGGTTGTGATTGAAACCAGGATGAAGAATAAAGAAGCAAAAGCAATAAACTGTAGGGGGGAAAAAAAGAAATAAAAAAAAAAAAAAAGAAACAAAGAGAGAGTGATCTGAACTATCGTATACTTTGATCCAAATCTAAGAGTATCGATCCCTGCAGGTGGAAAAGAATAAAAGCACATTTGGAGATTTTGCTTGGGATGTCACTCAAGTGAAAGAAGAGATGCGTAGGTATCGTTAATTAGAGTTGCACACGCAGTGCGTTTCGAGTTCTGTTTTCTGGTTATATAGGTAACAACTTTTGCTTTACGTTGGAAAATAATTTCTTGACTCTTTTGTATAAGAAAATACACCTGTTAAAAGAGCATAAAAATCAATCCAAAGCAACGTTAAAGGGCAACAGACTGAAAAAAACATAAAGTAAATAAATGTACGGTAGCTCTAGATAATTGTTTCCGATCCTAGAAATCCTCACGTATCAGATCAAGTTTATAAACATAAGGTGCTGTCCACACTGGTGGGAATTTGGAAGCCGCTTGAATGTAACTGTAGGTTTTTAACCAAAAATAAAATGTTGATGTTGTCGTTAGGTAGGGAGAGGAAAAAAAGCATTGTGAGGGTGGGGGGCTCTGTTACAGTTAAATCATATCAACTTAAGGTGGAGACTTAGCCAAAAGAACAGACCTAGAGAAGACTAGGCGACAAGACTGAAGAGAGAGAAACAGAGTCGGGAACAAAATAAAAGACAATTTTCCTTCTCACCTGAAAAAGAATTCCCAAGTGTTAGAGGAACAGGCTATAAAGTTGCAGGGTTTATTTTATTCGGCTCTTTCTATCCCGTTTCTTTAGCCAGTCCTAGGAGGACACACACACCTACTAATCCAGAATGGTAATAGCCGGAGCTCTCCCGCACATAGTTCTGCAGTGTCAGCACGGAGGTCAGGCTACGTTTCCAAGTCATAAGATGCAAAGCGATACCTAAGCAACAAACCTGACAAGCGTTGCCCCCAGTTGTTGTGTTAACCACCAAACTCTCAGGTGATGAACACAGATATGTCAGAGAAAAATGTATTCCTCTTGGGAATCACAGATTTCCCAATAGTCAAGATCTGAAAACGTAAAACCCGGGGCTGAGTGAACGGTGCTGGTGCGGACAGTAGGCAGTAGTTGCTCAGTAATGGTCTCGGACTTAGCATGAGTGATGAGCACCAAGACTGCCCCTCGAACATCCAAATTCACTCATTCTTTAGGAGCAAGAGGTCATCAGTCAAGCGCAGGGTAACCCTTTTTCAGAAATAATGGGGCGTATCCAAGTCCCGCACCTGTCCCCTAATTGCTATTCCTCACCCGCGCCACTGAAAAGATCTAAGTTTCCAGAAAAGATTGAGACAACGTCTTCCTTTTCCTGGTAGAGTTTCAACGGAAGAGACATACGAAAGGAGGAAGGAAGTCCTAGAACGGTGGCGCCCAGCCGCCAAGGGTCACCTCAAGCTCTGAAATTGTTTCTCTGCAGAGTAGAGGTTAGTACCTCGCTCCTGTAGGAGTGTAAGACACGCCGCTCTCATGGCTTTGACTTACGTCCCCAAGCACGCCTTCCAGGTTCCCTTGGCCTTGACATTATGGGTTCCCTCACATCTTTCCCAGACGTGATGCAAGATGTTAACGTGTTTTCGCTCAGCTTTCTTTTTTGTGCAAATAAATATATAGCTCTTTGTCCACCTACGTTCATGCAGTGGACTGAGTGGGACCTCCCCACATTGCTCTTTCAGGATCCGTCCCGGCTTCCTGGCCTGCTCCCATACCACAAGGGCAGTGTCCCCCTGTACTTTGACGCTTGTCAGTACGAAACGCTGAGGCCTGTTGCGATCGGACATTTTCCTACTCTTCACTCAGTCATTCAACAAGCATGAATTAGGTGCCTCTCAACGTCAGGCCCCAAGACGAGGGCTTTAAGGTAACAGTAGTTAGCAAAACGTAATGCCTGTGTTTGAGGAATTCACAATCTATTAGGGACACAGACATTAAATAATTAACCACAGAAAAATTATATAATTACAATTGTGATAAATGCAATGAGGGATAGAAAGGACCAAAAGCGGGCTTTATTTAGGGGTCTTGAGGGGTCATAGAAACCTCTGCCAAAATGTCACCAGACTCAAATTGGAGGGATAAATGAAGGTTGACCTGATGGAAAGGGGTGGCTTGTATATAGCTCAGTGGGAGGTTTTAACAAAAAATCTGGACTTTTTCAATCTCACTTTACTTTCTTGAGCAATGGGTTTACTGGGACACCACAGGAGCAGCAGGTCTTCCAAATCTGCCTCTTTTGCATGAAAACCTAACGTAACACAGAGACCCCGGTTTTTTCAAGGCTAACCTCGTTTTCTGAAGAGCTTTAAATAAACCAGAAATATTGCCTGGGTTTTAAAATAAGACTGTAAGGTGACTCTAGAGCAGCTTGGTTGCTGGTGGCGCTCCTCAGGCCTTGTTGGCCTACTGGGAGAGCTTTAGAATTCACTTAGCTTATTGTATCAGCCCTGTTGTTGGGGATGCAGTAAAAATAAAAGATAAGTGTTTTTAATTTGAAGCACCATGTAAATACTAGAAATCATTATTACATATATTATACTGTAAAAATATATAATTAGTACCTCAATGAGAACTACTAGAGCCTGATGTTCATGCTCATTACATGAATTATCATTTTGTCAGAAAAAGTCAACAAAGTCAGAAGGTACCACCCTTGGTGGTTGGAATTTAAATAAAATGAATTATCTTGTTAAATTACCCATTTTACCCACCCACATTCTTAGAAAAGGAATTTGGTCACATTCTTTGGAACATACCTGGGGAGCTCACACAAATGTGAATTCCTCACCTTCCACATCGCAGATTCTCTTGTTTGGGGGTAGGGAATTTGCATTTAACAAGTGTTCATGGTGATTGCTATGAAAACTAAAGTCTGAAAAACACGGTTTTGGCGTTTTTCAATTTGGAATATAAGATTAATAATTCATTATTAAATGCATTGGAGAAGTTTCTAAATTACAAGCATTTGTAGACTTTTTAAAAAATCTTCTAAACCTTAATAAGAATAGCTCACTAACTCCTATATCACAGGATGTTTGTGCCTGTGTGTGTGTATTTGTGTGTGCGCTGTGACATAATTCTGGCTTCTACACGAATATTGGTGAGTAAACAAAGCAACTGAATAGCCTCTAACTACATGTAATTCTAAGACACAAAGCTTTGAAAACCAGATTTTGACTGTTTTTACAAGTCACTCGGAACTTGAATTTATCAATATTTTTGTTAGCATTATTTAAGGAAGCCCACCATGATTCTGTACTCGTATTATTCTTCACGGTGGTTTGTATCTTCCCGTATACCATTCGCTTTTAAGGACTTCATAAATCTGTCAGGATGTGTTAATAGTATAATAGGAATCATAAAAAGAGTGTGAAAACAAACAGTCATTCTGGGAGAGACACATTAATCTCAGAAGTACAATATTATTTTGCTTTAAAAAAAACAAGCTAGGTAAGCCATTTCTTACATATAAAGACTGAAGACACTACAAGGTATGGCTTAGGGCTAGAGGGCTAGAGGGCTAGACCAGAGGACAGAAGTACTCTTCACACACAAAAAAAATCAAATAAATAAAAAAATAAATAAAACAAACAAATAAATAAATATTTAAAAATAAATAAAATAAATTAAATAAATAAAAATAAATTAAATAAATAAATAAATATAAATAAAAATAAATGGAAGAAAGAAAGGAAGGAAGGAAGGAAGGAAGGAAGGAAGGAAGGAAGGAAGGAAGGAAGGAAGGAAGAAAGGAAGGAAGGAGAAAGAAAGAAAGAAAGAAAGAAAGAAAGAAAGAAAGAAAGAAAGAAAGAAAAAGAAAGAAAGAAAGAAACTCTTCACAATAACGTGGTGGGAAATTGGAAGTTGTCCTCTGTCAGCTTAAAAGCGGGGAAGTTGGAAGAAAGTTGAAACCTGGACAGAATGAGGAAGGTCTCTAAGGAGGATGAAAAGCCCATAGTGGGAGGCGGTAAGCAGGGGCAAGGCCCCTGTCTGGGCGCAGCAGCAGAACTTTGGGACGCAGACAGACTGTATCAAATTTAAGACGATGCTTGCTGTGTTACGCCTTCAGCCAAGAGTGGTTGTACATTGACGGTGCTCTGAGTGGTGAAGGTATTGGGCCAAAGGAGGAAAAAAAGAGGGGAGCAGCCAAACACGAAGGCAACATACACAGTGAGGATCAAAGGCATTGGAGAGTAAAAAATAAGACTAAAAGGTAATCAAGAGAACGGTAGCCCTTGTGAAAGTATTTGGAGACACTGGGAGAGACAGATTGGCCGTTGGAATGAAGAACGGGAGCCTAGTTTATTAGGGACTTAGTCCAAGTATCAGACGAAAAGGTGACCCCAGAAGCCTTGAAGGCCTACAGTCGTCCAGACCTTGGACTCCAGTATCAAGGAGTTTGTATATGTCACTTGAACCTAATTCTCAGAGATTTGGATATAGAAAATGTCTTCTTTTTTTCTGACTCACTAAGTTAAGCTGAAATGGGTAAATATGAGGTTAGATTAAATAATATTAAGAAAAGGAAATTTATGGGATGGCTGGATGGCTCAGTGGTTGAGCATCTGCCTTCAGCTCAGGTCATGACCCCGGGGTCCCGGGAACGAGTCCCACATCAGCCTTCCTGTAGGGAACCTGTTTATCCCTCTGCCTGTGTCTCTGCCTCTTTCTCTGTATCTCTCATGAATACATAAACAAAATCTTTAAAAAAAAAAAAGGAAAGGAAATTTAAAAGGAAAGAAAGGGGGAGAAAAGAAGGTTTTATTTGTTTTTCTCCTTCACTGAACCGGGAACTGTTTAAGGACTGGAATGAAGTCATATTCATTTTTGTACCAACTGGTACAATATTTTTGCGAACTGTTTAAGGACTGGTACAATATTCTTGTACCAACTGCTTCTGGCACAGTGGATGGATAGGAGGATAAAATAATAAATTAATTAACAAAATAATAAGATAAATCACATTCTAGTGGGAATAAAAATGATCTGAGAAAAGAGAAACAACAGAAATGAAACCCTAAAATATGCACATGGATGCAAAAAAAAGCCAAATTTACAGCAGGGGCAAATTGAAACGGTCCTAGAGGTGCAAAGGTTCCCATTAGTAGCAGTTCTGTTAATTCAGTTAATGGCACCTTATCAAGGAGTCGGGGAAGAAAATCACATTGCCATCCCTCTCTTTCTCTCCCCTCCCTGTGATAGGACCACAAACTCTCGCAGGCACTAAACGAAAATAAAATAAAGCATGTTAAATAATTAAAATTTAGAAAGCTTTCTAGAAGGTGTTATCATGCAGACTGAATGCATATCCCGCCCGGCAGTTGAAGGGACACAGGCTGCTCTAACACCGGCTGGCGGAGGCGACCAGCAGCCTTTGCTCTCTGTAAGCCCAGTGCCCAGGACTGGCCAAGGGCCCAATACTCTGCTTTAGTTCAGTTTAGTTTTATTTCTCATCAGCAGCCATGGAGAGGAAGGCTTCCAAGTGCAGTTCTACAGAGAAGGTATTATGTGAATCTAATGCAGTTCAAAGATTTAAGTAGATCTCCACAGAAGAAAGACGGAGCAAAAGTAGGCCATATTTTGTTTCATCATTTTCTCTTCCCTCGTAGCATGAAGATGAACATACCCGAACACTATAACTGGCTCCAAAATGCCAAACACGACAGGGACCGGACTGATCAAGGGGTCTTTCTCTGGGCACCGCTGCCAGCCCAGGATCACTGACGTAGCAGTTTTCATACATTTTTGTTACCTATTCTACGTGTCCACAAATTGTGCAAAGAGAAGAACGTAACACCTATTGCTTAACTAACCTTAGGAAGGTGCTCAGATCTTGTGACATTAGTGAAGGAAGATGTTTCTGAAATATGTAACTTGGCATGTAAAAATTCCACTGGCTCCAAAATCTGTCCTTTAAAAGTCACCTCAAAAAGAGAGAAGAAAAAAAAAAAAGGAAGGTCACCTGGGTGGCTCAGTGGGTTAAACATCCAACTCTTGATTTTGGCTCAAGTCATGATCTCAGGGTCCTGAGATGAGGCTCATGAAGGACTATGCACTGAGGGTAGAGGCCGTCTAAGATTCTCTCTCCCTCTCCCTCTGCATCCTACCTCCCATGCACGCTGTCTCTTTTTTTTAATAAATAAATAAATAAATAAATAAATAAATAAATAAATAAATTAAAATTTAAGAATTTAAAGTCACCTCATCCTATTATTTCCCAATTATAAGCATCAACCTAAAAAAATAAATAAATAAAAATAATAAAAACATCAACCTGTATCTTAAAGGGGGAAAAAAACTTATTCATATTTAAAAATAAAAGTCAATGGGATAATTTAAGAATTAGAAATTAACGTTTTTTTAAGACAAGTCACCTAAAACACAGACTGTGCCATGGCCGCTGAAATCCAATCCTTCCATGGGAATCGAATCATCTTGAAGGACTGGAATTCATGGGCCATGGCAAAGAAAAGCCTGAAAGCTCTTCTTGTCCTTGACAGTCACCTTGAAAAGAGACTCCTCAAATCAGGAAATTGAGGACAGTGGCTTTCATCAATTAAGGCTGTGAAAATAGCCATCGATTTGATGAGACGTTTAGGAGGGAGGAGTTTTCTTTCCTCTTTGATTTCCTCTCACTTGTAAAAGATGATGAACCATCACTCTTTGCTTTGAAATAATTTCTCTCGCTCTGGCATCTTGCGGGAACCCCATGTGCTAAAACTGAATGATTTATCAGGATTATGGTTGCAATACTTTATCTGAGATCAGCTTTAAAAATCCATAAATACTGATAAACTTGGGACGATCAGGGTTGTGGGACCCCTTGAGTTTCGCAGCGAAGGACGTTAGGTACATTGTTCTGGGTTATTATTCACGGGAGCAATTGGTTAGGATCTCTCTTGTCTCAGGGAGCTAATGCTCTGTAAGGGATCTTAGCATGATAGTCCCAATCAAAGATTGGGAGGATGGTTTTATTTTTATATACTATTAGGATTGCAGGTGGCAGGGGTGGGGGGTAGTGGAGAGAGACAGTTTTAACAGACACTTGCTGCCTTAAGAAGAGTGCTCAAATTTCAGATTAAGATGTGAAAGCTTGGGGCCTCTGGGTGGCAAAGTCAATTAAGCGATTAAGAGTCTGCCTTCAGGTCAGGTCATGATCCCGGAGTCCTGGGATGGAGCCCACGTCGGGGTCCCTGCTCAGAGGGGATGTGAAAACTTCAGAGCTCATAGCGTAGAGTAGGAATGAAGATCCTTGGAGTAACTATGGAGGAAGATCCTAAATTGCAAAGATTGGCTGTTACCAGCTTTCGCCCCAAGTCAATTAAGCCAACTTGTATTATCATAAAACTGCCAAAATACTGTATCTGGTTAAATGGGAGAAGGGTTCGCTTTATTTGCCTTGTGTACCCACCTTGCCCTATGATGCGTGTAGTCACAAAGATGGAATGAATTGCAACACTTAGTTAAAAAAAAATACACACACACACACACACACACCCCAAGGAATTTGTTTTTGCAATTCCACATGAAGTATATCTATTTTTAGTTTGCATTTTAGGGACGTATATATTTTCCAAACAGAAATGCTTCACTTCCATTTTGCCCATTCTACTTTTCTCTCTTAAATAATTTAAAAAAAATAAAAAATAAAACATGAGCAAGGACTTCCAATAATGAAGAATCAGAGTTCATAGTGCTACCCAATCCAAAATTTCCACTTTTAGGAATTTACTCTGGTAAAATGTGTATAGTAAAGTACAAGGATATATGTAGAAGGACATTCACATATTAAACCAAAAAATGGTTGTAGCACAATATGCGGAGCCTAGCACCATCTTGCTCTAGGTACAACTAACACGTGCAAATAAACAGCAACACTACACTCTCAGCCGCGCTTATGTCCGAGGGGAAGAGTGGCCTTGTGTGACTGAGTTGCTAACGGAAAATTACAACTGATTCTATAAATATCTTTAAAGTGTAAAATTTCTATAAAATTTTTAATCATGTATTATGTTTCATTTTTAAACAAAATTCAAAGAAAATACAAAAGAGGATTAAACTTGGATCTTCATCCTTGACGACCGTCAAGCTGACTTTATTACTCCATAGAAATTACACATTGGCACGTTGCCATTTTTCTTCTTTTCTACAGCATCTTAAATTTAGCAAACGCTCTTAATTATGTATATGTTCGAGTCTTATGTACTAGCTTTACCATAATTAACAAGAATGTGGTGTTGTTCATAGAACTGTGGTCTCTAGAGAAAGAAAATAGTCTCTTTCATTAGTAAGACTATCCTCAAGGGCCAATCAGGCAGGGACAACTGGAGCCCAGCATCTGCTGGCCCCATGCAGACTTGGCAATTGCTTCAGCCTCTTTTGAGGCTGGTAAAATCCACTTCCCTTCATTCACATTTTACTGTTTAAAAGCATTCCACAAACTTTATTGCATTTATGATGTTGAATTAGATCTTTCCTCAATGGGGATACCATACACATACATGACTATTAACAGCAGAAATCATTGAAGAAGGTGAAGATCAAGCTAAGGTAACTGTGTATGATCATGTGTGTGTTTAGTGTGTTTACAACACATTATATATTTTATATTTATATCTGTGTATAAAATGTGTTTATATGTGTGGATAGATATGTATGATATACATGGGTATAGATTATATATAGATATGAATATATTATATAGATAGGTATAAAATAGATATAAAACAATTTAATGTTTAGGCTTCTCAAATCAAGAAATATACCCAAATATTGCTTTTGGCCACTGAGACTTATATGACCACTGATAAATACTTTCCACTGTGTTTTTTGATAGCTTATCCAATATAAATATACATCATTCTTTCTATATTTTTTTTTTCTATGCCACAGGCTGATTTCCCTGAATTTTATATTTGGCCTATCCACTCACACCCAAGTGTAATTTTTCAGGATACAGGCAAGCGAGGCTTGCACATAAGGTTAATATTATCACAACAAATTATAGTGTTCAAAGTTAGGTCACTAGATTTAAAATTCATCAAATACGAGCACCCGAGTGGCTCAGTCAGTTAAGCATCTGCCTTCGGCTCGGGTCATGAGCCCACAGTTCTGACACAGAGCCCCACATCCAGCTCCCTGCTCAGCAAGGAGTCTGCTTTTCCCTCTCCCCTCTGCCCCCGCTCATTTGTGCTTTCTCTCTTCTACTCCCTCAAATAAAGAAATAAATTTTTTTAAAAAAATCATTAAATATGAAAACACGGTATCATTTTACTTCTCTAAGTCTCACAATGAAGTTTAAATAAAGTGTTTTCTCGGGTGCCTGTGTGGCTCAGTTGGTTAAGTGTTGGCTCTATTTCAACTCGGATCATGATCTCAGGGTTGTGAGATCAAGCTCTGCATTGGGCTCCCTGTTGGTCTCTGCACTGGGCATGGAACCTACTTAAGGTTTTTCCTCTCCCTCTTCCTATTTCTCCTCCCTCTAAGCTTGCATGCATGTCCTCTCTCTAAAAATAGTGTTCATAATCAATACATTGCATGAAAATAATTTTTACAACTGTTTATTGGACTGAAGAAGATTTTTACCCCTTTAGTCATAAGAATATCAGATTATAGTCATGTCATAAGATAAACATGGTATTGTAATTATTCCAACTATTGAATTCCAGTTATTGAAAACTCCCTCCAAAATTTCCATATTTAACATATATTAATTTGTCTTAAATTTATTTTTAAATGATTCAGTTTGTCTTGGAATGATATGACCTACACCATCATCCAGGAATACCTAGCTGGTCACATTTTTAAACCTTATCTACTATAAGCCCTAGGCTGTCTTTTTGAGGCTAACAATCACTTTCCAAATTACATTATCTGAGAATCTTTGGTTTAACTTAGTGGTGAGTAAGGGACACAAAGAGAATGTTAGTCAAACGTGAAGGGAGGGGACAAGCTTACAAACATTTGCCAAAGATTCGTTGACTCTGAGAAGTCCACTTCTTTCAACACGACAGCCGGCACTGTGGTTAACACGTACTCTACAGAGCACCAGGGGTGCCTGTCTAGCTGCGGGGGCTCCTCCCCAGATCCTGGCGCAACACTGGGAATCCCAAGCTTCAGTCTCAAATGTTATCATTCTCTTTTTCTGTATCTGCTTGCTCAGTTATCGTTTCTAAAACATAACCATATACACTGATAGCCAAGTCCTGAGAGTCTTCCGAGACCAGCCATAGCTCCAGTGGACTGCGCTTTTCCCTCTCCTTCCTCATTTATATATTTAAATTAGAGCTTTACTGACCATTCCTTTTTCCTCCAGATCATTTTGTTTGCTGGATATTTGTTCTTCCTTGCTATGAAGCCTGGGTCAGGACACTTCCAATCCACCCTAGTCTACTTAAGCAGGTATGCCTACGTAGAGAGAGGATACTGGAGTCTAGTTCCTCTTCTGTCTGAAGATATCGGGTGCTCTTGCAAATAGTTGCAGATTCCTCCCAGAATCAAATTTTCTACATTCCATTCCACAAAACAAAAACTCCTGGATAATTGGTAATTTCATTACAAGATGTAGAAAAGTCATATTTAAAATAGGGAGGGACTGACTGGCTTTGTAATTAAAAATCCAGTAGGGTCCACCTTAATGTTTGCCTAAGCAATTTAACTGTATCAACAGCTATTAGAGTGTGGCTTGGAACTTCTAGGGGTCCAGAGACCATTCTCTTGGGTTTATAAAATCAAAATTAGCTTGAAATAATATTAAAATATCTTTTGTCTTTTTCATTCTCACTGTCTTACTAGTTTACAGAAGAGTTTTCCAGAAGCTGCATGATGTGGTATTGCAACAGATTGAATGCACCACGGAGATATGAGAATCTAGCCCACTTTCTATTAAATCAGACATGAGAAAGAGCTGCAAAATGTAAAACAATGCCACTTTTCTCACTTTATTTTTCCTCTTTTAGAAATTTTATTCTTTAAAAAAATATATTTTTCTAAATCATGGAGATGCACAGCATAGGGAATATAGTCAATGATACTGTAATAACTTTATGTGGTGACAAAAGACAACTAGACTTATTGTGGGGATCATTTCATAATGTATAAAAATATCGAATCATTATTATGTACACTGAAACTAATAGGATATGGTTTGCCAGTTTTACTTCAATTAAAAAAAATTATTTTCATTAAAAATATGTTTGCTTACATCACTAGGTTATGTCCTAATCCAGGAAAATAAGTATCTCCTAACCCTCCTATAAATACTAATAGGGCCCACCAGGAACTCTATACAAAGATCACAAGGTCTCCAAAGCAATCTCCAACACAATCAGCTGCTTTACTAGATTATAAAGTAAATAAATAAAAATGTGCATTTATCGTGTTAATAGTTTTAAAACTGTCATGAATACAATGAATGCTAAGCTAAGGAATTCTCAGTGGTCACAGAAATCTAGAATAACCAGAAATATCTGTAGCAACTGCTTAAATACTAGAATTGCTTGAAACTTAGTAATCTCATCTTCCATGATTTCATCTGCCATCAATGCATCAGTGATAGCTCAAAACTGTCAATCTCTAGTTTACACCTTTTTTTGTGGGTGACCTGCCATAATTATCCAAGTCCACAGAGTTCTTCAGTCTTAATTAAATAACAAATGATATAATGGCAAAATAATATGAGTCTGAGTTCTACAGAGAAATGGATCCAACAGGATATATATATTTTTTTATATTTATATAACTATAATAATATAAATAAAATATATTTAATATATATTAATATATTAAATATAAAAATATATTTATATTTATAAATATAAATTATTTAATAAATAATCAAATATATTAAATATAATTTAATAAAAATATAATTTATAAATATAAATTTATTTATAAATGTAAATATATATTTATATAAATAGTAAGATATTTATTTTTATATATTTATATAATATTTATATATATAAATAGTAAGAGATTTATTATGAGGAATTGGCTCACATGATTAAGGAGGTTGAGAAGTCCCACCATTTGTTGTCTGCCAGAGGAAGGCTTAGGAAAACCAGTAGGGTAGTACTGGTCCAAGCTTGAGGACCTCAGAACTAGGGTAGTCAATGGTGTTAAGTCCCAGTCTGAGTCTGGTGACCCAAGAACCAGGAGCTCCAATGTTCAAAGTCAGGAGAAGACGGATATCCCCCCTGAAGCAGAGAGAATGAATTCACCCTCCCTCTACCTTTCTGTTCTATTTGAGTCCTTGAAGGATTGGATCATGCTCACCCACACTGGTGAGGGGATTTTCTACACTCTGTCTACTGACTCAAATGCTAATCTCTTCCAGAAACGCCCTCACAGACACATCCAAAAATGTTTACCAGCCATGTGGGCATCTGTGAGCCCAATCAAGTTGACACGTAAAACTAACCGTCACAGGGATTATCATACATTTTATTAGTGAAGATTTAGAAGACACTTCAAACTCTACTTCCCAATGTGTCACTCAGATCTGATCTTGTTATTCCATTACATATTTATTTTATTCTGAACCATCATTTATCAGTTAACCAGCTTAGTACTTAGATTCTGGTTTTTTTTCTTCCTCAACACCTTCATCTGTTGTATCACTGAATCCTGTAAATTCTCAGACTTGAAATATCTCTAGTATTTTCTCCCTTCCCTATATTTATTTTGCCTTTAATTAGCTTTTCCTAGATTATGAAGACTAAGCACTCCTTCAAGGGAACAAATGTGATTATATCACTCATCTGCTTAAAATAGTTTAATGGCTCCCATCACAGGACACACAATGCTCTTAATACATCATTCAAGAAATTTCTTTATGTGCACCTTCCATACATCTCTACTGTGAATATCACCATCTTGGCTGATGTACCAGAAGCTCTAATTCTGTGCCAAATATACCTTTTTCCTTTGTATAGCTGGCAAAGAACTACTTAGTATTTCAGACTCGACTCTGAAATCACTTGGTCTTTGAAATTCCTGAAGTCTGAGGCACAAAATTAAGCACTTTCTTGTTAGTTTCCTACTCATATCTCTATGATAGCACTTATCTCATTTCTATAATACTTTATTTTCTGCTCCTTTGGTAAAGCACAAGCTTGTGACACAAGCAGGAATTTTTATTTGCATTTTATGTCAATAACATTGTTAGTGCTTAATAATATTGATAAGAAGTAATAACAAAGACTATGGCCACACCAAAAATAAGGTTTAACTCATTTTTTTTGCACTTATTTACGCTCAATCACTTCCTCCAAAGGGATTTTTAAGAAGGCTTATGAAAACAACAAATAGAATAGAAAGAAAAGTATAAAGGAAGACTAATAAGGGAACAGACTGTCAGTTTGAGTGACAAGAGCAGGGCAATGTCAGGGATAAAAAGGAAAGCAAGGCTTAAAGCAAGAGAGATTAACAATGTCAATTTCTGCAGAGTTCAAAGAAGATAAAAATGGAGAAAGGTCTACTGGATGAGATAATTAGACCAACATTAGTTTTCCTTGATAAAGCCATTTTGGTAAAGAAATAGGAAAGAATCCAGATTTCAAGGGATTAATAAACTAGTAGGTGCTGAGAAATATGAATGGCAAGTAAACACACACACACATTATTGCATTCTCAAGGGCTGAAGTCAGTTACAGGGATCATTACAATTTTTTTTTTAAATGGGGGCTCTGCTTTAAGAATAAGTGAAACGTGCTAATTCCAGAAAACACAAAAAGCTACTCAACTAATATAGCACCAAACATTTTCAACCCATAACCAATCAGCAATCTAGGGTAACTATATGCTTGTTTTGTAAGGTTTTTCACTAATTCTTCCCTCAAAATCTAACTCTGTATCTGCTGTCCTAAGAGGCATCATGAAAGTAAGAAATTCATGACCATCACCTTGGTAACAGTTCTATGACATTCATAAGTGATAATTAAAAAATTAGTAATAGCTTTAATGTGGCAGGAGCAATACTGCCTTTGCCATTCAAAAAGTAGCAACCAAAAATAATAAAAATAAGTATCTAAAAATCTAAAATAATAATAATAATAATAATACAAGAGGTAATATTCAGTAACACATCTGTCCTAAAAAATAATTTTCATCGCACCTAATCCTGAAAATATATAGAATATATATATATATGGCTATATATATATATATATATATAATCCAGAAAATATATAGATTCTATTATTCCATTTTATAGAAAAAGCAAACTGAGGCATAGAGACTAAAGTCAAAGCTCTCTGTTTAATGGCATATATTGTATCTGAATTCATCTTTTTTTAAACAAGAATCTTTAACTCTACTGAGCACAAATATTAAGAAAATAAATACTACAATATTCCTATAAATAGTGTTTTATACACATATATACATGGAGATATGCATACGTGAATGTTAAAGTTTGGTCATCAATAGTACAAAAGCAATAAAGCCAGGAAAATAAAATTTCTGAGCTTTATTCCTGATTTGTCTTGTGGATCTTTACATATAGTACTTTTTCAAGGTCCTTATAAAGTAAATGGCATAATAACCAAATTCTGATTCTACATAGGAAAAGATAACTAAGCAAATGAGTATCAGGCTGGTAAGCAACGTGGGTTCATTGCTTGGACAGTTAACTATACATCTTGGGCCTAACGTATCTTTAAAAAATTCTGAAATTTGCACGAATGGACAAGTGTGAGCTGGGTTCTTTCTCCTCCTTGATATGCTTTTCTTAATCTCTATTTTCTAGCTAAAGAAAGAAATGGTTGTTTTCATAGACTGTTTAGCTCATTTCAGGGCTTTCAGAATAAGGTTTACAGGACTTGTCCTTGATACAGAGACAACAGAAGGAAGGCTTCTAAATATTTAATAGCTAGGAAATACTACATTTAATATTCTCTTGAGCTTGCACAGTGCTGACTTAGAAGGAAACCTGAAGTGTCTCTTTTCCACATGTAGAATCTGAACAATGCAGTCCATAGAGCATTCTCTAGAACAGCACCTTCTTAAAGGTAAAACACGTCTTTTAAACTGTGTGCGGAAAGCTCTTCGTTGACTGGGAAGAAATAGCTATAAACTGTACTTCAGGGTTTCATTCATATTCTATTATTTTATCACCTTATTCTTTCCTTTTTAAAACTTCAACAATTTGGCCAGGGCCTGAATTTTAAGCTTTGTTTTATTTTCTTCTGTTTTGCCATTTTGGGAGTTGTTTGTCTGAATAAGGCACACATTTTAAGAATACTAAACAAATCAGCCACCAACTCCCATTGAACAGGTTTTGCACATCCAGTAAGCCTTGATTTTGATTTTACAAATGTGAAAATTCCTCTAGATAGGATAAAATTTTAAAGAACCAGGCCTGGAAAAGAAACCCCCATACCTCAACGTCCCTTTCAAATGGTTATAACCCTTCACAAGATTTTTGAAAAATGCCCTAGAGTTTGGCTTCTTCTGTTCTGCAATTTCTTTATAGGTTGTTCAAGAGTCTGTAATTCAAGTCAATAAATATTTCTTGTCCAACTCTTATGATTTGAAGGCCCTCTGCTGTGAGATTCCAGAGAAAGCAAGACAAGCTCTAGGAGCGTGTAATCTATATTTCTGCAAGAAAATAAATGACTCAAAATAAATGTAAAATATAGTCGAATCAGGAAAAAACAAAATGCTTGAGTCACACATCAACCCACCTTTGTCTGCCTTCCATTCGTATTTCTCCAACGAGAGCACCTGGCTCTTAGGGAGGTCATCATCTGCAAACCTGTTGGCAATTCTAATGGATATTTTTATGTTCACATTCTCAAAAAGCAGTGAACCCTGAAGGTCGCTGAAGGTCACCGTCCCCCTTTGAGACACTCTCACTAAACCATTTCCAGGATACCAGGTTCTTACATTCTTCCCACTTCTCTGGACAATACGTTTCTGTCTTCTTTGCTAGGTCCTTTCTCCCATCTGACCTCCAAATGTTGGAGTGGCATAGAACTTGGCTCCAGACCCTTTTCTATTTCTAGGTGACCTGATGTGGTCAGATTATTAAAACCTATATGCATTTGCGTATGATTCCAAATTTCTATCTATAGCCTCTGACGTCATTGAGCTGTAGACTGCTTTGTTATAATTGTCACAGGACATGTAGTCAAAATAGTTTACCAACTGTTTTTTATTTCTTTCCTTTCAAATCTGTTCTTCCGCTCATCTTCTCTACCTTAGCAAATATAACACTGTTACTCAAGTAGAAACGGAGAGGTCATCTTGGTGCTTCCCTTTCTCTCCTCACTTCAGGGTCTAACTCACTAACTCACTGGAGGCCAAGGGCCAATCATCTTCTTGAGCAGTTGCCAGTCTTCCAATTCTCTTGTCCCCATGATTCTGGACATTGTTGTAGTTCCCTATGGCGGTGTAAGTATCACCCCAAAACTTAGCAACTTAAGACAACATATGCTTATTATCCCAATTTCATACTGGTTAGGGGGGACCTGGGTAGTCTGTCTCACGGTTCTGGTTCTGGCCAGCAGCTACGGCCATCTGAACGTCTAACTGGAGTTGGCAGACGTGCATCCACGGCAGCTCACTCACAGCCCATTGGCAGGAAACCTCAAATCCTTAGTGTCTGTAGAGAGAAGGCCTCGGTTTCTTACCATGTGGGCCTTTCATAGGGCTCCCTGTCTTCCCAACATCCTAACACGCCAGCTGCCGTTCCCAGAGTGAAGTATTCAAGAGAGTAAGAGAAAACAAGGACGAAAATGTAATGCCTTTTATGACTTAGTCTCAGAAGTTACTTTCCATACTATTATTTTCTTCATATTCTTATTTATTTATTTATTTTTATTTTTTTCTTCATATTCTATTCGTTAGAAACAAATCACTATTATTATTTCAAATGGTTATAACCCTTCAAAAAAAAAAATAACCCTTCACAGGATTTTTGAAAAATGCCCTAGAGTTTGGCTTCTTCTGTTCTGCAATTTCTTTATAGGTTGTTCAAGAGTCTGTAATTCAAGTCAATAAATATTTCCGTACTATTATTTTCTTCATATTCTATTTGTTAGAAACAAATCACTAAGGGCAGCCCACATTCAACAGCAGAGTAGACTCCACTTCTTAAAGGGAGGAATATCAAGAAATAGGGAAGTATTTTAAAACTACCACTGTCTTCCTTTGTCCAGAATACGGGGCCTTTACCTAAATCAGCTCCATCACCGTTGTGACCTGCGGTAAAGTGGAACGAAAGGATTGAGCAGATGAGTAAATTCAAGAATTGTGAGTTTGTGTAGATACTGACAGAGAGAATAGCATCAAAAAAAGTTTAGGTGGAAACGTCTAATGCTAACAAGAAAGATTGAAGGAGATTCAGAGGTTCTAGGGCTTTTTTCAACGAGAAGAAATGACCTAAAAGCATAGACTCCGGTGACAAATTACTTCCAGAGAGGAAAGCTTCCCAAGAGCGGTATGAACATAGCAGCAGAGAAGAAAATGAAAAGTACTTCTTTTCAAGAAAATGGCAAAAGGAGGCCCGCTAATTGAAAGCAATCTCAGGAAAAGTTAGGTTTCACTTAGGCAAGGAGGTAGAGAATTGACAGGAAAGTGAATCATAATCTGGATGTATCGATCGGCTCAAGCTGCCCTAACAGTATCGGAGGCAAGGTGACTTAACAAAACAACAGGCATCTATTTCCTTAGAGCCCGATAGCAAGGTGCCAGCAGGGTTGCTTTCTGGCACAACCTGTCCTCCTGGCTGGCAGATGGCTTCCTTCTTTCTGTATCCTCACATGGCCTTTCTCATATGTGTGCTCCTTCCTAGTAGGTTTCCCCTTCTTATAAGGACACCAGTCTATATGGAGTCATTTCCTTATGGCCTCATTTAACTTTACCTCCGCAAAGGCCTTGTCTTCCAATGCAGTCACACGGGCAGTTGGGGGTATCAGCATATGCATCTGGGAGGCAAAGGGGAGACATAATTCAGTCGACAGCACTAAATTAGCTAACTTACAGTAAAAACAGATTGTGGGGTTCATGGCACCAGGTGAAAGAAGAGAAGAGCATCATGGCCCCGGCTGTTGTAGGCGGAGGAAAGACGACAGGCGTTAGGAGGGTGGGAACATGGAGTGGGGAAAGAGATCTGAAAGGAAGGACACAGCATCAGATTCAGGATGGAGCAGCTGAGGAACCATGGGGTCTTGGTCTACAAGCAAGAAAAAATTGCAGGCCGTGCAATGAGATGGAGAAGACTGCGTGTTGAGTGAGTTTTAGGAGAAGTCAGAAATTAGGAGTCACCAGACGTTCAAGTCATGGATTAAGAAAGCAGCTTCAAATGAATGCCAAATTATTAGCCTTCCCAGAGTACCATATGCCTGTCTGACCCCCCGAAGGGCAATTTTTGGCGTACAGCAATGACCTTCAACACCAAGAAGAAGAGGCGGCCTGTGGTAGGTGTGTGTTATCAACAGGCTGAAGGGGGAGTCGAAGCAGAATAAGCAGTGAGTTCTCATTTCACGCACTAAATCACCCAAAATACTTCATTCAGTACATAATCATTGACAATGTTGGTGGTAAATTCAATAAAACAGTTCCTGTTCTTAATTTTCTTATTATACATTTTGGAGCAGAACATGCATATGGACCAGAGATGAGACATATCCTTTCACAGTTTATCATGAACATGTTTAGGCAGGTAAGAAGCAGAGGGGAAAAATGAAATGCAAAGGCAAGACCGGTCAAGTATGCCCATATTTCCTTAGCTTGCCAATATGTTAATTATCACAATCAATTATTATTTTTCCCCAACAAACGATTCATGACAATTTGGATGAATGCTGAACCTTAACAACAAGAGACTAGGTAATTTTCACTTTCTTGGTGTTACAAAAATGATTTCATAAACTGTAAGTGCCTAAAATGACTTCTTAAACAAAAAGAGGAACACAATAAAAAAAACCCTTCCCATCCAGTTTGAAATTTTCATTGTTTCTGAAACTAGACTGATCTCCAGATAAATACTCAGAAGCAAAATCGATAGATATGTTGCTTAATTTCTATTAAACTCGATTTCAAAATACCTTTTATTAGCTCCTTTATTCCGTTACTACACTACTCTAAGATGCTATGAAATGCAATCTCTTATTAGATTCTAAAAGATTCTAAAGCCAAAAAGAACCAAATTTTGGATGGACAATATCACTTCCCCATAATTCCTTTCAACTTCCATGATGCAGCTTCATGCTGTGGATATGATTATTTTAATAAGATGTCCCAATTTTTCTTTTTTTTTTTTTTTTTGGTCCCAATTTTTCTGAAATAATTATGACATTTCACTTCCAGGGGAAAAAAGCTTTAGTATACTAAATTCTGCTGATCAAGAAGTATATTACGTATTCCATGTAATTGTAGTAAGAAGACCAAATAATTTTTTCTCTAAATCATACATATTATAGAGATGACGTTTTTAATTTTTTTACTACTGGTATTATTAGGAGATACTTTAAAGCTTCTTCCATTGAATTTTTGCTCTGCTGTTGTCAGTGGTGCCAACAGGATGGATGATTTCAAAAGTAGACTTTGGAGTGACAAAGGAATTATATTCAAAAATACTATTTATTCCTGTGACAGTGTATATTATTGGCTTTTAACTTTGAACTCAACTAATCAAAAAATGTTCTCCTTTTTTTTTTAATTTTGAAGTTTCACACTTGAATATTGTGGACTTAACTCTCCACTAAAATATGCCTTTTACAACTTTAGGTGAAGATATTTTGTGTATGTTATTTAGGTTGTGTATACACTACACTTCATATCCATGGTATGTGGCATAGCACCAACAAATACTATACAAAAATTATGTAAAATTTATTAAACTGTGAGTGTATTTGCCCATATAACATAGACAATTAGACAGGTGGAAAGAGAAAACAGTGAAGTTCTTTATTATTTGAGCATCATTAATTTGATTTTCTTATAAGCTAATATTTAGTTGACAAAAACAGAAATACAAAATTAAATTAAAATTACATATAATTATTAGTCTTTGAAAAAATAATTTTAATTTTAAACAGTAACAGTCAACAACTATTGGTTCAGTTTTTCAAAAGACCCCAACAGCAATGAGAATGTAGTAATTCAACATACTGGGGTGACTCAGGTGAAGTCCTATCTTGATCTAATTCTAACAACACTTTTGAAATTAATAAATGTGATTTTTACCTAGAGTTAAATATTTGTAGTTTTTATAAATATTATAATTGTAATATTATAAATATTTATATTATCAATTATTAGTTTGTAAAATTTTAATTTTTTAATGCTCATTAAAGCATTTGATATGATCAGGATTTCCTTTCTTAAGTAAAATTACATTCATATTTTCAATTTACTACAATCCTATTTGTACCAACAAAGAAAAATATGAAATATATCAAAACTTTATCTTGAAATATTTAATATCAAATATCTATGAAAAGTAAGGCCTTATTCTTCATTTATAGAAATATCGTAATAATTCAAAAGACCTAACTGTGTGATAGTAATATTTCCATTTCAGCCTTCTTTATTATTTTTTTTATTTCATCAACATTTGCTTGGCACTATTTTTTATGGTTAGCCAATGTATAAAGTGTCACAATAAAATTTGTTCTCTGCATCACTAAATTCTGCTACAAAATTTTGTTGTTATACAAATCTAATACAGTTAAGATTAATATTTTCCTACAAAAACAAAGCTTGAACTATAATGTCCTCCTCATAACATTGGAAGTAATAGTAAGGGTTTTTTTCCGCCAATGGAGCAAAATTACTTATAAATTTGGATTATGTGGTTGTCAAAACCTATGAATAAATTAAAATTTCTTAGGTAATTTAAGTCTTTGGGCTATAATTGCTACTCAGTTGAAATAATTCATTTGCATATAGAAATGAAAGATTTGGATAATAACCAAATCAAATAACTCACTTCAATTAATTTTACTAAAATTAATGACACTTTATTACTATTAAAATGATGTAGTTATATTACATGGATCTGACTTTAAGCCACGTGTTCTTTCTCCTTAAGTTTTCACCATTTAATAAATGAAATTAAAATATTAATTTTAATAAATCCAATATGTTGAGAAACTGGAATTGATCTATGTATTCCTGTTTTTACTAGTTAATTGTAAATAGATAAAGATTTTCAAATTTAACAGAGTATGGTTTAAAAGTGATATTATTATCTTCAATATACCAAATAAAGGTATTCTAATTGTTCTTTTATCTATTACTAATTAATAGCAAAGGGAATTTTAGACCTGTAAAAATCTTTAACATCATTTTGTTTAATCTCTGCAATTTATGGATGATAAGCTTAAGAAGTTGGGTCCTATGTCTATAGTCACCTAGATAGTTTGTGGCAAAGTCTCTAAACCACTGTGGTATTCATATGCAGTTCTATTTAAATTTTTACAACAAATAAGCAGATAAATTACAAAATATTATAGTATATTAAATCTTATTCAAGAAATTCATTATACATGCATTCAACTAACACTTACTGAACACCTGCCATATGTAAAACCCATGATAGACCAGCAAACATGACAAATATAAACAGAATCCTAAGGGAATGGAGAGACAAAAAAAGATGAATTCTTTCCAAAGGATATGGAAAGTCTTCATTAAAGAGGAGATATTGGACTCAACTTACCCCGTTAGAAAGCCCTCTATGACTCTCTGCATGACTAGTTGTGTTAGAAGAATCATATCCCAAACCTACTAAGGCAGCACTGAAAACAGATTCCACCCTTTAACTGTTCTTTGTATAAAAGGATCTGAAAAATCGCCAGTAGAGAGAATGTGTTCAAGAGCAGTGGCTTCTCCCTTCCTGGCTTCCCATACAATATTACCAATTTGTCACTGTCTCGCCCATCCTCCCTGCCCCACTCCTGGCAAACTGTAAGCTCTTTTACAGCAGAGAAAATAATTTGTTCATTATGTTCTTGATCTTAATGATATGGAGGACCCCCTATTGGGGGGTGTTATTACACTTCTGTTGAGCTAAAATCAACTGGATCCAATGGAGTGATTGTGGATTTACCTCTTAAGCAAAGGAGGTGGGAAAATGACTTCTCAGGAAAGGAAAAACATGTAAAAGGCAGAGTCTGGGGTAGAGTTTGGCAAAATCTTCACACCTGGAGGTGTGGGTAGACCATGGTATGGAAAGGGGGGCATGCTGCTTATAGAGTAAATGATGAGTGATGAATTGGATCTAAATTGGGAATGTCTTTAGATGCCATAATCACACTGTGACATTCTTTGTTCACCACAGATATCCCAGGGATGTTTTAAGCATAGTAATGATGCAATCAGTCTTTATTTTTGAATTTTATGAAGTTTAATTAATGAGAAGGAAGGACTTCTGGAAGAAATGACTAAATAGTCATTCCAATGGACTAAATGAGAGAAGATGAAAGCATATGTTAAAGCCATAAGTATGGAGAAAGAAAACACAGTCCAGGTATATTTCCAAAGTAAAACAGGAATTTGTGGATATATTTTGTTAAGAATTATTTAATGAGGGAGGTGCCTGGGTGGTATAGCCCGTTGACCATCACCTCTTGGTTTCGGCTGAAGTTTGATCTCAGGGTTGTGAGACTGAGCCCCCAGTTGGGCTCTGCACTTGCCATGGAGTCTCCTTGGGGTTGTCTCTCCCTCTTCCCTTTTCCCCATTCTCTCTCTAAAATAAATAAATAAATAAATTTTTTAAAAGAGAATTATTTAATGAAGTCAATAATTTGTAAAAAAAAAAAATAATAATTCAAAAAAGCAGAAGTTAGAACTGACAAGAGGTGAAGCCATACAGACAAATTAAGTGTGCCTTATTCCTATGGGAATGAAATAGTGACAAAAAAAATTGTATTTGTACTGACAAGTTTGGTTGGAACTGGTTAAAGGAAGTTTAAGGAAGGAAAACAGTTTAAAGAAAGGTCTCTTCGCCTTTGCTTGGTTTTGCTCTTCTTTAGAAGACATTCTGAGTATATTCAGAGGCAAAAGGAAAGACTGTGGAAAGAGCTTGAATATGCAGGAGTAACTTGCCTGGGACAATTTCCTAACAGGGAATTAAAATTAAAGAATCACTGAAACCTGTCAAAAGAATTAAAATATAGCTTTAATTGTATGCAATCTATAAATTAAACTAATTTTCATCTCAGGCTTAGTATATGGTTGCCATTGAATGACTGCAGTGGCTGAAGATTTCATCATACAGTATGAGTGTTGCTCAGTGACTACCATGAGCAAGTCTCAGGGGTTCACAGAAGTCTTAACTTTAGCTCTTCCCATCTAAGCATAACTGGAATGGGCTCAATTAATCATCCTTTATTACCAAACACTTAAAAGGAGGAAGAGAAGTCCCTTCACTGGGTATGTCAAGAAAAGGAAAGCATGCCCTCCCATACCTTCCGCCTCTGGGTAGAAGCTTCTTGCAGATCTAAATGCACTGGCTTTGGGCATAAATAAAGCTTCAAGCCAATAAGGAGTTAATACCTCCTTTATGCCTCATCTCCCTGTCTACGTCTTTCCTACTCAGGGGGAGCCAGGAGGGCAAGCCTGGGTCTCAGGAGGCCAATTTCTGAGGCTGTGAAGTCAAGTTCAGTAGCCCCATCATTCGTCAAGAAAACAGTAATAAGCTGGATCTAACTGACTTCTCCGTGACAAATTTCATGAGAGATGGGAGATCTCTCTCTCTGGCTTCTTCACTCATGGAGAGAAATGTAGCTTTTAATAATCACAAGCTAAACTGTATGAACTGACTTAAGAAAATGTACTGACTCAATAAAATATTAATAAATAAGAATATTCTGCTTAGTACAAAAATATTGTTATGACTCATTTTGAGGCAATCCACAGTCACTCTTTAACTCTTATAATATTAAAAATTGCAAAGGCAAATTATTTCAAGGAGAATTAAATATTTTCAGAGGAAAATTCCCACAGTCTGTCACCTACAATGCCATTGTTATCTCAGTCCTCAAGGTGAGAGACTCACAAATAGACCTTTAAAAAAAAATCTTTACATATTCTTAAATTCATCCTATAAGAAGATAATATATAAAGGTGTAAATGCACTTATAATACATTTAACTTATACGTACCCTCCATCAGATATATATGTATTAATTTAATACAAAAGAAATAACTTTATAAATTATAAATATTGATTAACACAGCATTTGTGGGAAATAAATGAAGAGTTTAAATATCTTGAAAAAGTAATTTTTTTCAGGCCAAGGCAATAAATGTACCCAGAGGACATATACATGCAGAGGCAGAAAATTACATATTAAAAATACATGCTTTATAATTAATTGTCTATTTTCTTAGCAAAAATATGTCCTTTCTTAGACATATTTTTCATATGAATTCTTATATTTATTTTGCTAAGCTTTTTATTTTCTTCTTCCTCATTGTTTTCCTGTGGCTATTTACATTATCATGGTCTAGTAGAAAGTAATTTTTACAGAACTAGGATTGAATGATACCTTCACCATTTACTATCTGTGTTAACTCTCGGCAATTTACTCGGGCTATATCTGTGTCCCACCCTAACGATGGAGATAATAGGATTCCTTATCTAGTTGCTGGTTGATCCTCCCAATGAGGTGATCTACGTAAAAAGTGTATAATGCCAGGGTCTCCTCTAGTATGAGAGGCATCTTGGAAGCAATTTAAAGATTTGCTCTGATAGACTAATTTGTAAAAATGCCCCCAAGCTTCACCAGGTCTCATGGTTTGTGGGACTGAGAAAGGAGATTTAGATCCCCCATTTCCACCTTGCGTCGGGAGCCATTGCATCCTGCACAACCTGCAAAACCTACATCACAGCCCCACACACGTACTAACAAGGAACTCAATAAATATTACGTGTCATCTCCCACTCTTAGACATACCAGGGTTATAAATTAAAAAAAAAAAAACTATTCTAAAAATCCCAGTACACGTTTTTTTCATAAATTTACTCTTTTTTCCGTATAAACAATTCAGTAAGAAACCCACCCCAGTCTTTGTTATCTTAAGTGGTTTGGTTCATCACTTATCCCTACTGAGAATTATCCTACGTACCTTATGCATATTCTTTTTTTTTAATTTATTTTTTATTGGTGTTCAATTTACTAACATACAGAATAACCCCCAGTGCCCGTCACCCATTCACTCCCACCCCCCGCCCTCCTCCCCTTCCACCACCCCTAGTTCGTTTCCCAGAGTTAGCAGCCTTTACGTTCTGTCTCCCTTTCTGATATTTCCCACACATTTCTTCTCCCTTCCCTTATATTCCCTTTCACTATTATTTATATTCCCCAAATGAATGAGAACATATAATGTTTGTCCTTCTCCGACTGACTTACTTCACTCAGCATAATACCCTCCAGTTCCATCCACGTTGAAGCAAATGGTGGGTATTTGTCATTTCTAATAGCTGAGTAATATTCCATTGTATACATAAACCACATCTTCTTTATCCATTCATCTTTCGATGGACACCGAGGCTTCTTCCACAGTTTGGCTATCGTGGCCATTGCTGCTATAAACATCGGGGTGCAGGTGTCCCGGCGTTTCACTGCATCTGTATCTTTGGGGTAAATCCCCAACAGTGCAATTGCTGGGTCGTGAGAATGGGGCATATTAACAAGGCAGGAAACAACAAATGTTGGAGAGGATGAGGAGAAAAGGGAACCCTCTTACACTGTTGGTGGGAATGTGAACTGGTGCAGCCACTCTGGAAAACCTTATGCATATTATCTAAATTTTTGAAGGAACAGAAAATTTCAAAAACAGAAATTTTTGAAGGAACAGAAACAGAAAACAGAAAATTACTCTTACTATACAACTCTTTTGTGATTCAGCAGACACTTCAGAATAATTCCTCAGGGCTATCATCGTGAAGAACAATTAACTCTCCACACAAATGTGAGTTAGTTAAGGGGTTGGATGATAGAAGGCCAGATACAGAGATTCTGTTTATATAACTGTCTTGATGGAAAAGCTCAAATAGCTGTATTCTTTAATATAATGTTGATTCGATACATGCAACTTTGCTAATATGGAATTAATAGGTCATGGAGCCAGTTGCAAAGTTACATATTGTCCTTCTGTCGATGCCTTTGTCGCCCAGCTGTTCAGAGCTGTCACTAAACATAATATAATCAAAAGGGAGAATTAAAGTGACCTTAACATTTGTGGACATTGTTGGAAGAAAAGCATGATGTATAATTTTATTCGATTTAAAAGATTTTAAATGATGTTAATCAGTGATAAGTAGATCCAACATAGGTCATTCAAACTGATGTTTAAGGAAATTAAAAGATACGATGGTAAAAGGAAAGGAATTCATTCTTTTGCAATTACAAAAAAAAAAAAAGGCACTTCAAAAATGTGTCTGAGATCCTTTGGGAAGTTCTGTTATTTAAATATGTGCATTACAGATGCTTAAACCTTCTATACAGCTGAAGTCTTGATAAGAGATAATATCTGGGAAACTCAAAAGTCTGAAATGTTAGGATATTTTGAAGGGAAACTCAATAGAAAAAATAAATTAATTCCTATATACAAATACAAATAACATACACAAATAACCATTTCATGGTTAGCTTTTCAGGAATCCTTCCAGAGAACTCAAAAATTTCTCTGGAATTTGCCCGAGAGCGCCTGGGGATGACAACTTTAACTTGCAATCGTCTTTCTCTTGTCACTTTAAATCAGGCCTTTAATGCTACATCACTAAAGTTTCTGAACTGAAGATCTTGAAATGGCTTTGATCTGACATGATTTTAAGACACAAATCTGTCAAAATTGCCAAATAAATACGACTTGCGGACTATTGGGGGATTTAGACTCTCTCAATAAAACAATTTCCATCAAAGTAGGCGGAATGGTGCCCGTCCAAAGGTTTGGAAGTACATCTCTCATTACAAAAATGTCTATTTATGTCATAGAAAAACATATATCATATAAATTGCAGCAACTGAACTGAGAATTGTAAAGCTCATTCCCTGGCTTCATGATTCTGCACCTGTCGTTTATCTGTGCAGACCTGATATTCTATACTCGAAAAAGAGCTACTGTCATTTCTTCAATTATTCAATCTAAGCATATAAGACTCCCTGGCCCTCCAAGCTGCTCATAAACAAATGTCACCACACAGCAATAACAACAATAATATTGGTGTTTTAAAAATAAACATAATTCTAAAATAAATTCTTGGCTGAATATATTCTGCTGACAAGAACTTTTTATTATAAGTAGGAAATACACTTAAAAAGCTGTCAAAACTCAAAGTAGTATCTCTGTGCGAACTGCTGGAACTCATTTTCTTTGTAATTTTGTGCGTCTTCTCACTTCTTTAGGTAGGTAAAGTTTTCAAAAAAGTGAACTTAGGAAAGAACCCAATAGAGGGGCATCAACACGTTTAATAAAAACTTTCTATAGTTGCAATGTTACATCGTTTCTGATAGATACAGATGATCTTATTTTGAACATTTTTTTTTTGTTTTCCTTGCTTAAAAACTCTGCAGAACTAGCAAAGTTGTACCTAAATTCGGAGAGTGTGAATTATTCATCTAAACTATGTGCAATTAAGATATCGGTTTAGAGTAGAAAGAATATAAAACTCCCAAAGTACAGAGATAGCTGGTTTTCTAACACCTTATTGAATAAACCATAGAAATGATTTAAAATTCCAGAGGGCATATACATTTATGGGCTCCCTATATCTAGGTGGTAATTATTCTTAAGATATCGCTATGTCTCTCAATTTATGATTTCTTGACTCAGTGAATCCGGATAAACTAGATATACTTAGCCTGGGTAAAGTTGTCACTTTGTACTGAAGTTCTTCCTAAATATTCTGGAAAATCAACCTCTCCCTACATCAGTTTCACATATAGTAGGAATGGATCATCCATTTTCCACTATAGCTCTTCAAGTTGTCTGCCTCTGAAATCATAAGCATCTTCAGAGGAAGGATGATGTCAGAAAAAGAATCATCAACAAAAAATAGATTCAGAGTTTAAAATGGTGGTTTGATCTTAGGATTCTTGTAATAATCTATCGAAATATGTAAAAAAAATCCATTACAATTGGTTATATGAAAAATTAGGCAGTAAATCAACAAGCTGGGAAAGAAAATCTAACCAAGGCTGACTCACAAGTATTTTTTTGGCTGTTTGGGTAAAGTTGATGTTGAAATTGTACACAACATATCAGTGGCCTGTTTCCGGGGTAGGAAGTGTATAAGAATCCCATAAACAGATTTGAGGCCAACGCAGGGAGGAGGGGAGGCAGGGAGGGTCTGATATCCAAATTTTATGAAGTTCTGGCTAACTTGATCAAGTCCACTTTCTTTGCCCTTCTGAAAATTGTGCATCAAATTAAGTTGCCTCAAGGCAATAACTGTATTAACCCTTATAATTTCAGCCTTATTTACAATTTTGGTCCCAGTCTATCATGGAAGTTCTGGTCTCTTGGGTCCTACATGTAATTCTGGATTTAGAGATGATTGTGGAGACCACTTTCAAGTTTAAAATCATAAGCGTGGCCTAAGAACTGAGCTTTGCTCAGTTTTTATTCATTTCATAAATGTTAATTATACACCTATCGTGTTCCAAACATCAGGCATGAAATGCTAACACTACAAAGATGTAGTTTATATATCCCCTGCCCTCAAAGAGATTGAAGTGTTAAACGAGAGAGACAGGTAAATTCATACTTAGTATGATGGCGTAATGAGTGTTATGTTAGAGAAACAGCGGAAGCACAGAAGGAGGGCACATCTAACTGGGGAGGATAGTGAAGGTCTCCGTTAAATCCAGATCCAGATTCCTAAAGGAGGGAAAGCTGTTCCTGGATCAAGGGAAAGAAGAAGGGATAAAACATTAAAGAGCAAAAAAAAAAAAAAAAAAAATTAAAGAGCAAGATGTGTTGTGTTGTTGGATGAAAGTTTCACATGGAAAAGTAGAAGAATGTGAATCTAGAAAGATTAGACAGAAAGAAATCATTTAAGGAATCTGAATGTTAATCTATGAACTTTGAAATTTAATCCCAAAACAACACTGAAGATCCATACAAGAGACAGACTCAGCTCTATACTGTAGAACTCTATTAAAATGTGAAATAGCCACGTCATGATTTTTTGCGCGTTTTTCGTCTTGTTTTATTCATTTATCCCAACCCACATCCTTTTAAACCAACATCGGTGGCTAAACTTTGCTCTAGTCAGGAGATGTCATGATTCTTCGTCCCATTATCCCTTCAACAGAAAGCACCCCTTCAGGATCTGTAAGAACCTCCTTAATCTCTTTGGAGAAAAGTTAAATATCTTCAAACATTAAATCCACTTCTCAGGAGAGCAAAACATAAAAGTGCTACAGCACACAAACCTTCTAAACTGAAGACTGAAAAAGAATGAGGGGAACCCTCTGTAAAAGAAGACCATACAACCAGTCTTGAAGTCTTGAATCTGTTGGGGCTGCGCGGAGGTGGCTGACAGCCACGGTGTATTGCTGATTTCTGAATTAAGTGTTGAAACTTCTGACTTTAAAGTTTTAGAAAATAAATGCAATTATACTTATATTCATGTTCTGAACTAAAGAACCTGTATCCCAATACACGTGCTAGCTCCTCAATAAGGCAAAGTATAGAATCTTTTTCAACATCCTTCTACAAGCCTCCTTTAGAATGGACTTGAATAATTAATTACTAGCTATTTAAGCCTGCCTGAACAAAGATAATCTTTCTAGTTAACATTTGCAAATTATCATTAAAAACAATGGCAGTTTTCTAATGATCAAACTGCTGGTTTAAAAAGCTTTGAGATGAACGTGCTGTAATAAGGCCTGATGTACATTTAAACAATTTGGCTCCTACCTATGTAGAAGACATGAGAATATCTAAATGTATAACCGATGCCAGAAATTCTTCTTGATACAGAGATCTAGAATAGTGTCAAGGTCTCTTTATATGCTCAGAGTTTTCAATTAATTTATCCTTCTGTATAATAAATGGTGATATTATCATTAGGTATTGCCAATAAGATTTTTAATTTAGGTTATGATTAACCTGTAGAATGTAAGATGCTTGATGCTCACTCATTTTAATAACCCCAAAGCACATTACTGTATTTTCAGCAGAAAAGTCGTTGACTTGCTCTGTTTATTTTAATATCTTATTTTCCAGTTACATGTATCTAGTTCTTTCTACCTATGAAAATATACTATAAGCATTATTGATTAGGTTTTAATAAAGCTTAAGAAGAAGGGTTTTTTCTGTCTGGAAATATCTCTAATTTAATAGACTCAATGGGGAAAACATACATCAGTTTATACAATTTTAGTTTCATCAACTTTTAATAATAGATTCATTATGTCACTAATATACCAAGTCATTGCTAGAGCTAGTTTCATTACTATGTGCTGAGGGGGCGGGGGGGCAGGAAATCACTTTTGGCATCATTATTTAAACAAGGATACAATCATACATTTTCAGTATGGTAAACCCCATTAAAATCACTAATTTTCTTTTTTTTTTTTAAATCACTAATTTTCTAAGACTTAATAAATGCTTACTTTTATGGATCTGAATGACTCATACAAATAATTACTTTCCACACATGGTCATTTTGGTAATATTTTATCACACGCTGTCTAAGCAAATTTAAATGTGTTTTCTAATGGGATATTCCAAGGCTCCTGGTAACTATAATTGAGAAAACAAGGTGAGGTTCCTGATGCAAACCAACTTCTTGGCATTACTCATTTGTTCTTTTTGTTCAGTCCATGATAATTTTAAAGGACAAAAATGTCCTCTCTTCTAAAGGATTCTAAGATATACCTTAATTTGTAACCATGCATCTGTCAACATTCTTAAAATAAAAACCTTAACTGGGCAGCCTGGGTGGCTCAGGGGTTTAGTGCTGCCTTCAGCCCAGGGCCTGACCCTGGGGTCCTGGGATCGAGTCCCACGTCGGGCTCCCTGCATGGGGCCTGCTTCTCCCTCTGCCTGTGTCTCTGCCTCTCTCTCTCTCTCTCTCTCTCTGTGTGTCTCTCATGAATAAATGAATAAAATATTTTAAAATGAATGAATGAATGAATGAATGAATGAATGAATAAATAAATACAGTAACCATTAGAATCTTAGCAGGGAGTTCAGGTAATTCAGGACCAAAGCAATAGGTCATGCCCTTTGTTAGGCTATCTAAGTAGGATATAAAACTATAGGATAAAACTGCCAAAGTATACTATACAAAATTACAAATAAAGCAGTAAATAAGCTAAACCTCCATTTCCTTGGGTAATTTTGACAGGAAAGGAGGAGGAACAGTAGCACATTTAGAAACAGAAATACACAGGATCCATGCACCCTGTAGGAGACCGGTGTTGGAAAAGACCAAATACTGCATATTCAATTACTCCCTGCATTGTAAGAGGAGATCCCTAATTACCATTATTGTGAAGTCCCCTTTCTCTCTCAGGACTGCTTCTGTCACCTGTTTTCATGCTGTGTGGTTACTCTCAGACTCCATTTCTGTGTGAATAGCTTTAAAAAAAAAAGATAATACATTCCACCCATTCTTGTATATAATACTCATTAAGAAGACTGGTCAACCAGCCAGTCACCCCCCGCCCCCCGCCCACCTCCCCTTCTACCACCCCTAGTTCGTTTCCCAGAGTCAGGAGTCTCTCATGTTCTGTCTCCCTTTCTGATATTTCCCACTCATCTTTTCTCCTTTCCCCTTTATTCCCTTTCACTATTTTTTATATTCCCTAAATGAATGAGACCATATAATGTTTGTCCTTCTTCAATTGACTTATTTCACTCAGCATAATACCCTCCAGGTCCATCCACGTCGAAGCTCCAATTTATTCTCAATGTTATTAAAATTTGTTATTACAGAAAAAAAAAAAAGAAGAAGAAGAAGACTGGTCAAAAGTAAGAAACCATAAGCTGTGACTAAAGTGAGAGGAGGATGTAGTCTGAACCAAGAGCGGAGGATGCCGGGCATGTTCCTTCTTGGGACAACAGGCCAGTGGTACAGGGGGGAGCAGCCCTGGCAGGAGGGCCCTGCACTATAACTCAGGATACATCAGTATAAAGAAATTTAACTCCCACCTTTGCTCAAACTTGAGTATTTAAGTATTGAGTTCCCTCATTTCACATAAACCCATCTTCTATAACCGTGATGACTTTCAAGACAACGTGACACCAGAGGAGAGATACAGAAAGGTGCTCCAACTTCACTACCATAGAAGTCAACGCTTATTGAGAACCCTTACTACAAAACCAGCATCGTTCTAGAGTCCGTACACGTGTCAACTCCTTTGGTTTTCAGGGAAATCCTAGGGGGGATACAAAACTATTAATTCAAACGGATACATGCACCCCAATGTTTATAGCAGCATTAACCACAACGGCCAAATCAGGGAAGAAGCCCGAGCGTCCACAGACCGATGGCTGGATAAGGAAGGTGTGGTCAACATACACAATGGGACAGCAGCCAGCCCTAAAGAAGACTGGAATCATGCTATTCGCAAGGACATGGGTGGAGCCAGAGAGCAGTAGGCTCAGTGAGGAAGTCACAGAGAGAGAAACTACCATATGATTTTACTTGTGTGTGGAACTTAGGAAACAAAACAAACGAGCAACGTGGAATAAAAAAGAGAACGGGAGGCAAACCAAGAAACAGAGTCTTAATGGTAAAGAACAAACTGATGGTTGCCAAGAGGAGACATGGGGTGGGGGGGAACGGGTTAAATACGTGCTGGGGATTACGGAGGCCACTCCTGACTGCACCAACTAATGCATGGAAGGGTTGAATCACTGTATTGTACACCTGTATGTTAACTAACTGGAATTAAGTAAAAACTCTCTTTCAAATTTTTTTTTTTTTTTTTTTAGCATTTTAGAGATAGAGAAGAAAATACGTAACATCTGTCTTTGGTACATAGCCTGTCTCCTATGGATTCAATCCGTCGGAAGAGGGGAGTAGACATAACGTGCTTCCTGTTCTTGTCTCTGGGCCTCTCCACATTTCATCAGCAGTGAGAATAAGGAAAAAAAAAAAAAAAGAGATGCTAGATTCCGCAGTGACCGCGGGAGGAGTCTGAATCTACGACTTCACAAGCCTTCAGTGGAGACTTTCTTCCAACCCGTTTAATTTTACAGGAATTGTTTTTTCTTTTTCTTAACTTCAAAAAGTAGATTGTCTTTGTTCTTCCCACTTCTTTGCTCAATCTCATGGTCAGTTATGTTGACCCGCATTGTTCTTCCACAATAACTTAAGAATTTCATTGAAAATCATTTTTTGAGATCACAAATGCATAAAAAAATAATAATTAAATAACAAGCACGGGGCAAAACAGGTGCACTGTGCACACAACCCTTTCTCTGACGCGTTTGCCTCCAAGAGTAATTATGCACTAGGAAGCGTTTGGCTGTGAGTATGCGAGAGCCAATGTGTGTACTCACCACCCGACATCAGCCCCACGTGGAGAGGTAACAGAGGGGAGAAGAAACACCCAAGAAACCACGCACGCCGTCTCCTCCTGTAAAGCAGCCAGCCGCCCCGAGGCAGCGGAGCTCCGTCTCACCCTAGGGAGGTGGCTTTCCAACAAGCACAGGGCCTCGCCGGCCACATGCGGCGTCTCCGCCGGGGACACCTGCCATCCCCCACATGCCACACTACAGACCCACTGTCTTCTAGAACCCCCCCTTCTGCCCTGGAGCCTCCCTGGGCCCCCCTGGCCCACTCCGGGCGCTGCTCCAGGGTTCAGGGCTCTCCCCGCCTCGGTGGGCACCACGTCAGGCCTGCACCAGAATCTCCTTCTCAGTTAAAATACATATATTGATATACCAGAGCCCTGATATAAAAAAAAAAATTTGCTAGGATGGGATTTTGTCCAGTTTGTATGTGGACACCCCAGGGTGGCCTGACCCTCAGCACCCAGCGCAGGGCTGAGCACGACCGGAAGGTACATATATTAATTGACAGAGGCCGATGTATCTAATTATGGTTTCCTAACCTTATGGCAAATTCCTATCTATCTGCTAGCATAGGGTAAATTGGTGGTTTTCAGAATGTCTTTCTGTTTTTCGTAATTAGATTCTATAGCTTTCCCGTCATTACACACACTACATCCTCAGTATCCATCCTATTAGAAGCATATCTTCAACAGGTATTTTTCTCGGTAATCCTTAAACTTCTTGGAAAAACATTCAAACTGGACAAAATCCCATCCTAGCAAATTTTTTTTTATATGTCAGGGCTCTGGTATATCAATATATATTTTAATTATCAATGTCTTTTTTCACACTCAATTCCTGGGCAATTTGTATTTCGTTTAATATCAAATATGTTCCAATTGGAATAATGTAGAAGCATAATCTAACACTGTCTATTCTTTTTTCTTTTCCAAACTGCTACTTTTTAAGCATTAATTTTGACCTTAGAAACACCTTTGGCTGAGACCAGCTTTACAGAAACCATAAAGTATAATAACAAGACCTAAGACAGACGTGATCAACCTCAAAATACCTTTGTTCTAAGATTTACGGCTGTTTCTTAACATAATAATTTGGTTGCTGGGAATAGTTTGCTAAATATTTTATCCACCAACAGGCTGATTCACTTCTTGTAATAAATTTTCTCAGCTACTCTGGAAAGTGCTAGCAATAAAAATTTCCACTGCAGGTAATGGAGTATTGCCTATATAATAGTTTGAAAATATAAGAATATAATAACTATTTATACCTCAGAAAAGAGAAGCAAAAATGGTTCAGTGAAAACACACAGAAATTGAAAATCATGATGCACATTTGCTATGTTTAGAGAACAAACATAACCCATATTAGTAAATACTCCCTCACACAACTGTTTGGCACCTAGAAGTCTGTGCTGAGCCCAAAGCCAATCCTGGTTTTCTACTCATACCAAACATCTTCAAAATGATTGTGTTTATATAACTAAATAATATTTCCTGTATCCTAGATGTTTGCGTGTTCGTGTAATCTCCGGAGAACCACTTAATTTCTGTCTAAGCTTGAACAAGTTGCCTTTCTGCTAAGTATTTTCAGAATGTGTAAAAGAGGCACAATGATATTATTTCTTATTATTACCTCATAGGAATGGTGTGAAGATCAATTAAAGCACTGTTTGCTGACAACTTTGAAAAGTGCTATATAAACACAAGGTACTGAAAGTTTGAGGAATAAGAAGTTATCTCAGGAATTTTTAAATCCTAGAAGTTAAAGATGCATCGGAAGATATTGGAACCATCTATAAAATCCATGAGGGAATAATAATAATATAGTTAAAATTACAGAATGACAACGGAAGTGAGATTTCTACACCTGATGCTGTTACCACCACCAACAACAACTTTTTGTAGTAAAAGGCAAATTTTTGAAAAATAACAACCACTAGACAAGTACACCAATTGATTGCCTCTTATACACGTATGAAGGAATGGCAATCAGCATTATTAATCGAGTGCTATAATATATGTCATATCTTTTGCCAATTAGTTTTACACAATGATTTTATTTAAATCCTACAACAGTCTTTAAGGTATATGAGTATGATTTTAGTTATTTTAGAAATGATGAAATGGTTTCACTCATTTTTAATAATGTGCTTCAATCCAACAACTTCTAACTATCAGAGCTCTAGGATTTTCATGCTGGTCTTCTGTTCTTTGGTCATTGACTAAAAATAATTAATATTTCTATTTGATGAGAATTTAAACTTCCTAAAATGGGAGAGTTTGCTGCATATGAGTAAATGTGTGGAAGTGGATATTACTTGTGTGCAGATAGATACTCCCCTATGTGTAGGTACATATTTGAAATTGAATTGTAAATGCAACTGTGCAGCAGGACAATTCAGATTGTTAACACCACAAGTAATATGAAAACACTCTCAGAAAAAAATGACATTTGCAATATACACTACCTTGATTAGTATCCTTAACATGTAAAGAACTCTTTTAAAAAAAAAAAAAAAAACTCTGCAATTTTTTAAAAGATGAGATACAAGTCAAAGAACACAAGCAGTGAATTCACAGAAAAGAAATACAAATGACATTATATGTTTTTAATGTTTAGTTTCACTAATAATAAAAAAATTCAATTCCAAACAATAAGTTATTTGTTGTTAATTAAATGCATATTTGAACCAGTGTTAATAAAATTTAGGGATGTTTATTTTTCTGGTTAAAGTGTAAATTGGTACTACATTCCAAAGATTAACTTATAAATATGAACCCCAAATCTTGAAAATTTAAATTCTATTTGATCCAGAAATTCTTCCAGAAAATCACCTGAAGGAATTAAGCATCCATGTGTTGAAAAAATGTGGCCATATAAATGAATGTTCACTGTAGTGCTGTGTGTTTCACAGTAAAAATATGTAAGTGACCTCAATCCCTATGTAATAAAGAATAGTTTAGGTAAATTTTGGTGCATTCGTGTATTGAACTGCTCTGTAAGCACTTAAAATAATATCCTGAAAAATTCCTTAGTGATATAGAAAGATATTAACAAGTTAACTGAAAAAAATCAGATAAGAAAAGAATACTGAGGCTGATTCTGTATTTGTTTATATATGGGCAGCATACATTTCATTTTTGCATCCAGAGATAGAGATTCCTATATAGAGAGAGAAACAGATCTGTCCAGATAGAGAACTAGAGATAGATTGTGAGAGACACAGACAGATATCCCACAGAGATAGACTTGGAGATAAAAATAGAGGTACAGATATCTACATAGAGCAATAGAAATATATCTATAAATATAGAATTACAGAATCAGATATATATAGCTATAGATATGCATATGTATGCATATATTCAGCAAAAGTTTAGAAGTGGTTATCTATAGGTAGTGAGGCCTGGAGGTTTTCTACTTTGTCTTATTCTATTTAGAAATTCAGCAAATTTAGACATTTTATAATGAAAATATGTAATAATTTTTAAAAAGATAACTTGTAAAGACAAAAAAAGTCATAAATGGGTGCCTGGTTGGCTCAGTCAATTAAGCATCCAACTCTTGGTTTCAGCTCAGGTCTTGATCTCATCGACTGTGAGTTCAAACCCCACACTGGGGGCTTTCAATTTATAGCAAGAAGAATCAAGACCCTTTTAATCTTCTCCAATAACAGTCTAATTTCTGTTTGTTAATCACATTGGTAATTAATTGGCATCGTATTTGAAATTTTCCAGGTTTAAAGAAAATTCCTTAGAGACAACAACCTTAGGTCTATTTTTCTGGTTGGAGATAAATTGGTACAACATTTCAGAAAATTAATTTATAAATATGAATGTGTGGAGAATGGAGTTATTTAGTTAATTTGATAAAATCAATGAGGGTACATGTTAAAGCCAAAGAGGATAATAAATTAAGAAGTCATGAAAATAATAGCTTCAGTTTTAAATTCTGCTATTTACTAGGTATGAAACCTTGAAATGTTTCCAAAAACTTCTTCCAGAACTCACTTCTTTTCATTTATAAAATTGGGCTGAAAATAAACCTGAACAAAGATATGTGATTACAGACTCTAATGAAATGTATAAAATCTATAAAGGCTTATGTAAACATTACAATCAGTGAGGTTATTATTATTTTAAAAAGAAATCAGGAAATTAACAACTTGAGTTAATTATCACGTTTTTATATCAGTACAAAATTTTTAAACCTAACATTTTTAAGTCTTTAGGAAGGTATTTTACCACGATAAACACATGGTTTTCTTACTCTTTTTTTTTTGTATAGACTAGAAACACACTGTAATTTACAATAATAATTTACTGTAATTAGTAAAAATCAGGAATATCAACATATATAAAATAAAATGACATCTAGTTAAACTCAAAGAATAAATATATTCATTTCCATTCCCTTCATATTATATATTCTTGAACCTAGTGGAATATGTGTAAGAAGTGAGATTCCTAAATTGGACGCATCTCTTTAATTAGAATCTTCTGTTTAATTTTTGATTTGAGAACCCCACACTTATCTTGAAGTATCCAAGAATTAAACCACTTCAAGTGTATTCATAAAGAAAATTGGAAAATGCGGATGTCAAAGAAAGTAATGTACCGAAAGTATCTACGGAGCATTTCCTCTACCAAGTATAATATAAAATGGAAACTTTGCTCTAAAGGGGCTCATAATCTATACATAATGAAGTACATAGACATTAATATATATTAATGTATAATGCAAAACAGAAAAGGATTTTTTTAATGCCATAGGAATTTGCAAACATAGGACATCATCCCAATCCTACCATTTTTAAATAATTAAGTACCACACAGGCTCCTATAATTAGGAAGTGCCAGATTCAAATCTCCGTCATTTGATTTCCGAATCTCAGCTCTTAATCACTACAGAGGGGCTAACGTTGGAAAACCACGAACCCTCCTAGATCCTTGTACGTCCCAGCGTCCTTAAGCAGTCCTTTCTCAAATGGTATGTAAGTGTCCCAAGGGAGTTACTGGCCTGATAAAATGTCTTTATCACCAGTCTTTCCCAGTTGTACTTCCAATGACGGATTCCCCTTAACTGATTATGATCACTTATCTAGTAACTTTCCAAATAAAAATACACATCTCACAATATAAAGAACCATAAAATTAGAAAATTAAATATTCCTTTAGAGCTGTGTCATCAATGCAATGGTTATGATGGCAAAACATTACATTAAGATTCAGAAGACCTGATTTTCACCCTCTAAACATTTCTTGGTGAAATTTCTTTTCTGCTGAATGTAGGAGCCTGGCCCATGCCCACACCAGTTCTCAAAGTCATGATTTTCATATAATTTAGCTTTTGTGGGTAAATGTATTGTCCCCCTTTAATATGTTCCATTCATATTCTAGGGAAGATTTAGGATGCAGGAAGTATCAATAGTGACTCAAATGTCTTCACCCCATAATCTGAGAAAACATCTTTTTGCTTTAAAACTACCTGGGAAGGCTTTTCTTGGTGTGTGTGTTGGGTGGGATGGAGGGAAGATTAGAAAGGTCAATGGACGAGAAATCTGGCCATTAGAAGGCAAGACTTTTGCCTCACGTGTGACTGCTGAACCCTCTGCCATTCGTGTCGTATGTTAGTTTATGCAGTTTAGGTAAATCGGAAGAACATGCATAACAATAATAATAAGAATTTAGCTGAAATGAGAAATAGGATACATTTTTCTGCTTCCATTGGCTCGGCATGTTTTATCCCCTTGGTGACGTCTGGAAGTACTAAAATGCATATGAGTAAGTGAGATCTTTCTAATGCGTTTTCAACCTACATTTGTTCGTATAGTAGACAAGCTCAATGAGTCAGCACTGGTCTTCAGGGCTAAGAGGTATTTTTAGTTCACCTTCAAAGAAGCAGAACAGAGTCCCTTAAGAAGTAGATTCATTTAGCAAAACAATACAACTTAAGATAAATGATAAAGACATAGCTCAAGAATTGAAGGGAAAAAGAACATTTGAAATTCCTCACGTTAGACATGACATTAATATATAAATTATTTACCTTGCATTCTAAGAGGATTGGGCTTACTTTGTAATTGCCTCAAAGAGTACATTGGAATTGAATAATAATGATAATTGCATATTTATAAAATATATCTTTCAATGTTTTTTTTTCTTTCAATGTTTTTAATGTTCAAAAGCACTTTCAACTCATTTGATGTCATTCATATAGTCATTCAACAACACCAACAAAATAATCAAAATACTTTCTATGCAGAAAGTACTTTGCTCTGTACTGGACATATAAACCTGTGCTTGAGGAATTTGGAGTTTCAGAAAGAAGACGTATCATGCCACGAGCACACTTGTGGCCTCCATCTGTGGCAGTAGATTTGAATGCTTAACAAGCGTCCCCTCTATTAGGTCCCAGTGCTGTCTCTGAAAGTTTTATTATTACTATTTTTGCAAGTTTTATGTATTATTGTAACTGTAATCCAGTTAAAATTTGCATGAACTGATTTAAATGCTGTGGAATTACATATAACTTAATTAAAAATCTACATAAACTCATGAAAAGCTGTATGTTATTGTACATGTGAGAGAAAACTTTACAAGATTCAGACATGGGGTTAGAGAGATTTTGAAAATGTAAAAGTTTCTGTACATTTTACTTCCCCAAATTTCTCTCCGTTCTTGCTTTAATTCAGAGAAACTCAAAGCAAATATTGTAGAGAGCGCAAAAAAGAAAATGTGAAATGTTCAGCAGATCCATACTCACAATACATATTTTCTCACTAAACCTCAAAGTAACCTTGCAAGGAAATAATTTGTCCAAGTCCACCCATCTGAGAAACAACTGCACTGAACCGCAATCTGAAATGGAAGTCCTTGCTTTCAGTTGCTAGATAATAAGCTCCTCGTCCCCATAATGAAAAGACAGTATGTGAAGGACAGATTCAGCAAGAAAGTATAATATCACCATTAGAATTTGAGCCCAAATATCTTAAATGGCTAATTCTGGGAGACTAATCACAAAGTGTTATAACAAAACGGGATCACAAATCAAAGCCAAACCACTATGCCCCGTGCGTGCATACACACACACAGGTGCACATGTAGGTATATTCTTAATTCTAAAGAAAAAAGTGAACAGAGATTGGGTACATGCTAGTGATTTATTTCCTCTGTTAACCTTCTACTGAAGATTCAGGGCTTATAGAGTTCTGCTGTTGCACAGTAAAGAAATAGAGCCCGTGGTCAATCAAGGCACAGGCTTTTATGATAAATAAACTGCTGTGCGTTCTGAGCACGCACCGTGTAACACCCTCAGGTGAATGCCGCCTGTCGGAGCGCTGTGGGATATCCCCACGAAGCAGACGCCGACTGGCTCCCCTGCCTCACAGTGCTACCAAGAATGAGGACGTTCAGGAGTCAGGAAAGCTCCAGGTTCAAACCCTGGTGTGACTTTGGGCAAGTTTCAGCTTCTGAGTCTGCAAAATAGGACTGATAAAATCTACCAGCAGGACTACTTTGAGGATAAAATGATATGATTAAATAACATGCCTAATATATGGCACATTCTCGATAAAATAGACTCCAATTCCATCGGTAATTGAGTTGGGCTCTTTGAAAAAGCCTCTTGATTATACTTATACCAGGAAGATAAAAATGCAACCTAATTAGATTTAAAATTTGATTTATGAATTTTTAAATACTGAACGTGATTTTGTCTATGTTTCACAATGTCAATGGAAGATGTAAAGTTAAGAGAACGTGCAACATTTAACAATTTTACAGTTAGTTGGGCACTTATTTTCTACATTCTTTAACAGTGGTGAAGTCAGTAGGATTATTACAAATGGAGTTGTCATCTCTAAATTGATAATAATGTGCTGTATTTCAGATTAAGATCACCTAGACTTGTGCTATCTATCTTGGTAGTCACTCACTATATTTGACCCTTTGATTTTAAAATAATCAAAATCAAATAAAATTTAAAATTCAGCCTCTTCAGTTTCACTAGCCACATTTCAAGTGCTTAATGAACACATGTGGCTAACGGCTACCATGTTGGGTAATGCAAATGTGGAACAGCTCCATCATCCCAGAAACTTCTATTGGACAACTCTGAAACAGGCTTCAGTAGCAACGATTGTGAGCTTTGATTTTTTTTCACACATAATGATCCAGAATAAGACTTCCCAATAAGGTGAATTGGGATGTTTTTCAATAATATCCTATTATTATTAAAAAAACCAGTTGAGTTTTGGATTGCCACCTTATAAGGCGTGTTAACCACATTCCAATCAATAGTCTAAGTGATGCCTCTACCAGAAGTTTCTATATACACTCAAACTCATTACCTTTGGAATTACCTCTAAATTGTCATCATACTGTTTCGTCTGCATAATACTTTCTTTCTTTCTTTCTTTCTTTCTTTCTTTCTTTCATTCATTCATTCATTCATTCTTTCTTCTGAGATACAGAGAGAGAGAGACAGAGACAGAGACACAGGCAGAGGGAGAAGCAGGCTCCATGCAGGGAGCCCGACTTGGGACTCAATCCCGGGTCTGCAGGATCACGCCCTGGGCCCAAGGCAGGCGCTCAACCACTGAGCCACCCAGGCATCCCAAACATAATTCTTTTTTGGTCTTGTCCCCCTCACCACCCTCACTGCCACTTTTATCAACCCTTTTCTCACTTCAAACTGTCTTCCACAGAAAACCCATAGCAGCCTTCCTAAAGCACAGATAAGATGACACATCCAACTACAAAATAAAGTGCAAACTCCTTATCACAGTACCAAGGGACTTCATGGCCCCTCACACATCCCACCCACGCCTTCACAATGCCTTGGGAACTTCCCCTGGGATTTTTTTTTTTTTTTGGAAGTCTATTCCAAATACCTAAAAATAAGTTCAAAGTTTTAAACTTTTATGACTTCCAGTTCTTCTTCCATCATAAAGCAGAGGAAAGAATATTTACTTTCAGAGATAATTTAGAAATTAAAGCATATAATAAATGGTTGCTGTTAATAACGTTATCATCATCATTTTCTTTGACATTATTATTAATTTGGCTCTCTAACCTCCACGTCTTTAATTGCATTCTCCAGGAAGTCTGCACAAACCAATTGGTAAAGACCCCAAGTTTCATTTCACTGGTGAAGGAAAATGGGTCAGACAAGGCACCATCCATTTGCCACAGCCAATTATATCATTGAGGAGTAGCCTCGGGATACCAATGCCTTTCTCATTACCACTAAAGGTTACTCAAAAGCTGTTGAAGTCCAATGCTATAAATGACCTTATATTGTTTTTATAAGATTTCTGAATTTAGTGCAAAGATTTTCATTACATCCCTTCTGTCTCCTGATGCAAAGCTCCCAACTGTAGTCTGCATGACTTATTGCCCAGACGCATTACAATAACAGACCTATCCAGCGGGTAACATTATTCCATCACCACTAAGTAAAAATTACTGGGGTATTATCACTATAAAGCTCATCTAAACTTTCATTCTCAATTTTCATCTGAGCTTTTAATCCTCCAAGTTTATTTTTTTCAGCTCTTCATGCAGCAACAATTTAGGAACAGTCTTAAATGAAAATAACTGTCCTCTGATATAATCAAAGCACTTGCTTTTAGCAAAAGCAAAGAATTTGCTGAATGACCACAGGATCTATGGGAGCCTATCCTAGAAAGTTAATCTTCTCAAGTCCCAGCTTTCCCTATATGGAAGAATCTGAATTTTGGAGGTGGGTTCAATGCCTAATCTGCATTTTAATAATCTCCCTAGATAACTCAAAATTTTAAATCTCTTCACTATATTTTTTATAATGAAAGCAACTGAATGACAAAGCCAAAGGCAGATGGATGGCAAACGAATGTGGAACTCCATTTCCTCCCCAAAGCCATACTAAACAACGGAAGTCCCTCCTTTAGATACAGGGTATATAGTCTGTCTGTATAATTACTCTTTAGAATAACAGATCTGGTTCTCAGATTTTCCTGACAAAGTTTCAGTAGTTTAAATAGTAAAATAAATTAATGCTTAAATAGCCAATATAAATTTATTTGTAAAAAATATCTTAATGTAACATTTCTCCAGGGGGGAGAAAAAAGGTTATTTTTCATTGCCTTGCAAATATATTCAAATATATTTTACTCAAGTTGGCATTAAAATTCATTGATGACAACTTGGATAAATATCTTCAAGGCAAATTAAATAAAGACATCTATTCCTAAAGAAAAGAAAGACTCTCCCTTGGGAAAGTGATGATTATGGCAATCACTTGAATATAACTCTAAACAACGCTGATAAAAAAAAATTAAAATTTTGTAGTTAAAGAAATAAGTAATTGTCAATCTTCCCTTCCCCCACCTCTTCATATTTCTGTCACAACCTCTCAGTAAAATACATATTAAGTATTACATTTTAGTCCTGAAAGCAACATTCTTTGAATATGAGGCACAAGTTAATCGCTTTGTCTGAAATTAAATCTATTACGAATCTAAACTCATCGTACTCCAGTAGAAGTCATTCTCGTCTGTATGGTTCAATCGAGTCATCAATCTTTATCACAAGATGTGCCAATGACTTTAAAAGGTCAGGAATCCAGTTTGTTATTGTAATTTGACCTTCAGATTTTTTTAATTGGTTGACTAGCTATCTGCTCCTTCCTCTTTCATTCAAAATCTCTCAGTGATAATGAAGGTGGATGGTAGAAAGAAAACAATGCAGCAATTGAAGTAGTACTTTTTTTTATCACTTCTGTTAATTCATAGAATCAAAATACTCTGCCAACCGTAAACATAAAAAGAGGTGTGCATATTCAGATGGAATGACAGCAATTAATAAGTTAAATAAAACTCAGGGAAGTCTTCTTTTAAAATCTGTTCTCTTTTTTTCACAATGTCAATGGTCCCGGCAGTGTCAACTCTGCATATTTTACAAGATCAGTTTATGTCCCTAAAAGGAAAAAATCATGTTAAAACATGTTCTTTCTCTTGTGTGATTGTGGAAACCAATCTCTGAAAGAAGCTAATGGCCCAGAAGGCTGATTTCTTCAGATGCAACACCCACCCTTGTGAAAAATCAGACTGACTATTCACCACGGATTGGTCACCCATGGATCAGTGGTATATTAAAAGACTTGAAGCCATTTTTCCAGTTTATTCAAGGAGGGAAGCACTAATTTCATCTAGACATATGAATAACAATACATGACAAACTAAGTTATTCTTTGGGTGAAGAGTTAATGAAGCTGTCAAGGATGTTTATTCTACAGCGGGGGCTGCATCGAGGAGGGAGGCACGAGCACACACCGACATTGACCAGAGCTTAGTGCATTAATTTTGCTTCAATTTAAATGGTCAATGGTAACTAAGACCCATGGCTGAGATTTTCAGGAAAATTAAATTTAACATCCTTAAAATGCCTGAGATTTTCAGAAAAAATTAAGTTTAACATCCTTATCACTTCCAGTAGTTAACACATATCTAGTGACCAGCAAGAAAACTGAAATTATGTTAATTAATTAATAAGTAAAACTGGAACACCTGGGTGGCTTAGTTGGCTAAGCATCCGACTCTTGATTTCGGCTCAAATTGTGATCTCAGCTTAATTGTGAGATTAAGCCCCGCATTGAGCTCCGTCCTGGGCACGGAGTCTGCTTCTCTCTCTCTGCCCCTCTCCCCACTTGTGCTCTCAATTTCTCTCTCTTTGGAATAAATATATAAATATTTTTTAAGAAGTAAAATAGAAAGAAAGAAAAGAAAACTGTGGTAATGTGAGACTGCTTTACTAAGAGGCTCTACTTAAAGAGCTTAGTTTTATGCATTTGGAATTTATAACAATGCACAAGCTCAGTGTAGCGCTTTATTAGGTCTTCCTTTTACGATTTTTGGTCATATTCCAGTTAACAAACAAACAAACAAACAAAAAAACACTCTTACCTCTCTTTTGGGATGAGATTCAGGACATCAGGGCTGCACATTTAGTTACTAGTCATAGTTTGGGTGAGTATGACTTTCTGTTTGTTAAAAGTAACGTCAAATATGATTTCTTTTTTAAAGTTGTCTTTCAATTTTTGAATTGAAAGGACACAAAAATACATTTTAAGAATAAAAAGCTATCTGTTCCTTCTACTAACTTTAAGTATTCTATCAACTTAAATTTTATAAACGGATCGCTCTGAAACATTGCTCTACCCAGAAAATACGTGGTTGGACAAGCTGTTATTCTCAAGTTGAGCAAAGTAATAGCCTGATTTGTTAAAGATGACATAGCAATATAGCAAAAATTACTCTGCTCTCGTAATCTTATAAATAAATGCAAAATTTTCCCACACTCCCTCAAAATTATATGCAGTAATATTTTGTCTTTCATTTAAATCAGTTGTAAACACAACCCCTCCCCAACCCAGGGAAATGTCTGACTTACAAAATCCTTGTTTACATTTAACAAGAACTTTCCCCTCTCCAACAGCAAGGTCTCCATAAGGACAATCCGAGCAGACACTGAGAAGTTTCCAGGACTTTTTTTAACTGAATCAGAACTGATAAGGATTAATTAGCTACAGCTGTCCCCATGACAGTCCTGATTTGCGAACAATAATAAAATTAAGGCTCTGTCAACAGAAATTGACAGTGATAAAGATTTAAGACTTAACTGCAACTCTCTCTCAAATGTGACTAAGCCCCGCTGCGAAGACATGACAGAGTGCTGTCACACGGGATGAAGAGTACGTGACCCTCTGTGCTTGGGAACACTCCAATGAAAAGTCTAAGAACCCCCAGTGCTTCTTAAAGTTTAACAGTTGGTGGAACCAGAAATTAGCATCACCTAATGTCCCATTGATTGAAAAAAAAAAAAAAAAAGAGGCTTAAAGTCATCAAGCTTCACGGAAAGGGGACTACGCATCGTCAGCACACACAAGTACTGACAGAAAGACCTGTACTTAGTCGTCAGTATTTTACAGCTAACACAAGGATAATGATGAAGACGAGTAAGGATGGAAAATGTTTTATAGCTAATCATTAATCAAGAAAATGACACAACCAATTTAAGATCTTAATCCGTAAGTGGCCCTTTAGGGCTGGCAGGCAATTCTATGACATGCATTACGATGTACCTTATAGTCCTTGGGTGAGGACGCATGGGTGTAGCTGCACAGGGCCCACATTTAGAAGGGCCCATGCTTGGTTTAATGCTCAGCTGTCACTATCTTGAATTTTTAGATAATTCGTTAACAAGACTGTCACATTTTGCATTTTTCTTCAGGCCCCACAATTCATGTTGCCAGTGCTGTTCCTAGTCAAATCACTTTTATACTCTTCCACTCCCCAAAATGACTATTCCACACATTATTTTCTTTTTTCCCTCCAGCCTCTTCTCCCTCTTTCTTGCTCTCAGTGTGACAATTTGGATATCCTATTTTACTATTGAGAAACTGAAAACAATCGAAAGACAGTTCTTACCTTTTCCTACAACTATGTTCAGTACCTTCCTATATCTGTACCCTACGTATAAACTTAGGTCTCCTGGGAAATTGGGTGAATGTTTCTTCCTTTTATCTAAAGCCAATTTTAACCCTGAGGGAATATGAGTTATTCCCAATGCTTAGTCTGCTTCATCCCGTCACGGGCCAATAAATCTGACTGATTTTGGAATAGAGTATTAGGAAACCCATTATGCCCCTGCACCTGAGCCACATTCTCCCTTCCCACCTTTATTAGTATTAAGAGGTAATATTTTTGGATATCCATATATTCATTCTTTGTCTTATTTTTCAGAAAAAAAAAAAGTTATTTTCAGGAGTCTCTCAAAGACCTCAACAGCAATCAATCTCAGCAAAATATTTGTTAAGAAAATAAATGAATAAAGACTAAGCATATTTTTAAATATTTGATTACACATTTTACCAAGTAACCTTATATTTTAAAAATTTTTCAAAATAAATAAATAAATAAAGATTAAAAAATTTTTCTAATCTCGACTTCCCTAGGTAATTATGATACTTCATTCCTAGTCCATTAGAAGGGAATATGAATGGGTATTTTATTTGTGATTTTACCAACTATAGGGACCTATTTCAAGTAAGATGGTGGTGGTCAGACTCAATTACTTGAGAAAGTAATTTAGAATTGCTTTTGGTAGGATAGTAAAGCCATGTGTGATTCCAGAGAATTCAAGTTTTACCGTCTCCCTCCCACAGGACATCTACTGCTTGATTGAAGTCCCTAATTTTTTCCGCATACCACAATGGATAAATCCCACAATTTGTACTTCCATTAACACCACTTCTAACCAAGTCATTTGCAAACAGTGCAGCTCAAATCTTATTTCCCCTTAGAAATAAAGATACAGTTCAAGTTCCCCATGCTTGTAGGAGATCCAATTTACACATGAAAACTGAGAAGAATGAACTAGATGAGTGCTTTCTAATAGTGTTGATTTCACAAAAGTATTTTAGGAACAGTTTGGGGGAAGTGGGGAAAATGGGAAGGAATCCCAATGGATTTCCTACATTCTACCAGAAAAAAAAGCTGCATTTACTTTCCTTATTCATGGAATTTTCTTATGACATTTGTTTAATATATTCTTCTGCTAAAAATTGTATAAGCTCCCTCACAGCTCTAAATGCTTAAATAAGATATTTTTGTTGAGTATAGGAAAATCATAGGAACAATTTGTTACTCAAAGGATCTATATGTCAAAGAAAGAAATGGCATTGTTCTTCAGAGGAAAGACTGAATAACAGTAAAAAGCAAGTGATTATACAGAAGAACAGGAGCAAAGAGGTGAATAATAAACAATGGAAGGAGGAAAATGAGGGCATATACGAGAACTATGCTTTTTTGCTTAAAACCAACACACAGTCTGTCCAGGGCTCAAAAAATGAGAATAGAAAACAAAAGTATATTTAGTGAAGTAATTCTATCTTATAAAAAAGGCATTATAAGTTATCTAACATAGTTTTTAACAAGGACCTTGAAAACAGATAAACCAGCATTTCATTTTAAGCCTTGCTCTTTAGCACCTGTCTGACCTTGAAAATAAAATTTTCTGACCTCTCAAAGCCTAAGTTTCATTATGTATAAGTAGAGATAATATTTGTGCCTATATCCCTGTGTTTGTTTTTCTTAATATGAAGTACTAAAAAATTAATATCCTTGTATTTGTTCTTATAGAAATAAGAACAGTGTCAAGTTATGAGAGGAGGTTTTAGTTTAAGCCATTGGTATAAATTTACTACCTTCTATCTACTAGAGTTCTGAAATAATAAAGTTTATTATTTACATTATTACAAATATGTATAATTCAGAAGTCTTGCTCCTCTTCAAGCCTTAAAGAGGTGGTGAATTAAGAGCAATGAGACTCCAATCTGAACTTCGTAAGTAGATGTTGTTCTTATCTAGACAAGGGCAATTTAAGACCCCAATTAGCTTGCTGAATATTTTATGTTAAAACACATTACCAGCATTTAATAGAACAGAAGTTTGCTTCTGTTCTTAATAAGAAGCATGAGCAGCTCCTTAAGTACTTACAAGTTTTACTGGGCACTTATATTACTGTGCAATCTGTTGCTATTTGTAAAATATTTATTTCACATCACTCTGGTTGGTTGATTCAGGTTTTATTTCTACAGAGAACTGCAGAGAAGCTTTTCAAACATTCTAAACCTATCTTGAATCCCTTTTCTCTGTGGAATTCTTAGATTGTGTTGATCTGGTATGAAGAATTATTTCTCAGCAATCATACTGGAGGAATTCTAGAAATCATGAGCCAAGTGCTGTCTGAGAAAAGCTTGGAGAGCTGCCGATACACAAAGTGGGGCTGTGCCCTCATGCTCCGTGGAAAGTTTCTCTTCTCAGTGTCCTGCTGATTCACTGTTTGACCTTGCTCAAGGACTCTCTCTTTCAATGCATGGAGCAAACGAGCAAAAAGTGTCAGTATCTTCTGCATTCTTTAATGACATCTTATGAGTTAATAACCTTGTCTTATGATCAGAACTTAAAAAAAAAGAACTGCTAAGAAATGCAAAGCATCACTATTATTTATGCAAAATATGGTGGGGAAACTGGAATATATTAATTCGAAAAAAATCATGAGTGTATCTAAAAAGCTGGCACAAATGCAAGGTGCCATTTGTTCTGAAATAAATTTACTTTCTAAGACACAAATGAGAGAAGGAAATTAAATATTGCACACACAAACCCACAACTGTGCAAGGCATTCAGAGGTTTTGGACCTTAATTTAGTTCACATTCAAATAAAGTTCAGTTTTTCACACACTTTTGCTTTGTTTTGTCCCTGAAAGGCCCAGCTGCTTGCCCAGCTGTCTCCCAGGCATTCTTGATCATAGCTTTATCAGTGGGATTCTGTACTCCTGATATTTCTTTTGGAACTAGAAACAGTTAGACGTATATATGCCTTCTGACTCTATGAACACGAAGATTACAAGGGAGACATTCCGTAGGGATTCTTACACAAACGTACGGCATTTATAAGAATTCAACCCTGGCTGAGTCATCATGGCCTCCCTAGATAGCTGTTGAATGATTAATCGTTTCAAGAGAAAGAACCTAACTTTTCCTCAAGTACTAGATTACTGTTATTCTCATTTTAATTTCAAGTCCCTATGGAATAACTTCAAATTAATAAACAAACAGGGGGGAAAATGCCACATTTCTAGGACTTATAACATTTGTCAGAATGAACAGAATAACTATGAGCTCTGGGCTATTAGACCAATAGACCAGGGTCAGAAGAGTTTTCTCTGACACCAAAGGATGGAGTGACTTTGGGAAAACGTCTGGGCCTCCATTTACACATAAAAATTAGAAGTGTTCACTCCCCTTCCTGTTAGAACCACTCTGCACATAACTGTCTTATTCTTGAGGTTCATCAAAAGATCTAGTTTAATAGAAGTATTTCTTTTTCTACACGCACTCTAAATAATTGTGTTTCTATTGTCTTTGGCATATCTACAAGATAAAATAGGGAAAAAAAATTGATGAGTTGAAGGTAAAACATGGTCAAGTTGTTCCTCAAGCAGCTCTACCCCAAAGGCTCATTTCTCCATTGGTTATTTGTTGTTGTTAGGTTACAACGCACTTACTTTACAAATTTTGGTTTGCTCACATGGCAAAACATACACTGACAAACCAAACCAACTGATAAAGGCCAAAAGAAAAAGTAAAAATATGTAAGTAAATAAAGTTGCCAAAAGACATTACAAATTGGATATACAGTTTTACATAGTGAATATGAAATAGAATTTTATGTGAAAATGATATTTATGTAAAACAACACACACATTTTTATTTTTTTTTCATTTTTAGATATCATTAAGTACTCTTACTTTTTCATCATGGATCATATTGCTACTACCGTTTCACTGTTCTCCCTTCTTTACTGAATAGCATCACTGTGCATTTAGAAAGTCTTGACATAGTACGCTGACAGTGATTATCACAAGTCCAGAATTATAGCACAAAACATTGAATGCACATTTTTAAGCATTTTTGTTTTAGGAACAAACCTGATAAATTTCAATATAAAGACAATATTATTTAATCTTCTTAGATTATAAACTATGATCTTTTTAGTGATCAAGGTGAGACTAGAATTTTAAGTAATCAGATATCAAAAGAAACATAACAGAGAAAATAGGGGGAATTATGAAGCAGTAAAGGTGTTTAAATAAGGTAGATTCCCAAATTTCATACACAAATATCAACTCAATTTGGATGATAGACCTAAATGTAAGAGAAATGCAATACAACTTTTAGAAGAAAATATGGGGAAAAGAATCCTTGGGAAATTGGGTAGATACCTTTTCCTTACATAGGACAAAAACCTCAGGAGTCACAAAAGCAATATGTATACATATCGGATAATGAACTTGTATCCACAATATGTAAAGAACTCTTATTGCTCAATAGTGTGAAAATTAATAATCCAATTTTAAAAAAGGACAAAATGTTTGAACAGATACTTCCTCCAACAAGAGATGAAGACAATGAATATGCACATGGAAAGATGTTCAATATCATAGTCATTAGGAAAATTCAAATTAAACCACAATGAGATATTACTATAAAACTACTAGAATGGCTAATATTAAGGGAGGGAAAAGCATACAAGACAAAGTATTGACAAGGATGCCTTGAAACTGGAACTCTCATATATGTCCTGGTGAGAATGCAGAAGGGTACGACTACTTTGGAAACCAGTTTGAGTTTCTCACAAAGTTATAAACATACCTACCATATGGCCTGATAATTCTATCCACCAGGGAATCACCCAAGAGAATTGAAAACTTGTGTCAAAGGCCTATACACAAAGTCTTCATTCACAATTTCCCAAAGCTGGAGAGAACTCAAATTTCCGTCAGTAGATGAATGAATAAGCAGATTGTGACTTATCCATACAGTAGAAACCTATACAGCAATAAATAAATGAATTAATGAATAAATAAATAAATAAATAAATAAATAAATAATAAATAAACAGCAACATTGATGAGTCTCAAAAGCATCGGTGGTAAGTGAAAGACCAGACACAAAATGGTAGACATTGTAGGCCATTTATATGACACCTGGAACAGACATATCAGTGATTTCCAAGGGCTGAGATGTCTGAGTGGGGAGAAGACTGACTATAAAGGGGCATGATATTTTGGAATGATTGCAATCTTCCATATCTTGAATAAGGTGTTGCTTCCAACTGTATATACTCATCAGTACTCATCAAATTCTAACCAAAAACGGATTTTTAAATGAAAATTGTACTTCAATAAACATATATTCAAAAAATAGATCTATGGTTCAGTAATAGAGGGTTAGTTTTTTTAAAAGGCATTGTAGAAAAATACGGATAGATATAAGGTTCATGGAATAATTCAGTTAGTCAGAACTTTTCCATGTTCCCTTAGAGAACCATGTATGATTTAGACTTGGGAAAACCTATAGGTGACTAAAACAAATAAAAAGGAAAAAAAATATTGTCAAATGAGTAAATCTGGTAGAGAAGACACTTAGAAACCATAAAACAATAAATGTTGGAACATATAATGCATATTAAAAATGTGGCTTTAGACAGCATTAATTCTCAGGACTCTTATCTTGATTAACTCTGGGTAGTTTCTCTACCTCATACTTCTCTTCCTGTGGCCCTTCCTGGCTGCTGAGAGTAGAAGGTCATCTTCTCATGGGATTTGCTAATCCCCTCATCCCACACTTCTTAAGGAATAGCTCAGGGGGCCTTTCAACTCAGATCAGAGTTCCAAGAGTAAACACTCCAGATTGGCTGATTAGAAGGTCATAGATTTGATGGACTCTTCTACTAACTTATTTGCTTATTTATTAGTTGATTGCGGGGGGGAGGGGCACAGATCATACAGTTTGTCCCAGCAGATATGGTGGTTTGAAAAAGTCCTTGGAATGACAGGATTGGGTGAAGCACAATGAAAGAAAATCTTATGAAGGAGCTCCTATTCTTGCCCTTCAAGATAAACCCCAGAGTGGCTAAACAGATGTCTCCATTAAAAACAGAAGAAAAAAAAAGTTCATAGCTTTTCAATTTCCCTTGGCATATACTCACATATAAAACATGATACTATATTTCTGGGGTGGGATCATATGGACAATCCAGTATTGGTCATGAAAACACACTCTTTCCAAGTGATTTGAACAAAAGGGAAGTGTTTGTTCTGGAAGGTACAAATCAAGATCACTCCAAAACTGCAAGATCATACCAGCGTGTGACCACAAAAGATCAATTGCTAAAGATTGGGTTAATTGGATTTAATTTACATAGTTCACCATCTGCATTAAGAATTATTTTCTGGAGCCCTGGGTGGCTCAGTCCGTTAAGCCTCTGCCTTCAGTTCAGGTCATGGCCTCGGGGTACTGGGACTCACAGGTCCTGGGATCGAGCCCTGCCTAGAGCTCCTGCTCATCCCCTCCCTCTGTGCCTCCCCTCCACCTCTCTTCCTGCTTGTGCACTCTCTCTCTCTCAAATAAATAAAATCTTAGATTTTTTTCAGAAGCTTTAGGTATTTATCACATTGCATCAAATTCCTATTCTTCTCCTATTTACAAGATTTCTAAATCTCTTCCTAGGTCTGATCACAAGTGAAAATTACATAGAAATATTGCTAAAAGGGGATCAGGAGACTTAAGTCCTTATCACCTCTGCAGATGTAACCAAATCAATTAACCTCAGTGGCGCTCAATTCTTTTTAATGGCTCCTTAAATGTAACAATACCTAATTCTACTGGACGACAAATGAAAAGGAAAAATGTAGTTTTCTAAGCCACGATGTCATGACATTGAATTCAAATTATATTATTTATAAGACCTTAAAATCATAAAAATCTGTAACTTTTCAAAGTAACTTCACATACATTATTTCACTGTTAGTCCACAAAGTTACTGTTTTATATTTTTTGCAGAAATTTTTGATTTCACATATTAATCAATGTATTAATGAGAACTAATAAATACATTAAAGCTATATGTATTTAGAACTACATATATTTATCATATATTATATTACCATTTCTTTATAAATGTAACTTACTAGTGAGAACTCACCACCTAGGAGCTTAAAGAATAAACATATCCTGTGTGTTGTCAATATAGCATGATTTACGATGATTCCGGATTTTTCTGAACAAATCAGGTGCAGCTCTGAATTTAATGTGACAACAACAATCAAAAAAGAATTAACTGGTTCAGTGTGTGAGCATAAAAAAAAAAAAAGCTTTGACTTCCACAGAAAGAACACCCCTTAAAGGAAAGAGAAAACATGGCTAGTTCCTAAGATTACCTTTTCTTCCTAAAACCTAACTAATATAAATATACTTCTTCCTTAGGAAATCAAAAGGATCAAAAATAAAGTTCCATATTGTCCACTTTAACAGAAATTTTTCAAAGCTCCAGGTGTAGTACTAGTAATTCTGTGCACTTTTTCCTTATTTTCAGCCTCAGGAGAGAAGGATGAGTATGAACAGAAAAGGAAAATAAAAATTGCATATATAGTCCTCTGTGGCCAAATTTAACAAGCCTTGAAATTGCTAGAAAATGAGATTTCATTTAAGAGGAAGAGATGGCATTTAAAACACCAAATCATCAAGTTCAAACTGCTTACCCTAGCAATGCAAACCGACAGCACATGCACACACATAATCAAACGGGAAATAATAATAGCACATCTCAATGGACTGCCCAGCACAAGAAAGTCAATGGCCCAAACGACACGTCAGGAATAATTTCTTCACGTGCATTTCTCTCATGCTGTGCTCTCACAGGGTGATTTTATCAACAGAGAATGTATGAGGCTCTGAGGCAGAGAGACGAGATCTTTATTCTCACCCAGCCTCTCTATGTGGGAAGAAGAAATCAGGTTATTTTCCTAAAACAAGCAGCTCTTTTCTAAGAGGTAGTGGTAGCAGCTTTTTCTAAACAGCCATATTTCTGTGTATTCACAGGAATCAAGAGAGAAGGAAAATAAGCTATTTTCCAAAAGTGAGTAGGGACAAAAGAGAGTATTATGCAATGGGGCAGATCGGACTCTTTATCTTTTCCAGAGGAAAATTCTATCACTTGGAATGGTTTTTCAGATATTATCATTACATGCTAATTAGATGACTAAGGTGACATGTGCACTGGTCACATACCTCTGATTTTGGAGAGCCCCAGTTTCTACCCCAGGAGGAAAGCAAGCCAAGTGGCCAAATGGCCCTCGGGAAAAACTCTATGTTGTCTGGATGTTTCCTCAAGGTCTGTATGTTTTTGTTTTTGTTTTTGTTTTATTTTAGAACTCCCTCCATAATATTTATTGCCAATGGCCAAAGAAAAGTAGAATTTCTAATTACGTACCGTTATGCATATGTACAAACACATATCAAAAATAAAGGTTTCCAATTATATACATATAGCTTTTTTTAGATTTAAGATCAAAGAGTTGTATCTTAATGGAATTAATTAGGGGCAGTGCAGAGAAAATTAGGTTCTCACTAACCTGCTGAGTTTCAGAGGCTCTTAGGAGGTGCACAAAGCTCGTGGAGCGCATCCTCTTCTTATACGTGTTTACTGACAATATATCTTTTAACAGAGAGCGATGCCTTCAATTTATAAGATATCTTGCTTCAAACAGCACTGTATGGAGTGGAATGTTTTGATTTGAGCCTCACATAGGATATAAAAAAAGTTGTGACTAATACTTTTCTCAGAGCAGGGCTTCGTAGATGGGAGAAGAGCCCTGGGACATGAAATGCCAGAGTGACAAACAAGCCAGCATGCCAGGACGGGGATCGAGAATGTCCAAGACACGTCCCCGCTTTCCCTAAGAGGGCACCTACAGAATTGCTTGAAGAGTAGTCTCTGAGGGGAAATCAGGGGCTCTCTAAATGAAGACAATTAAAAGGGTTAAACCTAATTCCATGGAAAACAAACAAGCCTGTGAATGTCACTGGAAATTTCCAACCGTGAGTCAGACTAGATGTATGAGCTCTAGATCCACTGTTACGGTTCCCAAATGTTTTTTTTTTTTTTTCCCCTTTCCTTATTGTTGTTAAGTAGAATCTTTAAGGAAAGGCTATGATTTGTCCTTATCCGTGGGCTTGAAACCTGAAAATATAGCCATTCATAAAATTCCACCAGTAACTTTCTATAAGCTATTAAAGCAATAGTTATACGCCCTGGGGGCTGCTTCTTATTCTTTACTGCCAGGGTTATTGAGTTATTGATTTACTGAATATCATAATTCTGCAGAGCACTCTATATATGTTGTCTCATTTGCTTATTATACCAGAACTTTATGATGCATAAATATCCCATTTCAAAATGAAGTGCCTAAAGTTTAACATTAGTCATCTAAAGCCATACAGCTAGTGGGAGAACTGGAACGAAAGATCTGATTCTGAAACCCCATGTTTATCAAACAGTATAATACTTATATGTAGGGATTGGTACAGCATTTTCCCTTCCAAAACACAACCTGAAAGAATAAATATAAATAACTGAGTATAATCAAACTATCACAATATATACAATATAATCAAATATATCAATATTAAAATGTAATCAAAATATAGAAATATATTTACTTCTGAGTATAGTTTTGAAATATGTCTAGTCCATATATATGTTTAATAATAATAAACTTTTATCTTGGATTTATAGGTGCCGGGTTGTGTTCTAAATGCTCCCCAAATATCTAAATGCTTTCCAAGTATCAGCTTACTTACCTTTATAACATCCTTGTGCAGTATATATACATAAAGAAATGTATGTCGATACAGAATAATTAAATAACTTGACAAAGGTCAAGCAAAGTAAAATGATAGAGGCAGGATGCACACCTAGAAGGTATGGCCCCAGACTCAAAACTCTTACCACTAGGTTGTATTGCCTGCCCTTTAAACAATAAAAGCAAGTTTTCAATATTAGTGATAATTATTATAATCAATTTATTCAATACATTTTTTGAGCACCTACCTTATGTCAGGCCCTGATCTAGGTGCTTGAGATGAAGCTAAGATCAAAACATACCAAAGTCCCTGCCTAGGAAAGTTGTGTTCTAGAGTGGATGTCAAAAAACAGGCATTATCAACAAGTAAAATATGTCAGTCTTTGAGAGAAAAATAAAGTAAGTCAGTGAAGTAAGAAAGTCTAGGTTTATAAGGAGTGAATACTTATACTTTAAATCCCCTTACTGCAGAAGGAGAGGACGGAAGGAGGTGAGTACATGAAACATGTAGGGACCTGGGGAAGATCATTCTGCCGAAGGAAACAGCAAGTGCAAGGGCCCCGAAGCTAAAGGATGCTTATCCTCTATGATCAAGAAGACCAGGGAAGCAGAAGCAGTGTAAACAAAAGGATAAACTAGCAGAAGTGAAATCAAAGTTAAATGGAAACCTAGAGTGGAAGTTAAGTGGAAATATAGAGCCCTAAAAGGACTTGGCTTTTACCTGTTGGATACTGATTCGCCATTGTTGGATTTTGAGCTGAAGGGTATTTTGGTTAAGAATGGACAAAGAGGAAAGATGTCAAGGAGAAGAGGCCTGGTAGATGGCTGTTCTACAAATAACATAGAAATGATGCAGTGTTGACGTGGACCTGGGTAGTGATGGTGGAGATAGAGAGGAGCAAGTATCAAAGTATAAAATTCTAGATGAATTTTGAAGGCACAGCAGATAGAATTTCCTAAGAAATAGGATATATGAAGTAAAAACAAAGAGAGAGGTTAAACTTGACTTCAGTGTTTTTAGCCCATGCAAAGCGCAGTATAAAGTTGCTGTACAGTGAGATGAAGGAGGCTTGTTACGTGTAGAGATCACCAGTCTAAGGGGCTGTTACATCTGCCCTGGTGGCTGTAAGGCCGCTAGGAAGGGATGTCAATTAAAGCAATTAAATACAAGAATCTAAAGTTTGGAGAAGGGAAGCTTGGGTGGCTCAGTGGTTGAGTACCTGCGTTCAGCCCAGAGCGTGATACTGGAGACCCGGGATCGAGTCCCACATCGGGCTCCCCAAGGGGACCCTGCTTCTCCCTTTGCCTGTGTCTCTGCCTCTCTCTCTCTGGGTCTCTCACAAATAAATAAATAAAATCTTTAAAAATAAATAAAGTTTGGAGAAGAGGCCTATATGCATCAGATGAATTCCAAATTTCTTAGACTGGAAGAGATCACCTACAGAGAGCAATGGAGTGACGTTTTAAGGACTGGTAGAGAACTCAAACATTGGGACGCTGGGCAGAGGGGAAAAGAACCGAAGACGAGAAGCAGCGGGCAGAAGGTAGAAAGGCCACCAGATGATCAGTAGAACAAATGTTTCTCGCAGTATGCAATGATCTATTGCGCAAAGGGCTGTTGACAAATGTTGACATTGTCAAGGACCGATGATGTCCCCTTAGTTTTAGCAGCCAGAGGGGGCACCGCTCTTAAAAAGAGAAGAGTCTGTGAAATTGAGAGCTGAAAGCCTGAGAGTGGTGGGTTCAAGCGAGAGTGAGGACAGGGAGCGGGAAATGAAATATGGAAAAACCCTGAGAAATTTTTCTATAAGAGAGAGCAGACACGACACATAAGGTGGTGGCTGAAACAGATCATAGAATGCTTCTATGCTGATGAGAATTATTCCAGAGGTAAGAGAGAGAGCAGCGAGGGAAGGGATAATTGCTGGAGTGGTGTCACTGAGGAGATGAGATAAGTAGATATTCTGAATAGGAGGAGAAAACGTCATCAGATAGGAGGCAAAGCTCACTCACAGGATGAGGCTATGGTGACCCGTGCAGAGAGGTGGGTAGAAGCACACACAGGTGTCCTTCAGGTTGGTGCTGTTTTCACAATGAAACATGAATAAGGCAATAACTTCACCACCACCACCACCACTGATACTGAGTGTCAACTACGTAGTGGGCACAGGGCTGGGTCCACTAATGATGTCATTGAATACCTCACAATTTATATGGTATCCCTGCATTACTGTGGAGAAAGCTGATATCACCAATAAAACAATTCATATATTCAATTTCAAAGATACATTTTTAATTTATCACATTAATATTTAGGGGAAACCAATATTAAGTGAACACCAATATATACTATGGAATAACAGTTTTTAGAATCAAGTCCCTTTTCTGTCAGCAAACTTAAAGTTGATTTTTTCTTTTGTGTTTAACAAGATAACCAAAAATTATATGGCATTGAGGATATGATAAGAGTTGAAAGAGTGGGGATAACTCTTTACAAAAAGCTTTTAATATGAAGTTTATGATAAAATCAAAGACACATAGGAAGTAAAGTCATCTTTTTTATCTTGTATGTATTTTACAAAATGTTTTTGTCTATTTTACCAATGTGTGTCAGAAAAAGAAAGATTTCTCTAGGACTAATCTCTTATTAACAGCACGGCCAGTCAATCTTCTCAAATCTCTCCTAGATTGATGGTTTCAACTGAAGAGGGGATGGAAAACAAAATGCATCTGTTTATTTGATTATGTTTCCTGCAAATACTTTTCATGTAGGAGAGCCATACTTTTTAAGAGTAAAAATCAGAAAAGTAAAAGGGGCGTAACGATGGCAACCATAACGAATATAAATTTGAAAGTAAACTGAAGAGCAAACAGAGAAAAATAGGAAGCCATTGATTTTTACCTTTTCTAAAATATTCAGGAAAAGCTACAAGAGAATTACTTTTCCCTGATGCATATTAACGCATCTCCAGACACTCTTATTTTCTGAATGTAGCAAGTAGAATCCTGCATATCCACCTAATTTACTTTTAAATCCTATAGTCACAGCACAAAAAAAAAAAAAAAAAAAAGAATAGAAAAAGAAAAGAAAAGGACAGGGGTGAGAAAGAAAACAATTACAGAGTAGAAAAGAAAGTCACTTGAACCGTCCTTAGGCCTCTGATCGCTGGGAGCTGACGCATTATTTTAATCAATAGTAAGAGTGTTTGCTGAATAAGTTAATAAATAAATGTCAAGCAGCCATGCGGTAGGTATTTTGGGTTATTTTCCACCCATCTCTCTGTAAAGTGACCTCTCTCCCGCTAACGGACTATGTCCAAGGAAATTAATTACCAGTCTAGACTTTGACTCAGGATTACCAGTGTTTTAAGAAACAGATATGCAATAGACTACGTGTCCTTGGCCAAGCTACTTAACTTCTCCCATCTTTAGTTTCCACATGCACCAAATAGGAAAATTTGTTTGAAGTTTAATGAGTTATCACAGGATAAGATAATACAAGTGAAGTATTTAGGAAGTGGCTCAGAATAGCACAGAAGGAGACACCTGCTGTCCTGACTCTACCTTTGCCTGCCTCGCCTTTCCTGACCATCCTGCCATGTAACCCTGTAACCATCCCCCTCCTGCTGCATACGTTTTAATAAGTTTGGAAACTTGGAAACATCCAAGTCCATTTCTAAGCCATTTTACCTCCTCAGATGCTTAGTTCCTTAACACTTTATCTTATGGTAGTGAGTTTGAGAGCAACTTTTAATTAAAAATCAGAAGAAAAAATAGAGTGACTTACATTTGGTTCTGATTATAGCTATGTAAAATAATCATTTATATTGGCACATTTGTGCTGATTCTGTCCTTTTCTATGGTCACTGGACTGGAGACTATATTTAGGGGCAGGAAATCCTGCCATCTTATTCCTTTTAGCCCTCCAAAGCCTCTAGAATAATATCTCTAATATTGTTATTTAGCCATTCACCTTAGAAGCAATTATTTTAAAAATAAGCTCAGAACTGGGACTACTATTTACGACTAAGCCTTTAACTCCCCTTATCCATCCCAAAACAGATGCTTAATTTCACAAACCCAGCAATTACAACTTGCCCCCACAAGCTCCCATAGCTTCTTGTAAATGGATTCTTTGCTTAAATCCATTCTAAACCAAATAAGAAGTGGTGTGTTCACAGATCCAATGCAGCAGTTTAAACCTATGTTGGGCATGGAGATTCGGGCATTTTTTTCCTAGAGCAATTCAGCTGAAATTCAAACTATTAGATACAGCCATTAAACTTTACAGTAAATATCCCTCCAAAGTAATATTTTCATATATGTGCTAGAAAGAAAAGAGGGACTTTCACATTTTCTCTACAACGAATCTAAAGGTTACCTGGAAAGAGTTATCTGTTGGAAACAGTATAAAGTTTAGAATCCAGGCAAAATGGAGTTGAAATATTGGGCACTTCCTAATGCAGCTATGGGTAGGTTATTTATTTATTTAAACTTCAGTTTCTAATAAATAAACAAACAAACTTCAGTTTCTTCCTTTAAAATGGGACAATCATTATATATCTGGAGAGATTGATGTGATGATTTAAACATAGATACGCTTGACACATAGTAAAACTCATAAATGGTATTTTTTTAAGATTTTATTTATTTGAAAGAGACATAGTGAGAGAGAGCATGAGCGGGGAGGGAAGTGAAAACCAGACTCCCTGAGAGCAGAGAGCCCGGCGTGGGGTTCCATCCCAGGACCCTGAGATCCTGACCTGAGCTGAAGGCAGACGCTCAGCTGCCTGAGCCACCAAGGGGCACATAAATGGTATTATCTTTAATGCAGAACTAATCAGTCTTACAGAAAAACCTGGGGGATTCTGGAGAAACAGCATTTCCCGAAGTTAAACTTTCATGTTCCCACCACTGCTCTTGTGCTGATGGCTCAAGACAGCAGCCACTGAAGACAAACTGTTCACTCTCCTGTGTCTTATGGGAGTCCAGAAACCAATGGCCTGAGGTGATTATGTGGACCCTGGTGCTTCCAGAGATAACTTCTGAGAAGATCTGAGTTGTTTTAGGGACGTCATGCTCCTGTGGGGTCTGAGAACCCATCAGGGAGCCATAATTAAGGCCATGTTGCTAACCATCTTTGAAGTTGAGCATTAAGGCTTGCATGGCCCCCCAGCTGGTGTGGGAGCATCAGAGTGGCTCCTTCATGGGGCCTCGTCAAATTTCCAATCTATGTCTATCCTTTGAAGACTCAAAGGAACAAAAATCTACTGGGCTTATATCCTTCCCTATTTGGCCAGCATTTATGGGCCCTCAAAACCTGACCTGATGGCTACCAAAAGGCAGTGGGGCCCAGACACCTGTGGGAGGACATGCAAGCCAAAGATCCCAAACTGAAGGCTTTTATTTTTTTTTTTATTTTTTTTTTTAGTTCACTAGAAGAATTTGATGATGACTTGAAGCTAATAAAAGGCAATAGGACCATATAAGGGAACCTCTTTGGTCTTAAAAAGTAGTTTGGAATTAAAAAAAAAAAATCAGTATAGGAGATAAAAGAGAAGATGACAACATTTAAGAACTGGCAAAGATGAATGAATAGGAACATCTCAAAACAACAAAAAAAAATACAAGAATATAACAAATCATGGGAGAAAAGTTAAGAGTCTGAAGGAAAAATACAGGAGATTTGATATGCAAATAATAAGAGTTTTAAATGAAGGAGAAGGAACAGATGGAGGAGAGAGAATAATCAAGCCAACAATAGACAAAATGTTTTCTGAACTGAAGAAACATTTGAGCTGCAGTTTGAAAAATTCACCACATCCTAGAAAGGACTAATGGAAAAAAAATTTTTAAAAACACCTTATTTTTATATGTATTCCTGTAAATTGTCCTGAATTCCTAAGATGAGGTAAACTCTTTCGAGTTTCTATACAAAGTAACTAACTTCTGCACTAAAAAGAGCCAGACTAGCCTTGGAACATACCTGACTTCACAAAGGGAGAAGCTAATATTTGCAGACCACTGAGAAAAGGACTGTGATCAAGAACTCACACCCAGACGTGACACTTGTTGCCTGGGAAAATAGAAGTGTATCTCTGGATAAGCAGAGGTACTGAGAGTTGGTCACCCGCGTATTCCCATCTGAGGAAAATATGTGAGAAGTTACCAGAAATCAGTTATGCGAGACCGGAGACTGGGGGATGGTGAAAAAAGAGAAAAAATGGCGAACCATAAGCCTTATAAAGCACGTAGATAGATCTACATGGAGGATCTCCGGGAAGAGGCTGATGATTGATATGCTATGTTATAAATATACATTCCTTTCCTGAAATCTTTTAATGTAATGTTTTTACTTATAAAATATGTTACATATATAAACGTTATAAAGCACAATAAGAAAATGAATATTCATGAACAACCACCTGACTGTCCCCACCCACACTTTGGCTCTAGCAGTGACCACCATCATGTTCTCGCTTTTTCTGAACTTATTTTTTTTTTAATCTATATCTCTACACGATATACCGATTATCATATAGTTTAAGTTTTTTAAGATTTATAAAAACTAGTATTAGATTACACACAATTTTCTGGAGCTTATTTTTTATGCAATAATATGCCCCTTAAATTCATGAATGTTTTTATATAGATGATTTGTTTTCATTGCAGGAGAACAGTCCCTCACATGAACCCACTGCAAAGTTTGTCCATTTTCCCATTGGAGGATCCTGGTGGTTGGCAGTTACAAACTGTATTGCTACGAAAATTTTCATTCATATTTCCTGGTGCAATACTTTCTCTAGGGAATATACTGAGGCAAATATATCAACTTATAGTATATTAATAAATATCTACTCTACGAGGATTACCTTGTAATTTTCATTATCACCAGTAGTATATGAGATTTCTTTGAAAGTTGTCAAAATTTGATATTGTCACTAAGTAAGAAGGTTTTTGTCTTAAGTTTTTATTTAAATTCCAGTTAGTTAACATACAGTGTAATATTAGTTTCAGGTGCACAGTACAGTGACTCAACACTTCCATACATCACCCAGCGCCCATCATAGCAAGGGCACTCCTCAAACCTCATCTCCTATTTTTAAAAATCTAAAGTGATACATTAAAGGAGAAAGCCTAAGAATTCTGGAATTCAGAATATTAAGCTGTCTGTCTCCTCAATCTCTAGAGACTAGAAGCGAGTTAGGAAAAGGTGAGAAATAAATGCACTCTAATATTTGTTTCTTTTTAAAAATAATAATCACAAAATGCGAATTTAAAAATAATGCAAATAGGAAAGTAAGTTCAAGCAGAATAGAAAGATGAATCAAAAGCTCTACATTTATCAAAGGGAAGAAATTTCTTATCAGTTTATGAGAAGAAATAAAAATGAAAAGTAAACTAGAAAAACCCAGAAAGTAGAAATAAAAATCATGCAACAAAAGTATCATCAACTACATGGTCTGTACACTCTGTGCCGTGGCTGACGTGGCCAATTTCCAACGTACAGAAGAGGGGCTACTAAAAAACAGCAACAGCAATGCATAAAACTCCCCACCAAACCAAAACTCCACTCTTTTTTTTTCTTTAACAGCACACATGAACCAAAGAGTCAAAAATAGAAGGATGGTCAGCTACTAGACAAACACAAACAGAAGCAAAATCAGTAGAGTAGAAATTAAAGTCCAAGCGTTAAATAGGACAAGAGGCACAACATGTAATCATAAGAGACGTAACTTACAAAGATCCTCTAGAAGCTGTGCAGTTTAATATCAAAAGTTGAATGTAATAAAAGTACCAGGTAATCTTGATAAATATATAACTATAGTCTGATGTGCTGATTTGGATCCTTCTGAATAGAACAGAACACAGAGCAAAAAGATTTTTTAAGGAATGAGAGGTCTGAAAAATAAAACTAAAACGCTTAGTTATGTCAATCTATATTTTCTATTCCCCTTTGTATCTATCTATTAAAATGTTATTAGTACAGAATTTTTATTCATGTCTTATGACCAAGTTAATATTTATAAAAATGCACCATGCTTTTGGTGCTCAAAAATCTACAATATATTTTTCAAACTTAAAATTAAGAAATTGTACATGCTGTCCATAAATAAATTTAGAAATGATGAAAAGATAACTGGCAAGCTTACTACAATGGCATTCTCTAATTGTTTTCCTTAACCCCGGCCAAAAAAAAGTAATCAAAACTAAATCTACAAAACGCATTTTAAAAATAAAAAGATTTATTTTAGAAACTAGCTAAAGATCAACTCCAGAGGAAATCTTATAGGTCTGAGTGTCATCATTATCAATAAATAAGAACTGAAAAAAAACAACTTAAGTACTTTCTTAAGAAATAGGAAGACAAAAAACCAATAAATGAATAGATGAGGAAAGATATAATAAAGGTTAAATACTAAAATAAAAGAGATACAAGATCAAAAAGGAACTTCTGCCTTCCAAACTATCTTTTGATACTCTTTTCTAGCTGCCTTTATCATCAAAGTGTCCATCAATTATATTTTATAATTAACTATGATAATATAATAATGAAGGGTTTGGAGTTTTTGGAAAGAAAGATGGTCATAATTAATTTATCACTGTTACTTTGACTTATTAAAACAGGTCACAAACTCAGTGCCTGAAGAGATCAAGTGACATAACTAAGAGTAGCGGGAGGGGCAGGTACAATAGGGAAGGCTGTGCACTGCTAGGAACCCAGACACACAGGCTGGTCTTCAAGGGGCCGCCACCAGCTTCAGGCCAACGCGGCCAGGTGGGTGTGCAGCCCCAGGGCAGCCGCATCTTCCAACGTCTCAAAAGTTGCCTATTAAGTCATTTTTGTTTTATTTTGTTTTGCTTTTATATGAAATTACTTGGCAACTAAAAAATTTTACCATACAGCGAGGAGCTATAGTGTATTAATTAAACTTGTGGGCCAAATAAAGCAAATCTACAGCAAACTTTGGTCCATGGGCCACTTGTTTTCACCCTCTGCCTTAAGCCTAAAGCTTAATGCTCCAAAGAGTATGATAAAAACCAAAAAAGCAAACACAGTGCTTCCATTTTTAAAGTTCCCTCAACAAGCTAGCCTGTAGATTTTGTGCGGAAAACTAGACGATTTTTAAATACTCTTATTGTCTAAAAAAATAGACTTTCTATAGATAAGGTAAAAAAATTATAAAAATATTCAATACTCCATCCAATTCACACTACATCTTGTATCTTTAATTTTTAGAAAGATTTTCTATTAAAATAGAAACTGTTTGTTATGATCCCTTTTTCGTTAAATTTATCACCTTATGTAACATGAAAAAAAAACTCACAAAAGATTGCTAATATCTTAAAGAAGAGTACCTAATTCTACTCTATGCTTATGAAACATTTTTCATAATTCACAAATTAGACTTCAATGATCAAATATTAAGAAAAAAATATTTCAATTGAAGAAAAGTTCTCTGAGTTAAGCAAAAAGACAATTCCTCCTTGATAGCGAAGACTCTTGAAGATTTCATTTAGTTTAACAGAACTTCTAAGAACCAGAAGATTTTTTTAAACCTTGAAAAATTTTTGTGCCTTTTTTTTTTTTTTTTTTTTTTTTTTTTGTCAATCCTTTCTATAATTGCCCTGTCCCCGTGCTCTATTACTGTCTCCATGTTTAGGCTACCTCATCTAAAAATTCTACTAGTGGACAAACACTATATGGTCTCATTCATTTGGGGAATATAAAAAATAGTGAAAGGGAATAAAGGGGAAAGGAGAAAAAATGAGTGGGAAATATCAGAAAGGGAGACAGAATATGAGAGACTCCTAATTCTGGGAAACGAACTAGGGGTGGTGGAAGGGGAGGTGGGCGGGGAGTGGGGGTGACTGGGTGATGGGCACTGAGGGGGGCACTTGATGGGATGAGCACTGGGTGTTACTCTATATGTTGGCAAATTGAACACCAATAAAAAATAAATTTATAAATTAAAAAAAAACAAAAAAAAAACAAAAAATGAAAACCAGTCAAAAAAATAAAAATAAAAAATAAAAATAAAAATTCTACTAGTTTCCTCCTTTCCTCATTTCTCCTTCTTGTTTATTTATCTTTAATCCAGTCTTAATCATAAAATGAACAACAGTCTAATAGAAATCGTTAAGTATATTACTTTTGATAAGTTGTAACCATACAAAGGACAAATACTGATGAAAAAATAAAATCACCATGCCAAAGCTAATAACTTGAAAATGTGGGAGATACTGCTAGCAAATGTGGCTCGGGATACGCAATTATCAGCACTGCCTTGATAATCCTAATTGCAACTGAAATCCCATTAAAAAATTCCCAAATCTAAACGAAGCAGAATCATGTAGTTTAACTAGGAAACCTGAATTCAATTCACAATTTATTTTAAAGAATAAGCAATAAGCTACCACGTTAGTTCAGAAGATACCAAAAGTGAGAAGCACATTATATAATAGAAAGTTACACCTGTAATTGCAGATTTCCCAACATTTGAACATCTGGAGTGTTCAAGGTGAACATACACACATGATGGCGCACCGTCTGACAAATTTAAATGTTTTAAAATTAATGTACTGACATTAATCACAATTTTCATACCAAGTGATTCGGATCAGCAAGGTGAATGTACTAAGTCTTCATGATAAAAGAGCATAGTTCTCGAGTGTTGAGTTCTCAACCTTGATCCAAATGTGTTTGTTATTTGAATATGCAACCTCTGACCATCCAAACATTGAAACCACTATTTCCCTTGTAATTTTCCAAAGGAAAAGAAAAAAGATGGAGAATTTACTGCAGTATAATCTCCCGAAATACTCTTGAATTTAGGGTTTGTGTTTATAAAGGAATCACACCATCCTACGCCAGAAATCCTGACCTCTTAACTTGCCCACGTTGCCCCCAAACTCTGTGCCTCCAGCCCCAAATGCCATACACGCCCACCTTCTCTTCCAATGGAGTTTTGAGTAACTAAGAATACATGGGCTGCTTCACAGCTTATAAGAAATCGTCACCTGAATCTCAGAAGCCTTTTCATGTAAATTTGCAAAATATTTGTATTTATGGTCCTAAAGTTAGTCTTGTCCATGTCCGGCACATGGCATGTAGTCCTTCTATCTTGGGTCATAAGACATGGGGCATCTGGCCATTCAACATCTCCTCTAGGGAAGAGAGTTTTTTCTTTTTTGAATCAACAGAATTCAACATATTTTAACTTATTTGTAAATCCACTTTTCCTTACCCTAAGTAACTCCCTATACACACACACACACACACACACACACACACCACTGTTTATGAAAGTTTAATTCCATGGCTTATGATAAAGGAGAAATCAGAAAACTTAATTAAACTGATCTACATTTGAACTCACTCCGCTAAGTTTTTAATTTGAAGCAGAATGAAAGACTCAAAATCTAATGGAACAATATATAAAATATTCAACATTTGAAATTTTGACTTAGTGACTCAAAACCAGTTAGGGATAGACATACTTTAATAGGAGATAGCACTAAACAAACAAACAAAAAAAAAAGCTCAAAATCAAAAGATAAAATTGTGGATGGTTGCCAAATTGGCCCATTCCCTTTTTTTTTTTTTTTTTTTGTCAGCAAATATCATAGATTATTATTCCCAAATACTGTATCTTTCACGGACCACTTGCTCATCCAGTGAATGAACAGGGGATGTTTTATAAATGCTAGGCACTGCTCTGGTAGCAGGAATACAGTTTTGAGAGCAAGATAGACTAGAACCCGCCTTCCTGAGCCTGTGTCCATACCGTCCTGCTGCTATCAATGCTCGCAAGCAAAAGAATTCAGGACAAGGAAATGCTAGAAGATAATATTCGAGGTAGGAGATTACATCCCAAAAAGGTAATATTTGGTCAAACCCTAAGCGATGTGAGGACCTGAGCATTCCTCCGGTCTTGTGCAAAGGACCTGGAGTCTTCTCTTTTCCAAGAGTTGTTCACATCCCACTATTTCCCTTATCATCCTTTTGCTCGCATCGTCCTCTCCCTCAAATGCCCTCCAATTCCCATCTGCCTTTTGCAAGCCTATCAATTCTGTGCGTATTTCCATGACTCCTTCCCAGGCACCATTTTATTGCTGCCTTTAATGACCACTTATTGTGATCTGTGCCAAGTATCACTTACAGTCCAGGAGAGAAGAGGACTGATACTTACGGAATTTCTAATATGAACCGGGATCTCCGCCAGGAGCCTTCTTATATATCATCTCATTTAGTATTTATGAGAGTTCTAGGAGGTTGGCTATTACTATTCAATTTCACAGGTGAGATAACTGAGCTTCTGAGAGATTCTGACCACATGGTCAGTAAGTGGCAAGGACAAAAGTCATACCCGGTTTCATGTAACTTCATATATTTCATTTTATTTATTATTTATTTATTTATTTATTTATTTATTTATTTATTTTTATTTTTTATTTTTTATTTTTTATTTTTTTAATGCTTCTATATCAAAAACACAATGTGTCTCATGTCTTATTTCCGAGGTTAGGACGTAGATGATTATCAGTGCTTTTGCCTGGAATCTGTCCACCTTCTCCCCTGCATATCAGAGTCTTCAAGGCCCAGGTTTTCTAAATTAATGAAAGCCACACTGGTGTGTCTCTTCTCTGAACTCTCGGGTCACTTGGAATCAGAATTACAAAGATTGGCACCTGCCGATTTCTCTATTTGTGTGGTTCTTGATTTGTTTCTAAACATAATTATTTATGTATCTAGATGCCCTCCCCAGAAAAATCATGACTATAATGACAATATAGTGCGTACCTGAAACTCACCCTGGACTCAATTCTTTGAATACGTTTATTTAAACTCCCCAGGAAAATTACATGCTCCTTGAGAACAGCAACTGTAATTTATTTTCCCTTGAACTCCCTGCAGTGCCTAGCGCCCTGATGAACACATATTAAGTGACTAGCCTGCCAAAGAACCTAAGCTTTAGATTATATGAAGTGATAGGTTTTTAGCATAAACCCATCTAATTCCATTTTGAGGAATAAAAGAAGTTGGATGCATTTTTGCAGAACCCAAAGGTCAGGGATTATAACTTTAGAGAAGGAGCATAATGTAGTTCAATCCCACTGGCTGGGGCTGTTGGGCCGTGAATGCTGAAGCTGGCTGAAGGGGAGGGACAGCAGGCTGAGCCACGGCTGCATGGCCCCTGCCTCAAAGACGACACCAAAAGAAAATTTTCTCCTCCTGATATTGTTGGAATTGCTCATTATAAAATCACCACCATCATCATACAGTGAAAGCGAGTATTATTAGATTTTTAAGACTATAAAAGCAGCTACTAAAAATCAGTTAAGAATTCTTCTAATTCACATAATATCATTTTTTAAAATTCAGATTCAAATCAAAATGAATATTCCAAAGGGAGCAGATGAATATACACATTCAAGTAGAGGGAAACCCAGTAAAAGCAAACCAACATTTAAAAATAGCCAAATAGAAACAGTGGGAATGGAAGACAAAACACAGTGTTTTACTCTGAAATGCAGACACTAGGTGACCGGGTGATGGAAGGAAACGACAACGTGGGAAAGGCTGGGCTGCAGGCCGCCCCCAACACTGATGCAGCAACCTCAGCCCCCACCCTGGGCTTCCCTCCACGGACCCCACACTCCGCACCCCTGCACACACCTGTGACTCGGGGTGTCACGACCACTCCCTGCGGCCCCCCGCCTCCCAGGAAACAGCCTTGCCTGATTTTCTGACTTTAGAGGATGGTGTCTCATCGCCCTTACTGTAATTTCCAGCCCGGCCTAGGAAGCTCTCCTCTACAATGGTCTCCCCAAGATTCCATTCACATAGCAACACGGTTTTGGGTTTTTTTTTTTTTTTTCTATTTTGGACACAGTTACTCCCTGACTCTCATTATCACTGGCAATTGGGCTTTTTTGCATTGCAGTTTAAGAGAGAAAAAAAAAAAAAAAAAAAAGAAAAGAAAATTTAAAAAAGCAAGCAAGAAAAAAAGAGAACACAAAAAGAAAAAAAATAACTCCCAGATTTAATTACACATTTGTCACCCTACTTTAAGAACTTTCTGGGTTTAAAGGCTTAATGTTTTTTGTTCTTGCCGATGCACTGAGAGAAGGTTTTGTTTTGAAATCATTTTTCCTGCTCCTTTCAAAATACACAAAGGAGAAAAAAATGGGGGAAGATACAAGCTGCACTGTCAACAGGCTGGCCCAGCAATGCTTTTATTATCTTGACTGAAGCCACCAGGAAGCCGGCAGACAATTTACATAAATTGCTTATACCAACCAACTGTCCCAAAAAAAAGACTGTAACGCTGACTTTCTTTTGTGGGAATTGTTAGGACCATGAGCAGCCTTGGAAAGTCCAAATGCCTTTTCCAGTCAAATGCTGTTTTCCTGTATCTCCAACCACTTCACTACAATTTGCCTCGTGACTCCTCCACTATGCTAACGTGGAAGAACGTTCGGAGAATATGAAAAAGAAAAGGAAGAAATCAGCAATACAGGAGAATGAACCAAAAATGAGTTTTCCAAACTCTTAGGTTTGGAAAGATAGGGCAGAGAGGACAATGACTCGAGTTTAAATTCATAAAATATATAGATAATAATAATAGCATATATAGTAAAATATGTAGACTATGTTCCACATTATGATGGACTAAATAAATGGAGGAAAATAAATTCATCATTTTATTTTATTTTTTTTACGAAGGGCATGTGAATGACCTTCAGGGCAATGACATTTGGGCCTGCAGAGCACACGCTGCTGGGTCCCCTATGTCGTGGGCAGCGCCGTGGGCAGCGTGGGCACCGGGACGTCTCGTGTGTGGCCTGCCTCACACACTGCATTGTCCTCAAACAGGACCTGTGTGCGTCCCCCACCTCTCCTGACACAAGGCCTTGAGACGTCCACGCTTCACAAAATCCCCAGAATTCGATGCAGCAGATGTTGTTACGTGTTTTAGACCCATGAAGCAGGACAAATCTTTGTCCCGATGACTAAGCCAGGAATGACCCTGGTCATCCACTCCCTGAGAACCGTCACCGAACAACGAGGACGCCCGGCCCGAGGGCACAGCCCAGGAGAGTGTGTAAGCATTACTGGGGAGCGGCTGACAAGCCAATGAGGACAAACAGGTCATGAGCATGTAAGCAAATAGATGAAATAACTTCAGATGCTACTGAGGAGCAACACGAAGGCAGTGAGGTGGGTGGCAGGGCCAGCAGCTTTGGAGGCAGGCTCACGGGACGTTCTTCAGGGGGGCCTCTCTTCGGGTTCCCACCTCAGTGCTGGGAAAGCCGCCCCAGAAGCAGCAGGAGGAAGCACATCCCAAGTAGAAGAAAATCAATGAATCAACGATCTAGTCTTGAAACAAGCTGCTGAGGAACAGAAGGAAGCCTGGGGGCTACAAGGCTGTGCCTAAGCAGGAGATTTTAAGGCAGAAGGAAATGCCCACGAGCAATGGGCATGACGAGCGAAGAGGATAGATTTTACTCTGGTTACGGTGGAAACTGGCTTTACGCAGGGAAGTGGTGGGATTTGGTTTAAACCTGAGAAAACATCCACCAGGTGCCCCCTTGGGAGCACGCAGCCTCTTAGGCAACCCCTTCTCACCCCAAGGCCCTGTTGGAAAGACTCAGGTTCATTGCACAACCTGGCAACGGCAATTCTGAGCTCTGGGCTGCCCGCAGTTGTTTCCAGGAGAACAGCAAAAACGCCCTCCGCAGACGGCCAAACAGATATTTCGCAGGAAACTTCAAAACTTAAGTTATCTTTAAGAAGTGGTCTCGCCGAACCCAACCATAGCAAGGAGGTGTATAGACTTCCCACCCTTAGTGGAGATAACGACAAGGCCTCGGTTAGAAATAACTGGCATTACAAATACTACCTTATTATCTGCAAAATACTTTTCCATACAGTGTCTCACACGATCCTCAAACTAACATTGTAATGTTGGATGATTATCATCATCATTATCATCATCATCATCATCATCATCATCTCCAACACAGAGACGAATAAACAAGCTCAGGGAAGTTAGGGACTTAGCCAAGAAATCTCGGCCAGTAAGTGGCCAACTGGGCCAGACCTTGAAAGCGGTTCTCCTGGGCGTCGTGGTCAAGCAGCTTCCACCACTCTGCGAGGTCCGCGTGGGCTGAAGGCCGTCGTCCCCAGGGAAGCCAAATCGTGGGGACTAAGAGCGCTGCCCTGGAGGTCGGAGGCAGCTCCAGCAACTGCACCGACTCGGCGACTTCATCGGCATCTCTGCAACCTCCTTACATGTGAAATGGGGATAACGAACGTCACCTCGCAGATTTTTCCGAGGATTGACACAATGGACGGGAAGGGTTTATCACGATGTCTTGAGCAACAACGGTAGCCGCCTGAACGACAGCTTAGGAAAGGGATGACTGTCACAACTGAATGGAGGACATGCTCTAATTGTCCTTAGGATACAGCGTGGAACCAAGGCAGGACCGACGGGGCTCGGGCAGTCGCCGCGCTCTGCACGTAGCTCTCTGGGAGGATTTCCAGCCCACCCTCCACGTCACGTATGATTAACGGAAGTCTGTGGATTTAAAGGTAATAAATATAGAACTAATAAAACAGAGAATTACGTCTCTCGTGAGCTTCAGTGTAATACTTCTAGTTTGCATCTACTGGGTGTTCAAGATAACTCACTTCCCATTAACCCCAAATACTCTCTGAGCTCGGTAGTTGCAGAGGTTCCACAACAGGGCAGCGGTGTCTCATCAATGTTCAGAATCGATTCACGCTGGAGCATAGACCACAGATTCCTGGGCAACCTGCAGAGAGGCTTGTCATACTCGGCCTCCCACCCTGGCCTCCCACCAGGGCCTCCTTCAATCCCACGTGCTACACCTGCAGGGCATCCAGCTGGGATTGCGGGTGGCAGCTCCTCCTATGACGCTGCCTTCAGCCCGGCCGCTTCCCTCCACAGCTGGAATGATGCCGTCTGCTCTCCCCCGAGTCCTAGCGAATGGCCCCCTTTTGAGATTCTAAAGCTGCTTGGACAGAGGCCACAAATGAGCCCAAAGCCATCAAAGGATTGTTCTTACTCCAACAGAAAAGTGCTGAAATTGAGGAAAATTCTGGCAACAAGGAGAGTCTCTTACAAGACATTGCTTGGTATGTGGCTATTGCTTATCCTGCCAGGAAAGGCCATGGCCGGTCCCCAGAAAGCATGTCTTTGAGAAGAGAAGTGGCAGGGACCTGAGCAGGGCTCTGCTGTATGGTTTTCAGAGGTTCTGAGATTACGCTCCCATTTCTTAGCGGCTTACGTCTTTTCATTTCCTTTTCATCCCTGCGACATTTTCTAAAAAAAAAAAAAAAACTAGGGCTAAGTATGAATCCAAAAAATGTGCTTATTTTTTAACGGTAGCTGATGCTGGATTGTATCCCCTTCTATTCAGCTCTGCGGCTAATACGAGCAATTCACCGACGTCCGCCTCTGCACAGTCTGACTTCCACGCACGCTAGACCTCTGGGTGCACTTCTCTCTGGGCACATGATCCCTCACGCCATGGTGGCCTTCAGACCTTCTGCTCTTCCATTCCTAAGCCTTATGATTTTCCGGCTCTTAGCTCATCCACCCCTGGTTCCCGCTACTACAGACCTTCGTAACCAGCTCTATTGACTTCCCCATTTGGCTCTTAAGTATATATTTGATTTCAATGGATTTCCCATTCATTGCATTTGCTTTGTTTTCAAAATTCTCCCTTTTGGGACTCTTAGAGAAGCCAAGAATTGTGTCTCCCAAGTCAGCTTCATTAGGACAATTTGCTGAGAAGTCTCCTTTTCACTCTGCAATTAGTTACTGAGCACAGAGCCAGGCATAGGGAGAGATACTAAAGACATGGCAGTGAAAAGATAGACATGATCCACACCCTCGGGAAGAAGCAGATGCTAAACAAGTAATCACACATACAACTAGAAAATGAAAGCTGTGATATGTGCTAGGAAAATATATGGGGTGGGGAGGGTGTCAACAGAGGCCCCTGAGGAAGTGACTGCCTTTGTCATGGGATCATAATCACTCCCTGTTTGTGGTTTTTTTTTTTTTTTATTAATTACTGAAAACAGAATGTTGTGTTAGTTTGGTTAATATTCAGCATGTGACTCAGATACTCTCTGCAGCTGTGCCCGGAGAGCTTGGTCCTATTTCTTCTGGAATTTCCTGTGAGTAGAAGCATTCATCTCCTAGGGCCATATTTGATGGATTAAAATAAGCATTGCTCGTTTGTCAGCTGGGTTGTAACGTAGGGAAAGCTCTCCAGTCCACTTCTAGTACTCCCTGTGATCCCTGGCTCCACTTCCCAGAGGGGAAAGGTGAGGCCGCTACAGGGTCGTGACACAGAGCTCTAGGTTATTGGTTTCTAAACACTGACTCAGTGTTCACAGTGAGTGACCTGAATCCTCGCACGCAGGCTGCTGTTGACACTGCTCCAGGTTTACAGCCTGCAGTACTTAGGAGGATGATTGCATGAAAGAGAAAGGCCATTTGGGGAAATCGAAAGCCACATTCGGCCACCAGCAAGGCAAGAGCATTAGTCCTCTCACCAGAGGAATGGAGCCATTTCTGCCCCTCTAGACTCAGGGATAGAGTTCAGTAAAGCTCATTAGCATGAAGGAGATGAGAAACAGCTGTTGTCTACAATCATGACCGGGGCACCCTACAAAATGTGCCATCCTAATCTTACAACAATCCTCTAGGGTGGGCACAGGATCTTGTACAGATGCAGAAACTGGGTCCCAGAGCCATTTATATGGTAGAAAGAGACAGAGCCCACTTTAGTCCATATAGGTAGGTGGGAACTCAAAGACCTACCTACCAGTGTTGAAAATAACAGAATATGAATTAAGAGTGAAGTTTCTTCTAATATGTGTAATATTTTCCATTAAATTTTCTTGAAGAGTGTCCTTTTTGTACAATGATCTATCAACAGAAATTTTATTTTTAAAAAATTTGAAGAGCAGAGAATAATAGTTCAAAGCTAAGGGCTCTGAACTCTTAACATACTTGGGTTTTCTTTCTTTCTTCTTTTTTTTTTTTTTTTTTTTTTTTTTTTTTTTAGAGAGGCAGGGGCAGAGGAAGAGAGGGAGAAAGAGAATCTTAAGTAGGCTCCACACCCAGCATGGAGCCCAACACAGGGCATGATCTCATGAGATCATGATCTGAGCCAAAATGAAGAGTCAGATGCTGAACCAACAGCCACCCAGGTGCCCCTTGGGTTCTCATTCTGTTGCTGCTGTTCACTGGCTTTACTACCTTCCCAACCTTTTCTCACCCATAAAGTCTGGTTAATAACAATACATCTTCATTAGGACATTTTCAAATATTTTATTGAATAATGCAGACGTATTGCTTAGCTCAATGTCTGTCACAAACTCAATAAAGGGCAGCTATCTTTTTTTATAATCTATATTCACATAAATGGAACTGTTCCTTGAAGCCATGTTAGGTGACTGAAAAAGTGAAGCTGAATGATTACGCGTGATGACACATTTTCAATCAAAACTCAGATCCACAGCACACATCCTAAGGGTCTCTCAACTTTACATTCCATTGCTTAAGTATCAACCTTCTAGAAAATGTAGCTCACATATCCTTGAAGTAAAACATAAGAATGACCATGTAATAAAAAGACCACAGAATTCAGGATCCAAAGAGCAAGGTTCAAGCCTCAACTTCCATCCGTGGTGTGTGATCTTAGACATTCACTGAATTCTAATGAACTGGTGAGTAACCCTATGTTTAACATAAAGAAAATAAGATTCATCTCTTCTATGTGGCTTCAGTATCAAAGTATATGGAAATCTAATAAATATGGGTTTTTTTAGTAAATAAGGCAGAAAAATCCAAGGATTGTCTTAGTCAATCTGTTAGGGCAAATAAGGACTACTACAATTAAACGACATCAAAGCAAAGCAGCAAGTACAACCTTTTTGTGTTCATCTACAGACTACCCATTATCATCTAACATTTGCTTAGATATATAATGAAACATCAGACACTAGTTAAAACCAGAAAGCTGGGGAAATATCAGGTAGTGTTGGAAGTCATGGTTTTACTAGAAGAAATTTATTCTTTGGAATTCATATTTATTTTATTCAGAGGATATTTTAATTCAAGTCATAGGCCAACCTGCCTTGATGATTAAAAGGATATTTTATCAAGTATTATCTTTTTAAAAATTGAGTGTTTAGGAAATTCTAGATGAAACCAAATCCCCCTATCTAACAAGAACAAATAATTATATTGAATTAATTATATTCCTTCAAAGACAAAAATACTAGTTTTTTAGAGAAATGATTGAAGATTGGCATATAGACCTTGCTCGTCTTTAAAGGATAAGTGTTTCTTGAACATCATTTTATTAATTTAAGATGCCACTTCAGAACAGAAGTAAAAGCAGTTTCGTAAGATTTCAGCTGCCAGTGTGGGTATAGAAGAGACATGCATGACAAAGCATTCAGTTTTTCAAGGCAATTTTTACTGCATAGATTAAGGCTAAACACCAAGATTATTTTAATTAACTTACAATCAGTGATATGTAAATCTTAGTAACTATCACTTGAAACCAATTCTATTCTTAATAGTACAAAAATAGATACAGTGAAATAGTGCTCTTCTAATTAAATGTTTTAAAAATACGCTTAAAGAGAAGAGCAAAACAAACAAGTTAGCATCTACCCACCACCTTAAGTGACTACCCTTCCTAAATGCCTCCTTTAGGGCTGAAGAGGCCGTGAGCTTGGAATCCTTAGTTCTATGTGAGGTTCTCTTCCCAAATTCTTTACCTTGCATAGCAGGTTAGGGCAGCATCTATCTTCCCTCTCACATGGGAAGATCCCCATTATATCTGAGGACAGGCTTTAAGGTCTTGATTCTAGACCTGTTGAGTCCAGAGACATAAGGTACCAGGCTCCCTGACCCGCGTGTCAGCCCCACACGTCTAACTACAGCTCTTCCCCACGGCGTGCACCACTCCAACTCCTTTGTCTCCTTCAGCTCTTTCCTACATGGGGGAACCTGTGGAAGCTTGATTCTCTTAGGGGCCCGGGCATCAGTGAACATCTCTCAGAATCCCACAGAAATCCGGAGAAAGTTCAAAATTAGCCAGCACTTGATACATTGGCTACCAGGGAAGCCAATCTGGGGAGGTTCCAAAGGTTATTCATCAAAAACCAAAATCAAATACCACTTTTGCCAACACAGGGGAGCCATTCTTCAGTAAACACTACCTTTTCTTAAGCCTTATACGTTCCCCCTTCATCTAGTCTAGAGAATAAAATTTCACCTAAGATTGCTAGAGGGAGGTAATACAAAAATCTTTATGGCAACCCAAACCTTTCTCATCTTGCTACGTGAAATTTGTTTTCTGTACACCGGGTTTAGTTACATATGAACTTAAGTCATGCTCATCTCAAATCAATTTTCACCTTGTGTATAAGACCAGAGGAAAAAACAACCTCTCCTCTACTGAGCAGTTGTCTTATTTGAAAAAAAAACAAAAAACAAAACAAACAAAAAAAACACAGATATGATTATTCCCACTTCACAAAACTTATCAAGGGGATTCATATACCCCACAACGCCTTTATACCATACTTTTTTCAGTGAAAAGGCTATGGGTTTACTTGATTATAATCTTCAGCTTTATAAAGATTTATTATAAAGAAGGAAACTAGCCGTTTTATACCTTCACTGAGGCCTGAATAAGAATTTAGGTTGTAATTAGAGGGATTTTATGAGATGCAAATACAAATTGTTGATAGAGGGGGTTTTTAAGATGCTTTCACAAGTTATTAAGGATTAACTGAGATGGTTTAAATATTTAATCATACACACAGACAAAAAATTACCTTTGGGGATCACTTGCAGACCTATGATTGTGTAGAAATAGGCCATGACACAGGTGTCTTTGAAGATAAAGATGTTTTCTATGTATTGAAAAAGGATTAAAAATGTCAAATTTGCATATATTGTGATTAAATCACCTCCTAGGAGGCTCGTAAAATTTTAAAGATATAAAATATTTTGCTTTCTCATCAGTGATTACAATCTTCTGCAAAATTGTGTATAATCCTCTCACTGAAATTTACCATCCTTGATATCTATCTTTATCACTACTCCTATTGAGTAGACCTTAATCAAAATGTGTCAAATGATGTGGGCAAAAATGATGACCAAGCTGGCAAAGAACATCAAATAGGTTCATATGATTGGTGTCTATGCCCCCATGGTGGGGAATAACTATGCCAACTGGCAGGCTCACGAGTCTACATTCTCCTTGTAGGTGATCAATGGGATAAATGGATGAACAAAGCATACAAAAGTACACATATTAATTGAGTATTTTGGAAAATAATCTCTCTGTGTTTGACTGGAGCCAAAATCAGACCAACCTATCTTAGCCAACAGGCCAAGAATTCAGGGTCACATGGTTGTATTGTCATTTATCTTAATAGAAAGTTTTCAATCTATTTACAATAACATGTGAATAACTGTATTTCTCAACAGAAGAGCCAAACCAAGTAAAGAAACAAAGGAGTAGGTGGGTTTATTCACTGCACTATTTGCACATCCTCATGGGATGGTAAAATCTTTCCTGTTTGGTTCTTTCAACTATAAAAATTACTAATTCTGAACATGAGTCACAGCTCTATGACTTCTATTTTAATATTACCCTTTGTAAGGCATTTAGCCAAGACTTGGAATGTTTAGGGTCAGTCATGGGAAGAATTGTGAAGCAGGCTTATGTCACTGCCATTTTATGTGTCAAACACTCTTTTTGTCCTCCTTTTACCCTTTCACAAAATGCACTGCTGTCAAACTCACATATACTCATGCAACTGGCCTGGGCCTTTATATTAAATCCAATCTTTTCCTCATTCCTCATCAGAATTCTGGGCTCCCCCTTTTCTAGACTCATCCATTGGAAAGTCAAGTTTTCCAATATAAATTTCTTCTTGAATATCATTATTTGGACAGGTAAAGCCGATAGATTGATACGTGCATAGACAGGTGCATAGATAGGTCTCGTTTTGCTCCTCATAATAACCTCATGGACACTATTTTCCAAGTGAAAAGGGAACTAAGACTAAGATAGCTATCTAGTGAGTTGTTGCGCCAAGAGTAAAAGCCAATTTTCTCTTTTCCAATCTCATGGCCTTACCAGTCCACAACATAGCACAGAAGTACATCTTTATAGACTAGCCCAGCACTACATGAACTAGTTTCAAGAGGATATTTGCTGCACCGAAGGGGATAAAATTAATAGTGAGTCAATGTATTATCTCATTTATGTGCATTTTAAAAGAGAATAACTTGGTAAATAAGGTCTTTAAAACAAAATAAAGGGGCCCCTGTGTGGCTCAGCCGTTGAGCATCGGCCTTCGGCTCAGGGTGTGATCCTCGGATCTGGGATCGAGTCTCCCATCGGGCTCCCTGCATGGAGCCTGCTTCTCCCCCTGCCTGTGTCTCTTATGAATAAATAAATAAAATCTTTAAAAGAAAAGAAAAAGAAAACCTCATATATACCAACCTTTTCTAAAAGTTTTCCATCATGCCCACTTAAACGATGCTGTGTTAGACACCCCTACTCCAGGAAACGCACCGTGGATTGCTAAAGAATTCTGCTTTCTAGTTTGTCTCAGCGTGTTGGGTTTGGTCTTTGTCTCAAAGATTTTATGAATGAGAAGTCACTGAGGAAATGACAGAAGACAGGTAGTAACAATCTTCATGCTCTGGTGAAAGCCACATCTTTAACAAAGGGAGAATTAGCAGCTACGTGACAGCACTAGTTGAAAATGTAGCTCAAATTAAATTCAAGCAATCCTGAAAATTATAGGATCCCTCACTTGCTTTCAGAGAAAACGGTCAGTTCTCCAACTGTTGACAAGAAGAGAAAAAAGGAGCTTGATATTTAAGGAAAATTGCCTACGGCTTTATGGGACTACGAAGAAAACTGGCAGTCTCGGTGGTCTGTTTTATTTAATTCTAGTGACAGTTTAGAAGTAATGATTGAAGATGTCAATGGAAAATATAAAGAAAAAGGATGGGAAAGAAACTAATCTTTTACAAGGTAATCAAAACACATAAATTCTCATCCCCAAACTGGAAAACATCAATGAGGGTAATGAGGCAAATAAACACATTGCCCTTAAAAATGAAAATATTAAAAACTAAAAGTGATGAAAGAGTAAAAAAAAAAAAGTTTAAAAAAAAGTAGCAAATGGTATTTGTCTAAAAAGAGGAGGTAAGTAAAAAAGACAGAGTTTATTATTCAAAATAAAGATGAACATGCGAGCATGTTTGGAAGACAAATGTAATGAGAAGATGATTGAACCCATTAAAAAATATCAAGGAAATATTTCTGTCTCATGATTCAATGCAGCTTTTCAAATAAGTTATCAATTATGCAGTGCTAATGGGATTCTCCTCTCAAGAAAAAAGGGGGAATTCTCCTCTCAACTTTAAGTAGAATATTAAAGATTTTTCATGGTCTTGGAGCCCTTGGGGGACTCAGTGGTTGAGTGTCTGTCTTCAGCTCAGGCCGTGACCCCAGGGTCCCAGGATCGAGTCTCGCTTTGGGCTCCCTGCATGAAGCCTGCTTCTCCCTCCCCCTGTGTCTCTGCCTGTCTGTGTATCTCCCATGAATAAATAAATACAATCTTTTAAAAAAATCTTTCATGGTCTTTACCTATAGAGGAACATATTGTAATCATAAAAATATATGAATATGACTTCTCTCCAAACTAAGAAAGAAACCTACCAAGCCAAAAACATTAATGAAGGTCATAATGATGAATATCCTTTTAATATCAAAGTGGTTTAGCAAGAAAAATACCTAGTGATGTATTAGGATATGCCTGCTTCAAACACCACGTCGTGGAAAATTCTCATTAAGGACTACCCTCTGCAATCTATTTCCTGATTAACCTACTCTTCTTATTATAATATCTTTAACCTGAAAATATTTGCAACATAGATTTTTTTTTAATAAGCATTGGAATGATGAAAGAAAATCTCTGGCAAAATAATCACAAAATTAGCCAATGAAGAAAATATCTCAAATTATGTTTCATTCTCTGAGGGCATCGCTGGAAATCTTTTCTCTTTACTACTCATTCGAAAGTAGAAATATATTTAACGTAAAAAAGATATGCATGTAAAAGTCTAATAGCCATACTTCTGCAGAACGCTGCCAGTGACCGAGGCAATGGGAGGATCGAAGGGTGAAAGGAGGTTTTTACAAAACAGCATCACACCCAGGGATTCAGTCGCATGAATCCAGCATCTAATTTACTGAGTTAAAATAGCAATTGACAAACTCCGCTAATGAGCAGGTGTTGTTCGAAACAACTGGCCCCTGAAAGAATGAAGCCCCTTGATTTAAGTGTAGGAACCTGCCCTAACCATTTAGAAACCCACAGAACACGTTCTCTGTTACCAAAATGAGTAGCTCATATTTGCATGTCAGGAATTTCAGACTTTCATCATTTACGCACACCCGATGCCAATGCTCTCTGCTCAGAAGAGGGAGAGAAAATCACATCCAGGATTTTGTCCCTCAAATCCCACAGGAAGGGTGGAAAAAGAGATATCCAAGTCTCAAGAGGATTTTTCAGGGCCTGGTCATGTTATTCAAAAAGAAGACTAAGCTTCACCATCATTAGTGCCATATGGGCGGCCTCGGGAGTCCACACAGCGAGGTGGTCTCCAGTGAGTCCCTCCGGCTCCACGTCGAGCCTCATCTGTTCCCGCATTTCCTCCGGAGAAGACGTACTTAGCCTCTCACCTGCTAGTCACACCTTGGCTTCAGCCTCTTGGCTTTTCAATTGACGCTGATTCATGAAGCTCGGGTCGGTCGTCGCCAGATCGAAAAATCTCCCCTGACTCTCTGAAGCCAAGTTATTTTCAGGGCAGCAAAGCAGGCTGAGTAGCCCTAGAGTGTGGACCATCCCCGGGCTGGGGCGGGGCAGGTGGCGGGGAGCACAGCAGGCACCTGGATGCCTCCAGACCAACGCCCCGCACAGGCCGGTGGGGCTCCAGGCACCAGCACCCCACCAAGATCCCTGTCGCCCTGCAGCCCCGGCTCCAGATAGCCCGACAGGCAGGCAGGACCAATGCCCAATGTTCTTCATGGATAAAGTGGCCTGTGGCCAGCTCACCTTTGCTTTCGGCTCAGTGGAGCCAAGGCCAAGGCCTCCGCAGCAGGCACCGCTCCGCTTCCATCGCTGTTTCTAGCCCTACCTTTGCTCACATTTCAGTTTCCTTAAGGGCAAGAGGGGGCCCTGCCCTCCCGGCTCCCTTCCCAGTGCCTACCGCCGTGCCTGATGCACCAGAAGTGTCCACATATATGCCTTGAAATCCCAGAAAGTCAGAAAAGAAAGCAGAAAATGGGCCTGGAGAAGAAAATGTGACTTTCCCGGGAGACTCTGTACCGTGACATGGAAATCACGCGGAAACACAGAGCGGGGGACGTACTTGCTAGAGAACAACCCGAATGGCCATGATAACCAGCACGCTAACAAACCATGTGCCTACGGTATGATGCGCAACAGCTCACTGCACTTCAATACATTGTAGAAAGCTGAAGAATCGATGACAAAATTGGAAATTTAGTTCTGCATTTGCCTGAGATGGCAAATAACCAAAGACATATGAAGAAATAAATCTCATACGTAGTTTTTTTTAAAAAATCATTAACTCTATATAAGACTATTTAAATCCTGTGTCACATCCATGATATGCCAGTGGCCTTGATTCTTAAACGTGGAAACTCAATCAGTTCCGAGGTCGAGAGTGGTTGTGCACAATACTCTAAGATATGCTATAATATAATATATTTCCCAAGGCAGGTAGAAATTTAATTGCTTATAACACATTTTCAGTCTTAGTTAATATAATTCTGTGAACAAATATTTACATCTTTCATGTCTTAGCCTCAATTAGGTCCATCTTCTCCATGTTCCTTTAATACCCAATTACAGCACTCATTACTGTATGGTAATAATTCCTTTACATGTTGTTTTTTCCCACTATTCCATACATTTTTCTGAGAATCTGTTTCTCTCCTGCTCATCCCAGGACTCAGCCATAATTAATGCAGTATAGCCCATAATAGCCCCACAGCGAAATAAATGAATGAATAAATGATGTGACAGATTAAGTAGTCCAAAATACGAGCACTTGCTTGGTGCTAGAATCACTGTTATGAAATGTTGGGGCTATAGAGATGAATCACATTTATGTCAGTACCTGAATGAGGCCACATAAAATATTACAACATAGAAAGTGATCAAAAAACACCCAGAAGAAATTATTGTGACTGTGTGGTTAAGAGCTAATTCATCTGCTTCTGTGTGGGTGTTGAGAACATATGCTCTCCATGTATCTGAGGGCAAGGATCTTTTATTTGACTCGGGTATTTCTACTTTTAAATTCAAATAGGGATCGGGGCGCCTGGGGGGCTCAGTGGTTGAGCATCTGCCTTCAGCCTAGAGCATGACCTGGGGGTCCCGGGATCGAGTCCCACATCAGGCTCCCTGCATGGAGCTTGCTTCTTCCTCCCCCTGTGTCTTGGCCTCTCTCTGTGTGTGTCTGTCATGAATAAATAGATAAAATATTAAAAAAAGAATCATATAAGGGTTTTCATATCTTGTGAAAGAAGACATGAAGACAAGCTGGGCATGGTGGAGCGAGGCAGGAAAGTCAGGGAAGTTCAGATTCAGTGCACCCTGAAATCTATAGAAGCTCACCCGCAATTCTGAATGAGCGACCATTTATCTGTATCCACCACTCACAGATAAAATCAATCCCATCTGTTGCTTCTTCTGAATTATCACAGTTCGGATGCGCCAGTGCAACGATGTGGACAGTCCTCCTCGGGACATAACTGGAGCACATATGCTGAGGAAAGACCCAAGTCTGAGTCATCGCGGCATTTTGTATATTCCCCACCGAAATAAACGGGACTAGATGATCATAAATTTCCAGGCGAGTGATGGACCGAAGCCAACTAGAATGTCTCAAATGAATACAAAATGACTCGCAAAATACAAAAGAAAGGAATATTTTACAGGAAAGATGACCACCATTTTTAGACGTACCTTGATACATTTGGCTTTCAAAATCCACCTGGACACCAAAAGGTAAATACAAACACTACAATAATTCCTTACAGATTTTAGCTTCAAATATTACCTACGTTCTTTATGTTTCACTCTCACTAACGTATGCATTTTTAAAAATCATGGATCAGGAGCCCTTTTGTAAAACTGAGGACTACTGAAAGCCGTGGTGTGCGATCGTGGTCGTGGCAGGCCGAGGGCGCCCCCGGCCCTGCAGTGTCCTGGGATTTGTGCCCATGTTACATGGCAGCAGGGACTCGGCAACCGTAAGTAAGGTTAGAGACCCTAACACAGGGGCAATATCCCAGATTATTCCAGTGAGTCCCATCTCATCCCACAAGCCCTTAAAAGCAGAGAGCTTTCCCAGGATCAAAGTGGAGAGAGGAAGCAGAAAGAAAAGCTAGATTCAAGTTGAGAGACTTACTCCATCGCTGCTGGGGTTGGGGTACATGGCAGGTGGAGAAGGACCCCAGGTGGCCCTCGGGGCAGCATCGCCCCCCCCCGACCGACAGCCAAGGGGGTCTCTGCTCTACAACCACATGGGTCAAGTTCAGCTAGGACCTGAACGAAGCACATTCTTCCCGTGCCACTTGGTAGGTGACACTTGACTTCGGTCTCGTGAGACCTCGAACAAATGCTCTCTGTGGACTTCTGGCCCATGAAGCTGTGAGGTGGTAGGTAGATGCTTACCCAAGCTACCCAAGCTACCCCAAGCGTGTTCACTCACTACGACAGCAGGAGGAGACTAATACAGAAGCCCTGGCTCAGGAACCAGGCTCTCTGGATTCATTTTTTTTTTTTTTTTTTTTATTTATGATAGTCACACAGAGAGAGAGAGAGAGAGAGGCAGAGACATAGGCAGAAGGAGAAGCAGGCTCCATGCACCGGGAGCCCGACGTGGGATTCGATCCCGGGTCTCCAGGATCGCGCCCTGGGCCAAAGGCAGGCGCCAAACCGCTGCGCCACCCAGGGATCCCGGCTCTCTGGATTCAAATCCCAGCCCAGCCACCAAGACATAATTTCAGAAAGTCTCTACTTGACCTATACACGTTTTCCAACCAGTTTTGCACGTGATCATCCATTAGAGCTAAGCATACCTTGGGAAAGTCATGGCTTCTTTCAAAGGCTCCGTATTTTCATTTGGAAAGTAGGTTTAATGGAAACAGTACATTCCTCATAGCTTTGTTGGGGGGAATCCTCGAGATACTGCGAGTATTATATTTAGCTTAGTGTTTGGTAGATGGTATGGGCTCAATGAGCTAGTACTATTTAAAATCAACTACATTCGTTGACATATTTAGCTAGATGTGTAGTTGTCTGCAATTTACCCTGAAATATATAAAAAATAAGTGGATTGATGGCTAGAGGAAGTGTTGGATAAATGGATAGTGGATATGAGACAGCATGTACAGTGTAGTGTTAGCAGCAGGGTGGAAGGGGAGGGTATATGGATGCTCACAGAGAAATCCCTTCAACTTTTTGTCTGCTTGATAATTCTTATTATGGAATCATTGGAACAAAGCAAAATTCATGCCAGCAGCTTTTCAGTAAGAAAATACCTTATGTTAGGATGAAACAGATAATTATTATTAGCAAAATTACACACTTTGAAAAGAAACCTTGCTGTTAGCCTTTGCTATTTCTCTCCGCCCTGTCACTGAGGTGTTAAGGCAATCAAATATATAAGAAATGAAAATTCTAAAAAAGAAAAATGAAAATTCTCAATGCAAAATGAAACTGCTTTATGATATATTTATTTTATATATATAAATATCTATATTTATATATTTTTATATATTTATTTACGATTATTATTGCCTCACAAAGTAATACATTGATGTTTTAAAATATATTCATTAAATGAAATTAAATGATTCCATAGCACTGCTGAAGAAATGTAAGATAAATTTAATGACAGCTCCCCTGCTAATCCATGCTCCCTACCTGTCACTGCATTATCATCGCTGCTCAGTATTGCTTTCATTAATTCCTCACTGACTCCCTCTTACATCGACATCCCTATCCTCTAGTTGGTTAATTAGCATATGAAGTTGCTTTGAATTTTGAATCACTGTAAATGCTAAATTATTTTTAAAAAACATGAACAAAGTTACCATAAAGATTGACTATAGACTTACCAAATGCATTATATGCCTCATTTTTATCCAGATATCAAAACGTTTAATAATCCTTCTTTTAAAAATTGGCTACTCATCACCAAGAATTTTAATTTATAGTTATTGTAGATGGTTAAGGATTGTGAAATTGTAAATATCTTATCAAGTCTAGAATATATGTAAAATTTCTATGATTTAGCAGTTGCATTTGATATGAGTATTCTTACATAAAATGTCAATATTTTACTTTCAGATTTCACTAAATCTGATGTAATTTTGAAATTTACTACCTAAAAGAAAGCAGCCTAGGCCCTTTATGCAGGTGCAATATATACTAAAAATGGAAGTTAGGAAAATGTTTGTTTGTGGACTTTAAGAATCAGACGATAATCACAAAATTTAATCATTGTAATGCACGTTCTGGATGCTTTAAGTATTAATAAATAAATGAGTAGAATGCCAAGACTGCACAAGCAAGTCAAAATGAAGAAGTGTAAACACTGGATTTAATGTGCACCTGGTTCCCATCCGTAACCCTCAGAATAATACTCAACAGACCTAGTTCTGTAGTTCTTGTAACCTGACAAGAAAAAAAAATTACATGTACTCTTTTCAAGATACATGGGGAGAAAACTAATTTAAATTGACATTTTTCTAACTCATTTATAATAAATTACTTGCTCTCCCATATGAGTGGGGAAAATGATATTTCTAGTGTTTATATTACAGTGATTATGACTGATTATTCATCAGATTTTCTTTAAAATATGCATTCTCCTAATCAGCTAAAATGCAAAGAAAAATCTTGACCCCAAGGACAATATATTTAATCATCATTAGAGAAATGCTGAGGAAACCATTGATTCTACAAAGTTCAAGTTGATCATAACGAGCAGAAATAGTCTAGCTGCTAAAACTGAATGTAGATGCTATAAAATGTTTCAAATTGTTCCCAGTATCAACTACATTTCACCTGTGCAGGGATCATTAAGCTCCAGTGAGTCAGTAATTCTGTACATGGAAGGATGACACATGTAAGCCAAGCAAATCGGCTGTAGTCCCTGGCTCAGCAGCACTAATCATGTGAGTAGGAAATAAGTAGGAGGGCAAGGGGGGAAGCTGAGCCCCAGCAGGGTGCTGACCCCAGAACACCGTTAGCGAGTGTCAGGAAAAGGCTCATGGAATAAACACATCAGGTACCTTGGCCTCCTCAATCACTGCTTCACGTGAACAACAGCAAAATTACCATCAGAGTCAGACGCATTCGAATGTGAATCCGTCCTTCTGCATTGAACTGGATGCTACCCGAACTTCTGTTCCTATCAGTGAGCTGGCCCAGTCAACATGCCCAAGTGACGGGCTAAGGCTCTATTCATAAAGGTGAGGGAAAGGTTAAGGAAACCATGAAGGCTGGTGGCTCAACCCAGATCTGGCAACAGCAGAAAGTGTAGAGGAGACAAAGGAAGGGACGGTACCTGGAAGAGCTGCCCCTCCAGTGGGGAAGGGACACAGTTATTGCCAATCTAAGGTCTAGCAGGGGGGGTGGAGGGGGTAAATACAAGACTCCCTGTCTTCTGGTCTCTTGCCAGTTCCTCCAATTGCCTGAGCCCTCCGGGAATACAGAGGGCAGCAAAGGTACCACTGAGACACCTGCAGAGCACAGAGAAGGGGAAAGAACATCACGTGTGCTTTCCTCCACCCGACACGATTGGGTATTTTACACAGTAGAAAAGAGCGATGAACAAAAATCCTGAGAAGAAGCCAAAACATGTGAGAACTTGGTCGAGCCCCCTCGCAGGGCTGAGTCCATGGACGTGAACTGAGCCAAGAAGCCCCTCCCAATGCAGTGACTCTTCACGTGGGAGAAGGGACCTGCTCCCGACTCGGTGCAGAGCCCTCAGGTCTTTATCACCAAGTGCAATATTAGCCATAGGATTCTCTTATATGCACCTTAATGGATTGGGGACATTCCTTCTGTTCCTAAGTTCAAAAAAAATTTTAGCTTAAATATTCATTGCTTTTTTGGGGCATCTATTGAGAAAACTACATCATTTTCCTCTGTTAATTTGTTGATATACTGAATTACATTAGTTTGTTTTCAAAAAGCAAGTCTACCTTGCCTTCCAGGAGAAAACCCCAATTGGTCAGGATATATTGTATTTTTATATATTATTAAATTCAATTTGCCAATATATGATAATGATTTTTTAGTCTATACTCATGAGAGATATGGATCTATAGTTTCCTTATCTTATTATGTATTTTGTTCTGAATCTGGATAAAACTGGTCTCATGAAATGAGTTGGGAAACATTCCCTTCTTCTATTTTTCAGAAGCTTTTTGTGAAACTGACATTATAACTTCCTAAAATGTTTTATAGAATCTACTACAGAAGGTATTTGGGTCTGCACATCTTTTTGATAGGAAGATTATTTTAGACATAAATTCAATCTCTTTAATAAATTTCAGACTATTAATATTATCCATTTATTTTAACAGTTTTGTTTAAATAATTCACATTACATACAATTCACCATTTTGAAGTATACAATTCAGTAGTCATTAGTATATACTATAGAATGTAAAACTGTAACTACTATCTAATTTTAGGATGTTTTATCACACCAAAAAGAAATTCCATACTCATTAGCAGTCACTTCCTATTATTCCCTCCCCCAGTCCCTGGCAAATACTACTCTACTTTTTATCTCCATGGATTTACATATTCTGGACCTTTTTTGTAAATAGAATCATTTAATATGTGGCATTTTGTGTTTGGCTTCTTTCACTCAGCATAATGTGTTCACGGTTCATCCAACTTGTAGCATGTGCCTACCAACATTTCATCCATTTTTGTGAACAAATCATATATTGTTACATGGATATACCAAATTTTATTTATCCAAACATCAGTTGATGGCCATTTGGGTTGTTTTTACTTTGTGCTTATTGTGAATAATTCTGCTATAAACATTCATGTACAAGTTTTTGTATGGACATGTTTCCAAACTTTCTTGGGTATATAGCTGGAGTGGAATTGCTAGGTAACTCTGTTTAACTAGTTGAGGAAGTATCGAGCTCTTTTCCAAAGTGGCTCCATATTTTATTTTCACCAATAATGAATGAGCATTCTGATTTCTCCACATCCTCATCAATACATGCTCCTGCCCATCTTTAAGTATAGCCATCCTGCTAGATGTTCAGGGGTTATCTCACTATGGTTTTAATTTGCATCCCCTAATGACTAACAGTGTAGAGCATCTTTTGATGTGCTTATCAGTCATTTGAATTTCTTCTTTGGAGAAGTGTCTATTCAGATCATTTGCCCATTTTTTTAAAGTGAGCTCTTTTTTATTATTTGGTTGTAAAAGTTCTTTACGTATCATGGATACCAGTCCATTATCAGATAGATACACAATTTACAAATATTAATTTCAATATGGGGGTTGTCCTTTCATCTCTCTTATGAGTTTTATGACATAGTTTCCACTATAATTATTTTGTTTGTGTCATTGATTTTTCTCCTGATAATTGCACTGTATTTTTCTGCTTCTTTGCATGATTTTTTATTTCACTGGATTCCCTGAGTCTTAGGTATTTCTACAGTTCCCTCTTGGACCATGAGCTATCCCCAGTCCTATGTGACCTCTGGGATTGTTTCACATTCCACTTTCCATAGTTCTTTCCCTGCATATGCAGATGAGTTCTCAACCAAAAATTGAAAGGAACTCATTTGCTCATATCTAAAACAATATGGGCACTTCCATCCTCTTTCATATTTTGCTCTGAAATTGCAGCATGCCTGACCTCCCCACACTCTGGACTCTTGTCTCCTCTACTGAGATAATTGGATTATTTAAGATTCTCTCTCCCTGCCCAGTAGCCTGGAAGTTATCTTCAGGGAGTCATCTGGGACATTGGTAGAATTTGCCTTACTTGTTTTCCTTCTTTCAGGGACCATTGCCCTGTGGCCTTGATATAGTTAAGGTAAAAGAAAATCAGGAGTTTGGAAAAATGGTTTAGAAAGTCACAAATCATAAATTCCATTCTAAGAATTCATCCCTGTTATTTTTAAATTGTTTTCGTGCTGTTTTTTTCCAAAATGGCATACAATTAGTTAGTTAGGTAATTAGAAAAATCACCAAATTACAGTGTGAAAGAAGGGTTACAGGCCAAAAATCATGATGGGGCCTGAAATGGGTGGAATTTTTTGACAGAGTGAAAAGATTGTATTTAAATATCACTCTAGAAATGCATTGTCCTGATGGGTATACTATTAATTTTAGAGAATGACACAAAGAAAAGAGTCCAATGAGGATGTTAGATTTTTATAGCTTAAGAAAGTAATGATTCTAGGGAAGAGGTTAAAGAATGCAAATGGAGGAGAAGGAGTTTTTGTCTTTGTTTTTTAAATGGGGGAGGAAACTAAGTAGGTAAACTATAGAATATGCGCTGTTAGGCATTTCATGTGATATCCAGCTAAATACATTAAGACTTCAAAATACTTCTTGTTCATATTTGCAGACTTTATGTTTTATTTGGTAATCCTATATTAATATGGTAGAAAGAAGTTGGAATTTGGTAAGCCAATGATTTTTTTCATCCCTTATAAACTTTATCTAAATCTTCATTCATTAGTAATTCCCTTGTCATAATAATTACCTAATTTTGGGTCATTCTGTTTAAATTGTAGTATGATTCAATTTTGGACACACCAAATGTCTGCTCTGAAACCAGTGCAGATCAACTTTCATCTACCTTGATTTCATCTGTGAGGTTTTAGCAGAAGAGTCAAGATGCCTAAAGACAGAGTTGGAATCTTTGAACAAACTAAATTAAAAGATGACTCTCACTTAAGCGTATATTTAGAGCAAAGTTGAGACAGGATTTTAAAATAAGATCTTCTTTTCTGTACTGCCAATAGGAAAAGACTTTCCAAAGATGTTTTGGAAAAAACAAAATAAGGAAAGAAAGAGTATGTGCTAGGGGATGGATAATTCCCCAAGCTGCAATATTTTCTTCTCCAAATGCAACAAGTACTGTAAGTTAGTTCCTGTTTCAGATGAAGACTGTAATTCACCAAAATTGCCCTAATCTAAGTTTTTATCCCTTATTCGAAGGAAAATGAGTTCAACTTACATTCATTGTAGAGTGCCAAAACTTTTTCTTGATTAATCAACTGCTCATTTCTGGCTACAAGACTCCTTTAGAGACTTTCAACATGCCTAAGGCCCATGGAGGCATCATCTACACATGATCTTTTTTAAACAAATGATGACAATTTTGGCAACACTGCATTACAGACTTCCAACAGTGAATTTTCTATTTTACTGGATCTTATTCTCCTAAGAACTCGTATTAGCTGGAGTAATATGAACATTTGTTCAAAGTTATAAATGACTTCCTGACTTTATCTATTACTGCAGAAATATCTATTCAGATTTACCTTCAGTAATAAAAGTCATTAAATTAATATTTTCAGTTTTAAAAGATGTATGAGACTCAGTAACTTAAAATCAAATAACTATACAAATTTACAGAGGAGGAGAAGATTTTTTTGTTTAGTAATTATCTTCCATGTTAAAAAAAAATACTTCAGGGAGCACCTGAGTGGCACAGTTAAGCATCCTGCTCTTGGTCTCAGCCCAGGTCATAATCTCGGGTGGTGAGATCAAGCTCCGTGTTCGGCCTCCATGCTCAGCGCAGAGTCTGCTTGAGAGTCTCTCTCTCTGTCTCTCTAAAATAAATAAATAAATCTTAAAGAAAAAAAACACACAGAACTTTAAGATCTGGCTATCGGGTATCACACAAATTAAGAAATGTGTAAAAGAAATATTTGTAAACCAGTATTTGATATTGATTGATCATTGTTTGTTAAGAAGGATTTATAGCTAAACTCAGAGACTCAATGGCATTACTTTCTCATCACTTAGGACAGATGAACATCTAATGCATTTGTAAGGATTTTCATAAAATGAAAGTTTACAAGAAACCGCTCAAACCAATTCTAAAGTTTACAATAAGACACTTCCAGGAGAATCTTATGTATTCCCTCATGTTTCTAATGAGAATTGAAACATTTTCCTTAATTTCCATTCAGTTGAGATGACTAATAATATTATCTTCTCTGTAAGAAATCTCCAACAATGAGTGCCAGTCCCTAAGCACTGCCTGTAAATTTGGTTACCATTTTGGGCTCTCTGATAGAAGGCTGCACGGCATGGAAATGGTCCAATGGGGGAGGGGAGAAATGATCCCCACAAGTAAAAGAAGTAGATTTTGGTTCTCCTTCTAGACAGACATAAGCAAACATTTTAATTTTTGTAATTCATTCTTTGATAAAATAGGAATTCATTCATCTAACCATGTGCCCTATACAAGAAATTTAACTAGACAGCATGACAGAGTAATGAACAAATCAGACATAGTTCTTGCCTTAAACAAACTAGTAGAGATAAATAACTGAAGCAAATAATCATAATAAAAAGTTAAAAACAGGAAGAAAAGAAAAATGAAAAAACATGGCAGAGATGAAAGGAAATGAGTATTACAATAATGTACTCTATTATTTTTTAATAAATTTATTTTTTATTGGTGTTCAATTTACCAACATACAGAATAATACCCAGTGCTCGTCCCGTCAAGTGTCCATCACCCAGTCACCCCCACCCCCCGCCCTCCTCCCTTTCCACCACCCCTGATTCATTTCCCAGAGTTAGGAGTCTTTATGTTCTGTCTCCGCTCAGTGTCCATCACCCAGTCACCCCCACCCCCCACCCTCCTCCCCTTCCACCACCCCTAGTTCGTTTCCCAGAGTTAGGAGTCTTTATGTTCTGTCTCCCTTTCTGATATTTCCCACACATTTCTTCTCCCTTCCCTTATATTCCCTTTCACTATTATTTATATTCCCCAAATGAATCGCAGGGATTTAGAGCAGGACCCCAGGAGGGCGGGGATGCCCTCAGGCTCCCTGGGACAGTAACAGAGGAACTGCGCCCCGGGGAGAGTGGGAAGAAAGACAGTATTATATTATTAATACGAGTATTAACTAATAGTTAATAGTGAGTATTAACTAATATTTATCCTACTTTTCTCAAAAGTGTGTGCAATATGCAGTATGTATGAAAACTTGAAACAAAACTTGTCATACAAATGGAAAACAGTCTCTTATCTCCAGTGGTGATTAAAATGTGTCTGGGCAGTTGTCAGAGTCACCTGACAGTTTAGTCACTATCTACTTAAATTGATACAATTAAATTAAGCATAATGAATGGCCTATAATAGATATTAGGCTATTATTTATTGATAAAGTATTGTGATACTCCAAAGATATATTGTGCTTCTACTTATACCTAAAAGCACATGATTATACAGGTATGCTATCTGTGTTGTCTGTAACAAGAATAACGCAATCAATAGAATATAAATTATTTCAAATTTGATGTTGGAATTACAGAAAAATAGATATAAGGTTATTTTTGTAATGACTTGAAAGTGATAAAACATCTAAGTCTGGTGTTGGAAGATGTCCTACTCTACTACTGTACACATTTAAATAATGTTGCCAGTCCCCGTGTATCCATAAACCTATCAAGGAAGAGAGGGCATTATTATCCTCCTTTAATAAATCAATCAAATATATTGAGTTATTTATTATATAGACTCATAGATTCCTCAAAACACTAAGATTATAAACTCTTTTAAAGTAGTATCTTTCTATAAATTTCTATTCATAGATAACTAATTGATATAATCATTTAATAATGAAGTTTCTTAGAGCCTACTCTTAGAAAACACTTTCAATTTAATGCTAAATGCAATATGCACTTGCAAGTAATAAAAATCACATTCGATTCTAAAATTCAGTCTCAAACTAGAGTTCTGTTCAGTTAGCCTGATTAACCAGGTTTCATGGGATTCTAATTACAATCACAAAACGGAATGACTGTCAGTAAACTCATTCATACTTGACTATTTTTCTCTAAATAAGTACAAAATATTTTCCTATTTGCAATCTCAAATATTAGATAGCCCAAGTCACTAAGCCAAGACTTTACCAATTCTTATGACTTAGGGTTACAGATACCTGTTCTCCTTGAATTCCCTATCCACAGTTACAGAGCAAATGGGAATAAATCCAGGACCAAACAGATGGAGAATAGCTGGGTTCATTAGGCAACATTCCAAGTGTTTGTTTCTGGCAAAAAATGTAAGATAAAAAAAAAAATACCACTGAATTCCCAACCATTATGCACTCACAGCTCCGTGTGAATGTGATAATGATGGTGGTTAATGTGTCCCTCTTTGCTACAGAGCAGATCTGTGTTATTTCAATCATGCATTCAAACATTTACTGTGGGTAGATTCAATGTCTAACTTTCCTAATATTAATGATATTAACATCCTTAAGTTCATTCTAGAGAAAATAGGAGGAATTTTTTAAATAGCTAGATAAAAAACTATATATATAAATATATACATATATATTTCATATGAACTTCAGACATTGTTTTGAAAATAAGTATTTTTAGTCTAAAGGAGAACTGACAAGTGAGGATATAATGTTGATGCTACAAGGCAGTCCTTAATTGCACAACTCTACATTAGTTTTTTGACAAATGACTTCCCCTCCGCACACCTCATAGAATTATGGCATTCGCAGTGGACATTATCTCTGACCACTCATTTCCTCATGCCAGTGACCTATCTTAGCTCTTTGGAATCATGCAGGTTCATTATGAGTCCACATTTTCTTTCTTTCTTTCTTTTTTTTTTTTTGAGTCCACATTTTCTATTATTAATTGTGTGCCACAGAACATAGCACTCCACATGCACCCAGACCGTGATGATACACTAATTTAATATGGTTTCTTCCTTTGACAAGTTTGTAATCGTTTGAGAAAGAACTAAGCATTATTCATTATATACATTAAATTTACCTTCATCTCCTTTCTCTAATCTGAGAGGAAAGATCTCCCTCCAGTTAAGACTCATCTATCAATGAAACACTCCAGTCTCTCCAGAACAACTGGCTCTCAGTCCATCAATTATCCTTCGTCTGTTTTGTATATGTGACCTTGCCCTTCACCGTCACCTTCAATGAAATACAATGAACCCAAGTCCTTCCTATTCCTTAAAACAACTTTTGCTTTACTTGGTATGCTCCTACTACAACCCTCCGAATCCACTGAATTTTCTCTCCTCTTCCCCCTCCATCAAATTTACAGTAGCCGTCTTCCATTTGCTGTTGTTGTTGCTTTATTCAACCCACTGCAACTAGTTTCTCCTGAAAATGCCTTTGCCAAGTCCACCAGGGACCACATAATTGCTAAATCTAATAGATACTCAGGGCTTTTCTGCTCTCTTTTCTTTGGCGCTCAAGATGCTATCTCACTTAGCTGTGTCCTACTGCACTGAACATTCCTTTTAGGTTTCCAGGACTAAGTTGTTTTCCCTTTTTGTCTTATAAATACTAATTCCTCAAGGATCCTGTCCTTGACTCTTTTTACATTTTGTGCAAACCCCCTGGAAAGTCTCATATAATCTTCTAGTTTTATCTACCACCTAAATAATAAATACCTTTCACAACTGCATTTGTGTTACTGGCTTCTTCCCAAAGTTCCAGGATCCTATGTACGGTTGCATATGATCTATGTAATATACTCTATTCGTCATAACCAAATTGTTCATCAGAAAAAAAATGAACTAATCAGGTTTCTGAAAAAAATAAGAAGGCTAAAAGAAATGATGTCACCATCAATCCATTAAAAATAGCAGGATTATACCTAACATTTTGTCCCAATGCAATGTTTGCAAATGCATTTTTTTATTTATTTGATTTTGTTCATTCATTTTGTTTATTTTGTTTATTTATTTGAGAGACAGAGATGGCTCACGTGCAAGCACAAGCTGTGGGGAAGAGCAGAAGAGAAGCAGGTTCCCAGAGAGCCAGACGTGGGGGGGATCCCAGGACCCTGGAACCATGACCTGAGCTGAAGGCAGATGCTCAACCAACTGAGCCATCCAGGCACCCCTGCACATGCATCTTTATGCGAAAACATTTCCGTATAGATCATTTCCACTTTCGAATGAAGACAGCTTTACAGTCATTAGGACCTTTGCGGGGGAAAATATATAAAGAAGACATAAAGCTAACTTAAATCCTCTTGCCCAGTTCACATTCCCATTAACAAACATTCATCACCGTCAAATGTTTTCCTCTTCAGGCTGGGAAGGAACGGAACACCGAGACCTCTGATTTCACCTTGATACACAAAAGTGTGCCTATTAACTGTTCACAGTTATTTTAATATCCACCAAAGTGAAAATACAGCGTTAAGTTCATTTCCTGAAGAGAAAGATCTGATTCGTCAAGACTGTGAGCATCCCTGAAAGCCCACTATGGAAACGTCGTGGCTGCCTCCAATGGGCTTTCATTGATCAAGGGTCACCCATGCTATGACTTCTCACAGACGGCTCACTGGGATGGACAGAAACACAATCCTGCTGATTCCATTTTTAAAAACAATGCTTATTGTAGGAGGATTGCATATCTGAAATATTTCTTGACAGGCGAGCACAGCAAATCTGAATTCTTCACTGTTGCATTTTGGTTTTGCCAACGGAAATAAACCACTGTTTAGTCATTTCCTTGTCTTGTACCCACTGCAAAGAGCTCTGCCATTTGTTATTCCTACTCTCATTATCATAGATCTTAAAATATCTTTCATACAGATGTGTAAGTAACCAAGAGCAACTGGAAGAGGGGAATAACAGTATCAGTATACCTGAAGTCAGGTAACTATGTTTTTAGGCCTTGTTTCAGAATTACTTGGGTGCCCGCTTAGAAACAGAACAAAACAAAATAAACAGAAACCAGATTCCTGGACGGACCCCCCAGAAAATACACTGAATCAGAACATTTTCAGTAGAGCAAGTCTGTTTTAATAAACTTTCAAGGTGATCCCTATAAACATTAAAATTTGACAAAAAGATGCATTTTTTATTGCTTTTGACCAAGACTTGAACTTTGAACAAGGATTCGGAAAGAGGTATTGAAAGCACAGGAGGTTGTCAAAGATACCTTACTTAAAAAAAAAAAAAAAAAAAAGTGGGGTGGGAGGATCTTATTTTAAAAAGGTTCAAGGAGATGCATGTCAGTGCTACTCACCTGAGAAAATGCCAAAGCAATGAAGGCATTCCAGCATGACATTTCAGAGACCTCGGGGACCTAATAAATCACATTATTTACTGTCTACATCTTGAAGATCAGCTTGACTGCCTTTGCTCTCTTTAGAGTTAAAATAACCAGTCCGCTTCACTTCATTCTGCTGTACAAAAAGCAGTCGCTCCAAGCATCCGAGCTGGCCCAGATATAATAATAAGGCCAAGTCTTGGAAAGGAAACGAAAAAGAATAAAACATGAACCAAAACTTTACCTCTTTCTCAAAGGAAGCTGTGAATTATGGTTAGAAATAGGCTGATAAAACTGTAAGCGATGCTCTGCTTTAAAAACAGCAGCAAGAGAAATACAATTTGGCAACCAGGAGGAGGAACACAAAATTCTCTTAAAAAAGAGATCACGATTGAGGGTGAAACTGTCGTGTGTGGACAGGAATTTGTGTGTGAATTTAGTTCAGCTCTCACTGCTATTCCACATCCATAAATACTACCCTTATTCAGGCTTTCCATATTTTTCTCTAACTACGTTTTCTGGTAGTGGCTAATATAACTCTTCTCCAGCACTGAGGAGGAGATGTCCACCCAGAAATATGACGATGCTATCTTTTAAACTATAAAATAAAATAATTTTGACTTTGGAAATATGACTATTTTGTCTTAGAGATTTTTTTTTAATTTCTTTTTTTTTTTTTTTTTTTTTTTTTTAAATTTTTATTTATTTATGATAGTCACAGAGAGAGAGAGAGGCAGATTCACAGGCAGAGGGAGAAGCAGGCTCCATGCACCGGGAGCCCGATGTGGGATTCGATCCCGGGTCTCCAGGATCGCGCCCTGGGCCAAAGGCAGGCGCCAAACCGCTGCGCCACCCAGGGATCCCTTTTTTTTAATTTCTAAAGAACCCATGACAACGTAGTTATTGGACTTTATTTTTATTTTAAACCTGCTGAAGGAATCCATAGTATCATAGAAGAAAAACTAACAGCAACGCACATTTGAGCGGTAGATGCCGCATATGCAGAACTGAAACAGTGTCTTCTCTAACCGCTTCGCAAGGCTGGTGTGTCCATATGTTCCAAATATACTGCTGTACAACAAGGCACCCTGCAATTTAGAAGGCTAACAAATCCGCTTATTAGCTGTGTATCGTCGCCTGGCCTGGTTTAGCTGAGGCGTGTCCTAATGGTGTCCCCCACAGTCACTCATGAGAGGGATACTTGGGACTCGGATAGTTCATAACGGTCTCACTCACGGGTCTGCTGTTTTGCTAAGACTTTGGTTCTGGGCATTTCTGTTCTTCTGCACACGATTTCTCCAGCATGTTCCAAGAGAGTAGTCACAACGTAAAAGCAGAGGCTTGCATCACATGGCAAGCAAGTCATGGGTGGAGCCTAGAGTCATGGCGGGAAGAGATTGCACCAAGTTGTAGACGCCAGAGGTACGACTCATCAGGGACCGCTATTACCACAATCTACCAAAAATGTATTCTTTTGTAAGCTGCAAAGAATCATACAAAGAACTATAATATTAAAAGTAGTGAACTAGTAAAAGTAATCATAAAAATAGTAAAAATCTAACTATGAAAGTAAATTTAAAATAAGCCTATCAGTGTCTTTCCCCCTTTGACTATTGAGCTCGCTTGCTACCATGTAGAAAATTCGGTTGATTTCAATTTATCACTTTTTAAAAATATCCTTTCAAGAGCATGTCGATGGAGACACATTGGGGATACATGTTTGCTCCAGAGTAAACAGAAGGACCAAAAGGCAGGAAGACAGGAAAGAATATCTGACACTTAGTGGGCAAAAAAAAGGAAAAAAAAAGTCGAATGGCAAATGAATAACCACCAACTCAGCGAAACAAAGGTTGGAAGTAGAGAAATAATTTGTCATTTTTTAAATGGAATGATGGTCATAGACTCAGAAGAACGAACGAAAATAAGAGATTGTCTGTCTCCTCCAGAACACATGACATTTAATGTCATTCCAGAAAGTAAAAAAAACACACCTATGCTTTTAAAAAAGTGAAGAGAAAAAAAAAATCATCCATTTCTTCCATTAGCTTCACTCAGTCCTTAACTGTGGGAAAGACCCTTCTTGGTCCTCATCCTCATGATAAAACTTGAGCTTCTGTCTTTGTTCCCGTCCTTGGGGAGTCTGCATGAAAATTGGTCACCTCCTTTACACAATCACTTCACTCTCCCCACACTTGAGGCCTGTTCCATGACATCTCTTACTTTTTCTCTTCTTTGGGTTAAATTGCAGTTTTCTAAACTGTTTCTCAACATGTTTTATTTTCAGACCCTTGAACCACTTTCGCTACACTTCTAAATCCTCTCAAAAATTTCAACACTCATCTCCAGGAAATAAGGCTCCTTCATCCTAGGTTTTGATTAACCAGAGACAACTATAACGCAGTGACCCTCTCCAACATTAGACGGTCTTGAGGATTTTTTAAAAAATTGATAAGTTTTCCTATTCTAGGCCTAGAATAAATAGTACAAAGCATGGTTCACAAGTAGTAGTTATAGCAGCAGTAAAAGTAGCTGTTTGGCACATACGTTTTAAACATTCTTATGTACTAATTGTACTATATTCCTGACGAATGCATAGCTTCTCGGCCACTGCGACTACTAGGTCTTCACCTTTATACAAGCACAGTCAATCATTCCCTTTTGAGCATTCCGTTTCTTAAAATTTATTCAACTTTCAAAGTTATTCAGAATTTTACTCTATCTTCTCATTTCAAAGCAATGTTTCCATGTTTGGGTAAGGCTGGAACTAATATATATTTATTATTTGGGTAAGGCTGGAACTAATATATATTTATTATAGAGATTGAGTGAGCCATGAAGTCTTAAGAAGGAGTTGGGAGAGGGGTAGTCGGTGCTCCTCAGTGAGTATTACTACGTACCACAGTAGGAAATAGTTGTGCTTTGAAGGATTATCTGACTTAATTCTAATAATAATAATAATAATAATAATAATACTAACATGTATTGAATATCTACTATGCACCATACTGTGCAATGCAATTTACATGAATTATTTTGCTTATCCTCACAAAATGTGATGCTGTTGTAGGTGCTTATAGCCATTCTCATTTTACAAATGAGGCAGTTCAGTCCTAGAGAGGTTGAGTGACTTGCTTGAGGCCACGTATACTATAAATATCAATGTCTGAAGTCAAATCCAACTCAGAATCTAGACTCTGAACACCTAATCCTTAAACTTCCTGTACAACGGCCACAAAATAATCCGGTGAGAGTTACTGGTTTTATTTTGTGGATGAAGAAAATGAGGCAGGGTAGTTTAAATAACTTGTCCAAGACTCCACCATAACTGGCATATATCTAAGATCTAAACCCAAAGACAGAATGACTTCAGGATGAAGAAAAGAAAGTCTTGACGGGATGAGCACTGGGTGATATTCTACATGTTGGCAAATTGAACACCAATAAAAAATAAATTTATTAAAAAGAAAAGAAAAAAATCGTAAGACAACTGTGGTCCTGGGAAGTAGAGACCTACAAATGTGAGTTTCTTGTGAAGCTATCTATCTAGACAGACTTGTCATTCACAAACCTACAATTAAGTTTTCCAAAAAACAAATAACAGAAACGGTGAAATCTGTATGACAGTTTTTAAGGGTCTCTTGAATATAGGATTTCAACTGATCACTACTACTCAAGAAAGTAAGCACACTCCATCTGAAGTGACAAAAACTTAGTGTCTTAAAACAATCACTTATTCAAATAAGGAGAGAGAGAGAGTCCACCTCAGGGTGGTCACACAGACTGAAGATGGGTGCGGCCGGGCCACGGAGCAGTCATGGACCTAGAGCCCCTCTGCAGGACGGTAGCTCGATCCCAAAAGTGAGGAACCCCAGACAACTACACAGAATCTACATTATCTTTTATGATCTAGCTTGGGACGTCACAGAGTGGCACTGGGCTGTGGGCACAAGTGGGTTTGCCCATATTCAAAGGAAGGCAACACGGACACGGACACCTGTCTCTTGATGGAGAAGAAGCACCAAAGCAATGAAGTAATTATGCACTTGCATTCCTTTTGCCTTTTTTGTTTGTTTGCTGGTTTGCTTTAATTTTTTAAACTTTATTTAAATTCAATTAATTAACATAGAGTGTATTATTGGTTTCGGAGGTAGAGCTCAGTGACTCACCAGTTGGATATAACACCCAGTGCTCATCCCAACATGTGCCCTCCTTGATGCCCATCCCCTGGTTATCCCCTACCCTCCGGGGACCCTCAGTTTGTTTCCTAGAATTAAGAGTCTCTTGTGGTTTGTCTCCCTCTCTGATTTCGTCGTTTTCCTTCTTCCTCTCTTCCCCTACGATCCTCTGTGTTGTTTCTTAAATCCCACATAAACGTGAGACCATATGATTGTCTTTCTCTGATGGACTTCGTCCTTTTACTTTAAAGGCTATAGTCCTTGAGCCACCACTAATAACTGAGTCCCGCTTCCGGTTTTGAAATCAACTCTGTTTCTTTTTTCTTTTTTTTTTTTTTTCAACTCTGTTTCTAACCGAGAGCAACAAGTCCCCGTTGAAGCAGCTCAGCAGCTTCATGATGAGTCAGTCTTGTGGGCTTATAGAAATAATGATGTTGTTCAAAGAGCACTCTGTTTCTGGAAGTTGGGAGCTCTAAGACCTAGTTCCAGGAGGCTCTCCAACTAAGATATGTGTTAAAAGCTCACATAGGCCTCAGTTCTCTCATCTGTAAAATGAGGGGGTTGGTGTAGACGACCTCCAAGGCCCTGAAATCTATGATGGAAGTAAGCATCTCCATACCTATCCACCCATACTTACATCTCGTAACTCCTGCCCTAGTGTCTACCCAGATGCAGCATTTGCTGTCCCTAAGAATCCGCTTCGGTGGCAAAGCACCTGTTCCTACAACCTCCTTAGAGAAAAACTTGCCTTCCAGGATTTCTACTGCAAGTACCTGTCGTTCAACTGCCCCACTTGACTAGGAAGGGAGATGTGATTGGTCACTAATCCAGATGAAGTTCTAGCTGCTTGTCTCTCCTGAGACGGACTCGTTAAGGACTTATCTTCAGACTTAGACCTCGCAGAGCTTTTCCTAGAATAACAGCCAGTGTCCTTGATCCCCGTGTCTCCTCCACCATCACCCGATCAACGACGTTCCAGTAGGATCCCCGACTTTCTGGTCTACAATCCCCACTGCTATCGGATCCTGGGTTCTCAAGTTTATTCTGCAAGCCTTTCTCGTTTTATAACTTCCTTCAACGAAAGTACCCAGTGAGCTCTTAATATTTTTCACCTTGATTTCTGCTTCTTCCTGCAAAACAGTAGCAAAACCTTTCTACAGAATCTTCTGAGTCAGATTGAAAACTTCCATTATGTATGATATGTTTTGATGGGAGTGTTAATGAGACGTATAAAACTAATTTAAGCGTCAGCAATATTTCTTCCGCTACGCATGTAGACATACCCTCCGTCTGATAATAAAAATGACACACGAGAAGTAAAGAATGATCGTGTGGGAGTAAAGACTGCCTAAGAAAACACGGCAATTCGTGGCAAATACCCATTTTTGTATGAGTGACACTGTATTAATAATTATAATAGTTTTACTTGTCACCAGAAGGGGAAGAGCAGAACACTAACTCCGGTGTAAAAAGACAGATCCACCCAAAGTACTGCCTGATGAGTATAACCGCCACTTATTTCTCTAATTATCACCTGTTCTTTAAATTAGTATGTCGTGATATCCACAGAACACCAAATGCTTTGAAAGACAAGTTATGGAAACACCTGGGTATCCTCCCTAAACATGCTCACACTACGACAAGGTAGGCTCATCATGCTTCACGTGTGATACAGCAGATGTGATCGCTGAATCCGTGGAGCATCTACTAGCATCCAAATGTTCTATTTATTAGAACTTCCCTGTGTTCTCTTCAGGATTCGCACAACTCCCAATTTAAAAGATTCTATGAATTTTATTCTGGCTACTGCTTATTTACATGGTGGGTCTAAGCACTTTCACTGAGTACCTCATCTATTTCCATTTGTCTTGCAGAAAAACAAAACAACGAGGATCATCCTTTTAAGAGCAGCATAAGATATTGATCACATCCTAAGTCCTTCCTAAATCATTAATCTTATTTCATTTAACTAAATTAATATACCGCTTTGATACTTTCTGGATGATCATATATTTTTATTTGTGAAATGTGAGACCAAAACCGAATATAGTGATTTAAAGGACTTCAGCAATATCAAAGATAGTAGAAAGATAATTTCCAGAGTCCTGCTTGCCATATATTTTGGTAAATGGTGCAATATATGTGTTCTATGTATTTTTGTGAGTCTAAAATATTTCAAAATTTAGAAAAATACTGAATACAGTAGAGAGAACACGTATGTGCCCACCGAGAATTACTGTATACTTATATTGTGTTGTATTTGCTTCAGGGCCTTTGTTGTTGTGGCTTGTTTTATTAAAGAAATAAAATGTTACAGCCACAACTAGAGCCCCACAGCTCATTTTTTTTTTTCCTTCCTCCCCAGAGTTAACCACCTTGGCATAGTCATTGCATTACTAAGACTCAGAAAGCAGAGAATCCTACAATGGCTTTTTTCATGGGAAAGAAGACAATCCCTAATCTATCACTCAATCTTTAATCTATCATTAATCCATCACTCAATCTTTAACCTATCATTAATCCATTAATATATCATTTCAATGCTGCTCAGATCTCTATCTAAGTGCAGTGTTCATAAAATTTTACTGTCTTATCGTCATATTCATATGGAAGATTAAGGCCTTGCACTAAATCAACCTATGACTCTAATTTATTTAAAGTCATTGCACATGAAATAAAATGATAACAATTAAAGAAGTGGTCAGTTTTAAAAGAATGGTACCCAAGATGAAAGGAATAGTCATCCTAGGAAAGAACTTGCATTGAAAGTGGTCAGAAAATATGTTTATATGGATTAAACTTGAGCCTGGAATTTGGATAAAATTTGCAGAGATGAGAACGGGGAAAAACAGTCCCTCGTAAAAGGTGAAGTGACCTAAACACAGCACAGACATGATATGTGACTTGGCCAAGACCACAAACCTGGGACTTCAAGGCAAAGGCTGAGATAAGAGTCCTGGGCTTGTTTCAGCACTTTACATTCTCGTTTCCAAGCTCCATCCATGAAAAGACCAAAGTAACCTAGTTTTCAGATAATAAAGTGCACAGCAATTTGGAGTAGAATGTATTTCTGGGACAAAGAACCAAGATTTACAGTTGGGGAGACAGAAACTAAATATGAAAAAGATTTCACCCAAATAGAAGAGCTCTTAAATACCATGCCTAGGAATTTAGACTTCCAGCAAAACTTGGTGAAGTCGTATCTGTTGAATAAAAATTTAGTTAAGAACAAAGCATCCTAAAATATAAAAAATAAAATAAAAAATAATAATAAAAGAACAAAGCATCCTAATTGTAAATGAAAGTGCAAAATCCTCCAGAGGATACAAATCTATGATTCACGGTCATAGCACTTTTAATAAAATCCCAAATTATCCTTTACTTGGGTATAAAATAGTAAATGAGATGATCTCCATTCAAACTGACAAAATTTTATAGGTCTTCCATGGCTAACATCCAATCTGTAATAATTATTCATTTAAAATCAGCTTTTAGGAGACATTCCCCCATGGACTAGCTCTTAAACTATGCATGTTTAGCTCCGGAAGTCTATCTCGTCCTAAATATAAATAATATAGAGAAAGTGAGGTTTTTATCTGGTTCTTTTTTTTTTTCTCTTCTATATGTCTTCTTATTGCAAAAAACAACTAGTCATTTGGATTAAAAAAAAAACTAACTTGGTGGCTATAACTGCAATAATTTTTTAAAGGTTTTATTTATTTATTCCTGAGATACACAGAAAGAGAGGCAGAGACACAGGCAGAGGGAGAAGCAGGCTTCCTGCAGGGAGCCCGACGTAGGACTCGATCCCGGGACCCCGGGGTCACGCCCTGAGTCCAAGGCAGACGCTCAACCGCCGAGTCCCCCAGGCGTCCCTGCAATATTTTCATTTGACAGATTAAAAGAAAAAGACTTCTTCTGTGTATCTTATAGTTTATACGTAAAATAAAAATTGTATCATTTACTTGTTCTTACCAAGAACATAATGCAAGGTCACTGGCAAGGATCACTGTGAATTTATAGCATGTCATCAAACTTTGGATCAATTTCTCCAAAGAATAACAAAAAAGTTTTTTGTGCTCAATTCTCCCATAATATCTATCTAGGGAAGAAAGAATGAGTCAGCTTTCCCAATTCAGTTTTTTGCCTCAATTCCAACTGAACAGTTTGAGGATTTATCCTGTCTGCCAACACAAACATTTTTAAAGATTTTTATTTCTTATAACACTTTTTACGTCATATTGCATTTTTTGATGTAAATGAGCTTGCAAATCTTTTGATGACCCATGAACTTAAAAAAAATCTTGGCAGAAATTGAAATTTGATATCATCTTAATTAGTGTCTCCCAAAATATTAGAACGTGAGACACAAAGGATGAATGGCCAATTCCCAGTAACTTAATGAATCAAGGATGCAAAATTCAAGGAAACCTTTAGAGTCATTTAAAAGTGAAATGGTGTGGAAAAGTTGGAGGAACTGTGTGTGTGTGTCAAGTATGCATTTTATGATTTTCCACTTAACACTACTCCTTGTATTAGTAACATTATGTGAAAAAAATAAGTGAATCCTGTGTCCACAAACTTCTGTTCACAAATCAAGACTGTATACTATGAACTTCTCATTATCTTTTAGTCAAAAATGTTCGGTAACATAAGGAAAGCCCAGAAAATGCATATCCTTGTAAATGATAATAAAGTTTCCAGTTCGGCTGGAACCTTCATCTGCAGAAGACGGTTTTCTTTGCCAGTCTTCTAGGAAGCTATATACTAATGAAAAAAACCACCGCGAGAGGTGGCGTGTATGTCCACACACATTCTAGGTCGAATCTCATATTAGGCCTCTTTAATCTTCATTAGTGCTTCGTATTTATAAATTAAACAGCTAATGTTTGTTTTCATTTAGGTTGTGACCGAGGTCCCAGAATTTAAATTATTCATTGTAAGGCATTTCAATTATCTTCCTAGAAACAAGAAGTCTAGTGTAATTATCTAATAATATAAAAAGGAGAAAAATAAATCAGAATACATATATATGGTCATTAAATTTGGATAGAAAAAAAAACCTCAACACCTTCTTCTTAATGAACAGCTGCTACCAAGGATTACTGCAACAAATTCAGTAAGAATTCCTGTTTTATTTCAACCCACAGTTTTCAGTGCTTTTAAAACACTGACTTTGGACATCTTCAGGTTGGGCATAAACAGAATTTGCTTCAGCGCCCAATACTCCTCGGTATCTTACTCTAAACCTGAAGGCCTTGGATTGCACAACCTCAAATCTAAAGCAACATTCTGCACCTCTATCCAGAGTCTACTAGAGATGGTTTCTGCTAAATACGTATTGCTATATTTAAGCTTTATGTTATTACCTGCATTACTTTAAACTTTTCAGAAAACCACTCAGACTCATTTATTTGGATGATTCCTAAAAATAAGAAAACTTCAATTACCTCTGCTTAACAATTTACTCCGTTTTTCACTACACCCTCATCATCCACAGTGACATACGTCACACTCTCTGGTGGGAGCTTAGAGCTCCATGAAGTATATCATGGTGCCATGCCGTTACCAGGCTATAACCATCACCACTGCCATCTCCAATTTATTCATTGGTAGATGTCTATTTTTTTTAAAGATTTTATTCCTTTATTTGACAGAGAGAGAACATGAGCGACCGGAAGCAGGAGGAGCAACAAGCAGAGGGAGAGGGAGAAGCAGGCTCCCCACTGAGCAGAGAGCCTGGTGTGGGGCTCCATCACAGGACCCGGGATCATGACCTGAGCTGGGGCAGACTCAACCACTGAGCCTCCCAGGTGCTCCGGTAGATGTCTATTCATACCTAAGTGTCAAGGCCACCTTTACAAATGCCTTAACTCTCACAGGCTGACTGAGTGGATCCTTCCTCTAAGCACCATTAATAAATACGTACTTTTTCGCAGCTATATGGTAGTTATTTGATGGCATGGCCATCCATTTATTCAACTGTGAGCTCCATCAAAGCAGGAACACCCCAAGTGCCTCGAGAAATACTTGAGACAAAGTAAGTATTCAATAAGAATTTTTCAAAGGAAAAAAAATTGTTGCATAAGTAACATCTTCAATTTTCCGAGCCACTTTGAGCATCAGTGTAATAAGGCATTTAAGAAAATTGGATTCTGAAACCAAACTGCCTGTGTGCTAATGCAGACTTGGCTACAACTAGCTATGTAAACACGGGTGAAATACTTAGACTCTCTGACTTCAGTTTTCTCTTCTGTAAAACAGGTATAAAATAGTAATTTCTCTAAAGGATCATGATGAGAACTAATTGAGCAAATACATTTTAAAAGCTTAGACTAACCGCAGCACACAGAAATGCTAACAAATGCTAGCTATTTCTATTACTGACTCTAACTATAGAAATAACATCCTTCTATGGGCACCATGAACATATGTTCATAAAGGAAAACAAAAGAAACTGTGTAATCATCACAACCCTTTGATTTTTAAGATTTATTTTAAATCTTGGAAAGGCTTACTGGCCACATGTATCTTTGCATATACATATGACATGCAGTTTTCAGGAAGAAAATATTATATCAGCACCCATCAAGATTTTATGGTGGCGCCGGGACACCTGCACCCCGATGTTTATAGCAGCAATGGCCATGATAGCCAAACTGTGGAAGGAGCCTCGGTGTCCAACGAAAGATGAATGGATAAAGAAGATGTGGTTTATGTATACAATGGAATATTACTCAGCTATTAGAAATGACAAATACCCACCATTTGCTTCAACGTGGATGGAACTGGAGGGTATCATGCTGAGTGAAGTAAGCCAGTCGGAGAAGGACAAACATTATATGTTCTCATTCATTTGGGGAATATAAATAATAGTGAAAGGGAATATAAGGGAAGGGGGAAGAAATGTGTGGGAAATATCAGAAAGGGAGACAGAACGTAAAGACTGCTAACTCTGGGAAACGAACTAGGGGTGTTGGAAGGGGAGGAGGGCGGGGGGTGGGAGTGAATGGGTGACGAGCACTGGGGGTTATTCTGTATGTTAGTAAATTGAACACCAATAAAAAATAAATTTAAAAAAAAAGATTTTATGGTTGTGTTTAATGTCAATAATATATCAACATTTTACACCTTCGCTTTTAATAAATAATGCCCTCCTGAATATCAACAATGCTTCATTCACTAAATTTGTTTTTGTATGGCTACAATAATAAAACGTATGTTATAATGAAAACTGAGCTATGTAGAGCATATCCTTCAAAACCCTACAGTAAAATGTAGAGATAGATTCGATCCTCTATGCACTTGCAGTTCTTAACACTCAGGTTATCTATTTCCATCAGTACAGTGGATTCTATACCCCGTGTGTGCCTTTTTTTGCTGAAGAATTAAAATTATAATATACATATTATTTTGAATGCATCACTCATGATGAGCTCATACGAAAAAGGAAGCAAGGACTCCAGGACGTGAGTAAATACCAAAGATAATTTTACCCAGTCTTGCCTGAAGCCAGAAGACTCTGAGTGTCCATTTTGATAACTAGATAGAAGGACAAGATTGGTAAAATCCAAGGTCCTCACAATGCAGGTACATTCATAGGAAAGCCTTGCACAGAAGATTAAATATAGAAAGAATAAATCCCTCTATTTGAAAGGAATATCAGACAAACATGACTGTCTAGACCCTAAATGTGAGTGAAGAGAAAAACACAATTTCCCTTGAGAATCTGTAACTACAGATTAGCTTCCACACAGGTTTGCAGTTAGAATTCAAACCACCTGTTCAGTCCCAAGGTCCTCAGGTGGAGAATTTTTTTTTTAATTTTTATTTATTTATGATAGTCACAGAGAGAGAGAGAGAGGCAGAGACACAGGCAGAGGGAGAAGCAGGCTCCATGCACCGGGAGCCCGACGTGGGATTCGATCCCGCGTCTCCAGGATCGCGCCCTGGGCCAAAGGCAGGCGCCAAACCGCTGCGCCACCCAGGGATCCCTCAGGTGGAGAATTTAAAGGTGTTCTGGGCTGGTGAAATGCCAGACAACTGGCAGAAAGAGACGTAAATCCTCTCTTGGAAGAGCTCAACTTCAAACACACCTCAAAGAATTCCCACAGATAAAATTCCAAGAGAAATGAATAGCTTACAATCAAACTACACAAAACTAAGCCACAATCAATAAGAACCAGCAGAATGTAATATATAGGTAAGCAAATCAGGGAAGGAGGCAGGGAGAGAGGGAGAAGGGAAAGAGAGTGAGTAGAGATAGATGATAGATTAGATAGATAGATAGATAGATAGATAGATAGATAGATAGATAATAGATGATAGATAGATGATAGATGATAGATAGATAGATGATAGAAAGATGATAGAGCAAAATTTAGACAACTGGTTCTGGAATTATCATGTACTTATACAACACATTTAAGCAATGCAATCCCTAAGAAAGCAAGGTTTGATAATATGACCAGAAATCAAGCAGATTTGGAAAAAAGGAATAGGACATACAGAAAGGAAAAATATAATAATGAAATAAAACTTATTTGACGCATCAACTAAAAGCATTAGTTTAAGAGAAAATTAGTGAGCTGGAATAAATGTCTGAAATGTTATTCAAAATATGGTGCAAATAGTCAAAGAGAAGGAAAATTATTTTAAGATTTTTAAATTATTATTCATAAGAGACACACAGAAAGAGAGAGAGAGGCAGAGACACAGGCAGAGGGAGAAGCAGGCTCCATGCAGGGAGCCCCATGCGGGACTCGATCCCAGGACCCCAGGCCAAAGGCAGATGCTCAACCGCTGAGCCACCCAGGTGTCTCCCAAGTGAAGGAAAATTCAAAAAGAGGATATAAGACTGGAGATAGTGGAGGAAAGTCTAATGCATGTATAATTGTGGGTTTAAAAAAGATGGAGCAAGTGTTAGAGATAATGCTGAAGACAATTTTAAGATAATGGTTGAAAGACGCAATCCTCAGATCCAGGAAACTATGTGAATCCTAAGCACAAAAAAGACATATACTCTTGAACACATCACGGTAAAATAAAAATTACCAAAACAAATGGGAAAACCTTAATATCTGCCAGGGAGAAAAACACAGATGATCTTCAGGAGAATGGTTATTAAAATAACTGCTGGTTTCTGGACAATAGGAGGCAGGAAAGAATGGTTCCCCTGAGTTACTGAGAGCAAATTGTTGTCCATACAATTCTATTTCCAGTCCTGTAAATTTCAAGTCATTGCAAACAAGCAATGATTGAGAAAGCATATTGCCAAAGGACTCTCGCTAAAGCAAAGTTTCATTTATATCCCTCAGGCCAACGGAAAATTATTCCAGATGTAAGACTCGAGATATAAAAAAGAATAGCGGGATAACAAGCTGGTAAATACGTGAACAAATCTAAACAAATATTGATTGTATAAATTAGCAACAAAAACCTTGACTGTATATTTGTGTGGGATGAGGGGGCAAACAAGCTAGAGTTAAAATACTACATAAAGATGCAATAATTGCAATATCACACAAGTATTATCACATAATACATGAAAATAATACATGGGTCATGTAAGAGTGATCACGTCAAGGGATTCTGAGGTCTGTGACTGGTTGCGGGGAAGACCTGGCCTAACGATAGAGACCTCAGCAGAGTGCGCGTGCTATGCTGAGAATAACCACTAGAAAACTAACTAAAGCACAGAACTGTTGAAAATTATAGGAGACACACATCATAAGACAGAACCATCTGAAAACTCAATTTATCCCAAAATACTGGGGAGAGAGGAGAGCTGGAAAATAGCAGCAGGAAACACCAGTGAGGTGCCTGCGTAGCTCAGTTGGTTAAAAGGTCCAGCTCTTGAGTTGGCTTAAGTCACGTTCTCAGGGTTATGGGATCTCTCTTTCTCTCTTTCTTGCTCTCTCTCTCTCTAATAAATAAATCTTTTTTTTAATAATAAATTTATTTTTTATTGGTGTTCAATTTGCAAACATATAGAATAACACCCAGTGCTCATCCCATCAAGTGCCCCCTCAGTGCCCGTCACCCAGTCACCCCTACCCCCTGCCCTAATAAATCTTTTTTAAAAACATGAATGAAGGGGATCCCTGGGTGGCTCAGCAGTTTAGCACCGCCTTCAGCCCAGGGCATCATCCTGGAGTCCCACATCGAGCTCCCTGCATAGAGCCTGCTTCTCCCTCTGCCTGTGTCTCTGCCTGTGTGTGTGTGTGTGTGTGTGTGTCTCTCATGAATAAATAAATAAAATCTTTGAAAAAATAAAAAACATGAATTTAAACTACTATGTTGAAGAAAAGTAAGTAAATAAATAAATATAAATAAATAAATAAACAAATAAATAAATAATAAATATAGTATGATTTCATACGGTTGAAGTCCACAGAAGCTCAGCACTCAACCATCGGGATGCATGTGAATCCTTTCACATTATTATTATTTGGAATAACAGCTGTTCCGAGAGAGAGATGATGACGTTATTGGCGACGGGGACGTGGGGGGTTCCCAACAGTTACGGAGTGTTGATGTCTGAGTCTCAGGGATGTAGCAGTGGTGTTTATCTTAGCACGTCTCCTACAGCATGCGTGCACTGGTATGTACTTATGTATAGACACATGCTATGGCATATCTCACAATAACATTTTAATTTTAAGGGGAGGAGGGCGAGGGGTGAGGGTGACTGGGTGACGGGCACTGAGGGGGGCACTTGACGGGATGAGCACTGGGTGTTATTCTGTATGTTGGCAAATTGAACACCAATAAAAAATAAATTTATAAAAATAAATAAATAAATAAATAAATAAAACATTTTAATTTTACTATCAGGACTCTTTATAAGGGAAATTTACTTTAATTCTGTTGAGCAGTCTTCCTGATGGAACTGACTGGAGCAGGGGGAAATGGATGAGTCCCTGGGGTCCCTCCTGGCCCTGGTATCTAATTATTTAGCAAACATACAAGTGCTGCTGTTTGTTGCACCAGGAGACATAGTTGTGGAGACAGAGATGGAGCCCCTGAAAGGCCGGCATCCCAAATGAACCACGTCCTTCAGAGGAAACCAGCCGCTCCGACGGGAGCGGCTGAGATTTGGGGCCTTGGTCAGGATCTCCTCCCCAGGGAGGGCCACACCTGTCCCCGCTGTGGTCAGTCTGCAGACTCCCAGGCCCAGGCTCCTGTCTCAGGCGGCCTCCACCCATGTAGGAAGGACCCTGCCCCCCCCACCCGCCGGCATCCACGCTGTGTGGACGATGAGCCACCGTTAAGCAGACTGAGTTTCCCCAGCCCATCTGGTGCTGCGGCTGCATAGACAGATGCCATCCTGTTTCTATAAAGAAATCCAACTGGCAGTGGTGTGTGTCAAGTCATGAAATGCGTGAGCTGGTCACCCAAATAAGCCAGGGAGGAAAAGCCACTTAAAGCTCCTATAATCCTGAGCTATTTTCATTTGCTGTCATGCCAGGGATCCTAGGGCGCTGGGGCTGTGACACTAAGCACACAGTATAGGCAGGTGATGGAGGCGCCTGCGGCTAAGCGGTGACCACACGGTGACGGCGCCCTGAGATTTCTTTCACGTTTTAAGCACCTGGAAAACTAAGGTTTGTTTCTGTCGGCTGTCGGCCATCCTCCGGCCCACATTGACTCGCCGAGAGTGGCCTCCGAGGCGCAAGGACCTGGCGGCAGCCGACACAGAAGCCTGGGCCGCAGAAGCCTGGGCTGCAGAGACCTGGGCCACAGAGACCCGGACCACAGAGACCTGGGCTGCAGAGGCCTGGATTGCAGAGACCTGGGCCGCAGAGGCCTGGACTGCAGAGACCTGGGCCGCAGAAGCCTGGGCTGCAGAGACCTGGGCCACAGAGACCCGGACCACAGAGACCTGGGCTGCAGAGGCCTGGATTGCAGAGACCTGGGCCGCAGAGGCCTGGACTGCAGAGACCTGGGCCGCAGAAGCCTGGGCTGCAGAGACCTGGGCCACAGAGACCCGGGCCACAGAGACCTGGACTGCAGAGACCTGGGTTGCAGAGACCCAGGCCGCAGAGACATGGGCCACGGAGACCTGGGCCACAGAGACCTGGGCCGCAGAGGCCTGGACTGCAGAGACCTGGGCCGCAGAGACCCGGGCCGCAGAGACCTGGGCCACAGAAACCTGGGCTGCAGAGGCCTGGACTGCAGAGACCTGGGCCGCAGAAGCCTGGACTGCAGAGACCCGGGCCACAGAGACCTGGACTGCAGAGGCCTGGACTGCAGAGACCTGGGCTGCAGAGGCCTGGACTGCAGAGACCCGGGCCACAGAGACCTGGACTGCAGAGGCCTGGACTGCAGAGACCTGGGCTGCAGAGGCCTGGACTGCAGAGACCCGGGCCACAGAAACCTGGGCTGCAGAGGCCTGGACTGCAGAGACCTGGGCCGCAGAGACCCAGGCCGCAGAGACACGGGCCACAGAGACCTGGGCCGCAGAAGCTTGGACTACAGAGACCTGGGCCACAGAGACCCGGGCCACAGAGACCTGGACTACAGAGACCTGGGCTGCAGAGACCCAGGCCGCGGAGACACGGGCCACAGAGACCTGGGCCGCAGAGGCTTGGACTACAGAGACCTGGGCCACACAGAGACCCGGGCCACAGAGACCCGGACCACAGAGACCTGGACTGCAGAGACCCGGGCCGCAGAGACCTAGGCTGCAGAGACCTGGACCGCAGAGACCTGGACCGCAGAGGCCTAGACTGCAGAGACCTGGGCCGCAGAGACCTGGACCACAGAGGCCTGGACTGCGGAGACCCGGGCCGCAGAGACCTGGGCTGCAGAGACCTGGACCGCAGAGACCTGGACCACAGAGGCCTGGACTGCAGAGGCCTGGGCCGCAGAGGCCTAGACCACAGAGACCTGGACCGCAGAGGCCTGGGCCGCAGAGACCTGGGCTGCAACCTCTGTGGTGGATTGCAACCTCACGGCCCAGGAACGCAGCAGCCCGAGCCTGTGCTCTCACCGTCGGGCCGCAGTCGCTGCCTGCTTCCCCTCCCACCAAGTCTGCACCAGCCAGGCCCAGGACGGCAGGCCCCTCCTCTACCCACCCCCCTCCTCAGGCTGGTCCACACGCCTAGCAGCTGATTGCAGAAAACAGCAACCTTGTTCCTCTGCCAGCTGGACGCCAACCCGCCTGAACTCATGGGTCAGGGGCCCACAAGGCCTCCTCCACCCTGGACCCCAGGTCCCAGACACCAAGACCCCTGCCGGCAACCTGGGTCAGCCTCCCATCACTTGTGCCCGAGTGACATTACGTAACCAAGTAGTGCAAACCATCAAACTCGAGGGGAAAAGCGCAGGAAAGAAGGGGAACGTCCTGGGCGCCGAGGAGGGGACCCCCGACCAGGCCGCGAACGCAGCCTCCCTGGCACACACCCTGCAGGCAGCCTCCCGGATCGCAGGCCAGACCTGGGCTGCCAGTTGGCAGGCGGTCACTGGGCCACCCAGAGCATCAACATTTTTGCAATCTTAGGAAGATTAGATTGAAGGGCAGGGAGTCGTTGGCGTGGACACTGTAAGTCCTGCCCTGCTCAGACAGGTCACCTAGTGAAGCTGCATTTGCACTCGGCCAACCTCTGTCAGCAACTGAATCCTTCGGACCCTATTTACACCATTTGCATTTGAGGCCCAGAAGGCAGGAGGAGACCTGTTTACATTTTCTCAGCGTTCAGTAATGGATACATCAACTTCAGCAATCCTTTAGCTCATTCATTTGTTCTCTGAATACGTCTGTCACCCATCAAAACTCAAGCTATGAAATAAAACCCATAGAATCAGTAATCTTGCCTTGCAAACCAAAAAAAAAAAAAAAAAAAAATGCCATTCTAATTTTCTGAATTAATGGAATCTAACTTCATCTTCATTGCGAACGGGAAGACGTTATCTGTACAATTTTACTGACCACCTTCGTTCGAAAAGAATGTTCGAAAAGAACGAAACCATACGTATATTTGGAAATCATCCCATAAATCACTGAAGGCTATAGTTTTAGATACGCTTCAAAGGGAAGAAAAAAAAAAAAGCCGCACGTTTGTAATCAACAGCAAAAACAAAGCAACAGTCTATACCCCTGAACTTCACATGGGGTGTAACCTTGCTTTGCTTTTCCCTACCACCAGGGCCGGGTGCTTTGAAATCTAAAACAAGGTTTCTTCATGGTTATGACATATCTCATGGCATTTACTCAAAAAATCAATCTGGCTTTTCAAGCACTGGAAACAGAGTCTTGTGAAACAGGGAAGCCATAACAAGGCATCAGCCAAAAAAGTAACTTTGATTTTTTTTTTTTTTTTCCCAAAAACCTTCTGAGAAGCTTTATCTGAAAATGGATCTAGTAACACTTCAAAGGCAAAGGCCATCTGAGAGGCTCTTTATTAACAGCAGGGTTATCTTCGTCTATGGATTTAATTTTAGTCCCCAGGGACTCTGACTATAATCAAGATATAGAGTCAATGCTGAGCAAGATTTAATTTGCACTTAAAAATAATAACAATAACAATAACAATAATAATAATAATAATAATAATAATAATTTGCTCTTGTCCTCATCAGGCCCAAGAGATACAACAGGAATGACAAACCTTCCTGTTTCAGAGGTCTGCAGGTGCCGGGGGGGAAGCGATAGTTGTGAACTGAACTCTAAGTTGCAAAACAGTGTGGGTCTTGCTTTGGTTTTTGTTTTGCTCAAAAAAAAAAAAAAAAATTCCTTAAACTCCAGTAAAGCTTAAGAAATGTTCCACCGATGGCGGTGACAGTAGCACAAGGGGCAGTTGTATACAGGCCCTCGTGGACTCGAGTCAGGAGGTCTAAGATCATCTCATGAAATAATTGAAGATTTATGTGTGTTGGGAAGATGCGGTGAGTAGGAGCCGTCCGACCCCTTCCTCAAAACAGCTGTGTGATGCTAGGCAAAGTACTTGACATACCCTTAAGCTCAATTTCTAACCTCACTGGACTATTATTAGAACTAGAAGCCACAACAATGCAGACGCGTAAATCTGGACCCACAGAGAGAGACCTGCACACAACAAAGACACGTGAGGCTCAACGAGAGCCTGGCTCTCCGCACGGCGAGGACAGAGGCCTCGGAAGAAACCACGACTGCTGATATTTCTATCTTAGATTTCTAGCTTCCAGAGCTACAGAACAATAAATTTCTGTTGTCAAAGCCACCCAGCTTGTGGTGTTTTATTATGGGAAGCCCAGCAAACTAACCCATTTACAACCCCCCACCACAGACACACACACACTAAAGCAGTATCAGAATTTGCTATGAACTGACAAAGAGTAGTTTACATTTATTGTTACATTAAGCATTTCAACATAAGCCAAAGAATTTAACACCTTGCTCAAGTTCACACGGATGAGGATCCATGTAAGTTCCAAGGCCAAGGTCTGAATACAGGTACAGCAGGGTACGTCCTAACGACTCAGCCACTACACCGCAGCGCTGACCGTGCTTTTTTTAGTAATGAATCTGGAATTATGAGTTCTAAAACAGGATCCAATCTGTGAAAGAGATGAGGGTCACTTCTTTAGAAACAGCATGCTTTTCTGATACGTCAGATGCGCATTGATATCGTCTGTATTCAGAATCTTATTTGCTAATCAGCACTGTAGTAAAGGCTTCATTAAGATCTTAAATACCCGCGTTTACTGTTTTGTTTCAAAGCATTATCATAGTTTCACAAGCGATATGTATGGTGGGGCCATAATAACCACAAAAATAGTTTTATTTTATTTTTTTTTTAATTTTACTCATTTATTTAAGAGACAGAGACAGAGTGAGAGAGAGCACCAGCGGTGGGGAGAGAGGGAGATGCCTTGGGGCTCGAGCATCACAGAACCTGGAGGTCATAACCCGAGCCAAAGGCAGGCCGACACTTGACCGACTGAGCTACCCAAGCATCCCAAGAAATAGTTTTAACGCACGTAGCATGATTTTCAAGAATTGTATAGATTTGGAAATTCTGTATCTCCCATGAAAAGCAAATGAGAAAAAACAAAATTACCAGAATATGTGTTTTGTGCCTCTTCTTAAACAGGAACTACAATACAAATTAAAGTACACTGAAGCAGATTAAGTTTCATTCCCATTTATTACTAGGTTACATGAAATGGGAACACTACCTATTTGGGTAGTAATGAGTCCATATCATTCAGGGTTGTAGGCGTGTCAATGAATTAAGAACCTTAGTGTCCATAAATTAATAGACACCGAAAGAACTTAAAATATAAACTCCTGCTTCCAGAAAGAACCACAATGGCAACAATAATAGACATTACGTAAAACTTTGTTTTCTGAATTAAACCAGTATTAAATCTAAAATATTTGTGTAGACATCTCTGGATTTATTCCTACAAACACAGTTGCAGAATGTAAATGAAACCTCCTCGAGTACAAACTGATTTTCCCCCGAACCACATGGGAAACTACTTTCAAGTAGTAGTGCAGAAACCGAGAGTAAGAGACATGGAAACGGCCTGTCAAATGGAGCCCTCGGACAGCATTCGAATGAAGAACTCACTTTGTCCACAATCAGGCTCCTTTGCAGACTAGAGGTCTGCAGAGTTTAGCAGCATCGAGTTAAAGCATCTCAATTCCTGTTTAGCAGAGAACTTCGTTGCCATCTTCTCCTCCAGAATCATAAAGAAAGGAAATTTATTACTCTGGCCGCCTTGGTAAAATCCATGTTCTGGCAAATTTTGCGGTGTGGAGCCAGCAGGTGCAGTCACACAGACGGGCCCCGCCCGGTTCCAGAGCGTCACTCACAGGGACTGGCATGCGGGTCACACCCCCCGGGATCACGCAGGACTGTTTCTGACCAAAGAACATACTTCTGCTCTGAATTTGCTTGCTGGGGGAAAGCAGCCCTACCTCCCCAGCCACAAGCTGTGTCCACGGGGCATGAGGGGCGGTGGCAGCCAAGGGGCAGCGTGATGGGGCCACCTGCCAGCAGCTGCAGAGGAGACGGTGCCATCAAGAGCAGTGGAATCTCACAGCCACTTAAAGTCCTTCAAAGCCATGGATTCTGGGTTTACAGCATCCCCAGCGTGGGTGCCACTCAGCCACGAGGGCGTTACGGGCACGTCTGCTCCTCCACCACAGACGAATGTCTGTGTTCCCACAAACCTCACGGTGACACCTGGACCCCAACGTGACAGCACTTGGGGGCGAGGCCCTGGGCACATGCGGGGTCAAGAGGGCGGTGCCCCAAGTCTGGGACTAGAGCCTTATAGGGAAACCCAGAGAACGGCTAAGTTGTCCATCGAGCCAGTTTACCTTGTCTCAAAAAACCAGACGACCAAGCCTGCTAGAACTCTTCAAAAATAAGTGTCATGTCAAAAAAAAAAGAAAAAAATACATGTCATACAAACATCTTCCTAAAATGTATTACATGGCCTTCCCATCTTCTGTGACACAGTATTTGATCTCAGTCTCTTCATTCATAAAAGACTTGACCATATGGACTCCAAGATCTGCTTACCGAGTTTTGCCGAGTATTTGAAGCCGTTGCTTTCCACCTACATGGTGGCCTGTGTGTGCCCTACGGAGACCCTCCTTGACCCGCACACAAGGGCGCCTAAAGTCCCGCCTCTGGAGCTACTGCCCACTTGTATGCCTCCGTTCTCTCCTCTCTTGCTCTCCCACTGTTGGTGACTACGTCTTGCCCCACATCATTACGCCTCTTTGTTCTGATTTCCCACCGCAAGATACGCGCAGACTTAAAACCAGACAACCAAGGCTGCTAGAACTCCTCAAGAAAACCCAAAAAGGCCTTCCTGTGAAACGTTAGATTCTGAGTAGAGAGAACAGACTTAATGGCATCTGTATTGCCTACTCATCATCAAGAAACCTCTCCTTCTCCTTTTGTTTTGGCTTCCTTTTTTTGGAAGACGTACCTTCACCGCCTCTCCCTATTGGCAGGTTAGTGGCAGGGAACATTTTCAGCTCCTTCGAGTGAGGTTGATTGATGCAAAAAAAAAAAAAAAAAAAAAAGGGCAGCCCCGGTGGCTCAGCGGTTTAGCGCCACCTTCAGCCCAGGGCCTGATCCTGGGATCCGGGATCGAGTCCCAGGAGTCCCAGGTTGGGCTCCCTGCATGGAGCCTGCTTCTCCCTCTGCCTATGTCTCCCATGAATCCATGAATAAATAAATAAAATCTTTAAAAAAAAAAAAAAAAAAAAAAAACCTGGGACATTCATGTGGGAGACATGGTTTCCTGGAGATGGAAAAGGCTAAGGGTCTGACTTGCTTCCTCTTTCCTTCCCATGCTGAAGAGTAGGAGGCTCTCTCCTCCTCTAACTTGTCCTCACCAAGCAGACCCACTTGGCTGGTTGTAAACGTGGACCTACAGATCCAGACTTACCCTCCTCCCTCATGCAGGAAGCCTGAGTATGCGGCGTACTGTTCAGTTAGAGGACGACGGCGTGCACCCCTTGCCCCAAGGCCTGTGCAGAAGCCCATTGGGGGAAGGATGGATGACACGGAGGGGAAGAGATGAAAGAAGAAAAGCAGGTGTTGCTGCTTTCATGGTCTTTCCTATTAATTAATAAAGCCTATGTCTTATTTCCTTTTTGTCTGTTGTTCCTTACATGTACAGCTCCCTTGACCAGAAACCCCAAAGGGAAAAGGACTGATATAGGTCATCCAGGTAAGAGAGAAATTACCGTAACATTATTATGGGGAATAAACAGAGTTCTTGCTAGGAACCTATTTTTTAAATGGGATTCCTAAGCTGAAAGTCAACCAGATGGTGACAAAAGAACACTTGTCATTTGGAACAACTGCAGTTAAGTTTCTGCAAATTAATAAATTTGTTTTAATACCAGCCGCTTACAGCTGGAGAATAAAGGAGCGGTAAATGTAGCATCGAGCACACGCGTATCTCTATGGATTGTTGAACCGAAACTCAAAAATATGAGATACATAACCCATGTAAAAAATATCCACTGCTACTTACTCATTCCAACCATTTTTGTTCCGTTTGTTTTTAAAGAAGCTGGTGACACAATCTTGAGCGCGATTTAGAAAATCTCACCATCGCACTTGGAGACTCTAACTTCAATGACTTGGAAAATATAAATTATGTAAAGCAGAAGATGAGCTCATTTGCTGAAACCTAAAAATTTGAAATGCTAAGTGTTTGTGTTAAAAACACTTATAGTTTTGCTAGACCTTCTGTTAAGTAAGCTTTTCCTATGACCTCATTTCAAAAATGCCCTGAGACTCGATGCAAAGGCTGTTGCTTCTCCTGTGAGACAGACCCCATGTGTTGTTCCCAAACCGCAATGGGAAAGGTGCTTCCTCTTTATTAGAATTTTAAAGAACCAGTATGAAACAAGAACAACCGAACGGTACCTGGATTCAGGAATTCCCAAAACTGTCTCTTTTACAGAGTTCCCTGCAATACACTCCTTAAGCTCCGTTACGGGGCTGGCTCCTCTTCAGTCATTTGCGGAGAATACAGACCAGCACCTGAACATTATTAGCCTGATATTTTGTTGTGGGGGTGGGTTTTCCTATGTATTTTCAATGGGGACACTGATCTGGACTTTGTGTGATTTTCAGCACATGTACGTGTTGGTCCTGCCTCTGTGCACTCAGCCCAGCCCCACACAACACCGGCTACAACTGAATCCGCGTCGCTTCGCTTTGTCCACAATAAATCAGCATTCATTTTGAGGACGCCTCTGGTTACATTATCATATAAATATCTGAGGTGTCACAGCTCAAATTTTACCCCCAGCCCCACACATATCTGAGCGCATTTCGCAGTGTCACCAACTAGAAAATACCACCAGCTCTTAGAAACCTTTCTGATTTCTGATCCTTTGCCAGTAGCCACCATCCCTCCAGGCTTTCACTAAACCCATTTGGGCATAACTATTGATTCTTAACTGGAATGCATTCCTCTGGATTAAACTGCTGCCAGGTAAAATTTTGGTAACAGGCTCACGAGGTATCTGCAAGAAAGACATGGGTAAGTAGATTACAGTCCTTTAAACACTAGCCTGTAACAGCGGTTTTATTTCCCCTTCAAAATCTATTCTTGATCTATGAAAATTGCCAACAGAACGATGCCTGGAGTGGTCTATGTATAATTCATAGGGCAAAAATGGCTGAAATAAAAGTATCTTCATTTGCATGAACTATTCAAAATAGAATTAATATTTACTGGATATTTATTAATACTTCAAAAACTCATTTAACAAAATCTGTCAGTTTTGCAAGTTTGTCCTTCCCTAAATTTACCACCAAAGGATCTACCAACCACTGCAGTTATAACCATTGTGCTTAGGCCAAGCCATGGCTGCTACACATATTTCCATTTCTATTCCATTTCTCAGCGATCCCAAATTGTTGAGATCAAGACAGTGATCTCAGACAGTTCCCTGGTACTATTTCACAAATCCATGGAGCTCATTCATGAAAAACTCTAAGGAAAACTGATAGAAAGAGGTTTTCTCTCTTTCTGATAGAAAGAGATATTGTTATCTCGGAGTCTGACTAGAGGTATTTAGAATTTCTACCCTTTAATGATTCTGTTCCTGTAGGTTATCAGTGGTCTAAATAGAAAACCTCAACAGACCTATAACAAGTGAAGAGATTGGCTTAGTACCCTTGTTAGAAACAACTGACCATAAACTTAAGGGTTTCTGGAATTGCAATCCTATTCCATTTATATATTACTTCACTGTCTTGATTACTATCATTTTGTCTTTGAGGTGAATCCTCCAACTTTGTTTTTCCTCCAAGTGGTTTTGACTACCCTATGTCCCTTGAATTTCCAAGGGATCTAGAGTATCAGCCAGATTTTGGTAATTTTTAGAACTATCGCCCTCCTCTCCCTCCCCCCCCCCAAAAAAAAGTCTACATAGTTTCACTAGCGAATTCCTTAAACATTTAAAGAATACCAATTCTTCACAAACTATTCCAAAACAACAGAAGAGGAGGGAACACTTTCCAATTCATTCTGTGAATCCATTATTACACAGATAACAAAACCAGAGAAAAAAATAATTTAAAAAATCTACAAAGTATTCTTTTTGAATACAGAAAAAATCGTCAACAAAATACTAGTAAAATAAATTGAACAAAATATAAAAAAGGATTATATATTATAACCAACTGAATTTAGCTCAGCAACAGAAGGCTAAATTAAATCTGAAAATTAATCATTGTAATATATTCTATTAATAGAATATAGGACAAAAAACACATTACCATTTTAACCAATGCAGAAAAGGCATTTGACAAAACTGAACGCTCCTTCATAATAAAAACACTGAAATAATCTAAGAATAGAAGGAAACGTCCTTATTTGTTAAAAGGAATGTATAAAAAAAACCCACAGCTAATGTCATACTTAAGATCAGGAACAAACTCTAATACCAGGAACAAGACAAGAACATCCACTCTTGCCACCTTCATTCAACGTTGCATTGGAAGTTCTAACTAGGAAAATTATGCAAGAAAAAGAAATAAAAAGCATCCAAATTAGAAAAGAAGTGTCTCTATTTGCAAATGATATGATCACGATGAGAAGGAATCCACTTCAAAAAGTTATAACTCCTAAACCAGTTTAGCAAGTTTGCAAGATATGAGATAAATACGCAACAATCAACTGTACTTCTATACACTAGCAAAGCACAATTCAAAAAACGAAATAATTCCACTGAAAATAGCATCTAAAATATTTAAGAATGAATTTAAAGAAGTGTGAGGTTTGTACATTAATAATTACAAATATTTTCAAGCTTAAAAATATCTCTAACTAAATGTAATAAATAAATCCACGTTCATGAATTAGAAGACTTTATGCTGTGACAATGACAATATTTCCCACTCCATTTACAGACTCAATAAAATCGCTATCAAAATGTCAGCTGCCTTTTTTTGCCGACATTGACAAGCTTATACTCTAGACCCCTTGGAAATTCAAGGGACATAGGGTAGTCAAAACCACTTGGAGGAAAAACGAAGTTGGAGGATTCACCTCAAAGACAAAATGATAGTAATCAAGACAGTGAAGTAGTAGCATAAGAATAGATATATAATGATATATCTATAGAATAGATATATTAATGGAATAGGATTGCAATTCCAGAAACCCTTAAATTTATGGTCAGTTGATTCTAACAAGGGTACTAAGCCAATGCAATGGGGGGAAATAATTGTCCTTTCAACATGTGGTGCTGGGATACCCACATTTCAAAAGAAGGAAGTTGGTCCTTTAACTTGGACTACATATCAAAATTATTTATTTTAAAGATTTTATTTATTTATTCATGAGAGACACAAAGAGAAAGGCAGAGAGACACAGGCAGAGGGAGCAGCAGGCTCCATGCAGGGAGAACAATGAGGGACTCAATCCCAGGACCCCAGGGTAATGCCCTGGGCCGAAGACAGGTGTTCAACCACTGAGCCACCCAGGGTCCCCTTTATATCAAATTAACTTAAAATGGATAATAGTCCTAAATGAAAGAGTTAAATTATAAAATTCTTAAAAGACAACACAGAGTAAATCTTTGTGGTCTTGGGCTAAGTAGTGGCTTCTTAGAAGCTATACAAGTACACAGAACAGTGTCTGGCATATAGTTAGGTCTTGTTTCTTTATTTTTTAAATTTAATTAAATAATATGTTAATTGCAGTATATTATATAAATAACATGCCTATTGATATACTTTGTTTTAGGTCTATTATCTTTTTCTTATTCCCTATTTGTCCCTTAATTCCTCTTTCCTGCTCATTTTATGGATTAATGAAGTATTTTTAAAGTTGTTCTCTATGTAGTTATTAATGTTTTAGTTAGGTATTTTTGTATATATTAACGGTGACCTTTGGATTGCAAAATGCCTCGTTTATTTTTTAAACTTATCTTAAATTATTACTTTTACCTCTTTTCAAATAATTCAAGAGCCTGGAATTGAATAGGTCCATTCCTGACCTTTTGGTTTTATTGTGCTACATTTTACTTTTCCATAGGCTAGTGCCCTATGATACATAAAATCTATCATTTAGGGGAAATCTTTGCCTCGGAGCAGATTCATCCTTTCTACCGTTAGATAGTTTGAGGGGCTAAATACTTAATCCAATAAGGACATGAGATGGATCCAGGATACTACTCTGCACTTTCTGTGCAATTCAATGTGTCTCTAGATTTCGGCGTCTAAGGGTCAGGCCAGCAAAATGTTTGTTTTAGGCTTTTCCTGCCTGTAGGATTTTGCTACATCAGCAATGAGAGAGTATATGAAGTGTCACTCTGCTTTTACAGCCCAAGATTAATCTTAACTTCTCAAATGTTACAATTTTCATCACTGATCCATTAAATTCTCACAAGATCCCTGAGATCACTACTATTATAATTTCTGTTTTACCCATGAAGAAACTGAGCAATAGAGTGACTAAGAAACTTCCCCAAGATCATTTATCAGTTAGTCACAGAGCTGACATTTGAACCAAGGAAGTCTAGAGCGAGGAACCATGCTCTTAACACACTCATTACTGCCTTTCACAGATATTCAAATTTTCAAAATGGGAACTGGTTGATGCAGCTTTCTGTGGAATATTATATAACTGTGAAAATTACCATATAAATCTATATACATTCAGGCATATGAAATGACAGTATATGTATATTGGCAAGTAAAAAAAAAGAACAAACATTTTATGATTTGAGTTTTGTAAAATATAACCGTGCAGTAGGTATTTCTGTATACATATGGTAAAGATGTGTGAACATGTGAAAAATATAGAACAATATACATCCATATAGTAATGGTGGTTATCAAGTAAGCATAGGGTTCTGAGGGAATTGTTACTCTATTATCTGTATTTTTGTTGTCTCCTTTTGTTTCCATTTAACAAGCATGGAACACTTAATTCTTTCATTTGTAAGATAAAATTATTTTAGTAAATACTACAAAGTGTAACTGGAAGGACTAAAAAGAATCTAGAGGCACCTGGCTGGCTCAGTTAAGTCATGTGGCATTTGATCTCAGCATTATAAATTTAAGCCCCCGCACTGGATGTAGAGATTACTTAAAAATAAAATCTGTTTTAAAAAATCTAGAATTTTTCCCAAAAATATAAAGTAAAAGCTTTTTATGGGTCACATTTTTCTCTTTAGAAGTATTGCTAATTACAAGCTAAAAAAATCATTCATATATATATGTATAATATATATATGAATTATATATATCATTCATATATATAATGCATGAGAAGAAAATCATAGTTCAAAAAAGAAAGGAAATCATAGGTCAATGGTGAAATGACATAATGAGAAGACTGCACCAAGAAAATAACATTAAGGTTAACACATGTAAAGATGCATGAAATTAAAAATAAATAAATGCTGATAATGGAGTTGTCTCAGCAGAGAGCTCTTTCACCAATCTGAGTTGTAACTGATGAATTGTAGGTACAGCTCTATGCTTTTGGCTCTTCTGTTTTCTCAAAAATACCACTGAGAAAGATGGACTTAGTAAATCACACATCCTATTGGATAAATAGTTTTATCATTTTCATTTTTAAAATCCTCTCTTTTCACATGACTCCTGTTTTATAATAGAAGTTTGTCCTAGTTGTATACGTGACAGTTTGTTAAGATTTTCTGACACTTTGATGGCCTTTAATCTATAATGCATAAAAAAGTTATCTCAAATCCTCAATCATCATTTCCAATTTTGCTTTAATCTTTGCATTTATCTTCCATACTTGAAAGACGACTCTTTGTTAAAAATGTATAATATGAGATTGCCAAAGACCAAAATGAGCTCTGTAGCCAAGTAATTTGGGATTCCTCTCTCCAAAAATCTAATATCTTCTTGCTATTCATCATTCACCCTCCCATAACTGCCAAAATGAATGCTGATTTTTTTAATGAGTAATTTAAGAAAAAGTGAAAAGCATGGCTATGATGGGAAAATCAATCAAGCACCAAAAACAAAATTTTATAATGACTTTTAAATTTCTGAGTATTTAACATGTGTCATACTAGTAGGTGTACATAGTAAATATATGCTTAGATAATAATAATGCATTGTTTATCAAAAATCTGTTTCAGTATTTTTGGAAGCAAAGCCTACAAAATCTTTATTCAAAGTTTCTCCTACTTGAGTTAGGCCATAGCTATAACTATTTTGTAAAGGTTTGCTTCTAAATATAATCTAAATAGTCATCTCTCCACCAGGCAATTAATTTAATATGTAACTTCCTTTTCTGTAACCCAGAATGCAATGCAATTATAAATAAATCATAGTCATTAATCTATTTCAAGCATGAAGCTAGTTGGGATTGCCTTGTCTGAAGCCCTGAGTCTTTCCCAGGTAAACCAGCACCCCACACAGGCCTAGCACATCAGAGCACTGATCAAAAATACTTTTTGAATAACTAGATGAGTCAGCACTGATCAAAAATACTTTTTGAATAACTAGATGAGTCATCAACTAGCATAAAATAGATAGAAACCAAACAACTCTGAATAATTAGTTGAATTAATAATAATCAATGAACTGGTAGAAGCTATTAAAGATTTATAACAAGACCTTCAGTGATGTTCCTTTTCTGGCGATAAAGATAATGCCACTCAGAGTGCAAAATAAAAATTCTCTTTTGAAAGTTATAAAGTAAAAAAAAAAAAAAAAAAGTTATAAAGTCAAAGATATAGAAATAGACATATAATTTTCTCAACCAACCAAACTTTATTTGCACTTTCTCTTCACTGAGCATCAAGGCAAAAAAAAACAGTTTGGAAGTAATTTGACCAATATAATGCGTTTCAGGGTACTTTCATTTCTTCATTTTCTGAATTCCGTTTCTTTAATCTTCAGTATATACTTAATCCTTTCCAACAACAACAAAGTCATTTTAAAGACAGTAATTTTTCTTTTTTTAAGATTTTACTTATTTATTTTTTTTTTTTAAAGCCAGAAAGTTTATTTTAGATTAGAAGATTCACCTGAATGAGCAACACTTACAATAAAACTGTAGCAAACAGCTCTTTGTGCTAAAATTTCCAATCTTATCCACAAACCTGGAAAAAAAAAAAAAAAAAAAAAAGAAGTGGAAGGAAAAACAAAACACTCCACAAACTGTTTCTGGCAATCCCTGTGGGTGGTTTGGTGGTTCCACCTAGATTTTATCCATTCCTACTCATTTCTTTTTTTTTTTTTTTTTTTTTATTGGTGTTCAATTTACTAACATACAGAATAACCCCCAGTGCCCGTCACCCATTCACTCCCACCCCCCGCCCTCCTCCCCTTCCAACACCCCTAGTTCGTTTCCCAGAGTTAGCAGTCTTTACGTTCTGTCTCCCTTTCTGATATTTCCCACACATTTCTTCCCCCTTCCCTTATATTCCCTTTCACTATTATTTATATTCCCCAAATGAATGAGAACATATAATGTTTGTCCTTCTCCGACTGGCTTACTTCACTCAGCATGATACCCTCCAGTTCCATCCACGTTGAAGCAAATGGTGGGTATTTGTCATTTCTAATAGCTGAGTAATATTCCATTGTATACATTTATTCACGAGAGACACAGAGAGAGAGAGAGAGAGGGAGAAGCAGCTCCCCATGAGCAGTGAACTCAAAGCAGGGCTCCATCCTAGGACCCCAGGATCATGACCTGAGCCGAAGGCAGATGCTCAACCACTGAGCCACCCAGGCGCCCCAGCAATTTCTTTAATACAGATTTTGGTTGAGTTTGGGTTAAAGACTCTTCTTCCTCATAGTTCTAACATTTTCCCAACCTGGTTCTTTAATTTAATCAAGTTATTGAAATAATAGCTAACTTGAATATTCTGGATCATTAATTAAACTTGATCAGAATTCTTAAATATTACTAAATAGGTGGCTAAAGAGTCATAAGATGGGTGCTGATATAAAAACTAATTTTTCGGAATCAGTTACAGAATATAATAATTGGATGACCATCCCAACTGATGCTCTCAACGACACACAGATTCCCCCAGCGAATACAAAGTAGCAGCAAGAGCCTACCTTACCTGGTCTTGCCTCCTTCTCGCCCCAAGAGGTGGGAACTGCTGCACTGCTGTAAGGTCCGCAAGCAGCACAGATTTTCCTTGACATAGTACAGACCAGAGGCTCTAATCCATTCCTTTTCAGACACAAAAGTGGTCATTTAAATTCAGCCTTCACTTGGAGTTTGAATCTCTCAAATTCCTTCCATTTCCTACTTCTTGGCAGTTATTAGAATGTATCTTCTTGGTTGTTGGAAAATGAGGTCTACTCCTAGCAGAAACCGGCCAAAATTTGGTTATTTATTCCCAATTGATTCAAAAAGGAGTCTCTCATTTGAGCAGTCGATATATTTCCCCATATATTAATTATATGTGGGTTTGGACATTTATCTGTAGGAACATTTATTTATCTGGTCTGGCTGAAAGGATAGCACAGAACAAAAAGGTTAAGAAAATAAAGAAAACTAGCACCATACTAGTTCTTCCCAGCTGGCAGCAAGGAAGAGGAGCAAAGAGCAGAGAAGTTACAGTGTCCGGGGCAAAGGAATCGGCTCACTGCCTGCCGATGGAGGCTCCAGGACAAAACACCAAGAGGGGACGATCAAGCACACGAGAGGAGGAGAGAGCCTGTGAACCTCCAGGACCAGTGATGGCTAAGGCCAAGGACATCTCAACCTAGAGGAGATCACACCTTCAGGCTGGGCTGGGACTGGCCTGGAGCACGAAACGTCAGAGCAACTTAACACACAGATACTGGCATTCTACGCTCCATCAATATAATTCTGGGATCTACCCTTCAAACAACTTCTTAGCCCTAAAGAATTAAGTAAGTGAGAGATGGCTACGCCATAAGTTAAGATAAATATCATTAGAGAATTACAAATACACTCCCTCAGGCTCACCTGTGGTGGTTCGTACCTAAGAATTAGGTGCTATTCTCTTCGTAGCTCCGTAGCTCCGTTCCCACCGCCCCCTCCCTTCCCAGGATGCGGTAGGAGGAACATCTGGCTCCTCTTTTGTTGACCGGCCTGAGGGATTGTTTCCAGCCAACGAGTTGCAAATGGCAGTGGTTGTGTTGCTTCCAGCCCAGAGCATTTAATGGCCAACGTGAGGCTCTGCAGAACTCTCTCTTTCCCCTTCTGGCCGAGTAAGGAACAACTTTGAAATGGTTGTCTCTGAAGAGCTATAATTACTAGGACTTCTCTGCGGCCCCATAAAGTACATGTGGTATGAGCAGGAAATAAAACTTTGTTGTCTGAGCCCCTAAGACTTTCGGGCTCTGTTTCACCGTGGAATAACACAACCCATCCTGACCGAAACGTCTAACTTCAGCGTTCAGAATAGTTTATGAATAGGTTTGCCAGATAAAATTCAAGATGCCCAGCTGAATTTGAATTTCAATAAGCAATGGGAAAAAAATAGTATTGCTATGTTCCATGCAGTCTTTGGGACATACTTACACTGAAAAATCATTCATTGTTTAGCTGAGATTCAAATTTAATTGGGCCTTCTGTATGTTTGCTTGCTATCTGACGACCATATTTATGAAGGCAGTAGTATCTGAGATGGGTTTTAAATAATTTAATAGATTTTTGACATGTAAACAGGAAGCAAATGCTCAGGCAAAGGGCCAGGGGCCAAAGGTACAGAGCGTTCCAAGATCGGGAAGCCTAACCTCACTGAAACACCGTACCTGGAATCGCAGGCACCCTCAGCTTGTGATTTCTTAGGGTTTCATCTGTGAGCCTACTCTCATTTTCTTGTTCGCCCCAAGTACTATCATCCACTCCAGCCGCCCCCTCATCTGAGCTGGAATGGGACTCGAAGGGTAGACCGGAGAAAACGCACCCCTGTAACCCCCTCCGCTGACAGCCTCCATCTCCTGCCTGTATTCTTACAACAGCCCCCTAACCCTGACGCAGCCCCTGCTCCTACCCCAGGACACTGTTTCAACGGCATGACCGCAGTTATCGTCTTAAAACAGAAGCCAGGTCGTCACTCTTCTGTTCAAAATGCCTCAACGGCTTCTATCTGACTCAGGAAGAGTTGAAGTCCTCACCACGGGCCTACAGGCCCTGCAAGATCCTGTGCTCTGCAAACTCTCCGACTTCAGGCACTACCGCTCTCTTGTCACCCTGCCAGCCAGAGGGCCCCGTTGATGTTCCCCAGGAGCACCAGCCACACTCCCAGCATGGAACCTCTGTACTTGCTCTTGACTTCTGGAGAACACTTACCCCTGTTCTTTGGCAAACCTTGCTGCCTTACTTCTTCAGCCTTCTGCACGAATGTTCCCTTCCCAGTGAAGCCTTTCCTAGAGGCTAGGGCATTGCCACCTTCATTTCTAGTCGGGTATCATCTCCGTTCTTTTATCCCCACACAATATACACTACGTTTAACTACTTACTGTCTACTCCTCCAAGAAAATATAAACTCCACGAGGGTAAACGCTTTCATTTTTGTTCACTGTTGCATCGCTAGTGCCTAAAAAACAGTGACTTGCACACAGAAGGTACTCAATGAGTATTTTTAAATGAATAAATGCATAAATATTGCAGAGGACAAGAGCAGCCTTGGGTGGTTTGAAGTCAGGAAGCGTATTATCTGAGTTCTGCTTTAACAAGATTACTTTGACAACAGTGCATGAGGAACTGCGATAACCCTAATTAAAGAGAGGAAAAGAAAAAAAAAAGAGGGGAGCCGGGGTGGTTCACTCGGTGAAGTGGCCGACTATTGATTTCAGCTCAGGTCATGATCTCAAGGTCATGATGGAGCCCCCCGCCAGGGGAGGATCTTAAGATTCTTTCCCTCCTTCTCCCTCTGCCCTTCCCTCGTTCATGCTCTCTCTCTCTCTCTCAAAAAATAAAACAAAACCACAGAGCACACACACACACAGAATATGCATGTGAAAAATAAGACAAAAATTTTAGACTTAAGCAATCAATTGGAGAAGGAGAAGAATCTAGAAAATTTTTCAAGGTAACTGGGGTTTGAGACCCATGTGATTGTGATTCTTTTTTTTTTTAATTTTTTTATTTATTTATGATAGCCACACAGAGAGAGAGAGAGAGAGGCAGAGACATAGGCAGAGGGAGAAGCAGGCTCCATGCACCGGGAGCCCGACGTGGGATTTGATCCCAGGTCTCCAGGATCGTGCCCTGGGCCAAAGGCAGGCACTAAACCGCTGCGCCACCCAGGGATCCCTGTGATTGTGATTCAAAAGCAACAAAACATTTTATGGAGTTGGAATTTTTCATCCTTATGGGTTATTCCTACATTATTTTAATCACCTTGTATACTCCCTTATCTACTATCTATCAGCAGACCATGCTTCTATCAGCTTTGCTCATTCCTAACGCACATCAATGTTCAGCAAACTCTTTGCATTATCTCAAGAACGTAAGAGCAGTTTTACTATAACTTAATTTTTTATAACTAGAGAAGTGCTCCCATGAAATATGCTACTTTCATTTTTTGATAGTTTAATTTTTCACCAGCTAGTTAATATAGGTTCATCTTCTTATTCATACTATTAAAAGGTAATCCATGTGATCATTTATACTAATGATCAGGTAAAAATACGATAAAATAAATATACTATAAAGGTAAAAAATACTATAAAAAGTCTGAGAAGAAAATACAGGAGAAAGGTTTCATGATTCAAAAATACTATAAAATAAATATACTATAAAGGTAAAAAATACTATAAAAAGTCTGAGAAGAAAATACAGGAGAAAGGTTTCCTGCAATCACTTCTTAGAAATGACACTAAAAGCACAGGAAACAAAATAAACTTGGACTTTATCAAAACTGAAAACTGTCCATCAAAGGACATCATCTACAGGGCAAAAAAAAAGACAACATACAGAATGAAAGAAAATATTTTTAAATCGTGTTATCTGATATGAACATGAGATCCAGAATATATAAAGAACTTCTACAAGTCAACAACAAAAAACACAAATAGCCTGATGAGAAAATCAGCAAAGGACTTAAACAGACATTTCTCCAAAGAAGATATACAATGATCAAGAAGCACATGAAAAGATGCTCAACAGCACTAGTCATTAGAAAATGCAAATCAGAACCACATGAGATATCTCTCCACACTCATTTTAAGTGGCTATTATTGTGAGGCCGAGAAAAATTAAGGCCATCCCACCTAAAGTTTAGCATTAGCACAAGTACAGCCATCTTAGGCCCCTGTGAATAAGAGCTGAACTTTATGGGAAAAACTGCAGAATGTCCTCGGCAGGGAATCCCATATCAGAAAGACAATAGAGCTCAGAATTGCCCTTGGCAGAGAATCCCATATCAGAAAGACAACAGAGCCCACGTCCATGGTAGAAAGTCCCATATTAGAATGAGAACAGAGCTCAATGCCCTTGAAAGCCCGATATCAGAATGTAAACAGAACTTGAGAAATTCCTCCCCCCCCTTCTGAAAATCCCCTAGACCAGCCTGTAAAAAACCCAGCTGTAACCCACTTCGGGGTCCAAGTCCCTGCTCCACTGTGTCGGGTATACTTGGACCCGAGCTCGAGCTTGCTAATAAACCCTCGTGCGATTGCATCGCTGTCGGCTCCTTGGCGGTTTCTCGGATTCGCAATCTTGGGCACAAAAATTATTAAAAAGAAAAAAAAAGAACACCAAATTAACAAGTTTCAGCAAGCATGTGGAGAAACGGGAAAACTTGTGCATTGCTGCTGGGAATGTAAGATGATGTGGCTGCGGCAGAAAATGGTAAGGTGATTCCTCGAAAAATTGAGCACAGGATTCTCATACAATCCAGAAATCCTGCTTCCAGGGATAGATCCGAAACAATAGAAAGAAAGGGCCTGAACAGATGTCCACGCAGCTGCATTCACAGCAGCATCAGTCCCTGTAGCCAGATACAGAGCAGCCCAAGTGCCCGTCGACAGATGAGTGCACACGCAGAACGCGGTTCCTACGAGCTGTGGAATCCCACTCTGCCTTTCTGAAGAGGGGAGGAAACTTTGGCCTGTGCCTGACATGAGCGAGACCTCAGATGTCCTGCCAAGTAGGATGAGCCCGTCATAACAGGACACCCACTGGGATTCCTAGAGCAGCCAGCGGTGGTTTTGGGGCCAGAGAAAGAGGGGGTGGGGGTGGCGTTCAGTGCCCACAAATTTCCAACCGAGAAAGAAGAAAATGTTCTGGAGACGAGTGGTGCTGACCGCTGCACAACCATAACTGTACATTTAAGAATCATTAAAATGGTAATTTTTTTCTACAGTACGTGTATCTCACCACAACAACAAAGAGGATAAACGGATTCACATTCTTTGCAGCTTCCAATTAAAATCCTGGCATAGAAATATCGGTTACAACTCTACGCATTGAAGAAAAAGAATAGATCACATTCCAAGGCAACACTCATGGTGCTCATCCGGGGGAGGGTGAGCATCAAGATCTGCCCCACGCTCCTTCCCCATGCCTGTCCACATGTGTCTGCTCACTGAGAAGACTCACCAGGCCCAGGCAGGGTTATAAGAGTCGTGGAGCAATCTTTCTTGCTAGCAAGTTCTCTTTTTTCTCAGTAATATATTTATTATATATAATTACTGCTTTTAATCTCCTCTAAAATGTCCCATGCAACTTCTCACCTCTTATTCCATCATAAAAACCAAGGCCTCAGACATGAACCAGCTCGTCTCCGGGCCCATTTAGAGTTTTATCTACATTTAAGCCTAATACTGTCTAATTATCCTCAGAGGATATGTGATTCTTGTGCCATTCGTTAATCCTTTCATCTATATCCATTTATTCATTCATTTAGGAGACATTAAATGAGTGTCTACTATGAATCATTTCATTTTCTGCCTTTTCTATGGCTCATTTCAAAAGCTATTTATTTTCCTTTTTTTCGACGTCTTGGTATCTCTTGGCTCTCAGCACATTCAAATCATAGCCAAACTCGAACGATATCCTCCCCTGAATTCCAAGGCACGTATCTCCGAATCTGCGAGTCCTTCCCTCTAAAACACTACCTTTCCCTTTCCCTTCTCAGGCAGTTTTCCTGGCAGTGTTCTACACTGTACTTTTCTGTTTTTCTCTCATCTCACTGATGCTTCAGCTCACTGATACCTGGAATCTTCCCACACAGAAACCGCTCATCCCAAAAGTCATTGGTCACCACATTGATCAATTGAATAGGTGCTCTTCAGACCTTATATTATTGGACTTCCAGACTGTATGTGGCATGTTGGCCTCTGTTTGGATCTTTTACAAATATTTTATACCTCAGTTTGGTGGTTGGCCATATCTTGTATGACCACCTCTTACCTCCATAGCCATCATTCCTCAGGCTACTCTGTGACTCCTTCTCCACCCACACCTTACATTTTGCTATGTCAGAGACCTCTGTACCCCCTCTACGTGTTTGCGTTAGGTCCTCTAATCCACGCTAGCCCTTCCTCCCATCTGAGCTTCAGGCATGAAATCATACACCAGATAAAAGCATGTATCTCCATGTCCCACAAACACCCCAAATTCAACATTCTAGATTGCATTTATCATCTTTCTCCTATAATCCTATTCTCAGTGACGCTCTTCACTCAGACCAAAACCTAGGAGTCATTTGACTCCCTCATTCTCTACATATAATCACTTCAACATGGTATTAATAATATGTCCCAAACACATTTCAAATAAATGTCCCTTTTCCATATTTACTAGAATTGCCTTCACTGAAATCTTCATAGCTCCATAAATGTAACTCCCTACTGCCCTTCGTGCCTTAATCTGTATAAACTGCCTCCTTTCTACAGAGGGACCTATTGATCTGATTGAACTGTGTCTTTTCCCCCTGCTTTAGTTAACAATGAAACCTACCACCTCGACTTTGAAACAGAATGATCCATTTCAAATGATACCGTAGATTTATATAATTTGAAGATAAATTTAGCAATTCTCATTAAAGGCCATTGTGACAATGGTAATCTCGGAAACAGCAAACCAAGTCCTAAGAATGTGACCAACAAAAAAATTAAAAAGAAAAGAAAATACATATTTTCAAATATGATCTTATCACTAAGGCCTCAATAATAATATATATTCATGAAAAAAAGAAATATATTAATTGAATATTGTGTATCACTTAAAAAGGTGATGAAGACTGTAGCAACATGAATGTGTTAACAAAGTTAAGACAATACTCCAAATTATTATGCACCGTACTTCAACTTTGTACTTTGGAAAATAGGAAGACATGAAAGCAATTGTTTTAGAGCGTATTAGCTTGCTGTGGTTGCTGTAACAAAACACTAAGGACGAGGTGATTTAAATGGAAATTTATTGTCTCACAGTTCTGAAGGATAAAACCCCAAGATCAAGTTGTCAGCAGATTTAGCCTCTCCTAAAGCCTATATCCTTGGCTTGTAGGTGGCTCTCCTGTCTTCACCTGGCCATCCCATTGGCCATTCTGTCTTCTCTGTGTTCTGACCTCTTCTTATGAGGACACCTGTCACATTACTGGGTGAACACCCACCCTAATGACCTCATTCTAAACTTAACTCTTTCCTGGTCCTCTCTTCTATACAGTCATATTCTGGGATACTGGGCTTAGGGCTTCAATATATTAATTTGGGGATGACACAATTCAGCCTGTAGCATAGGGTAATAGAATTATATTTTAAGACTTTATTTATTCATGAGAGACACACAGAGAGAAGCAGAGACACAGGCAGAGGGAGAAGCAGGCTCCCTGCAAGGAGTTCGATGTGGGACTCGATCCCAGGACCCCGGGGATCATGGGGCAGATGCTCAACCATTGAGCGACACAGGCATCCTGGGTAATAGAATTATAAGTGAGATTTTTGATCATTTTATCAAGTCCTGTTAAAATTATAATCAAGTTTTAACATGAAAATATAAACAAGAGCTAATCTCCAAGAAAAGTTGCTATGAAGTGACATAATAATTAAAGGGAAGATTTAATAAGCTTATACTAGGGAATTGAATAAAAATTTGCCCCTACTTCCTGGCAAAAAGAACAGTGAAGAAATATCCAGAAGAGATAATGTTATTCCATGAATAGACACAGGGTTCAAGAAATGTGCCCACAAGCTTGCACATTTACTGTGGAAACTCAATGATTATTTTATATATTTATATATTATAAATTTATTTATCATGTTCATATATATTTATTTCATATAACCCATATTTTTAAAAAATTATTGAATTAAAAGGAAATATGGGAATTATTGAATTAAAAGGAAATATGGGAATTGTATAAGCTAAGATGCTTTCAGCTGCAAGGAATCAAGCTGGCTTAAAATATAGGGAACTTGGATCTTAAGTTTTATGAAAACCAGAGAAAGGAGAGGCTTCAAGGTTGGCCTCATCAGCTCAGCGAGGTCACCAAGTGGTCAGGTTCCTTCAAGGACCTGCTCTAACAACCTCTGTGTTCATTTCATCCTTCACCAAGCAAGAGTTTTAGTCATCGCATCCAAGTAGAACGTCCCGTGTCCCATGTCCCGTGAAACAGGAAAACCAAGTTCTCATCGTGAAATGTTTGGAAGAAGGATGCTCTTTCCACAAGTTTTCTTGAGGATGTGACCTAAGATTTCACTATTTTCTTGAACAATTTACTGATAAATGAGTAGAGTTGCTCTTGGACCAGTCATGTCACCCCTCACTGTATGTGGGTCGGGGCCAATGTCATCTGAGGCATACAGCCATCTACAGAGAATGGGGGCTAGCCCAACAACACTGGGCTTCCCTCATGAAGAAGGGAAATGGAAAACAGGTGACGATAATGCCCCTTGTCTTATATATTAATACTAATGGTAAAATCCAGACAGATCAAATACCTCGTCCAAGAACTAGGGCACCTAATTCTTGGTTTGGGCTCAGGTCACGATCTCATGGGTCGGAAGACTGAACCCCAAATGAGGCTCCACGCTCTGCAGGCAGTCTGCTTGAAGATTCTCTCCCTTCCTGACCCCAAACACATGCACGCTTGCGTCCTCTCTCCCCTTCTGTCTCCCTAAAATAAACAAATCTTTAAAAAATAATAAATAAATAAATACCTCGTCTGAGAATTGCGGGATAAGGCCTACCACTGATGCTCATGTGTCTGTGAATGTGGGGTACCCAGCGAGAACACTGGTAATCCTCTCTCTCTCCTAATAGGACTTAACTGCAAGATCACCCTGAAGGCGCAGCTCGCGCGTGAAACACTAATTGGACCCCTCCACTTCCGTCACAGTCTGTATCTACCCTTAATGAGGCAGTTCTGCGGACACGCGGATTAGCACAGATGCACAGTCAGTAGAAACGAGGCCTTTTCATTTATTCATGAGAGACACAGGCAGAGGGAGAAGCAGGCTCCATGCTGGGATCCTGATGTGAGATTCGATCCCAGGACTCCAGGATCACACCCCGGGCCAAAGGCAGGGGCTAAACCGCTGAGCCACCCAGGGATCCCCTAACTAGGCCTTTTCAAAAGTAAATCAGATGCTAGGTAAGAATTGAACTGAAAAACTGATGCACGGAGGTGGCAAAATGATTCCTGAAGCTCTTCAGCGCACGCACATCAAGTTTTTCAGCAGAGTCACTGTTGGTAAAGGCAGAATGAAAAGTTTCTTGAAATCATGCTTTGTTGACTGCTAAAAATCTTTTCAAAGACCTTGCTGTGGAGTAAAAGGTATCATAGATTTGGAGTTAAATATCGCAATTTGAGAAATGAGCTTTGCAGCTTACCAACTTGCCAAACATGGAACTACTCAGAGCCCTGTAACCCTCAAATGGAGATTTAATCAAACAAAACAACGGCAATAACAAAAACACACCAATTTCCAAAAAAGCCGCATGAGTGCAGTGAAGCGAGATGATACACATGAAGCATTTAGGACAGAGCTTTGCACGAGGGAGGCACGTCTGCCTCGACACAGTGGGGCCCCGACTGCCAGGCACAGCAGGCACCCACGCCAGCATGGCCCTGTCACTGCCATGCCAGCATCTGAGGCGCCCTCCTTTAGGGAAGAGGAAAGCAAACCATTCGGAGGAAGTTTGTACGCCCAACGAGCTAGTCCATCGGGCATGGCCACCCCGCACACCGCTGCTCCATCCCTGGAGAACCAACAGGGATGCTTCGGGCTCAGCTCAGGCGGTGATCATTTGGTCGTGATCCAAGGTCATGGGATTGAGCCCCCGGTTGGGTCCACACTCAGTGTGGAGTCCACTTGGGATTCTCTCTCCCACCCCCTGACCCCTCCCACCAGTGCCCTCTCCCCTCCCCTCTCTAAAATGGGTAAATAAACCTTAAAAAAAATAAATTAAGTATGAAAAACATAAATATACTAAAGAAAAGACAATGAGTGGATCCCTGAGTGGCTCAGCGGTTTGGCGTCTGCCTTTGGCCCAGGGCGTGATCCTGGAGTCCCACGTCGGTCCCGGCATGGAGCCTGCTTCTCCCTCCTCCTGTGTCTCTGCCTCTTTCTCTCTCTCTCTCTATCATAAATAAAAATAAATAAATAAATCTTTAAAAAATTTTTAAATAAAAAAAAAAAGACAATGAAGGAATAAGAATGAAATGCCACCATTCTGAAAAGTATCATCCGCAGTCTTTGGCGTACACACTACGAATAATTCAACAGTCTGATTCTGAGGCTGAATCTGCATACAGTTAAAACTCAGGACGTCGGAAGTGATAGAGTACGTTACTTGTCTACAAACATTCAGAGAACAAATAGTTTTTAGAAAGTGCAAATCACTTGCACTTTGAAAAAGACTTTATTATTTCTTTCAATTTTTTTTTCTCACTTTGGTTAAAATATATGAGTGAATCTGACGGGCATTTATTTATTTATTTTCTGACGGGCATTTAAAGAAATGTTAAGTCAAAAAAGAAGAAGCTTCTAAAGCCTTTTTAGGAAGCCCGCATGGCTGAATATCAATTCCAACCACATGAGAAAAGAGTTTTAGAGGAAGCGTGTTTTCTTCCTCTAGACCTAAGGACACATGTTGGCTGATTCATGCATGTGTAAGTCTCCATGTTTCCATAAAAACAAATGCATAGAATAAATATGTGTATATGTATTTTATAAATGATAGCTTTTATTACTATTGTCATTAAAAATACGTGAACTATTGATTTTTCAAAGGACACTTCTGCTATTTCACTGACATACAATCTCTTTAATGTAGCATTCCATACAAACTAAATTGCATGGTATCTTAATCATCATCAACAAGTGTGTTTATTAAATATTACCTATTTCTAGACTTTGTGCTAACCACCAAGAATAGAAAATGGTATCAAGGCATTTAGATTAAAAACTCCAAAATCTTACTGTTTTCCTTCCTTACTTTTTTCTTTATTATCAAAGGAATATATGCTCAATATAGCAAATTTAAAATATAGACATATATATTTACTATATTTATTTTGTCTAAAATATAGACATATAAAATGGTAAATACTCAAAGTTGTGTATATTAATATCTTTGGCACATATCTGCGCTAATTTTAGCAATAATTATATGGTTAGTATCACGATCCTTTTCTGCTTCCAACATTACAAGTCCCATGAGAAGACCCCACCTGTTGGGTTCACCACAGTGTAAATAAAACCCTTACCACATACTGGGACAGCAAAGTGTTTGTCGAATGGGTGCTATTGATTTCTAACCACGTGAGGCCTCTTTTGCTATATATTAGGCTTCGATGTAAACTAGTTGTTTTATCACAAAGTATTCCTGGTGTAAGGGAAACCAATGAATTTACTGGCTGTAAGGCTAAGGAAGCAGGGCCAAAGTCCCCTTGGTATGATTTTGTTGATCTTCAATGTCTTCCATAGCTAATGTCTTTTTGATAATTCATGTCTTTCCAAAAACACCAACTTCTTCACAATTTCCGGATTTACTCACACGCAGTTGTAAGTAGAATTATTCTTCTAACACGTTGAGTAATAATCCTTCAAAATATAACTTAGAAGACAGCCCTAGTGGACAAGCCAAAGGTAACGATGCCCAGGTGAGGGGGCGAACGTGACCCTTTAGTTTCTAGGCTCCCCGTGGGAATGGAAGGTAAGACTCAAGGGTATTGTTAATTCAGTTAAACAACCACTGAGTGATTTTCCTTTAAAGCAACCGAGTTGTGATCCCAGGTCTAAGAATTGAGAACTGCGTTGAAATTTTTAAAATAATAAGAAGATCAAAGATTCCCCATCCTTATTTTAAGAGGAGTAAACTCCGATCATGAAGTAAACTGCAAAAAAAAAAAAAAAAAAAAAAAACGAAGTAAACTGCTTCCCGACTTCTAACAAAATTATTTTTTCACTTCTTCTCGATATTTAAATTATTCTTCTGGTCACTCTTCTGTCCACACAGAACGCACCTGCAGCGCCGCAGAGCAGCACAGTCCTGTTGAACACTTGCACTCGAGTCCGACTTGTCGTCCTCCCACCGCGTCAATGCGCGACCCCTCACAGCTGCTGGGTGCTCCCCCCCACCGGAGCGTCCACCACTCCAGCCTCCCCGGCAGCCTCTCGCTCCCCTCAGGTCACCGGCCGCAGGGAAGCAGCAGGAGCGCGGTGGCCAAAGGCAGACGGGGGGACCCAGGGCAGGGCTCCAACGCGCCTCCGAGGTTTCCCCACCGGTTATGTAGCCTCCTCACACCTCAGTGCCTCCCTCTCCAGGATGGGCCTCCCTGTGCCCATAGCGCAGCTTTGTCACGACGGCCAACCAGGATGATTCTGCGGAGGCCTGGGTCTAGGTCACTGCGGTCACTTCCTGCCCATTACGGGCTATTAAGGAAACGTCACGACACCAATGCTTAGGCGAGGGATAGAGGTAAACAGAGGAAAGGGACCGTTCCCAAGGCATCCGGGTGGTGATGGGGACGGGGCAGGGGATCCAGGTGGTGATGGGGACGGGGCAGGGGATCCGGGTGGTGATGGGGATGGGGCAGGGGATCCGGGTGGTGATGGGGACGGGGCAGGGGATCTGGGTGGTGATGGGGACGGGGCAGGGGATCTGAGTGGTGATGGGATAGAGGGAGCATCCAGGTGGCGAGGGGAGCGCAGGGCTTGCAGCCAGGCCTTGGGTCTCTAATGCCTCCTGCCTCCCAGCAGCCCTGCCCCCTGCAGCCCTGCCCAGGGGCCTCCCCAGTCACCCAGTCCCTAAGGAGGAGGGTTGCGAGGTCCTCAGTCCCCACTGGGACCCCGAGGGCTGGATGCATTTCAGGATCCCTGCACTTTCTGAGCTCAGAGAGGCTATTGGGTCCCTGGAACATGCCCGTGACACCCGCGCAGTCTGGGCGCACCCCAGGAGCACACAGCAATCAGCACCCTGGCCCCAGGGGGCGAACCAAGGAGCCTGGAGCAGCCTCACGTTCCTGCAGGACAAGCTGTGCTCCTCCGTCCCCAAGACCTGTTCTGCGCACAGAGGTTCAGGGATCAAGACTCGAGGACCAGGGATTGTCAGCTGGTTTGTGCCAGGCCCCCGACTGGGTGCCAGGACCCCAGACACCTGCATGCCAGGCCGTGAACACGCGGTCAAAGTCCTGTCACCCACCGCGGCCCAGCCCCACCACCGGGTGCAGGGACCCCAGGCACCTGTACGCCAGGCCATGGACACATGGCCAACGTCCTGTCACCCACTGCAGCCCAGAACAGGCTGCCCAGCCCTGAAGGACAGCACGGGTGGCAGCCTGATTGCTGCTTCACACCGGGCCCGTGGCCGCGAGGAGTCTGGTGGGTCACCCCCCTCCGAAGACACGTCAGGGTCCCCAGGTGCGGGGGCCTCCTCCGGTTGCCTCGTAGCAGGTGCGCTGACCCCGCGGCCGCAGTCGCCCCCTTGGCCTGCTTGTGCAGCGCCTGGCAAATGCGAGATGACGCCCAACATGCAGGCCCCACGTGAGCGCAGGCCCCTCTGCAGGGCGCGAGGACGAAGTGCCACCGCACAGAGCACAGCGACGGGCCAACAAGACCGACCCCAGAGCTGCGATGCTCTCAGGGCCGCTGCACTTGTCCCGGGAGGGAGAGAACCGGGAGTCCAGGAGGGGCTCCCTGGGTGCCTCGTTCGGGGCAGGGGACAGGTGCCAGGCTCAGCAGGTGCTGCACATCCTGGGCCGGGCGCGGCAAGGACATGGGCAGCCGCTCCCGGGCGGCTCGTTCAGTCTCAGCACTTCTGAAAACAGCCCCCGTGAAAGCTGCAGGCCCCTGGACACAGGCCCCAGAAGCGTGACTCTGGGTTCCATCCACCATCGAATTGTCGCGGGGAAGACGACAGAGGTACGGCCTCCGTGGAGCCGCCCCACAAAGGGCCTACCAACCCTTCAGTGTGGGACATTTTCTTTAGGCAGCTTGGGGTTCTAGAAGCATCTAGTGCATTTGGAAGAAAGACCCTCCAGTGTCCCCACCGCTCCGTCTGGGCCTCCGCCGCTCCGCGAGCCCAAATGGTCACCTTGCGGGGCGCCCTGGACCCGAGCACCCTCCTGCCTGAGCCTCTGCTGCGCTCACCCGCTCCAGGTGCTGGCTCCTCGGGGAAATGCACCCTGACCCCGGCGCCCGGTTACACGCTCGCTCCCAGGGCTCCCGGCCACCGCGTGCACCCCTCTCACGATTCATCGGTCGGGGCGCCCAGGCCCCGGTGACAGGTGCCAGCCAGCACCAGCAGCACCCAGGAGGCTCGAAGGCCAGTGAGCACCTGGTGGACAAGTAATGAAAACTGGTCTGGGTACCTCATCTTTCTCACCGAGAACTTCTCGCTGTGGCGAGCATTAGAGCTGATATTAAAGGTGATTTTTTTTTTTTTTTTTTTTTTTTTTTTTGCGATTTCACAAATCTTTTAAAACAGAAAGACTGTGGAATTCCCAACCTGTTTCATCGGCAGTGCTAGGAGCTTCAGCAGCACATGCTGCCGACCTTAGACAGATGCTTCTTGAACACTTGAGACGCCCTGGGGCTCAGCGGTGGAGCATCTGCCTCTGGCCCAGGGCGTGACCCCGGGGTCCCAGGATTGAGTCCTGCATCGGGTCCCTGCATGGAGCCTGCTTCTCCCTCTGCCTGTATCTCTGCCTCTCTCTGTGTGTCTCATGAATAAATAAAGTCTTAAAAAAATAAAATAAACCTGTTACATTCATATTTTTATAAAATTAATAAATGACCACTGGACAAAGTTTAAAAATATATGATATTTTGGGATGAAAATATAATTTTAAGTCTATATAATTCAGTTATAAATTATAACTTTTTACTAGTTCTCAGAATATTTATTTACTACACACTCATTCAAATTACTAATAATATACAAAAATAAGGAACATTTAAACCTGCAATATTTCAAGAAACATATTTTCCCATACACTAAGATTTTTCATGAATATTATTTTTTACAGTAGAATAATATTCCATCATATGGATTGTCATAATTCGCATATATCTCTCATCTCCCTTTGTTGGAAATTAAAGGTTTTTTAAAGTTTTTATTACCATAAAATATTCATGAAATACTGTCATGGGAAAATTAGTTTCCTCATACCTAATATACTTTTTTTTAAATAATTAATTCCTGAAAGAAAGAGTATTCGATTGAGAAACAATTTTGCCTTTTTTTTTTTTTTTTTTTTTTGGGTTCTTGATTCCTTCCTCTATTATGGAATCAACTTGATCAAAACCCTCAAATGTCTTGAACGGCGGCCAAACCCAACAGCGCACAGGTTAGACCTAAATCCTCATTTCACAAAATTGGCGTCTTCCTTTCCCAGGCCTACCCTTGCACTTAGATACATGAGTCACAGGTGTCATCTTCCTTTCATTCGCCATTTTAACACCTTTACTCCAATATCTGACTCTACAGCAATGCCTTTAAAAACACAAATCAGGGGATCCCTGGGTGGCTCAGCGGTTTAGTGCCTGCCTTTGGCCCAGGGTGCGATTCAGGAGTCCCGGGATCGAGTCCCACGTCAGGCTCCCGGCATGGAGCCTGCTTCTCCCTCCTCCTGTCTCTCTCTCTCTGTTTATGATAAATAAATACATAAATCTTTAAAAAAATAAATAAAATTAAAAATAAAATAAAAACACAAATCAAAACCCAGATAAATAATATCACTTCCCCTTTTTTGTATATTTTTTTATTGGAGTTCGATTTAAAAAGTACCCAAAGGACAGTACTTTACAAAACATATTTCATAAAACTGGTTATTTCTGGGGGGGAGGAAATTTGAAAATTTGGAGACAAAAAAAAGCAAATTTGGAAAATAGGCAATTTCCCTTTTTTATTCTAAATGGGATCTCTCCGGGCTTTAATACACAACGTGCGTGTCGAATCCAACACGTGAAGGTAGAGTGTGACTCACTGCCTGACTGTGACGCAGCATTTCAGAGGACTTGAGTGCTGAGGAACACACGGCTGTTTGGAAGGATTATGCCCTCAGTCCAACACTGACATGGTTCAAGGACTTTTGGAAGTCCTCTTTTGGATGTGACTCAAGAGACAATTTACCAAACGCTAGAAAATCCGTCTTGCTGAATAGCAGGTGCAGCATATGCCCTTCGGTTCCAACCCCCTCCTCTGTCCTTACTTTCTCAGCTGCTTTCCTTCACCTGCCTGCTCCTTGGCCGCTGAATCGCGGGGAGCTCGCGGTGGGGCTCGCTGGCACGGCTTATCGACACAGCTATTTGCAGAAGAGACACAGCGGAAGCCAAAGGGAATGGCTGTGGAACCCGCGGAAGACACACGCAGACAGCAGCCTTGTTCAGGGAGTCCCGGAGCAGGCCACTTAACACGACTATCGCCTGTCTGGAAGCACCACAAGCAATGATAGAAATAAAATAGCCTGAGGGATATAAATGAAAATTATGAGAAATCAAGTTGTCAGAAGTTAAGAATTCAGACGTATTGGAAACCACACTTGTAATAACAAGATGGGTCTCTATGGGTTCATGGGTCACGTGAACCGTTCCCAAAGTTGCCTCAAAGAACATAGCCTCTGTGTGCAATTATTTAGTAATAATAAAAGCCCTCTTTTTTTTTTTTTTTTTGCAATAGTCACACCTCTTTGGGGTAAAATGTACTAGGAAGAGGCCGTCAGCAGGCACACAAGTCATATAAAAGTCAACAAGAAGAGGGAAAAAAAACGGAGTCACTTAAAGTGTGTTGGTTCAATAACATCTGAATAAAAATGATATTAAATTTTGCCCTTCCTCCAGTTCTGGGACCACAGAGTTATCTCTGGCAAGGACTCACGTATCTTTGCTATTGTTCTGGCACAGGTGTCATTGGACGGCTTGAGAAGTTATTTATCTCTATTTGAGCTCAAACTGCCTCAAAAATCAGACCTAGAGCTACCGTAGACAGGGTACAGCACCCTGAGTATGATGAATCAGAAAATGCGAATAGAGACGATGCTAAAACAGTGAGAAAGACTGCAAAATGGGAGAACCAAAGATTTCTTTCTGAATTCTCCTTAAAATACACTGTAGGGTTGCTAGATTCAGCAAATCCAAACAGAATACCGACCTAACTTTAAATGTCAGGTAAGAAACACATTTCTGAATGTAAGAATGACCCATATTTAGCACATGTATTTCCACTAAAGGCACCTCTTGGTCGTTGATCTGTAATTCGAGGTTATCGTATTTCATCTGGCGACACTGCAGCCACGAAGACCCGTCAGACAACACGGGCTCCGATAGCAGAAGGGCGGGGGCAGAATGAACAACACGCCTGGATCCTCGAAGAGTTTAGATGGATTAAAATACCTACTGATGTGAGTAGCTGAGAACTGATGTCCATTGCACCCTGGGGGTGCATTTTCGAGATGGCTGTTGGTGGGGGGGGGGGGAAGGTTGAGCAGAATTGGGGAAATCCGAGAAGTCCCTTGAGCTTTAAAGTCAGGGTTGGTGCAGATCCGACCTCTGATCCGGGAAACCACATTCCACAACCACCATTCCAGCAATAGTCTTTCCGAGAATGGGGACTCCTTGAGAAGGGGACAACTCTACTTCAGCAGCGACATTTTCTCCTTGGCTCCACTTGCAACAGCTCGGGGAGGTGGAGGGGGTGGCCGTGGTGGTCCTGTTCTCCAGCAGCGGCGGTGTGGGGACGTGGGGACGGGCCGGGCAAGCCTGCTTCTCGAGCCGGGCCGGCCTACAGTATCCCAGGGGCAACAGGGCTGAGGGACAAGAACACCTGACTGCTCCCCGGGGGCATGCAGGCTGCCTCCTGAGTGCTGCCCTCTGGGCCGGCCGCCCGCCACTCAGCCGGTCAGGAAACACTTCTGAGCCCCCACCAGGTGCCAGTGTGTCCGGGGCATCGGTAATTCATTGAACAAAAGTGGTCTCGGGGTGGCCAGGGGGCTCAGGGTGTGACCCTCAGGTCCCGGGATCGAGTCCCACATCCGGTCCCCACAAGGAACCTGCTTCTCCCTCTGCCTGGGTCTCTGCCTCTCTCTGTGTCTCTCATGAATAAATAAATACAATCTTTAAAAAAAAAAAAGTGGTCTCAGTGTCCCCTGTGCCTCTTGACCGCCCACTCCGTTGCCCTCACTCGGAGAAGCAGACGGTGGCATTCGGAGAGCTGTCTTACTTCAAACGCCGTCCAGACCTAGTGCCACTATGGTCACGGCAATGACGGGAAGCTGCCAGCTGTGCTCGCCACAAGCTGTAGACCGAGTGCGACTCATCTTCAAAACTATCTCCCACAGCCTCCTGGATCCTCTACCTAGGATCCAATGGAAAGAGGCTCTCCTGTCCCCCGACCCGACACACAGCGTGCAGTTGACAGACGTGACCAGCCCTTACACTGAGGACGTCGCACTCCAGCCTGCCCTCACGCCCCACAGAACAGCAATGACCCTCCCAGAAGACTGCCTCTGTGTTAGACATTGGGCTACACAGGCTAACGCGTTGTTCTATTTAGTTCTCATATTGTTTAACCCTCATATACCCATTTTACGAATAGGAGTATTACCCGGCCATAAGTAAGATCGAAGTCTTGCCATTGGCAGTGACACCGATGGAGCCAGTGGGCCTTATGCTGAGCGGAATAGTCAGAGAAACAAGCATGACTTCACTCATATGTGGAATTTAAGAAACAAAACAGATGAGCCTGGGGGTGGGCAATGGAGACAGGCAAACCAAGAAACAGACTCCTACCTCTAGAGGACAAACTGATGGCGACCAGAGGGCAGGTGATGGGGGGCTGGGGGAACTAGCTGGTGGGGATGAAGGGGGCTCTCGAGATGAGCATGGGGTGTCGTGTACAAGTGTTGAATCACTGAGTTCTTTTATTGTTAAGATTTTATTTATTTATTCATGAGACACAAAGAGAGAGAGAGGCAGAGACACAGCAGAGGGGAAAGCAGGTTCCATGCAGGGAGCCCGACGCAGGACTCAATCCCAGGACTCTGGGGTCATGCTCTGGGCCAAAGGCGGATGCTTAACCACTGAGCCACCCAGGCATCCCGAATCACTAAGTTCTATATCCAAAACTGATATTACACTGTATATTAGCTAACTGGGATTTAACTAACTGGGATTTAAATAAACTTGAAAGAAAAACAAAGGGAAAAACAACGATAAATAAACTATGATGACCCCTCATCTAAAAAACATAAACTTGCTCTAATATTGCTATTTTGAAAATTATTACTGTATTTTATAATTTTTACTTTGTTATTTCACAATGTTTTTTCCTAAAAGTGATGCCATTATCTGAACTCTATAATATATGGAATATATCTGTATGAATGAAAGATTTTTCTGTTCCTTCTATTTGCATGACCATTAGAGTGTATATACGTTTCTTTAAATGTCTTTCTCAGTCCTTCTATTTGCCACAGCTCAGAGGAAATATCCAGACAAAATTAGGTTTTAGATATAATGGTCATCATTACCGCATTAGTTTGATAAAGTGTATTCCAGGTACAATGGGGGAAATTTCACCTTTGGATATTTCTATTTTATTAAATGAAATGAGAGAACAATAGTGTGATGAATAAGAATCTTTTTTTTTTCCTCCTCTCCTTGGCTAATTTCCTTGCTGCCACAACATCCATTCTTCAGTATCTTTTCCTAGGACACAGCAGACTTTAGCGAAGGCCCTATTTCCATGTAATTAGTGGGACAATCAGTGCCATCTATTATCATCAGTCAGATGCTTCTCTACATAATAGGGACTAGGCATTTGGTCCCACTGCCAAGGCCTGTGTAAAACATTAAAGCACCCTAATACAGAAGCGTTATTTCAGCCCAATGCTGTTACTTTATTCAGGGACTTTAAGTACCACAAACATCTGTTAAACCATCAAAGTTCACATTCTTACAAATGCATTCCCAGTGGGCAGATGACAAGTTAAAGTGTCACTGTTCTCCAAGTGATCATTTTCTAGGATTTTCTATTAATATTAGTCTAATAAGCTTCTTAGAGCAATAGCAAAAATCATACCCTACACTTAGCCTTTTAATTTCTTTACTAGGTTAAGTAAATGTCCAGGCACCATAATAGATTAAAGAGTAGATAAGAAGGTGGGCTCAAAGAAGATAAGAAGAAACACTGACTTTGTGGGGAAGAATTATACAGAAATGCATCCTTGTAGACAAGGAAACTTATGAATTATTTAGAATCATTTAGATGGCGGTAAAAATTCACTGAGAAAACTACTGGATGCTGTTCATAACTCTGAACAACAAGAAGAAATGGCACAAGCTCATAACTAGGATAGCCAAGAAGCCTCTACACATAGAATTAAATTCCAGTAGAAGATGGTAACCCTCATCTCCTTAACCAAGCCTCATTAAAAATGATGACAAAATCATAGAAATGGAAAACAGGAAATATTACTGTTCTTGAATCAGAAACACTACAATATAAAGCAAACCGCACTGGGATACTGGAGATGCAGGGTGAGGAGGGAATGCAAGCCGGTATAAATGCAAGAGGGAGCATTTCTTGGGATTGGTCCGATTCTTTACAAGGAAATCCAGAATCTGGAAGAACATAAAAGTCAGAGGCAACAGGCATTAGGACCAGGAGCTGGCTCAGGAGCCACTTGGAAGCCCCCTACTTCCTCTCGTTGGCAGGCTACAGAATTGGCCCACAGGATAGAGCCAGCAAGAGCAGCTCTCTAAATTAAGTAGGGGGTCAACAGAGAAGAAGACAGATCCTAATTAGGTGTGTGGATGTATTGATGTGATAGAGAAAAGTGAAGCAAACTTCTAAGTACCTCAGATTTCCTCAAAGTGCATGAAGAAAATGAGACGGAAAGGTCACTCCCCGTTCACTGAAATACAAGAAAGTCCTTTCTGAATAGAGCCTCCTTTCTTAGACTTTGAGAGCGCTTCCAGTTCGCCCACCTGCTCCTACCCACTGCCTCTGAAGGGAATCCTATGTTTCCACACAACCCTGACTTTTTACCCACATAACACTATGGTACCCTCACCCTCTTTCAAAGACAAATATATATGCAGAAAGTCAACAGTACAAAAAACAGCAAAGGTGAAAGAATAGAAAAAAATATATATCCATAAAGGGACCAGAGTTAACACCAGAAATGTGATAGAACTTTAAAAATTATCTAACTAATCTTCAAAAAGATTCATACAGACACGTGTGTATGAAATGAGAGCACGCTGATATAGAAAAGGAGAAACCAGAAAATAAAAGATCTATTGGACATTATGAACATGTGCCAAAATGGCAAGGTCCACATACTAGTTTGAATGTAATCTCCCCAAAATTTATGTCCACCCCAAACCTCAAAACATGACTTTATTTTGAAATTGCTTCTTTGCACAGGTAATTAGCCAAGTTACAATGTGGCCATACTGGATTATTATGGGCTGTAACCCAATGACTGGTGTCTTTGTAAGAGAAAAATGAGGCAGAGAAACACAAAGGGAAGACGGGCATGTGAAAACAGAAGCAGATAGCGCGACGTGTCTACAAGCCAAGGGACCCCCAGAATTTCCAGCGGCCCTCAAAAGCTAGGAGAGAGCCAAAGAACAGAATTTCCCCCCAGAATCTCCAGAAGAAATTAATCCTGCTGACACCTGAATTTCAGATTTCTAGCCTCCAGAACTACAAGAGAATAAATTTCTGTTGTTGCAAGAAATCAAGCTCGTGGTAATTTGCTACCGTAACTTTGGGAAACTACTCTGGTCAGTTCAGCGCTATAATCCTGTGTCTGCAAAGTGATATGGAAACTCAGAGGAAGAAAGCAAGTGCTTTTAAGAAAGTAGAGGTGTCAAGTAAGACTTAATTATTATCCAAGATATTGAAAGATGATTGAATCGACCTATTAAACCAGGAGGAGAAGGCATTCCAGGCTGTGAAACGGAGTACACACATACCCGACAATGTGAACACACGTCCTGCGTGTGTGTTTGCCAGGAATGGCAAACCCGGGCCTGCCCTCAGTGGTTCTCTACGGGGGCTGATAAGAGGTGTCCCTGAAGCACAGGTGGTGCACGGGTTTGTAAGAGCCGGAAGAAACAGAGGACACCTTAACACGCAGCCAAAGGAAAGAGATAAAGGGATTTTAACAAGAAAGTGACATGGCTTATCATGCTCTAGAAGGAATTCCTTGGCCTTGGATATGAAGTCACCATCTTATTCCCTGCTTTCATTTTTGTTTTGCTTCCGCACAGCATTTACTCCTTCCTGGACTTTCTGCTAAAGGAAATAGTTATTTGAAGCAATTTTCCAAGAAGTATTTAGAGCCACGGAATCTCATCAGTATTTTTTTAATCCTCAGTTCACTTTAAGCTTCTAACTTTAGAGTCCAGTTTGGATAGTTGGTTCCATTTCATAGAAATGATGCAAAAATTAATATTTTCTCAGGCTTCAAACCAAGACTATAACAATGCAAAGCTAACATTTCTTGAAGAAAAGACTTCTTACTCCTCACCACCTTTTTTTATGGTGGTGACTTACTGTGACCAAAAAATTTTTAAGGGGTTTTGCATCTTTTATGGTTTCACAACCATAAAACCTATGAAATGTCTGTCTGTAATTGGGTAATTGGTACTGAAATATAAAAGTAAACTCACAAAACATAAAACAAAATATTATAGTGTTAAATCCCATGAAAGAATAACTACCGATAAACTGGATTCTGAAATCATATAACCACAGAAGGTTGAATTAGAAAGAAAATCATCAAGGTTTTCTTGCCTCGTGGTGCAAACAGAAACTGGGAAGACATTCTTGATTTCTCTCTCTGCCTCATCACAGCACCTAATCACTGCGCTTCACCCGTCTGGGCGTTGTCTTAACTCAGGTCACCATTATCTCTTACCTGATTATTACAGTAACATGCTAGACAATAGTCCTGCTGACAAACATGCACTCATCTTCACCAGCCCACCCCCCTTTTTAGGTACAAAGGTTTCAGAATGATATTCCCAGGGGCGCCTGGTGGCTCAGTCAGTTAGGCGTCTGCCTTAGGCTCAGGTCATGATCCCAGGGTCCTGGGATGGAGCCCTGCACCAGGCTCCCTGCTCAGCGGCAAACCTGATTCCCCTGATTTGTGCTCTCTGACTCTATCCTTCTGTCAAATAAATAAATAAAATATAAAAAAAAATAAGAGAGATATTGAGAAAGAAGAATGACATTCCCAATTACAAATCTGCATGCCACTGGCTCGCTAAAAATCCTTTGGAAGCTCCCCCATTACCACCAAGGAAGACCAGACCTTCTCCACAGAGCTTACTAACCTCTGACCCAATCTCACCTCCTGTCCCCGCCACATCTCCCCATCCTTCACACAGTCTGGGGGTTCTGCTGAGTCACTCACGATATTTTGTGTAGGCCATGCCTTCTTTCTCTTTTGGAACTTCATGAAAGCTTTCTCTCTGTCTGAAAGTCTGGCTATCTGCTCTTCATCCTTTGGAACCAGGAGAGAGATATTCCCCCAAGAAGTCTTTTCCAACCTTAGCAAGGCTATGTTAACCTCCAAAGTACCCTGGGCATGCTTCTCCTGCAGGTCTCAAGACGTGGCATCGGCACTTCCCCTTTGTTGTTCTCTTCTAGGAGGCCACAATCTTCTTAAAGGCAGGAAATATTTTTTCACCCTACCAGTTGCAAAATGCCTAGTATACCATACGTATGTGTTCTATTATTCTATTTAATCACTACTTACTCATGAAGGATAAAATTGAGTACCTACAATGTCCAAGATCCACGTGAAAAATCTCAGGAACAGATAACTTGTATTTTCATGGACTTTCTAAATGGCAGAAAGCTTCTTTAAATTGTGCTATTGCAACCACACCATATCCCTCCTCCCAAAAAAACTAATGCTGGCCCTAAGGAATGATAATAGATAGTGATGATGATGGTGGTGATGATGATGATAGAACTGACATTCATAAAACCAGGCGCTATGCTGGATTCTTAACATAAATACACTCAGTTCACTTCCATGACAATCCTTTGAGTCAAATACTACTACTACTTCCCAGCACAGATGAAAAGAAGTCGTCTTAGAGAAGCAACTTGGTGAGAGTTATACAGCAAGCAAGTAGTGGGGTCAGGATTCAAGCTCAGCCACCTGAGTCTAGCCCTTAGCATTAATGCATCCCCAACTCAAAACCAAATGTCTGGCACTTAGCCAGTCTCTCCTCTCTTTGACCCTAAAAAGATCTGTAGTAAAATAATAATGGTAATAAATCAAATTGAAAAACAGAAACCTAATTAACTTTGTTTTACCCTGGTTTCCAGGTGAACGTGGCTGGCTCAGCCAGTAGAGCATGAGACTCTTGATCTCAGGGTTGTGAGTTCAAGCCCCAAGTCAGGTGAAGAGATCACAGAAAAATAAAATCTTTTAATAAACAAATAAATGAACTGGTTTGCAAATTCATCTGTCCATGGAACTCTTTTGAGGAGCAACCCCTATTAACATTCTGAAGGACTACAAGATCTATGAGATGTATGTGGAAATACCAGTCTAAGCGTGATTATCCTCCTAATTCACTGTTAAATTGTATTTGCTTTTGCAACAGTCACATCAGAGTTGGCCAGGAACCAACTACAGCCCTGAATGTGTTCACCCGATCTGAATCTTTCTTATCCAAGTCCCACTGGATTTGAATCTCTGGAGTGAAACCTACGAAGCAAAATTTTAGTCATCAACTTATATTATTTCTAGGCACACTGAAGTCTCAGAACCACAGTTTTGGACAAACTGAAATAATAGTGTTCGGTTTTGCCCTGGACTGAGCGCCTTACATCTCATCAGGAAATCTCCTTTACGAGCCAGAGGTCCTTTCACTCCAGTTTCAAATCTTCCCTACGTCTCAAGCCTCTTCTCCTGCCCTGCGGTCTATTTCCCCATATCACGTGGCATGGCATTACCCACGTTGGCCAACTGCACTGTTGACCTCCCCCCCTGATTGCTGGAGAACACTTATCTTCTGGAAGTTAACTAAAATGTCATCTCCTCTGTTTAGGAAAGTGGATCCCTCCCAGTCTGTGTATTCACACCATACTAGTATCTCTATTATAGTGTCTAATATATTGGATTATAGCTCTGGATGTATAGGTCTTCTTTTTCAACAGAATACAACTGCTTTAAAGATAAATGCCAAACTCCAACACATCTTGAATTTTTCGTACAAACTAGTTCTGGACAATAGTTGAAGTTCAATAACTGTCAGTTGAGAGATGCAAAAGCATTTTAAAGCTTTCGTCTCTGGTGGTTGGTTCTCTTCCAGCTTCTTTAGCTAAAAGAGAAATGTAATAATGCCCGGTGACAGCACGTTATTTCATCAACCAATCAATACAAGCCATGGCAGAGCAAACAGAGTGTTGTTGATAAAGAAACCCCGCACTGAAGCACAAAGTCAACTACTCAAGATTAATGCTGTCAAGAAACCATCCAAGATAGAGAAATCAGAGACGAGTTAAATTGATGATCGATAAATAAATAGAAGAATGAACAGATTTAGAAAACATTACTAAGTTAAAAAAAAAACTAAGGGACTGAGAATATGCGTGTTACAACTAAAAATCGAACAGCACATTCACAGGAGAGATTGAGGCACTCAGTTAAGATCCCTGTTTTTGCATTGAGACTAATCAACTTTGAATGCCACTGAAGCCTATTAGTGTATTAAAATATGTTTGATTCCATTGATTTTCTTGAATGTTATACCTCTATATTGTAGTCTAAACATCAAAGCATAGTTAACACCATTATAAACCTAGAAATTAAGCATAAACTCGCAAAAGTTCACCAATCATGATACAAATATAATAGTTCTTCAACTTTCCAGCACCTGCTAATCATTTTACATGACTGTGATAGGCTTGCCCAGGCCTGATAATAAAATCTCAATGGCTTAAAAAAAAAAACAAAAAGCACAGATACGTGCTACTATACATTCTGTTTGCACAAAATAGAGCCAGCGACAGCTCTATTCTGTCCACTTACCACTCAATTTATATGAAACACAGGTTTCATTAAAGATATTTAATAAGTCTCATAATGGTCCTCTCATTGCTTACCTCAAGAGAGAAGCACAATAACTTAAATGATAAATCAAACTATAATAACCGTATTGTTCTGCTTTCCTAAATAAAAGTTTCATTAATTTTATCCACATTAATATGTCAAAATAGTAAGGAAGTTTACTTTTGTTATGATTATTCTGCTATTGTTTCCAACACAACATTCACTTTTAGCAAACAGTATTTTATCAATAAACATAAAAATACCAAAATAAGCTACCCTATATCTGAATTTCTGTTGTATAATTTGCAAACACAGACACAAATTTTACATAAATTCTGAATAGTTTCTGTGTTTCAATGAACCCAATCTGACAAACTACTCAAAAAAATTTTTATATTGATCCAAATAGTTTTTGCTTAAACATACTGTCTTAAATTTAGAGATAATATATTTGGATATATTGGCAAAATTACTTAGAATCACTTTATTTGATTCAAAAATGTGTCTGAATTTTACCATTTAGTGAACAACTTAAAAATTCTGGACAAAGCATTGGTGTAAAATAAAAGAATGTCTGTGGCCAAAAGGTGGCATATTTTCATCTCTGGGACTCTCTCCACAGAGACATCTAAGAGGAGAGAACACTTTGCATTTCTAAATTTTTTTTAAGATCTTTAGTTATTTATTCATGATAGACGTAGAGAGAGAGAGAGAGAGAGGCAGAGACACAGGCAGAGGGAGAAGCAGGCTCCATGCAGGGAGCCCGATGTGGGACTCGATCCTGGGACTCTAGGATCGCGCCCTGGGCCAAAGGCAGGCGCCAAACCGCTGAGCCACCCAGGGATCCCCCACTTCGCGTTTCTGAGATGAAATCACGAACACCCATCAAGAATGGCTATGTTGACCTTTGCTTCAGTTTTCAAAGACGTCAGCAACGTTGTAAGATACATAAAGAAACGCAAGCTCTAAGGTCTGATAGCAAATCACCAGGGTCTTCAAAGAAAGAAGACATTACTGAGGTGTCTGCATAGAAGAGTAGAAAAGCAAATTATAAAAACCATACACACACAGAGGGATGAAGGGACATAAAAAGAGCCAAGTGCATATGCAGGTTAGTTATGAGGCTTTAAAGGCAATGGCACAGAACAACGTGGAACTGGCAGGGAAGGCAGGACTGGGGCTGCATCTGCAGGGGGATCCAGAAACAAAGTGAAGCCATAAAACACGAACACTCTCCCTGCCATTATTGAGCCACAGGACACTGAAGAGGGCAGGCCTCCACATACGCGTTCCTGATGCGCTTGCTGCTCCCTCAGAACTAAACTCTGTGCATCTAATGTTGGACACGGTCCAGACTCAGCAACCGAGACTGAACGGGAAGAGGCGCAAACGTCGGAAGGCCTACCTTCTGGCCCTCGACCATCGCCAGCTCCCAGAGCCAAGGACAAGTCGGCTGCCTCTTCAGTGAGCCGAGGCAGTTGGGCCAGGTAGTCACGCCAGGTAGTCACCAGTTTCCTCCCAATCCCATGCCTCGTGACCGCCCCAAGTCTGTATATACACCAGGACCAATCCCGCTCGAAGAGCATGCATTTTGGATGCGTGTCTAACATGCACACATGCACACACCCTAATGTCGTATTCCTACAAATCTTTCCCATGGCTTCCCACATGAAGACTGTAGGAACCTCCCCGAGGATGTATCCGTGTTAATGACACTGAGTGCATCCTCTTCCTATGCTAATGTGTATATCCTGAAATGGAAGCAGTATCTTCCCAGAAGAAAAAGATGGGGTGCTATAACATGTACGTATTTACCTCGAAATATTCTTCAGTAACGAGTAGATTAAAATATGAGTCTGTCTGAAATGTGCTAGACGGCACACTCTTCTCTATGCTCATTCTGATAGACTCAGTCATGAAAGAGATTAGAATTAAATAATTTGACATTATTTTGTAAACACTGAAACGTGTCAGGCATATCTGTAAATCCTCCAGTGAGTAAGACTCTCCCTTCTGTATGAGACACAGGGAAAGGGAAAAGCATGGTGTCTCTGTCAAGGCACTTTTCACATGGAAATAAAACTGAGATTATCTAACCAGGTATCCTTGTGGTGGGTGCCTACACACCGGCACTGAAACTCGGATTTAGGAAACGACAGAGCCAATCGTCCTTATGGGTTTCACGACACAACCGCAGCAAAATGATTTCCTGAGATCAATATGTGGTTGAGGGAAAGCTGTTTTCAGTGGAAACAGGAAGCTAGGAGCTAACCTGTTTCTATGGTAACCAGAGCAGCAGCTACCCAACAGCTGTAGGGAAAAAAAGGGCAGAAAGTTATAAATGTAAAAAAACAAAAACAACAAAACAAACCAATACTGGTTTGCCTCATTCGTGTGGCGGTCCTTAAAGTACAGCCACAATGAGGCAGACGTTGTGCCCCCCACCCCACTCCCGGGGGTTCCTAGCAATCGGTATCCTCGTTTGTCTTCCAAACCTCAGAACCTAAGAGCTGGAAAGAAGTTGGGATACCAGCTAGTTCAATGTGTCATACCCATTTTCTTTTTTCTTAGAAGAAGTCAAAGGAAATCAAGACTCAAGAAAACGAAGTACATTCTCCAAGGTCACCCAGTCGGTGTGAAACCTAGGTGAGGGCACAGGTCTCACACATCCCACCCCAGACAGTTTCCCAGTGCTACTCCCATATATTCTCTACCCCTGCTCCCTCCTCCTCTCAAACACCCACATTTCAGGCACTTTTGTAAAAATATTGACTACATGATATTAAAATCTATGACCGCCCTTCAACTTCTAAGAGAAACAAAAGGCAGTGTTGTGTAGATATCCACATACACATAACAGGGGAGCACTGCTTTTATATAAATACATATATATTTATATGGAGAAAGAGATGATCTTCTGGAAAAAGAAAACATATTTCAAAAAGAACTGAATTAAGTTCATAGGATATATTGATGGTTCTTGTTTAGACTATATTGCCGCTATATATGTCCCTCGGGAGATCAGTGTTTACCTGTTATTAGTCCTTTAGTGCCCTTTACTATTTCATTTAGACATATTTTTAAAGGTTGCCGTAATAAAAAGATGTGACTCAGAGTTCAAAAAATATGAGACCTGACACCGCATTTACTTTTTTTCGTAGTAGTAAAAATAAATGATAATGATATACGTCTTCAAGTGGGAAAGGCTGGCCTGCATTTCTGTATAAGCCTACACATTCCTCCTTTTCAGCTGCTTTGAAAATAAGCTTCTCGACAGAGAAGAATTTCCTGGACTCTCATGAGTTTTGTCAACTCGAGGCTACAAATGAGCAATTAACAAAATATCAGAGAAAAAAGTCATCTCTCAACTGTCCGACCACATTCACCTTTGGCGTGCCTAGTGCCCAGCAGTGGATCAAATCACCTCATTTGTGAGGTGTCTGCCTTGGGCTCAGGGCGTGACCCCGGAGTCCCAGGTTCGAGTCCCACATCGGGCTCCCTGCATGGAGCCTGCTGCTCCCTCTGCCTGGGTCTCTGCCTCTCTCTCTCAGGAATAGATAAATAAAATCTTTTTAAAAATCACCTAGTTTGTGATCAAATGTACAACTGAAAATACAATTTTTTAATGAACTTCCTTGATTCTTTTAGTGATGCATAAATTAGGTACTCTCTGAACCTACCCAACGCTCAGAATATAAGCACGAAATTAATTTGTGATATGTACAGCTAGTGGCCTGGAAAGGGTCAAAAGATACTTAGATGTATATATGGGCAAGTGCAAAAACACCAGGCTATTATAGTAGACGTTTTTCAGGAGCCCAAAATTTGGATTGGCACTGTCATATAATTAGCCGTGACTTTTAATTAAAATGAAAGCTATGAAGACACTTGACCACACGCTAAATTATTTGGTTGTTTTGTCTAAGTACAGCCTTCACCATAGTCTCCAAGAATATTACAAAGACAGAGCCTATTAATCACCTTACAAACAGAAAAATCAAGCTTAAAAACAGCCTAACAATAAAGACTAAATGAGATAAAGACTAACAATATCTTAACACAGTTTCTAAATAGAATGTTTCCTTGAATGTGTCAGGCAGTGTTTCCATTTGAATTATTTTGTTTTTGTCTGTTTGTTGAGGAAAATATATCTTTAATAACTCTGGAATTTTTTTGCACTTCTTAATTTAATAAATAATGTTTTTAGGAAATGTTTTATTATAAATAGGGTGGTGAGCTTACTGAGGGCAAAAACTGTATCTTCTCCATGCATTCCCAGGAACTTCCATAGTTGAGGGCCTGCATAAGCAATATTTGCTGACTAAATAAATATTCTAAAAATTATAATAATTGGCAACAATATTATATGAACAAGCTGTATTTGGTCAATAATTCTTTGAATTGAAGCAAAACTTACAAAAGAAAAATTAATAGTTTTTTCTTTAATCTTAAAATACGACTCAACGGTCCTTAATTTATTATAATTTTTTTAAGTTAAATGATACACTTAAAGCTAGCAAAGAGTTATTTATTTTTTTAAGATTTTATTTATTTATTAGAGACAGAGAGAGAGGCAGAGACACAGGCAGAGGGAGAAGCAGGCTCCATGCAGGGAGCCCGATGTGGCTCCATAGCAGTTATTTGCTGTCTGGGGACCTGAGTGGCTCAGTAGGTTGATTATCCGACTGGGTTTCAGCACAGGTCGTGACCTTGCAGTAGTGGGATCAGGTCATGGGGCCCAGCCCCCTAGGGCTCCATGCTCAGCAGGGACTCTGCCTCAGATTCTCTTTCGCCCTCCCTCTCTCTCTGTGTCTCAGGTAAATAAATAAAATCTCTTTTTTAAAAATGTAAATAGGGCAGCCCGGGGGGCTCAGCGGTTTAGCGCTGCCTTCAGCCCAGGGCCTGATCCTGGGGTCCTGGGATCAAGTCCCACGTCGAGTTCCCTGCATGGAGCCTGCTTCTCCCTCTGCCTGTGTCTCTGCCTCTCTCTCTCTTTCTGTCTCTCATGAATAAATAAATAATTTTTTAAAGTAAATAAATAAATAAATAAATAAGATGCTCTTTGAAAGTAAAAAAAAAAGTTTTCTCAGCTAACCAAAGGTAGACAAGTCCCCAAAGAAGAGCCACCCTGTAAACCTAATTCAACCACCTTCACTCACTCCCACCCCCCAAAAAATGAGTAAAAAGAAGAGGGATAAGGACAAACTTCTAACTGCTCTCAGCTCTTAATATTGGGAACAAATTATTTAAAATGTTTTGATTCTAGTATTTTGCCCTTATCCTTTTCTTTTTTTTACTTCTAAATAATCTAGAAGTTCTATCAAAAAATTTCTGCCTGGCGCCTGTTCACTTACCTACAAGTTAATGTTTTCAGAAGAAAGCACATACAAGCTTCATTTCCCTTTTCCACTTAAATATTAAACTGGAAAGATACAATGCATAACATTTTCACAAACACATCCGCGCATCCTTGATTTTGGCTATTTGTAAATACCACTCAATGGCATCAACAGTATAATCTCTCCTTTTCTTTCCTGATCTCATTTTCTCCAGGACAGGTTTCCATGACAACTTATATTCGATTTTTTATAAATTTCTATTTTGAAATACTATTCTTAAGGATAAGAATTCATTTAAGTACAAAATACAAACCCATTTACCAAGTTAACCCGAATAATTTGGACTTTTCAAATACGCATTTACATCATAAATTTAAAGCAACAAAAGAGGGAAATGCCAACCAAAACAGAAAGCAAAAATACAATGTTAGGATAATTAATTGTGCTATCACTGTTGTTTCAGTGTGGCACTAAAGATCATAAAAGTTAGAAATAAAGCGCTTCTGCTCTATAATTGAACCAATCTCCTCAATACTGGGAAAAGATAAAGATGATGATGACAGGTAATAACAAATTGAAAAAGGAATTCGGGCAGTTACAAACGTTCATCTCAAGCATATCAATAAAAGATGAACTAGTGTAAAGAAGGTTTATAAAAGTTAAATACTTAACTTCTATTAAGAATGAGACTGTGGCAGTAAGACCACAGCTGAAGCAAACTACCTGGTAACTGACTTATGCCTTCTAGGACTATATCCACACAAAATATAATTTCATCCTGTGACCTCTCGATGTAATTCTATTTATCAGACGGGCCAGATAACATTAAGTCAGGCTATCATCTGAACTAAAAGTTTTCTTATAAAAATATTAAATCACGTTTAAGTAGAATGACAACCTCTGATTACTCTTTCTTAGGCAACCCCTAATAATTTGAAAAGGGATTTCCCTGAAGACAAGTCCTACAAATGTTAGTCAGTCTGAAAGAAAGAAAAACACTACATATAACTGGTCAATAAAAATGGAAAGTTCAAACAGGATTGAAGAAGTCAATTTGAATTCCATATCTTCACTCTAATGTTGGGTTGTACAGGGTAAAAATTCTACCAAAGTCCCAGAATACAAAAAAAATTTTTTAAAGTCATAGATGACCTTTCAGAATTAGAATTCTATGTCTTATGCTGCATTAACTCTCAAGAGTAACATGATCCATGGAGGTTTCATAAGCCAGTCAGTTATAATCAGTGGTTGGGGCAAAAAGGGCCTGGGGAGGATGTCATGAGACCTCCATCATAATTTTCGATCTGCTATTAACTTGCTGTATGACCTTGGCCATCACTTAGCATCTGCAGTCTTCATTTTCTTCATCTATAAAATAAAGGGTATTCATGAAGGGACCTCAAGGAAATTTTCCAGGTCTGTGATTCTCAGCTGATTCTGCTTCTAATGGCTCTTCGACCTTGTGTTAATCTCTAATACATCTGTGTTCTTTCCTCACCTGAAATGGATGCATATCAAACCTTTAATATTGTTACAATGAAATCTTAGTAAGATTTTTAAAAACTATTTTCAAATTAATAGTTTACCCTTTGACCAATAATCAATAAAAATCAATTTCCACAGCGATAATAAAAATTGAATACCGTCTTAGAGTTTTTGCTAGGCAATCCAGCCTACAATAAAATGTATTATATTATCACGGGGAAAGATAATAAAACATTCTCCATCTTTTGTAGCACGCAATCTGGGGGGGAGGAAATCATATGATGAGGCTGAAAACAAATTCAGATTATCTTTTTAGCCACCAAGTGGAAAGAGCACTGTGGCACTCAGCTGGAATTGAAAAAAAAAACACAGATGTAATGGTCATGAGTCTGTGACTCAAGTAAATACGCACTGGTTTTTGTTTTTGTTTTAAATCCAACTGTTGTAGAATTTATAGAACAGCCCTAACAGGAAGATTTCGGAGTTGAAGTTACCAATCCTATATTTGAGTGCCATAATGTGGACATAGTAAAATGTATGTATGCATTCAAACGCCAGATCCAATAGAGGAGCAATGCTTGAAATGGTCTCTTTCATATTCTATTTCAAACTGAAAACAAAACATAGCCTCAGAATTCTAAAGTGGTATCAGAAACACATCTCCTGACATGTTATCAGATAGACAGCTGCACAACACCCCAGAGGCAGCGGCTGCTGACATACAGAAGACAATAACGAGGATGGAGCCCAAGTGAAGCTGCCTGGGGGGTAGTTCTTCTGGGCGTCAGAAGCAAACCAGACACACGCAGTTGCAAAGATTTAACTAAATACAGTACTCCCTTCCTGTGCATCATTTAAAAACACTTTCACATACTATATAATTTTTGGTTATTTATATTCCTTTTATTTCCTTTAACCTGGAGAAACTATCACTGGTTACTTTTATAGTCCCTACATGGGATTCTGAAGAATTAATTGGGAGTGCCGAGGACTCGATTTAAACTGTCATTCAAGCTAGAAACTGAAAAGAAAAATTGAGGATGGAGTGGCAATCTAAAGAGTCAAATAAAGTTTGCCACAATCTATGTTACCCAGATTTAGACAACTGGACTAAAGTAGCATCACCCTAGTGACCAACCCACATCCAACCTGTAAGAAACATGAACAGAGCCCAAGGGGGCAAGGGCCAGACTCCAAAATTCAACGTGCAAGGGCGCTGTGTGGCCACCTCATGGGGCCAAGCCATTCAGCATTCTTGTCCCTTGGGGGGAGACTGGCCCCCACAGCATTCAGGAGACGCCCTCCAGGGAGCCCCAGCCAGGACTAGGTTCCACTTCCCCACCTGGCCTCATGTTAGGTCCCTAACTGGAGCCGCTGCTTTGAGTCAGATGGGCAGTTGCGGCAGGCCTCCCTGGCAAACCGTGGGGACCAGAAGGCCCAAAGAAGCATCCAAACTAAGGAAAAGTTGGAACAAAAGAGTCAGGAAATAAAGAACCCGGCGAAGCGCAACAGCTGTGTCCGGACAAGGCTCCAGACAGACCTGGCATTGGCCCTTCAGGTGCCAACTGCTAAAGGGGATGTCAGGTGTGTGGGGCAGGGGAGGTGCCACCTGCTAAAGGTGATGTCAGGTGCGTGGGGTAGGGGAGGTGCCACGTGCTGGAGTGGATGTCAGGTGTGTGGGGCAGAGGAGGTGCCACCTGCTAAAGGGGATGTCAGGTGCGTGGGGTAGGGGAGGTGCCACGTGCTAGAGTGGATGTCAGGTGCGTGGGGCAGGGGAGGTGCCACCTGCTGGAGTGGAGAGGATGTCGGGTGCATGGGGAGGGGAGATGCCACTGCTGGAGTGGATGTCAGGTGTGTGGGGCAGGGGAGGTGCCACCTGCTGGAGTGGGGCTGGGAAGGTGCCACCTGCTGGAGTGGGTGTCAGGTGCATGGGGAGGGGAGGTGCCATCCACTGAAGGGGATGTCAGGTGCGTGGGGCGGGGAGGTGCCACCTGCTGGAGTGGGTGTCAGGTGCGTGCGGCGGGGAGGCGCAGGCCCCGGGTCCCGCCGGCCTCCACCCCGGGGCCCCGCTCCTCCCCCCGCCCCCAGCGTCCCAAGGCCGCAGGGGCGGATCGGGCCGTGCCGCCGCAGAGGGGCACCGGCCGTGGCCTTACCCTGGCGGCTCTGGACGAGTAGGGGTCCTCGAAGAGCGCCCACACGCGGGGCTGCAGCCTCCGCCAGCGGCCGGACTTGCCGTCGGGGACCCCCAGGCCCGCGGCGTCCTCAATGCCCAGCCTCTTGGCCGCCAGGTCGTCGTCGTCGCCGGGGTCGCCACCCAGGAGGTCGGGCGTCTCGAAGATGTCGAGCGCCTCCTCGGCGTCGCGGTGCTGCCGGTAGGTCATCCAGCAGCAGGGCTCCACGTCCGTCTCGTCGATGCCCCAGAAGGCCAGCTCCTCCTCGAAGAGCGGCCCGCACACGTCGGCCGGGCAGTGCAGCTTGCCGGTGCGGTAGTAGTTGAGCACATAGGCGAACACGCCCGGGTGCCGGTCGAAGAAGAACTCGCGTCCCCCCCCGCCCCCGCCCCCGCCGGCGCCCCGCGGGCTGCAGGGGCCAGGCCCAGGGGACAGGGGCCGCGGCGGGGGCGGGGGCGGCGGGGGCGGGGGAGCGCCGGCAGCCGTCAGGCAGTCGCCCGCGGGCTCGGAGGCGGCGAGCAGGGCCAGGCGCGTGCCGGGCAGGGTCCGGAGGGTGCTGCGGTAGGTCTCGTGCCGGGTGCCCCCGACATTGAGGATCACCCTCTCGTTGCTCTCGATCTTGCCCATCTCTGTGGCTCAGACATGACTGGGGAGGCGAACACAGCGCCGCGTTAGGGCCCGGGCGGCCGCCGAGCCGCAGCGGCCCTCGGCGGCCCTCCCCCCGCCCCCCCCCCCCCCCCCCCCCGCCCTCCCACGCTCTCCCCCGCCCCGTCCGGGTCCCCGTCCCGGTCCCGGTCCCGGGCCGCACGCGCGCGGGCACAGCCGAGCCCCCCCGGGGCACGCGCGCACGGCGGGTCCCCGCCCCGGACCCCCACCCGGGACCCCCCGACCCCCGGAAAGCCCCGGAGCCCGCCCCGACACCTGCTCCGGCCCCACACGGCTCTCCGCCCCCCCTGCCCCCGCGCGGTCCCGAGCACGGGAACCCTGCCCTCGGCGCACAGCCCTGCCCCCCAACCCTCACGCCCCCCTTGCCGCCCACTCCCCCCCCCCCGACCCCGTCCCCTCCCGGCCCGGGGCAGCCCCTTGGGCGGGGAGTCTCTGCGGGCCCCTCGGCCCGCTGGGCCCCCATGCACGGACCCCGACCCGGACCCCGACCCGGACCCTGACCCGCACGGCCGGCGGCGCCCCGCGCCCCCACGACCCGGCGACACCCCCCGCCCGAGGCCAAGCACCGAACCTCCCCGCCGCGGCCTCTCACCAGGGAGACCGTGACTAATTTCCTGATCCAGTTTCCTCCGCACATCACTACCGTGGCTGCCGCTGCTGTTGTTGATGTTATTATTACTTGGGAAAGGGAACCGCTAAGCAGGCTCCGCGTCTGGGCCGACGAGCGCCAGCGTCCCCCGCCCCATCCCCCTCCGCCAGACACACGGCCGCGGGGGGCGGGCGCCGGGGGCCGGGGAGCGGGGTCGCTCCGGGGCAGGGCGAGGCCCCCGGGAGCCGCGGGCCCCCGCCCCCCGCCCCCCTGGACCCCGGGTCCCCCGCCCCGGCTCACACCGCGCGCCCCCCGCGCACCCGGGGCGGGGGCCTGCAGGTCCGCGCGCCGCCCCCAGGTCGCCCCTGCCTCCCGCCGGGGGAGCCGCCCCCGACCGCAAACTACTTGTTGGCGCCCCCGGGCTCGGGTGCTCGCGCCGCCTCCCGCCTCCCGGGGCGCTGGGCTCGCCCCCCACCCCCGGCTGGGCGCCCGCACCCGGCATCGCGCGCTGGGGGGGAGGGCAGGGCAGAGCGTGGGGTCGGGCCCCGGCACCTGCCGCGCAGCCCCCCCGGGCCCCGCCCCTGCACCTGCACCTGCAGGTCCCGCCCCGCCCCGCGCGTCCCCCGGGAGCGGCCGCTGCTCGGGCGGCGCCCTCCGCTCCCCCGGCCGCCCCGATCTCGGGGAGGGTGGGCGGCTGGGTGGGTCTGGGGAAGCTCGCGTACCAACCAGGTTCGTGCGTCCTCCTGCCGCGCGGCCGTCCCCACCCTCCCGATCCGCTGCCTGCGGGCGCCCCACGCGCACCCGTGTCCCCTCCCGCCGCCCGCCCCTCCCGACCAGCGAGGGAGCGTCTCCAGCGGCGGTTCCTCGCTCGCCCCCGTGACCGCGGGTGGGAGCCAGAGGTCCACTTACAGGTGACGAGTGCGTCCTGCTGCGCGCGTCCGGCACATGCTCCGGCTCGCTCTTCCCAGTCGAATGTAGGTCTCCAGTCACCACATCATGGTTATATAAAACAAAACAAGTTTGAAAAGTTTATTCCAGGAACACAATGCTCCAGCAAGTGAAAACTCGGGTTTCCTTATCAGAAGCAGCAGAGGCGAGCTCAGACGTCCGCGGGCGAGTCGCCCCGTCTGGGGCCGCAGGGCCTGGGCTGCCTGGGCTGCGGAGCGCAACGCTGAGCTGCTGCAAGCGGCGACTGGCGATCTCCCCTCTGGAGGTGGAAGCCAGAGCGAAGGTGTGGCCGCCCCGGTTACTTCCGCGGTCTGCGCGCATGGGACCTAGTCCAGGCCTCTCTCCTGGGCTTGCAGATGGCTCCCTACCCCGTGTCCCTTCTTCTCCTTCCTGCTATCTGTCCCTGTCCGCCCAAATATCCCTTGTAGGGACGAACACTGGTCCTGCCGGGTCAGCGCCCACCTTAATGACTTCATTTTGACTTGATCACCTCTGTGAAGACCCTGTCTCCAGAGTAAGGCCACTTCCTGAGGTTCTGGAGGCTAGGACCCTAACCCCTCTCTTTTTCTGGGAGGATGAGGGCGCTGGACACAGCTCATCCCATAGCACCTCCTGTGTGTATTTTGAGAGGGAGACTTGAGGCCACAGGGATAGCTGTCCTCCGGGGGCGTAGATAAAACCCGAGGTAGGAGGTAAGAGGAAGTCTCTTAGAAAACCGTATGATATTGACACAGTGATTTAGGAAGTCAGGAATCCCTACTAAAGTTTCCGCCATACACAGGACAGTGAGGTGGGCAGTTATACAAGCAGTTCCCTCAGAAAACACCTGTCTGTCATGACAGGAGGTAACTAAGGTGAAGAACTCGAAGGTGCCTGGAAGATTACTGATGTCTAGGAAAGCAAGGCAAGAAAACACCATAATCTACTAACAGTATGTCCGTAAGTGTGCTGTGAGGACCCCAGGATCAGCTATATGGACCCAGCCTCGGGACCACATAAATTCGCTTTTACTAACACACACCCAGGCAAAAGGGCCAACCCCACATGCTGAGGTAGTGATTCTAGTTTAGCATGATTATCAATCACTGAGGCCGTTCTTAAAATAAGTGATAGTAAATTTCAGTTGCCAGAAAATTTCCAAAGAAAAATCATATTCAAATTATAACATACATTCTCATATTGTCTAGATGGTTCCTCATATAGCTTAATGTAAATTCAATAGGAGGAAAAGGCATATGGTTTGCTTTAAAATAAATTAGCAATAGTAAGTGTAGTAACAGAAGCATTTATAGTAATAGATAACATTTACTGAGATCTTACTAGGTGCAAAATGTTTTGTATAAATTATTCCTTTTAATTTAAATGGAGGAACTATTCACATTAAAGTGTAAGACTTCCAAAAAGATAATTCATACGGATGGCAGAAATCAATAATGGAAGCCTTTAGCTTGAAAATATTAAAATTGTATTATGAGGGATCTACAGAGAAACCACGGAGGGGGGTGCTGCTGCACAGGACTTGTGGAGGGAAGTGGGAAAACACAGGTCTAAGGAATCAGTTGGGGTCTAAGGTTTTATGAGCTATCTAGGGATAATCATACAGACAAAAGGACACTTTTAGAAGAATTCAGACTTTTCTTGTGATTCATAAACGATTGGATGTGAAACCAGAGAACATTCCAGATAAGTTTGAAAATAAGAACATGGAAACATAAAAGGAAGAGATGTGCAGTCACATCAATGGAGAACTGATAAATAAGGCACTGAATGAAATGCAGTCTCTCTGTCTCTCTCTCTCTCTCTCTCTCTCTCTCTTTTTTTCCTGGTCAATATAAGAGAGGAAGATCCTAAGACAAATATCCAGGTTTCATTACATAAGACAGGAGAGAACAGAAAACCCCTCCAGCCAACTAGCTCCCTGATGCTTCTGTAAAAGACAGATAAAAGTGAAAAGAAAGCAAATCTTTGAAAGATGGCAATGGAAAACTGAAGTGGAAAAAAACAGTTGTGGTTTCCTTTGTTGGTCTGTGCAGAGCAAGGATTCAAAAGGCCATATGGACATTACCCCTGGCAGAGAAGCAACTGAAATGCTGCTTCCTTTATACCCTTGAGTCCGCGTCACAGAAGGGCCACAGGCGCTGAGCGCTACATCACCACCAGAAATGTGGATTGATCTCATAGGCCACGCTGGGACTGTCAGAATGGCAAGCTTGTAAAAGTTTAACAGTTGAGCAAATGAACTCTCTTAAAGTTCAACATAAGGATTTTTAAAATATTATTCACCTTCAAAGAGCAATACATTCATGGACAAAATTCCTCTGCAGATTGAAAGATGACCACCATTTCCCACACTGCCCTGAAGACCTGCCCCTCACCCCAGGACTCGCACCTGCTCCCGCCGAGTCTGTTTCCCCAGCCCCTGAATCTGTGCCGGCTTTGTACCTCACCTTGGCCAGCAGAATGAGGTGGAGGGGACGTTGTACCAGTCTAAAGCCTTGGCCTCAAAGGGTCTTGCATACCTCGGTCCCCGCTCTTTTCTGGACTCCTACCCTGGTGCTGTGAAAACGCGCTTAGCTGGCCTGCTTGATGATGACACACACGTGTGCCAGGCTCCGGCAGTCCCTCTCGCTCTCCCTCCCTCTCGCTCTCCCTCCCTCTCTCTCTCTCTCAAACACACATCTTTGATACAAAGAGAATCAGTCCTAGGAAACAAGTCAGAAGATATAATAGAGCAAGGATGTGAAAGAGATAAATACCTAAAAGAAATACCGTCCCCTGATGCTAACATTTCGTATCTCTGCCCCTAGATGATTCACAGCCAGGTCACAGCAGCAGAACCACCGCTCTTTTTTTTTTTTTTTTTTCTTTTTTTAAGATTTTATTTACTTATTCATGAAAGACACAGAGAAAGAGAGAGGGGGCAGAGACACAGGCAGAGGGAGAAGCAGGCTCCACACAGGGAGCCCAATGTGGGACTTGACCCCGGGACTCCAGGATCAGGCCCTGGGCCAAAGGCAGGCTCCCAACCACTGAGCCACCCAGGGATCCCAGGGATTCCAAAAACTGCTGCTCTTACACACACCTCCAGAAGAACAGTCCAGCTGAGCATAGCCCAAATCCACTAACTCACAAAATTATGAGCTAAAAAAATGCTCTATCTGGGCTATTAAGTTTTAGAGTTGTTTGTTACCAAGCTAATCCATCCTCTATGTTGCCTTTATCTGAAAAGTAAAAAAAAAAAAAAAAAAAAACGAACTTACATACCTGCCCTTTTAACAATAACATTTATATCAGATATTGCAAATTCTAGAAGAAAATAAATATATGATATACACGTTCCTCATTCCATAAGTTTTTGAGAGGCGGTATTTTACAGTGGTGAGTTCCTCAGGCTGTGGAGACAAGTAAAATGGAGTTTGTCTTCTGCGTGCTACTCACCTGAGGTCACCCAAGAAAATCCCACAACTCCTCTTACTCAATTTATTCTTCTCATTCTTCTAGAATGGGAAGAATGACACATCATTAATATGAAGATTAAGTGACATGAGGCCAATAAACGCCTTAAGGAAGTTTCGGGAACATGTTAGGCATCTACTAGTAGTAACTTTTATGCCAACTGAAGAAGTCTTACACCAAAATAACACAGCTGACGATTGACAGGAGCTGGATCATGACCACATCCTCTGATGGCAGCCTAACTCCTCTCTGCTGCCCAGCCTGCTTCGCACAGAGGTCGAGCCGGGTCAAACACAGGATTCAACAGAGATGTAATGAAGACAATACTCTAGCGTCCTTCCAATAAGTCTGCGTCCCTCTCAAATTATTTTAATTTGAAAATGTACGTGTTACATCTTTTAATGACCTACTTTATGCAATGCACTTTTTTTTTAACCACCCAGCATAGTTCCTTGTGATAATTATGATTAGACGTACATATGAAGAATTCACAGAGTGCTAATTTTACCACTTGGTCATTTGATTTGCAGGAAATATATATTTATATCGCTTGTCAAGGGCCATAGTCTCTGCATAAATACCCAGCATAACAACATAGACAGCCGACTTGAGCTTACTGTATACTTAGAAAATTAATGTTCAAGAGTGCTGAGAAAAGGCATTTTAGATTGAAGGAAGAGAAAAATTTTCCACGAATATAGGATGATGTTGACTGATGAGCATTCAAAGCAAGAGTCGAAAATAGCCCTCTTGCTACAAAAAATTCTGGGCCCTAGCCTTCTGCATCAGCCGTTCATTTCAATAGAAGATGATGATGGATAGATGATGATGATGGATTCGACAGATGATAGATTAGATGCTGGGTAACCTCAGTACCCGGAGCAGCCCAATACTCTCACCACCCCACTTGAAGTCGCTGTGACTGCCACGGGGCAACATGCAGCAGCGTCTCCTAGGACGACTGGTCTACCACCTGAGGTTAGGGTATGGGCAGGTGTCAGCAAAGTGCACTTTACTTCCTAATGTTCTTGTTCTTCCATAGGTCACAGATGTTAGATAAGACATTTCATTGAAACTTTACGATCCTTATTTTTAGCACCTCCCTGCCTCCTAGTGCTAATCATTTCACACCTGTCTGACTTACTCTACGCATTATGTACATTTACAGACTTCCTCCCTTTACATCTCCTTTATGACTTCCCAGCCTTAGGGGAGTTCTGTGCTGTGCAGTGCCTCGGACTCCACTGAGAAGCATAAAACGTGAACGTCTACACCCTGAGATTTTGATGCAGTTGGTCCATTCTGTGCCAATTTCTGCAGTTGGAAATCTGTGTTTTTAAAAAGCGTCTTACGCCTCATGAAATGTCCATGGGAAGCTATAGTGAAGCGAATTTTATAAAAATATGACAAGAAAGTAGCCAAACGTGGCATCTGCAGATTATTTTAAGAAGGGATGGGGCAGTAAGAGGACTCACATTTATTGAAAATAAACTGTAGGTCTAACAAGCAAGTGTGGAAATACTCATTTTCTTCATATTAGGCAAGGGGTTGTGAGAATGATTAAGGAAAAGGAATTATTAGGAATTGCAGTAGTCAAAGCTTTCTTAAGTACTTTGGCACAAAATAAGATGCCAAGAGCTTTAGATATACCTCACTTGATCCTCACTCAGCTTATGATGTTACCAGCATTTTACTAATGAGGAGGCTGAGACTCTGAAATTTCACAATAACTTGCCCCATATCACACAGCTAATAAGAGGCAGCTGGTAACATTCAAGCCCACAGGTGTTTGATTCCAATGCCTGTGTCCCGGAAAGTAAATGGTAGAGCCATGATCTGAATATATGTGGAACCAGGATTTGAATAGGAAACAGACGATTATAGACACGAGAAAAATAAACACACTTGCAAGATAGCAATCATTCAGTGAAAGCCCATTGTCAAAATATCTCAGAGCTCTTCCCCCTTCTGTTACATAAACGGCGTACGATGAAAGCATGCTCCAAATAGGTAAGCAGAGTAGGCATTTTAAGACGACTGTTTTGTGTTCTTTTGATACAAAAGGAGAAGAACGGAAACCACGAGTCACAAATATGATCTGTAACGTGTTGGAAATAATCAGGTTGGTTTCCCCAGGAAATAACAGAGCTCAAGGAATAAGGAAGCTGAAAGAGACGTGAGCAAAACTCAAGCAGATGTAGGCACAGCAGCTAGGCTCCTCGTTAGGAAAACACCAAGACAGGGATGAGCAGGCTTCTGGGAAGCTCTGTATGCAGGTTTCAAACGGAATCGAGGGGAGTAAAAATAACAGTCAGGACACAGGAGCAGCACTAAAGAGGACGCAGAGGAAAACATTGGGATTCTTCTCCTTCGCCAGACCACTGACACCTGCTTTTCCATTTTATCTTTATTTATTTGTTAAAGAAATCGAACTATGGGACAGCACAGAATACGGTGCAGTTTGGAGGACAGACGTCAAGAACAATATAAAACTACAGTCTGGATCACCTTGACTAAATCGATCGTCCGAAAAAAATATTATACCACACAGTTAACTGTTTTCAAGAGATATAAAACATCATTTAAATTTCTGTTAGGGGAAAAGCATCAATGTCTTTTTTTTTTTTTTTAATTCACCCTTTCGTTTGTTTGTTTTTGTAAAGCGTTCATTTGTTGTTGGTTTTGTTTTTGTCTTTTTTTTTTTTGTTTTTTGTTTTTTTAAGGATTTTACTTATTTATCTGACACAGAGAGAGGGAGAGGGCACATGCAGGCCGAGCAGCAGGTCTAGGGAGAGGGAGAAGCAGGCTGCCCGCTGAGGAGGGACCCCGATCCCAACCCTGGACCCGGGATCAGGACCTGAGCTAAAGGCAGACACTTCACCGCCTGCACCCCCCATGTGCCCTGAAAAACATCCATTTTGTTGCCATCGTTACATGCACAACCCAGTATTCTCTGAATGTCTTTGATCGTTGTATCGCCATAATTAAATTTGAACATTTAGTTAAATTGATTTAAGAGCAGCAATGGTTGATTCCATTCCATTCCCACAGTGGGGGATACAATTTATTAATGAAACATAAGCCGAAAGAATACTCACAATACACATTCCTCCCTAATCGGACACACAATTCTCCCTTTATTTTTTCACTAGTAACCATTTCAGTAGACTGTTTTGTCCTGATACGCTGCAGTCAGTGCGTATTAGGTACTAGAGACAAGTCCCAAGGAGAGCAGAGTGCCTAGAACTAAGCCGTTCACTTCAACCTCCGACTCTTCCTGAAATCATTTCAGTGGCAACAAGATGCTCAAGCTAAAAATTAGGGAAACTTTTATGACTTAGTCTTTTTTTTTAACCTCCGATCCAAACTCAACTCTGTTCCCAAGTTTAGAAAGTTCTTTCTCCCAAGCAATCTTTCAAGTCTATTCACTCTTCTTTCCCTTCTTGCTTGTCCAGTCAAGCTCTCGCACCCACGAGCCCTATGCAGCTGGCTGACCGAGTCTCTGCCTTCTGTGGGACGCTGACCCCACCGTCCAAGGTCTTCAGAGAACAGAGGTGGTGAAGGTGTCCTTCCCATTTTGATTAATCACCGATAGAGGGCCATCTCCCACTCACAGTCCACCCACGTTCCCTGAAGTGCCCCCCACTTCACCTGGTCCACATCTTCCTGATGCTTTCTTCTTCCCTCGACTCCCCGGGGACATTTCCACAGGCCAGTCTCCTTCAGGAATCCTTGATCCCTGCACATGTAAACTGCAACTCAGCATTCAAATCTCAGTTTAAACACGATTACCTCATGGTTGCCTCCTTGAAGCTTCCTTCCTGCCCTAGAGTATCCCATGCCCCGTGGACTAGGTGCGGGTGTGCGCAGAGTGCCCCTTATCTCCAGCGTCGGGACGCTGAGAAACCACAAAAGCAATCACTTGTTTCATGATTTGTCTGCCATCTAGACCAGAAGAACCAGAATCAAGTTGTTTTGGCCACAATTAGATCCCCCGGTGTCCACTTTAGTGTCTAGTTTCCAGTGGTCAGTGTTGATAACAACGAAGAAGACGATGACAGGGACGTAACAAGTGCAGGGTGATCGCATGGCAAGTGGCCATCCTGGCTGTGATTCTTCGCACTCACAGCAAGGCTGCAGTACTTGCACTGTGACCGTCTGCATTTTATAGATAAGGGATGTACATATGCAGAAGCCACTTAAATTGCTCGAAATCACGACTTTAGTGATGGAAGCGAATAACACTGGACTCTGGGTGTTTTGCGGGCAAAGGTTGTCTTCTTCAGTAATGTTCATACCGAGTTTTGTTGAATATTGCAGGCAATGTGGAAGAAGCTGTTTTTTATGAGTCTGAGTTTCTATACCTGGAATTTTAGGTATTGGATTCTTATTTTATTGGATTTCTGAGGTTTCAATCTTATGGTAGAATTCTAATGCTTTCATCTCTGCTTCCTTAAGAATTCTAAATGTGGTATTTCCTTGGATAATTATGAAACCCACAATAGACAATAAGTCTGGGTATTCGGGGATTTTTAGATCAACGTCCTCCTAATTTTTAAATTAATTTAGTGACACTATTTCACAGTTAATACCCTGCTCTAATATTCGTCATATATATTTTAAAAATTAGACAAAAACATCTCCCTAAATATAAGGAAGCTTCTCAGGCTACTTCTTATCTAAAGTGGGTTAGCGTCCAACAGCCTTGCTTCATTTTGTACTTTCTCTGCCCCTTTCAGCCCAAACTAATATAATCTTTTAAATATCTTCATGTATCAAATAATGTACTCCATTAAACGGAAGACACATCCCCACGTCTTTTTCCAAAGTCTGTCTAAGCCTTGGGTGCTTTGTGAGGCTGCTGTGATGCGAATCCCTCAGCCGTCATAGGAGTTCCAATGTCTTAACACGGAGGGTGTGTGAGGCCTTCACAGTTCTTCGGTGAAGAACCTAATCAGACCTTTTGTCTGATTGACAAAGAATTTCCTAGCACCATCTGAATTTGATTTCTTACACTTTGATGTTCTTTTGCTAGGAGAGACGGAGAAAAGAGAGTTATAGTCTCAAATCCAGCAAATGCTGGCCTATCAAGTTCCTCTAAATTCTGCTCAAAAACGTAGAGACTTCTTTGCTGCACCTCTTCTTCTCCTACTCCATCCCGGCCATGGAAAGAAGCCCGCCCTTCCCGCACGCAGCCCCCTGGAGTGCTCCTCTGCCACACTCAGGAGTCCAGGGGGTTCCCTTGCGTTTTTCACACGGCTGTGGACAACAGTATCTGTCAAACTTCCCAGCACCTCGTAACAGGATTCTCTGTTCATCCTCCAGGAATATTTTCCTCACCGTATTCCAAGCGTTTGGAAACAGTTTCCCCAAGGTTTTGCCGGCTTCCTACCAACCGCTCCGATCTGCCACCGGGTTTAAAGCCACTGGCAAAGGCCCGGGTCCTCCTCACAGCGACACTCTACTTCTGGGACCAGTTCAGCTCTGACTACAGGTGTCTCGCCAACGACTGCAAAACTCTGTGGCCTCAAGCCAGAGCCAGGTGGCTGACGGTCTCCAACAGTCCTGTCACCAGGTACATAGGCCAAGCACTGCAAGGATGGCTCATTCTCAGCCCCATGGCATCTATGGCCTCAGAGGGAAACCCTGAAAGGGCTGTGGGCCGGGTCAGCTGTCGCCAACTGAGAACTGGCCATGTCCACTGTTACAGGATCTTTCTGTGGGACGTTTCCGCATGGTTTCTCCAGGAAGGCAGGCTAGGGAAATCACTTTCCTCTGAAGGTCAGGGCTTCATAAGCAATAGATCCAATAGGTCATGGTAGAAACTACAAGGATTCCTGACTTTGCGAATCTAACCTCAAGCTCCAACCGATGCTTTTATTTCCCGTCCCTAAAGTGTTAGAGTAGCTCCTGCCTTGGGACCATGTCATTTCCTGTTTCCTATGCCTGATGGGCTATTCTTATGGATCTCTTCCTGGGTAGCTCTTTATCTCGTTCACGTCTCTGCTCAGACCCATCACTGCAGTGACGGTCCTGACATAGCTACCTCCCACATCAGCCACCCAGAATCCACTTTTAATGAAATGGTGGGTGTGCAGTGCAGAGATCAAAGGAACCGGAGAACCCTCCTTTGCATATGCTGAGATACTGCAGCTACTTATGGCTCACTTTTTTTTCCTGACATTTTTTCTCTCTTGAATCTTTGTGATTTTATGAAAAGCAAAGTTATTCAAAATCTAATTCATATCCATCTCTTTTCTTGTTTTTCAACTATAGGTCTGGAGAATGTATGATTTTAAACAGAAGAAATAAGTTAGGATCCAGGCTTTAAAAAGTTCAGACCGGAGAGCAGAATGGACAGTCTTAGAATCCTTAACCCTTCTCCCATCAACTGTGTCAATCATCCCTAATCATCGTCCCATGATGTTTTACCTCCATGCCCTGAGTAACACCAGCAATAAATGGAGGACAGAGAAAATGTCCAGTATAAAATGGTACAAATGCTTCTTCATTTTTTATTCATTCAAAAAGTATCTCATACCCTCATTTCTCATAAGAACAACAGAACACCAATGAAATTGTAAGCTTAGGAATTTTTTGTTAGATATGGGGAGAAAGTTCTGACTTCAATGGTTGTAAGAGAGTGAAATGTGTTGGGTTGTCATAGCAGATGCAAAAGAAATTATTAGAAAGCAAGGCCTGGATTGGCTTGGATGAACTCTCCCTCTAGGCAGTGAGGGAAACTAGAAATTTGATTGTAGTCTTGTCCCAGTCTTAGAAGTGTGTGGTCCAAATCGCAAGGGAACATCAAGTTTCATCACTTCCAGTACAATTTAGAAGCAAGTTAATTTCACACGCATTTTTTTCTCAGTAAGGAAAATGTTTCTACAGAATCTAACTCATGGGAATCTTACTAGAATCTATTATGCAGTGAAAAAAAGCAATACAGAAATATCTTTTTGCCACTGCTGGACTGAAAAAGCAGAGGCAAGGCTGGTAACTCGCACAACTCATTAAGGAAGAGGACCCAGAAGCCCCATTCTCAGGCTAACAAAATAAAAGTCTTGAATCTCTTCCTGCGAAGATAAAATTACTTTATTGGAGCAAAAATACTTGCAATGAAAATGGAACGAAGAAACTCTGGCCATAAAGGGAGGCTGGAAATAAAATTTGCTGAATGATACCATAACATGCCCACCACACATATGCCACCCTGGAAGAGATGAGAGGACCCCACAGAGCTGGGCATTTTTACTTCCAGAAAAAAGCAGCCGCTCTTACTTAGCATGTAAAAAGCATTAAGATTTGTTTCTAATATCTAAGCTATCTGATATGCGTCCTGGTTGTTCATATTTCCAAGATATGTAGCAGTCATTTCTTTAGATTTCAAATATTCACTTTCCAATAATTTATGAAAAGCTGTCTACAATGTATTTTGCACTTTCTGCCTTAGAATGTGGTATGCAAGAAGCATAATTTGTCCTCACTATTAAGATAGAAGGAAAATTATTATTGCCATATTACTTTACATTCACTTGATTATTGGTGAATTTAAATCACTCATTAAATATATATATTTAATTCCATTTATACATATACACATTCACTATACACACACACGCACACATATACACACACCTCGGCACATCAGAGTATAACTGCTAAAGAGTAGAGACAAAGAAAATAATTAAATGTAACCAGAAAGAGGCGCAATCTCTTCCAATGAGTCATAATAAGACCAAAATCTGAGTTGTATATAGAAATAATGAATGTTATAAAATATAGCAACTTCAAAGTATTGGAAGAAAATAACTGGCCAACCTAAAATTCTATATACAGCAAAAATATTCTCCAAAAACGGAGATGACACAAATATGTCTTCACACAGATGTACATACACCCCTGAGAGAATTTGTCAGTAGCCGATACACCTAAAAAAAATAATAAAGGAGGTTATTTGGGCACAAGTAAATAGATCCCAGATGAGAAAATGGGAAGAGAGAAATAAATACAGAGAAATGAGAAGGACATTTATGTAACTAAATCCAAATGAATGTTGACTTTACAAACTAATATCATGTGCTCTCGAAAATGCATAATAAAATCAAGAACAAAATAAAAATACTATAAAATATAGATATATATAGAATGTACATGTTCTAGTGTCTTTTGGTTGTTTGGTATGTGGTTAAAAAGTCACTAATTTATGGGGCGCCTGGGCAGCTGCCTTGGCTTAAGTCATGATCCGGGGGTCCTCGGATCCAGCCTTGCGTTGGGCTCCCTGAGCATCAGGGAGTATGCTCTCCTTCTGCCTCTCCCTGCCTGTGCACGCTCTCTCTCTCTCTCTCTCAAATAAATAAATGAAATCTTTAAAAAGTTACTAATTTATACTATACTTAGATACATCAAAGATGTATATTGTAATCTCCTAGATAATCACTAAATTTAACAATGAAGTGATTTTTAACTAAAGGTTAATAGAAGGAAAAATGGGGGGGAAATTTTTTTTAAATACTTGATTAATGAAGCCAGAGATGAAAGGAAAGAAACAAATGACAGGTGGAAAACTAAAAGCAATTTTTAGAGTATTTAAGAAAACGTAGCCTAGTGATTAAGATGTGTTCTGGATACTTGTTTCAATCTCATCTCCTTCGTTACTTGTAACCTTTGGAAAAGTCAAGGGACTGCTCTAGTAACCTCTCCATCTGCTTGACTTAAATATTAGTACTTGGTCGTGGCGTTTTTGTGAACAATAAATGAACTCACTGACATAAAACGTGGACATAGATCTTGTCACCAGGTCAGAAGAGGTCACCAAGAGGACCAGCTGGGTCCGGGCAGACATATGCCCCTCACACTCTCTCATCTTTGGAACAGGCTTCGGCACATTTTTAGCCTCTTCTTTGAAAATGCAAGGACTTTAGAATATTTTAAATCTATTTATCAAGATTTAAACAAAATTGTTGTCATGTACCACATACAGAGAGGTACGTAACATGTAGACACACCTATATGTGTACTATACATAATACAGTAAATGGCCACAGTTATGTATACATAATGTACATATGTACATATATGTAACATTTATTAAACTCTACAAAATATCATTATTCCATACAGTCACTATTCATTTACATATTTCTATATGCCCACTTACTTCTGTCCATTGCTCTACTTCACTCCTGTATTTCAAAGTTGCCCTAGGATCTTTTTACCTTCTTCCTGCATCATAATCTTTACTATTTCCTACAGAGCATTGGCTGATGACAGATGTTCCCAACTTAGATTTGTCTGTTGAATGTCTTTATTATCATTCTGGAGGATTTTTTTTATTGGACATAGAGTTTTAGTTTGGCACTTAAATCATTTCATTACTTTGAATATCATTCCGTTATATCTTGACTTCTAATTGCTCTTGAAAAATTAGATGCCATGCTTGTTCTATTTTCCTGCTGCTTTGAAGACTTTATATGTGTATATTTTAGCAGTTATACCCTGATGAATCTAGATAAGTCTTTTTTATTTATAACTCATCATTCTTTGTGTTAGAAGGGCTTCTTGAACTTGTATGTTGATGTCTTTCACTAATTTTAGAGTTTTGTAGCTATTAGGTCTTGAAATATTGGTTTGTTCTATTCTGTTATTTATTTTCTTTCATCAGCACAATTCCACTTATGCTAGATCTTCTCAGTGTATTTCCTATGTCTTTTATATTGCTTTCTATACTTTTTACTATGTTGGTGCATTACAGACAGTTTCTTCTGACCTATCATCACAGTAATTTCCTTAAAATATATTTTTAAATCCATACATTAAGTACTTAATTTTGCTTATTATATTATTTTCTTTAAATTTGTATTTTGTTGGGGAGCTGACGTGTCCCAGTCAGTTAAGCATCTGACTTTGGCTCAGGTCATGATCTCAGGGTCCTGGGATCAAGCCCTGCATCAGGCTCCCCTCTCAGTAGGGAGTCTTCTTGTCCTTCTACTACTCCCCCGGCATGTGCTCTCTCTCCCTCAAATAAGTAAATTTTTTAAAATCTTTAATAAAAAAATTAAAAATGAATTTGAATTTTGTTTTTCTTTTCACAGTTTCAAGTTCTCTGTCAAAGTTTTAATTTCTTTCTGTTTAATTCCTTGAATGGGCTCACCATAGTTATTTTAAAGTCTGTGTTAATGCCATTACCTCTTTTTCTTATTGGTGTATTTCTATATTCTATTGTTCCTCTTGGTTTTAAGTCATGGTGATTGCCTCCCATTTTTTACTAAAATCATATACACAAGCATCATATATGAAATGTTATGGAAATAACTTGAGGCCTAGGATGACATTAACTTCCCCTAGAGAGGAAGTACTTTTGCTAGCTTCTCTGTTAGTACTCTCTGATCTTTTCCTAAGGTTACTTAAAAAATATGGACTGGAAGGCAGCCCGGGTGGCTCAGCAGTTTAGCACCACCTTCAGTCCAGGGCCTGATCCTGGAGACCCGGGATCCAGTCCCACGTCCAGCTCCCTGCGTGGACCCTGCTTCTCCCTCTGCCTCTCTCTCTCTCTCTCTCTCTCTCTCTGTCTCTCATGAATAAATAAAAAAAATATCTTTTAAAAAAATATGGACTGGCTGTTCTAACTTGAAAACTTACAAAGAAGTTCGACTATTTTATTTAGTTCATTTTGCAAAAACCAAAAACAATTTTAAAAACCCTGATATTTTAGGATACTCTTAATTTCATCCATTTAACAATTTATTATTCTTAAATAAGTTATTGTTAGATCCGTGGAGCCAGGAAAGCTAATAATCATAGATCACTTAGATCCCTTTATAGGAATTAAAATGACTTGATGCTGGGCTTAGGTTTCTTGATGGACTTTTCTAATTTTGGTTCAACCTCATTCTAGGATGTAGACTTTCAAATTCTAACCTAAAGGTGGGAAATTTGCCAATGCTATTCCCTCTATTAAATTCTGACACCATTTTTTTCCTACAGTCCTGTAGGACTATTTACAGCTCTGTTCAGGGCACGTGGGTAGCTCAGTCAGTTAAGCATCTGCCTTTGGCACAGGTCAGGATCCCACGGTCCTAGGGGAGTCTGCTTCTCCTTCTCCCTCTGCCCTTCTCCCTTGCTTCTGCTCTCTCACTCACTCAACTCCTCTCAAATAAACAAAATTTTATTTTTTTTTTTTTTTTTTTTTTTTTTTTAAAGATTTTATTTATTTATTCATAGACACAGAGAGAGAGAGGCAGAGACACAGACAGAGGGAGAAGCAGGCTCCATGCAGGGAGCCCGATGCGGGACTTGATCCCGGGTCTCCAGGATCACACCCCAGGCTGCAAGCGGCACCAAACCGCTGCGCCACCAGGGCTGCCCTAAACAAAATTTTAAAATCTAAAAAAATCATTTAAAAAAAAAAGAAATAAAGCTCTGTTCAGCTCTCACCCTCTGCGATCTCTCAGAATTGGCAGATGTCCCTGCACTGTGACCTGTTGTCCAAATGTCAGGATCACTTCTCTCAGTTTATTCCTGAATCTCTGTTTCATTACTCTTCACTACCTTGATAATTTCCTGTTTCTTCTAGCAATTTTGTCCCCTTTTCTAGATGATCTAGGTGTTCTGTATTTCTTTACCTGTCATTAACCAGAATCACTTCTCTATGACCTTTTTCTAGAGGTTACTCAACAGAAGTATGAGTTGCTTGTTCTGATTTAGTACTTACGTATGACAAAGAACTGCTCCACAATTTTATATAATTCATTTTCGCAAAGAACTTAACATTTCAGGATACCTTTTATTCACCTACTCAATAGTCATTTGTTGAGGATTTACTTGGCATAAGCACATGTACACAGAGCAGATCATAATGAAAAGACACAAAAGTTTCCTACCTTTTAGCATTTACTTTCTCATTGGTATAAGAAATAAACATAAATATTACAATTTCAGGTTATAAGAAGTGGTATCGAGGGAATAAACAACAAGTTGTTATAGAAATGGAAATGGTAAGCTGAAACTTAAAGAATCAGAAAGCGTTCCCTGTGCAGAGCGTGAGGTAGTTATTAGTAGGAGTGGAAATTTGAGAGGAACACAGAGTCAGGATCACGCAGAACCTTGTGGATTGTAGTAACAACTCGTTTTTGTTCTACAACTGTTTTTCATAAAATACGAGATGAGTTCTGGTGCTGGACTACAACTAAGTTAACTGCCATCACACTTCGACCCAGTGACGCAAACAAAGCTCTCAGGCTACCAAACTGGTAAGAGGACCTGGACTACCAAGATAGTTGGTGACTAGATTGTTTCTACTGACGATTTACCCCATAAAATGTTGTGGGAGCAATGTGGGAAATTGCTACTCTCAAATTAATGATGACCCAGAAGGAGAAATTGGTTAGTGAAGAGGAAGTGACAAGAGGCTTGGAGACAGGAAGCCATGAAAGTAACAGCAAAAGAAAATTCTGGGCACATTCAGCCAACTTCCATTACATTTTGGAAGTTGAGAATACTGTATTAAAGCAGGGCTGAGTGTGAGGTCTCCCTCACGGTGGCACACGAGGACGGGCAGGCGGTCTCCCAGGGCCCCGAGGACCAGCCCCAGCAGCGGTGGGGAGTGTCAGCCCTCTCCCACCTTGGCCGTGTCACCACTGACATGCATGGAGACCTCTCATCCAACTTCCGTGGTCTGAGTTCGTGTGACCCCAGGACGCATGCACCTGTCTGCCACCTTCCGGAGGTCACAGGTCGATGCTATGGAAGACAGGCCATGACCCCATGCCCTCCGGTGTCCCCAGCAGCTTGCTCCTGGAGGCTCTTCCTTCCTCACGCCCATGGGAACGTGTGCACCCTGAGAGATGGTGGGGCTGACGCTCCCCGAGACCCCTAATCCTGCCTCCTAACCTTTACTTTTACATCGGCCTATGAAATCTGGTTGCTTAAGACTGTTTATCTCACCTCACGCTCGTTCAGTGCAGACTTTCTGACATGGCCCCACGTCTTTTCTTGCCATACTTCTACAATTCTAGGAGATTTCAGTGTGCACATAAATTAAAAAAAAAAAAAAATTACGTCCTGATTCTGAACTCCTCAGAGGCCGCCCGCCTCGCCGTCTGCTCCCGAGCACTGCCCGCCCCGAGACTGCTCCAGCCTCCGTGTCCTGCGTGGCAGACATCGTGGGCCAGTTCTCAGTCCTCTGCTGACTCGCACCACCCTGCCCCCGCGGGGCCCACGAACCACCTGCGGCCCGTCTTGGAACTCACCGTCCTTCCCACTACGAGGCCTTCCTCCCGACGCCATCAGCAGCAGCACCTGCCGGCCCGGCCCCACAGTGGGAAGCCCGGCTGACCCGCGCCCGCCGTGGCCGCCATGGCCTTCGTGGTGTCCGTCGCCGTGTCCATGGTGGTGTCCATCGTGGTGTCCGTCGGCGTGTCTGCCGCGGCCCTGAAGGCCCCTCACCTGTCCTGTGCGGCCCTGCGGCTGCCCGCAACCCCGCCGCCCCGGCTCCCCTCTCGCCATCCGCCGACCTAAGCCTCTGCTTCATACCCGACCCCGAGACGGGTTCTCCCCGCAAACCCCGCATCCCTCCTCCCTGGGTGGCTCATCCACATTGACCCACACGGACAGAAGCTTGTTTCTACCGCGCCCCCGGGGGCTCCATGGCAGAGCGTTGCCTGAAGCCCAGCGCGTGACCCCGGGTCCCGGCATCGAGGCCCGCGGCGGGCTCCCGGCGTAGGGCCTGCGTCTCGGCCTCTCTCTGCGTCTCTCAGGAAATCAACACATAAAATCTTAAATTTAAAAAACATAAATAAATAAATAAAATAAAAGAGCCCATGTCCTCGACCCTCAGCTTTCCCAGAGCAGGAGGACTTAAGGGGCTCGCCTGCACCGCGCTTGGGCCTCCGGCGGACGACGAGCCGAGCCAAGGCCGCCGGCTGCTCGCTGAGGAGACCAGTCGCCAGCCGCACGCTTCCGGCCGAGCTTCCGGTCCCTGCCGAGTTTCCGGTTCCGGCCGAGCGTCGGGCTCGCCGAGGCCCACTCTTCCTTGCGTTTCGGAAACGGGAAGCGCGACAGCTTCGTGTAAAAGTAGGAGCGAGGCGGAGGCGGCGGCGGGTCCCCCGTTTCCCAGCGGCGGATTTCTCCCCCAAAACCGCGCGTCCCTTCAGGGTCTGTCAGAACGGCGCCCCGACGCGGGCGCGGCCGGATCACCTCAGGGCCCCGCAGGGGCGCATCCCAGGCCCGAACTCGCACCCAGCGGCGAGGATGAAGGTTCCCGCGCCGGCCGCCTGGGTGATGCTGGCGTTGCTGACCCCGACGTCCTTCCGTCTTCACCACCCGGCCCGCGCCCCCAGGGCAACCCCTGGAGCCCGGCTCTTGCCCTTGGGGGCGGCCCCCGTTCCGTCCCACACCGCCCGCCTGGTCGCGCCCGCCACGCAGCCCTGACCCTTCGCCGGCGACGTGCGACTCGGGGCCCGCCGGGTCAGCGGGGTCTGTGCTCGGGCCGCGCCGGGCGGCTCGGGGATGCGACCTCGGGGCTGCGACCTCGGGGCTGCGACGTCAGGGCTGCATCGTGGGGCTGCGACCTCGGGGCTGTGACCTGCAGGCTGCGACCTCGGGGCTGCGACCTGAGGGCAGTGACCTCGGGGCTGTGACCTCCGGGCTGCAACCTCGGGGCTGTGACGTCAGGGCTGCAACGTGGGGCTGTGACCCCCGGGCTGTGACCTCATGGCGTCCGCGGAAACCTTCCCCCGGCCCACTCGTGTCCACTCCCTGCCCCGAAAATAAGTAAATGGATCTTGAACGGCGTAAGACACAAACGGGCGAGGAAAACACTGGACGTGGATTTTCATGACTCCAGTAATTCTTGGAACAAGCTCACACTTTAACAAATGTCAGTTCTTCCTGCACCGATCATAAATGTGATAGCACAGAAAGGGAAAATATGGACACAGAAGACATTGGATTTGGTCCCGGCCCAGATGTACCCGGAGACCGAGGGGATACATCTCTGGTTACACCAGGCAACAATTATGTGCTGAGTGTTTACGCGCCAGACGCACAGCCTGGGACTGAACCGCTCATGAGAGCGGAGCAACGTCGATCGCAAGGCCTTCTGCCCGCTGGCGGCGCAGTGACTCGAGGAGGGACACGGCGCTCCCACGATGGCGCGTGAAGCCTGCAGTGTGCTTTGCACTGTTCATGACCTTCGGAAGTGCAACAGTGCTCCTGAACGACACGGAGGTCCACGGGGAGGCCGCGGTGGGAGAGGCCTCGGGTCATCTCCACCCTTGTCCTGGGCCTGCCCCGCCTGGGGCCGCTCCGTGAGGCTGCACCCCTATGGCACCGTCCCCCCACCCCCATCCTGGGGCCTCACGCTGACGGCTCCCACCCCCTTCTCCCCCTGCCCCAGTACTGGGGCCTCACCCCGATGGCACCCCACCACACACTCCACCCCCATCCTGGGGCCGCTCCCAGACGGCTGCACCGACTGCACCCCCGCCCCTCCCCTCACTCGGTGGCACAGGCACAGACACACCTCAGGCACACCCCCCCTCCAGCACCGTGGTTTATGGGGCGCCCATCACTTCGCCTCCTTAGCAGCTGCTAACTTCTTCAGCTGCACCTCCTGGGACCCATGAGGCTTCGTGAGAACAGAAAGCGTGTTTCATTCTACTCGACCCTCGGGGCCTCAGAAAACTGCTTTCTCCTCCGTCTCAGTAGAAACTCTCAAAAGTTCCCTTTTCCACTTCGGGTGACCTACACCTGTTAGGATCCACCTCAACTCCCTCACACAGGCACACACCCCTCAAGGGTGTGAGGTTCACACTGGCGCCTCCGCTTCCAACCCTGGGAAGGTCAAAATAAAAGCAGGCCTGCCCTTTTGGAATGAGGCCAGAGGGATCATGGATTCTCTTCTGGTTCTTACAGCAATAGGACCAAACATAAATGATCATCTCTACAGATTATCTTGCCTTATTTATTAGAGTCCTTGGGGAAACAGAATGAATGAATTTTTTTCAACAAGAAAATTATAGGATATTTCATCTAAGATGGTGATAAATAAAACGATTGCCGGAACTGATACAATATCATGAGTAACTGTTGCAAGAGGGTAAAATAAATGTCCTGCAGAGCTCTGACTTTATATGACAGTTCAACTTCACTTATCTTTAATTAAGTATAATTTTTGGATTCTGTGTAGCACTCATTCCATCACATCACTTCCTTCCACCCAACTGAGATCATGCAGACTTCTTGTGCCTCCTTCCTTTAATGTCTCTAAAGAATCTTATAAGCTGTGGGCCATGTTTACTAAATCTCCTGAGTATTTGACAAAACATTTTTAATATCCTTGCTTTATTCAAATCCTAATTAAGGATTTGCTATACTCACCATATTTATATTAAAAATAACCCCAAAACTTAGCAGCCTAAAGCAACCATTTTACTTTGCTCACAAAGTTATGGGTCAATTAACCTCAATTAACCTGAAATTTAAAAAAAATTATATATATATGTGTGTGTGTGTGTGTGTGTGTGTGTGTGTATAAAAGCGCAACTGGGTGGTTCCCACGTGGAGTCCGTCATGTGAATATGGTGAGATGTTAGCTGGGGCTGGAATCACTCAAGATGACTGCCCCACGCGGCCGACAGCCACACCCAGCTGTCCGCCCAGAGCTCACCTGGCGTTGCCCAGGGCACCCCGCGCAGCCCCCGGGTCTGGCAGTCTCACAGGCTCTGCCTTCTCAGTCACGGCTCAAGTCTTGCCACAAGCAGTGAGGACAGTGTGGCTTGTTCTTGCCTAGTCTGAGAAGCCACAGGCCATTGCTGCAGCCACAAGGTGTCGTTATAATCCAGGCACTAGTGTCACCTGGAGAAGACACACACCCTGCCCCTTGATGGGAGGTCAAGTTTGCCAGGTGAAAGTAAGTACCTTACGAGATGACACACTGCTCCGGTCACCCTTGGGAAACACAATTTCTTATGGACTCGAGGCAACGGACAGTCTTAGTATACACACTGAAGGTGCTAGGAACACGGCCTTACATCTCGGGTCCGAAAGTAGTCTTCCACCTGGATCCTCTTCCCATTAATTCCATTAACACCAAATTTTCTTACTGATCGCTCTTGCAACCTGTCACCTTGCTACATGCTTTGAAGGGAAAGACCTGGTAGCTCTAATATAAGAACTTGATTTTCCTGCATGGGCTCTGATGAAGGAAGAGAACTGACCTCTCTCTAAAAGAATGGTTCTTGGGGCACCTGGGTGGCTCCGTCAGCAAAGTGTCTGCCTTCGGTTTGGGTCACAGTCCTCGGGCCCTGAGACTGAGCCCCGCGTTGGGCTCCCAGCTCGGTGGGGAGTCTGCTTCTCCCTCTGCCGCTCGCTCTCTCTCTCAAATAAATAAATAAAATCTTTAAAAATAAATAAAGGAATGGTTCTTACGATTGCCATTTGGGATTAATCAGGGTTCTCCTATACGAATCTCCTAAATGACTAGATAAGTTTGCTACTTTCTGAGGCGACAGTGATTTCCTTGAATTGCAGTCACCTGTTCCACACTGGCTTTCTCATCATCTGAAATTCCCAGGAACCTCAACATACAGTTGTAAAGGTAAGACTCTTTTCATTTATATCTAAACTTACTCAGCCATAGCTCAGAAATCTCATCCTAACTTGATGAAAAGAATACTCAACACACAACAGAGACCATGATTGTTTTCTCCTTGCATAAAATTAGTCACCAGATAGGTATTTTTTTATTCAAATCTTTCCAAATAACTGCCTTGCTTAGATATCCAAAAGCTACACAAATAAGCTTACACAGGTTACTGATGAAATCTGAAAATGTGTATCCACTAATATATGTTTATAACTATATGATCAAACCTCTAAAATTTTTACTGTTTCAGCTTTTTTTACAGAACGCTTGAAATGCCATCTCAATAATACCTTAACAAATCCTGTGATTTTGGAAGGATGAATTATTACTGCCTCCCTGAGATGACTCATCCAGTGTCTCCTTTATACCTGTTACAACAGTTGTGAACTAGGGGTGTGAACTGTGGGGAGGGAGGTGAGCTTTTACGAGGTTGGTTGGGCGAAGAGTTTGAACTTCTCTTAAAGGTATGGGATGCCAAGACAGGACTGAGATCATGGAAGGGCATTCTAGAAAGATCATTCTAGTAGCAATGTGTAGGATGGGTTAAAGCAGGATGGGGGCAGAGCTGATGCGGGGAGAGTACACCCAAAAGCTGGTAAGCGCTTGGGCGAAGGAACAGGCATTGAGAACAGTGAAGGGATGGATTCAGAAGTAAGAAACCAAAGGCCCTGAGACAAAGTGAATATACAGAGTATGAGAAAAATCCAGACTATCTGAGAGCCTTGGAAATTGCATGGAATATGCTGCACAGTAAATACAGCTGACCCTTGAGCAATGTGGGTTTGATCTGTGCAGGTCCATCTACACTGGAAATCTTTTTTTTTTTTTATAAACACAGTACTGAAAATGATTTTAATAACATTCTCTTTCCTCTAGCTTACTTTAAGAATGTATGTAACAGTATGTAACATAGAAAATACGTGTTAGTCGGCTATGTTATTGGTAAGGGTTCTGGTCAACAGTAAGCTATATTATCTATATTATGCTCTAGTTGCTCCATCATTAAAATGTATATTTTAAAATGTATATTCTTTCTTAATTAAAATGTAGCTCAAAATTCCTAAACAGTATCCCTTCTAATAACATGTGAGTTTTCAAAAAAACAATAATGTTTCAAAACATTATTTTATAAGAATTGAGACACTAGGGGATCCCTGGGTGGCTCAGCGGTTTGACGCCTGCCTTTGGCCCAGGGCGCGATCCTGGAGTCCCGGGATCGAGTCCCATGTCGGGCTCCCTGCATGGAGCCTGCTTGCAATTCTATTCCACAAATAAAGAACTTTTAAAGATCTAGACAATGATGAAATATACTTAACTACAAAATTCATGTAACATCAATAAAACAATTTCATATTTAATATTTTAAAGTTAATCAAGATATTTTAGACTCTTGAAGAGTGTTATGCATAGAATTTCAAAAGTCCGGTGTTTTTTTTCAAAAGTCAATTATTATATTGTGGTTGTTTGAAAATGTAACTACATAATTAAATGCTCTTCTATTAAACTGAATACTAAATAATACATTTTATTATACCAAAATCAAAGAATGCAGACAATAAGGCAAATGCAGAATAATTTATTGTGCCACCAATTATAATTTAATAAAATACACAAATAACATATTGAATATGTATTTTCTAACTCTACATTGAAATAGCAGCATAAAATAATAAGAAATTAACTATTCCTAAACTCCTAAATAGAGAACTTTTTGCAAACACATATGAATATTTATATTAAGAGGATGGAGGCTTATTAAGAGTATGCTGTGACATCAACATGCTAACTCCCAGAAGAATCTTCCCTTTTTTCACAGTATGACAGCCTATACATTTTCTGATTATATTCACAAGAAAATAGGACCTAACAACATAAGAACAGATTTGTTATGAATAAATAAAAACTTATCAATGAAAAATAGTACATACCTATCGAGCACCCACAGAATTAAGTCATTTCAATATGAGTACAATTTGTAAGCTTTAAAATGACTATCACTGGATAATTTTTTCCAAGAAAAAGAATGTGATCCAAAAATGGTATTACAGATTTATTTCTGCCAAAATGTCTTCCAGCATATTGTTTTAATTACTATATCCTAATTGGAAAAAAAAAAACTCCAAGCAATAAAGAATTTAGCTAGCAAAAATAGCACTACAGTGTTCGTAACATGTTCTTTCTGATACTTTAATAGTGAGTTTTAGTATCTCCTCAAATCTTGAAAAAGTACTACTTTGAATTTATTGTGTTCACACATATCCTATATCTGATGTTCCTAATGGTATTGATGAATAAAATTATATGCCAAAGTCACATTCTACAAAGTATATATTTTCATTTTTTTAACAATTTCTTTTGCTCAACGCCATTCCTTTCTAATTTATGTTATCTTAATATATAACATTTAAAATTATGAACTTGGAAACAACTCTGGAAAGTTATCTCTTTTCTTCATATTTCCAAGGAGAAGTGAGGAGAAGTGAAGAATTTAGAAAGGAATGATTACATCTAACCACTAAATAATATCTATTTAGAAGGAAATGTTTTAGTTACTTAGTATAACAAAAAGAGATGTTTAGAATAATGTATGTTCATTTTAGGAAACAAACCTTTTACATTTTATTAAGAATTACTAAATTATTCCTTAGTCCATCCATGTGATAAAGCACTTTTTGAGATCTCTATTTAAAAATGTAAGAAAAAAATAAAAATTAAAATTAAAATGTAAGAAAATATTTCCCCTCTCATTTCATATCATTTCTAGCTAAACAGTAATTCTGTGTAGGTAATAAGAACTGCAGTTAAAAATAGAATAAAAGAACAAACAGAGCTGATCACTTGAAAAATTACATTGTGCTCTATTGGACAAACAACAGCACATGATTTAGGAGAATCTACAAGACAAGTCAGTGTCTAAGTAGCATTTTAGGTGTAAGCCTCCATCATTCTAAATATTTATATTACAGAAAACATCTACACTGCATGGAAAATTGCTCTTGCATGTCCTTTAACTCCTCTAACATTTTCATGTGTTTGAAACAAGCTGAACTATTGTAAGTCTTACAGGTTTGGGGCCCAATTCCAGTTCATTAAATTGAGAATGGTGGCGATCCTATTTTGGGGGAATGGGTAGCAAAAAAACAATGGACAAGTGACTTGCTTACTTTATAGAAGCTTTCATATAGTTTAATACAGATGTAACTTTCCTACAAAGGCTAATTTTAAAAATGACCTTTAAAATATATTCAAGATAAATAATAAATCCTCAAGATAGAGCTTTACAAACTTAGACAGGAAGCACTCAGACATGCACCTGCAAATACACATTCCCCCTTCTTCATCTCTCTCTGATTTCTCTTTCCAGACTCAACCTTTTTGAGAAAAACAAAAAACAAACAAATGAAAAAAGAAGTCCTAGAAAAACATATTCCAGGGTTTGACCTTATTTTACATTCAATTCATCTCTCCTTTAAAATGCTTAGTGCTGAAGACACACTCATTTTGAAAAAACTAAATCCCCCACGGAGTACGTACAATATTAACAAAATCTTCATCATTTACTATCCCTATACTTAGACCTTCATAGTAATCCTCAAATTCACCATAGGACACTTCATCAGACTTGCTGCAGGCACCTTTTAATGTTTCTAGGAAAGATAATTTTATTTCTTCCTCTGTGGAATGGCCTGTAAGATAGTACCGACTGTGAAACAATCTCCTTAAAATACCAGTAAAATGACTGATGACAATAAAGAAATACTAAATCACCTTATGGAATCTTTTCAACCATTTCAAATCTTATGTCAAACTATCCTCTAATTTATTTAAACATTTTCTTGCATTAATCAGAATTTAATGGTGATGACTTTTACACACATTTGAGGCATCTTTTAAGCTTCTGACCAGATGTGTCCTATACATATAAGCAAAACAACAGTCACTACTGTAGATATTCTTATATTTCTTAATGTTTAAGAGGACTCGGCTTTATTCCCATTAGAAATGAGGAAAGAAGAAAACAAATAATTTCAAATATTTATAGGCTATTAACGCAGTAATGTAATGTGTGAAAAAACATCCCTATCTACATTCAGGCATTACTTATTTTATGGATCAGTTACTCATAACTGCAGCTAGAAAATATTACTGTGAACAGGATTCAGAGGCCTATGAAAATCTTTGCCAGAAGAATTGTCACTGGATTAAATCGTTCTATTTTAATCTGTAACATTAAGTAGGCTATTTTTACTAGGTTATACTAAATATGATTAATTTCATTCTATAAGATGCTACTGAGAGTCACATATGTAAAAAATAATTATAATTCTTCAGTTCATTATTTAAAGAGAGAACATGACTACTAAGCAAACTAAGTCAGAGAAAGACAAACACCCTATGACTTCATTCATTATGTGGAATTTAAGAAACAAAACAGATGAATGTAGGGGAAGGAAAAGAAAAGTAAAATAAGATGAAAACAGAGAGGGAGGCAACCCATAAGAGACTCAAAATGAGGGTTTCTTGGAGGGAAGTGGGGGGTGACTGGGTGACCAGCTGAAGGAGCCACGTGATGGCACCTTGGATGTTGTACGCAACTCAGGAGTCAGTGATCTGTCCTGAAACTAATGTTATATGTTAACTAACTTCAATTTCAATAAGTAAGTAAATAAATAATAAATGAAATCTAAGAAAACCATTCCTTTGACAATGATTCCTAACCCTGCGTATCCCTGAGATGATGGACGCTGCAGTCTCCATCCACGGATTGGGACTGAAAACCACTCCTAAAAAGAATACAGAGTTTAACTTAGGAGAAGCAGGTCGATTTTAGTAAATCAGGAAAAATATATTAAACCTGGAAATTTTAGCATCATGGTGCTTCGTTAAAAAGCTTTTGTTGATAAAAATAAATAAATAAATAAACAAACAAACAAACCTGGGAATGTTTATATCCCTAGAATTTCCCTCTCACAGCTGCTTAAATTTAAATACTATAAAGTTATAAAAAAAAGAAAGAGGGAACATAAAATATCTGATTCAGTCTTTTAATTCATTTGATTTTTTTTTAAGATTTTTATTTGACAGAGAGAGAGAGCGTGCACAAGCAGGGCGAGGGAGAGAAGCAGGGGAGCTGGAGCCTGATGTGGGTCCCTCCCAGGACCCCAGGATAGTGACTCAACCGAAAGCAGATGCCTAACTGACTGAGTCATCCAGGGGCCCCCTCATTTGATTTTTTTTTTAATTCAGAAAGAGAACAATAAGCTATTTAGGTAGCTTGGATTATATTTGATCAGTTAAAGGAAAGGAACAATCTTGGGTGCGACCCTCCTCACACAGATCTACTCCCAGGATCCTAGCACAGAACAGGAAAAGACTCTCATTAAGGTTTTGTTAAAAGGAATTAAAAGATGAAAGGAAGCTACAGAATATGATAGATGATACTCAAAGAAAGTAGAGACACATATATAAAGGCAAAAGAGGGTAAGAAAAATTTAAATGACCCTCTAAATCATTTTGAAGTCATGTTGCATTTTGAAATAACAAACTTAAATTGGGAATACCACCCTAATAGTCTAATGGGATGGGCAAAAACAGGATAAGAGTTGGATCTTTTCCAAAAACCAGAGGTTCTCTCCTGGACTTAGATAATAACTCATTGTACGGGGATCCCTGGGGGCTCAGCGGGTGAGCACCTGCCTTCGGCCAAGGCGTGACCCTAGGGTCCCGGGATTGAGTCCCGCATCGGGCTCCCTGTGTGGGGCCTGCTTCTCCCTCTGCCTGTGTCTCTGCCTCTCTCTCTGTGTCTCTCATGAATAAATAAAATCTTTAATAAAAAAGAACTCATTGTAAAGTGCCTTTCAAACTAAAAAACGCTTCAGACAACAAGATGTTTGCTGTCTTTTAAAACATGCATGCAAAAATAGAGAATAAGTGATGATTCTGTTTATTAAAAAAAGACTGAATAAACAAGGACTGACTACTTACGTTCTGCAGAAATAGTAATATAGAACAATAGAGTAGATTTGTTATTGAGTGTTAGTCAAGGATTAAAATTAATCAAGATCTGATCTATATAAAAATATAGACCTGTTGGCAGAAGAGATCTCCTCCTCTCCTTACCATCCATACTTTTGAACAAATGAGTTTTAACACTATTTTTGTAATGAAAACATTTTTAATTTAAATTTGTGTTTCAAATGCTCAAGAATTTTAGACCTCCTCTGTATCCCCACCCAAGAAATACGTATCTTTTACCATTTGTAATTAACCTTTCTTTCTCTCCTCTTAGATACCATGAAGTGTTTAATAAACAATGTTAAATTTCTAATATCTTTACACAGAAATACATTTGAGGTATCTCATTCCTATTAAAGCTGAAAATACTTTTTTAATAAATTATTTAAGCAAGGTAAAAAGAAAGTATTTCCTACAGTTAAATTATACAACAAAAGCCTTAATTTGAAATTAATTATAAATAATCTAGGGACACCTAGGTGGTTTAGTTGGTTGAGCGTCCAAGTCTAGATTTCAGTTCAGGTCACAGGCTCAGGGTCGTAAGATCAAGCCCTGCATTGGGCTCTGTGCTCCGTGGGAAGTCTGCTTCTCTCCCTCTCTCCCTCCCTCTCCATCGGCCCCACCTCCTGCTCACACACACACTCTCTCTCCTTCTCAAATAAATAAATAAATAAATCTTTTTAAAAAATTACAAATAATCTATATTCCAGAGGTGGGTATGTGAATATATTATAACTTGTAATTATAGATAATAATAATTTTTAAATTTTAAAAAACTGTAATTGGTTCCTCTTTTTCAGAGTGTTTATGTCTGCTAGCTCCTCTTCCTTAATGTGAATGTGAAGATGAGGTATGGAATTTCTCAAGCTAATGAAGGCTTCTCCAACAAGAACAAAACCCTCACCAACAATTCAATGACATCTAGCAAAACTAAAGCTACTTTAGCAATTTAATTAAGATTACTAGAGGGGAAAAAAAGATTAAAGAGAAGAACAACATAGGGGTGTTGAAATCACCTAATTTTGAAATAAGTAAACCATCTTGTTCCTATATTTAGCAAGACTAGAATGACATAGGTTTAAAGGAAAAGATATGCTAAATCCAATTAAATAATGCTAGAAATTTTCTTATGGCAACTGCAGTTCATTTAAAGACACTGATAAGCGGCAGCCCGGGTGGTGCAGCGGTTTAGCCCCACCTGCAGCCTAGGGCGTGATCCTGGAGACCTGGGATTGAGTCCCATGTCAGGCTCCCTGCGTGGAGCCTGCTTCTCCCTCTGCCTGTGTCTCTGCCTCTCTCTTCTCTCTCTGTGTATCTCATGAATAAATAAATAAAATATTTTTAAAAAAGACACTGATAAGCAAATTATTCAGACCTGAAATAGATTATTAGAAATTGGGAAGCCAGTGATGATTAGCTTTAATCTTCATAACAAACTGTTAGTTTTTTCACTTCATAATTAAAAGTAATAAATAAACCACTTATAAGGGTTAATGATGATAATAAACTGAAGTAATTATAGTATATCTTCTTTTAATAATAAAAATATTAAAGGAAAATTCTAGAACAATAGTATTCTATATTATTTAACAGTATATGATTAAAATCATAAATTAGAAAAACTTCATAAAATATAAATTAAAAATGTTCAAAAAATATACAAACATATGTTTAAACTTCCAAATGACCAGGGAAATGCAAATAATCATTCTTTATAGTCTACTGGATTGGCAATATTCTATGGTGTTGCCATGATAGAGAAATAAATTCTCCAACTAATGGCAATATAATCTGGCTTAGTCATTTTACAATGCAATTTGGAAGTATCAATTAAAATTCAAAATGTAGATATTGTAGGTATTGAAACTACCCCTCCTGCATAGGAAATAGCAGACAATGAGCTTAAGGAGTCACAAATAAGCATGTTCATTGCTTCACTGCTTAGAAATTAAAGTCTGCCAGTAGGAGACTAGCTAGGTAAACTGCAGTGTATTGATTTTTAAAAAGAATAAATGTAGCAGATAAAAATAAGGTCACTCATTGTGGATTATTAATATGGTAAGAGCTCCTAAACGTATTTTTGAGTGTAAAAAGTAAACTACATAGCAGTGTGTTCTTTGTACCTGTCACATTAGAAAAAAAAAAAAAAAAAACACTTCAAGAAGTAGTAGATATTTATAGTACAGACACAGCTATGAAAATTCATAGAGTAAGGACTGAAATGGTTAAATGATTATGTCTGCTACCTCTATGAAGGAAAGTGTAATGAAAAGAGGAGAGTTACCATGGCCAAGTGCTGTCCTTATACTGAAAATTTATAAATCAATTACGTAAAAATTAAAGTCAGAAGAAATATAGTAGGGAATGAATCCCTAAAATCACAGCTCTTCCCTGACTCGTGACAAAGTTACATCTGATAAACCCATTGTACACTGAAACTGTGCTGAGTCGAACATCATTTGCTCACCTCGCTACTGACCACCAGCCTACCCTATCGGTGCTCAGGACACTTGCAATCGTCTACACTTGGGCAGAGCACCTGATGCAAAGCCGAGCTCCTAACATAGCATTGACTACCTCACGTAAGTTTTGGAATACTTGTACTGAAAGTGAAAAACAGAACGGCCACAGGGGTAACTCAGAGAACTTGCACGTGTAATCATTCGTCCTCTAAATCTACTCTGTTCTAACTCAAATTCCTCATAATCTCCTCTGTACAAAATAAAAGTTCCATCTCATTTTATAAACATCAAAGAAAAAAAAATAAACACAGACAATAGACCTAGGAATTTTTAAATGAAGAAGACCAAATGGCTCTTATGTTTCTGGTTTTAAAAATAATTGTTTATTTCCTCCCTTAATGGCCTCAGGTCCACACTGTAAGTTAATATGATTTAAGTATACTACTTTTATTAATGACATTTTAGAAATCTAATGCATTTTGGCTCCTGATAATTACCTGAAATGACTTGAGGATGCTTCTTTGCACAGTAACATTTTCTTATGTCTGTAAGAGGCACACAGCCAGTTTTGTTGAAATCCAGTTTCATGAAGGCCTGAAGAGAGAAATGTTATTTTTTTTCTGTGAAATCATTAAACATGAGAACCTAATTCTCTATTCTGTAGGAAGTTCTTTTTGAGCCAGTTTAAAAGTACTAAACTCGGTGCCCCTGCGGGGCTCAGTCAGGAAGACATCTGCCTTCTGCTCTGGTCACGATCTCTGGGTCCTGGGATCGAGACCTGCATGGGGGCCCCTGCCCAGTGGGGAGCCCGCTTCTCCCTCTCCTTCTCCTTCTCCCTCTCTCTCTCTGTTCTCTCTTTCTTTCTCTCTTTCAAATAAATAAATAAAATCTTCCAAAAAACAAAACAAAACAAAAAACCCACAGTACTCTGCCATATATAAACTGATATATGAAGGGAACATCATGAATACAGGAAGATACTAGAGCAAAATGTTGGGCATTCTGCACCACACTTATTCTGCACTTTCTGGCCCCGTGAACTTGACAGGGTAACCTGACCTCTGGTGCTGAAGACTTGGCCAAAAGACCTTCTGGTAACTTCCAGCACTAGGAGTTATAGGAAACTGATAAATGGCCAAGACAAACTACCAGGACTGTTTTGACTCAAAAAGTGAACATGCAAATACTCATAACTAAAATCAGTGAGAAAGTACAATATTTTTTAAGTGACTTGACTCTATTTCCTTAAACTTAGCACTACTTTCTATATGCCAGTTGTTTTACTGCTCCTCTTACTCAATGCAATTTTTAGTATCATAAAATAAAAAATATTTTATGGGGAAGGGGAAGAGGAATGGGGCATATAGAAACACACAGCCACCCCAAAGCCACAGCCCCACTTGCAGAAGAGTCAAAACTACAATCAAGTTTGTTAATTCACAGTGTGTTCACAGAAATACGGTACCTGATATGGGCTGAACCCCCATCATACGCTGAAACCCTAACCCCTGCCCCTCCCCCACCTCAGATTGTGACTGTTATTTGGAGATGGGGGTAATGAGGTTAACATGGAATCACTAGGGTAGACTCCAATCCAGTGTGACTGGTCTATAAGGACAGGAGACGGGGACACAGACAACCAGACAGGGATGACCACGTGAGCACAGAGGGAAAAGGCAGCCAGTCACAGGCCAAGGGGAAATGCCTCAGGAAACAGCAGACCTGCCGACATCTTGGCCTTGGCCTTCTAGCCTCCAGGACTGTGAGGCGATAAGGACTGTTATTTAAATCAGCCAGTCTGCAGAATTTGCTAGGGCAGCCCTGGGAACAGTACTCTGTAACTCTACTCCGGCCCCTAGTCCCAGTACCAAGATTCATGAAGGAGATAACCCTCCAGCTTCTACTTCGGAAACTCAAATCTGTCACCAGGACACCTGAAGTACAAATAAATTCAAATTTATAAATTATTATGTGGTGAATTCATTCAACATAAAGTTTTTATTGCGTCTTTTGGCCGGGAAAGATAAAAAATTTGATGTTTTCTATTTGAGATTTACACCTCGTGTAGTGGTTTATACTTTTCATGCACAAAAGCTTTGCCTCAGTATTAGACACATCTACATCTTATATCAGGTGCACGTCCAAAAAAGAAGGAAACTACGTCGCTCAAAAGTATGCTCTGAAAAAGGCCCTCAGAACCTGAGTAATACGTACTTTCCTATAAAAATCGAGGCTCCTGGGGGCACCTGGGTGGCTCAGTCGGTTAAGCCTCAACCCTTGATTTGGGTTCAGGTCATGATCTGGGGGTGAGAAGGAGCCGGTGTTGGGCTCCCACTGGGGGTGGAGCCTATGTGGGATCCTCTCTCCTCCTCAGCCCGCCCTGTCTCTTGAGCACACACTCTCTCTCTCACCCTCCAAAATAAATAAATTCATGAATCTTTAGAAAAAACAAAAATCAGGGGTCCTGTTTTTCATTCTAATCTAATAAGGTCATTTTAATCGTCATTTGAACGGCTCGCTAACATGCATATTATAAAACCCAGAGAAACAGCTCTTAGTCATGGTCCTAAGATTGAGCCTCGACCCTGGAACAGCCATAATGTTAAGAATTTTACCTGTTGAATCCTTGTACCACCTCTATGAGACAAGAAACTATGATCAGAGATATTTAATAATAAATGGTCATATAACTGGTCATTTATGGAGCCAGCAATTTATAGAACTAGTCACCTGTGAACCCAAAATTTGATTTCAGATTTTATTTTCCTTTTAAAATCTGTTTCTAAAACACACCCTCAAATTATTTTGCTTTGTCCTGGAAGATCTGTACGTGTACGTGTTTGCCTCCGTTTACTAAACCCAAAAGACATTACGGCTAAAAGGACTGAAGACATGTGCAAAGGCAATTCAATACAGTTTTGAAATGGTGAGCCTGACACTCTTAAAGGCGACTTTCAAAGATCACTCGACGAAGTTACCTTCCGGACAAACGATTTCCTGTACTCATTCATTTCCCCAATGACGGCGCGTGTGAACTCTCCGTAGTCGGCCTTGCCACCCGCGTCGCCCTCCAGAACTTGCCACGCAGACTCCAGGGCCTAGAAGCGTTCAGAGAGCAGATTCGGTGCACCGTAGGCAGCACCACAACTGAACTCCTCTCGACAGTGTTTTGTTACTACTTTTGTAGCCCCAACCGGGTGGCGGACTCAAGGCAATTCCAAAAACTTGCATGTAAACCCAAACAAAGGTGCTAAGAGAGCTACTTGCAGGAACCCCGTGGTGGTGACAGTGCCCTACAGTTAAGGGTCACGTAGGAGGGGCAGTTTCACAAATTCGTATTTTAAGTTTGATTCCTTTCTATACAAAAATGCTTACCACCTATCGAATTTGAACATGGAATTATCTCTGAGTATTAAACACATGGCAACAACAAAGTCCCTCTGGTTCCGCGAGGCTTCCTAACAGCCTGCCTACTGGCCCTCACGTTTGACGGCTCAGGACGTCGGAACAGCTCCAACGTCATTCCACAGTTCACACCCAAAGGTGTTATTTTGAGTAAATCCTCATGCCAGTTTGTTCCTTGCACCATTGCCACCTCATGCCAGTTTGTTCCTTGCACCATTGCCACTTATTTCTTTGCAAATGCATAATTTCTTAGAATGTTCTACTCATAAAGTTCCTAATAACAAAAAGAATCACAGCATGGGGTTTTCTTCTACTCCGGTAAATCAATATATTTTCAGTGTTTCAGTCAGGCTGCTAGCTTTCAATGAGAATGTAAATAAGATAGCTAGCAAGGTGCTGACAAACGATGGGTACGAATAAAAGTTCTCTGCTACTACCTCCTATTTTCAATGACCCCTAATTTGTCTGTTACAATGCCCAGTATATGACTGACTTTAAGAGTCTGTAAAATTGCTCTTAAATTAAAAAATGAGCTTGACCTTTAAAATCGTACATAATACGGATAAAAGATGAATTTGCATGCCCAGTTCATGGACTAGAATTAAAAGACACTGCTTGAAGCTTAAAATAAATAATTTTCAAAAATGGAATAATTTACCAAAAGTGGCAACAACTCCATGGAAGTCTTTCTAAGATACGGTACAGAATGGAAAATAACTTAGTTGAAAAAAAAAAAAAAACTGAGCTTAAATTTATTATAGTATCTCTAATAAATTAGGCTACTTAGGATGCATATCAATTTTTTACATTTCAGATCAAGGAAAAATGACTATGTCTTCCCCAAACTAGTTCCACAATTAGACCCAGATGGTGATTCTTGATTTCTTATTTTTGCTTATCATTGCATGGTTCCTTAATGGTATTAAAGGGGCAAAAGGAGGGGATATTATTTTTTAAATAAGAAAAAGGGAAGCTTATATTTTCCAAGTATATGTTAGAAGTCTTATATAATTATTTTAGTTTTTATTCCTGACTCCAGTGATAAAAATTTAGCAATCAACCAAGAAGAGAAGTACTACTGGTTGATGCAGAATGCCAGACTGGCCTAGAGTATCTGGGTTCCAAGTGGAATTACCTGTGTGATGGTGGATGAAGACACCAAGGCGTTCTAATTTAATGCTGCTGTTTTTACTGTTACCATTATTTTATTATTCTTGAGAGGAAGAGTTAAAGTTAGATGATTTCTAGTATGCTTCACTAGGTGGGCCACAAAGTTAAATTTGGTAAAAAACACAAAAGAAGGAGCGCCTAGGTGGCTCCGTCGGTTGAGCCTCTGGCTCAGGTCATGATCCGGGGTCCTGGCCCCCTGCTCCGTGGGGAGCCGGCTTCTCCCTCTGCTCTGCATCTCCCTGCTTGTGTTCTCTCTCTCTCTCTCTCTCTCTCTCTCTCTCATAATAAATAAACACACACACACACACACACAACAGTGTGTCACAGTGATAAGCACATCAAACAGGCACAGGATTTTAGCTGGAAAGGTACATTCCTGCGTCATCTTCTCATCTGAGGTTCAAAGTAACTCTGGCCACAGGTATCATCTGTGGATTGCCCACGTAGAGCCTGGCAATCAGAAAAGGTAAAAGACCTATGCAAGACCACACACTTGAAGTAGTAGGTCTAGAGCTTGAATCTCCATCTCCTAAGTTCAATTCCCAGTGTTCTTCCCACAGAATACACTAGGTCTTGTGACAAGACCATTTGAAGCAAGAGACTCTCTCATCTGAAATCCTTGAGGCAGATGTGTTCCAAATGTGCTTTTAGAATACAGCCCAACCTTCTTAGCACAGCACGCAAGGCTTCTGGGCAGCGGACCCTGCCAGGCTTACTTCCCCCGGGTCTTCTCTTTCCCCATCCCATGCATCCACCCACGTAAACTAACGCTGTTCATTCAGCACCTGCCCTATGCTAGGTTCCGTCCGAGGTGTTAGATACAGAGCAGGAAGCCAGAGCACCTTGGGCCCTGCCCTGATGGAGCTTACACTCTACTTGCCAGAAAAGCCAGAAAACCCTTGCAAAGTGGCATGAAGAAAATAAAATGGCAAATGGTATAGAGAGGACCAGGGATCATGTGCAGCATTGGACACATCACTGTAGAGCCCCAGCCAGGGAAAGCCTGCAGGATGGGAAATCCAGCCACTCAAAGGTCTAGTCGGAGGTTGCTCACAGCGTAAGGAACGGGATGTGTGGAAGCTCAGGGGCCGGGGGAGTGAGGCTGAGGTTCTGCAATTCCTAGAACAGGCAACACATGCCCTCGCCTTCGTGCCTTCACACGTGCTTCTCCTTTCATGTGAAGCATCACTGTGTGATCCATATTCCTCCTCCCGTCTCGTCTGTTTAACTCCTCCTCATCTTTCACAACTCAGCTGAGCCACAGCCTCCCCTGGGAATCCTCCTCTTCCCAGTAACCTGGCCTGGTTCTCTATTTAGCACATATGGTGTTTAAATTCTTCCTATCTTTCTTTTCCTTTGATTATAAAGACCTTAAGAGGACAGAGTGTGCCTTCTCAGAGCTTAGGGAAGTGCCTATGTACTAGGTTCTTAGTAGGTATATGAGGGAGGAATGAATATTGGAATTTTAAAGTTAACAGTACTTGTAGCCTGGAGGCTAACACTGATTATGAGGCATAAAGAGACACATGGGGGCCCCTGGTGGCTCCGTCGGTGAAGCATCCAAATCGAGATCTGGGCTCAGTTCATGATCTCAGGGTTGTGCAATCGAGCCCTGGGTGGGGTTCAGGGTCTGGGGTTCAGGGCTCAGCACAGAGTCTGCTTCTGTCTTCCTCTTCGTCTGCCCTGACTCAACTCATGCTCTAAATAAATAAATAAATAAATAAATAAATAAATAAATAAATAAATAAAATCCTCCCCAAACCGAGGAGACACACATGAACTACTAAAATCTCAGAAGGAAAGGAAGCAATGTCCTTCATCGCAGTACGTACGTCTTCAGACACTTGCAAGTGAAACTCTTGCAGAGCTCGCTTGACAGCTGCCTTGTCCAAAAGTCCAGTTCCTTCCTTGTCCAATTGTTTAAGGTATTTTCCCAATCCGGTCAAAATACGAACACCCCTTTTGAGTAGCTGTTCCTTTAGCACATCTGTTTAGGAAGAAGAGAGAGCGAGAAACCAATTATTCCCATACACAAGGTACCACTTGTCTTTTTTTTTTTTTTTTCCACTTTTTTTTTTTCCACTTGTCTCTTGTAGGAAAATTAAAGCTGTTGTGAGTGGTGTAAGGGACGTGAATATGCACCCAGGGGGCATATAGGACTGGCAAGACTCCCCGAGCCTGGAAGCTTTCAGAAGTGTTCAGCGTAAATACACTAGAACTATAGCACCACTGTGTGGTCAAAGTGTTATATGGAAAAGAAAGGGATCACTTCCTCAGCATGAAAATAATTTACGTGTCCCAAATAAAATCTTAGTTTTTACTTTCCAGGCTTCCTCTTCATCTAATGACCTCACACCTCGTTCCTCTTTGCCATAATTACAAAATTGATGCCAGGCAAGTCACTCAGAAATAACAAGCTCAAAGTCTCTAAAATAGTTTGGAATCTTCACATCGTAACCTCCATATGAACGACATCAAGGCTCTGGAGTGCTTTCTTCTACTTGCACACTTAAAGTAACGCTTTCTTCTAGGAATTTTTAGTTATATTCTCAAGCTTTTAACATTCTCTTTGCAGGCCAGTGATCACATTTAATACAGTTTGTGCCATCTTTACTTAAGAAAACATAGTTCACTTTACAAAGCAGTTATTAAATTCATAAAGAACAGATGTCACGGATTCAAGTGACAAATCCTGTGCTGCCCAGGACAGAACAAAGAAAATGGTTTCCTGACAATGACATCAGGAATCTCGGGGGAGTTCCATCACCAACCCCAAACAACTTTTAAATCTGTTTCTAGCCTTCTTACTACTCTTGTATCATTTTTAAGTGACAAATAGGATTTATCGAACTTCATAAATTATAGGTTGATTTCTGTGATTACTTGTCTAATGTCTTCTCCTTGACCATGAGAATCACCAAAGAAGCTATCTGAGCCTAGTATACTCCAGCGGTTACAAGACTGGACCCTACAAACAAAATCTGTAACGTCTTTTCATGTCCGAAGCCTGCACATATCTCATTTATTACTACAACTCTGGAAAGTTAATAAAACTGGTTATCCCCATTTTAGAGATGAAGAAAAAATTGTAAGAGGTTTACACAATATAATATGTCTACCAAATGGCAGAGTCCAAACACCAACCTGGCTCCCAGTCTAGCATTTTTCTTTTATGAGAGGCTGCCATAAATCTCTTTAGTATATCATCTCATGCATAAAACAAGTATTATATTACAAAAATCACTTACATTTATTCATTTCATGGAGAAAACCCATACTATCTAGTGCTTTCTAATACTCTTAAATTCATAATTCATACAATACTAGTTATTCAGTTAAACAAGATCATTAAAATGGAAAAAATCCTAAAAATGTTTTTTCAAATCTATCAACTTTATAAAAATATTTTTAAATATATAAATTCCTAAAAAGATAAGCAAATAAGAAATATAAACAAAGTGCCTTTGTTATAAAACTAAAAAGAAATCTGGAAAACACTGCTTTACTCTGCTTTACTGCTTGCAAAGAATATCATTGCAATTAGAACTACTTGAGACTATAGTCATGATCCATACCTTGAACGGCCTCTAGGACAAGCCTATCATTGGCTTCTTGACTGGTTATATCATCTTCATGTTCCACAGAATCAGTTCTGCAATTGATATGTTCACAGCAGATAAAAATCTATTGTTTTGTGATCTTCAGTACAAAAACGTTACTAAGCTCTTCTCTGTTCTAGATTCAAAGAAACTCTCCAAATTGGAAGAGCGCTTAGAGATTTCTCAAGTCCCAGCTGGCTTGCTGCCGTAATCCCCAGAAAGATTAAATATGCTAAATCGAGCTAAAATCCTTAAGCCTTCCTAGAAGTACCTTTAAACATTATATTCATTTGGTAGCTATATCGATGTTCTTTTAAAATAATTAAAACGATAAAATTTAAAAGCATTTCTAACTTTCAAAGTACAAAATGTAAACACATTATTTTAAAAAGCCAAAAAATTGGGACGCCTGGGTGGCTCAGTGGTTGAGCGTTTGCCTTTGGCTCAGGGTGTGATCCCAGGGTCCCGGGATCGAGTCCTGCGTCAGGTTTCCTGTGTGGAGCCTGCTTCTGCCTGTGTCTCTGCTTCTCTCTCTCACTCTCCCCCTGTCTCTCATGAATAAATAAAATCTTTAAAAATATATATATAAGTAAGTAAGTAAATAAATAAATAGCAAAAAAAAACCTGTATTCATTTGAACAATACAGTAAATGACAAAGAAACAGATGTCCTTTAGCTAATTCAGGGGATGTGGCTTCTAATGCACATACAGTATGCCAATTATTGTCATTTTGAAATGGATTCAGCACCAAGAAATGCTTGAAAGAGTAGGATAAATACATGTATATTTTGTTATTTAAAAATATGTATTTTAATATATATTCTATGATCATATATATTTTATATTTTACTTATGTAACTTATACACAAATATGTATATAAAATGTATATTGTTTATATATAATGCCATGAATGATATGAATCAAAACTGTTTTTAAATGAATTTGGATTTTTTTAAATCACAGAATATATATATTATATACACAAATAATATAGATTGTAACTGACATGTTCATACATATATGTGATAACATATAATGTTTTATATAATATGTATTCTGTGATTAAAAAACTCAAATTCATTTAAAAGCACTTTTGATTCACAGTATTATTTCTTCATTATGCATATCATTAATCATATGAAACTCAAGACATTCTTTAAGTGCTAAAAAAAAGCATTACACTAAAAATGTGGGAAATGTTATAATACTGTACTGTAGCCTACCTTTTGTCTTTTTTATTTTTTTATTTTTAAAGATTTTATTTATTTGTTCATGAGAGACAAAGAGAGGCAGAGACACATGCAGAGGGAGAAGCAGGCTCCTGCTGGGAACCTGATGCAGGACTCGATCCCAGGACCCTGGGGTCATGCCCTGAGCCGAAGGCAGATGCTCAACCATTGAGCCCCCAGGCACCCCTACCTTTTAAAATTGACTGCTTGGTGGTATTTGGTAAAATACCAAATTATCTGCTATAACACAGACCAATTAATAAAGTATCTTTAACATAAAATGGGACACTTTTGATCTTTATATAACTATTCCCACACATAATGTATATTTGAGTACAATACAGCACATAAAGTAGACACATATAGTTATGCTTTGTTTTTAAAAAATATAAACTCTAAAGTCAAAATGCTTTAGGATGGAATATCATCTTAAGATAATAAAAAATGGTGTTTTCACTTACTTTCAAAATGATACATGTATTTGACTTACTTGAGAGAATACAGAGCTATCTGATCAATATTAGTGATTCGAAGTATAAGTAATTTGTTTTCCTTTATGCTTTCTGGAAGTCTGGGATGATCAGAACTCAAAAATGTCAAGTTTCCACCCTAAAGAAATTAACAGATAAATTCCTTAAAGCTAGAAAGTATATAAGAAGTAAAATACAACTAATACTAATTTTAAATAATCAAGTCTGATTATATGTGACATGGTCTACTTTTATACTGATCTTTTAAAAGTGTATTTAGAGAATATTTAGAAACCACACAGGCTTCAGCTAATAATATTAGAAAATAAAGGAAATAATTTCCCAATCTCTCCAACCACTGAGTCACCCGGCTGTCCAGAACTATCTTAGATTTAACAATTGATATCAAGAAATAGGAACTCCAACTGTTTATAAGAGCCAAAGGAAGAAAGGACAAGTTATTTTAACTGAAATTATGACCTCCCTAAGCTCAGAAATAGAACTATTGATTCACAGAAAGATGTAGTGCACACTGCTGAGCTCTGATGGGTTCCTCATCCTCTCACCTGGTCTTTTGCCAACAAACATCATCGAAATGTGAAACTAACTATAACCTAACTGGAGCAGCAAGGCTTTGAAAAGATTCCTATCAAAAATCCCTAATCCAAACTTAGAAAATTGTTATTATTTTAATTCCTGAGTTGCTCAAATAAATATGGTCCAATATGGACAAACACAAATTTAAACTAGGGGCTTAATTTTCTCTCTTGAAAACAAGGGGATAGATCTCTTTCCTCTCCTTTTTCCTGAAGCATTTACTTTAAAAAAAAAAAAAAAAAAAAAAAAAAACTTGTAACTACAGGACTTTCTCCGTTCTTTAAAATGTGTATCAGTTCTTTTGAAATGATGGCAGGACTCGATGAGAGCCTGGGCAAAGGGGGAGCCGGGCCTGCCCGGCTCGTGCGCATCCACAGCAAGATGCTAGGAGGGAGGGACGGAGCCTGCAGGTGCGCCTCTCGGCCGCGTCTGTCGCGCAGGCACCTGTTTCTGGTGTCACCTCAGCAGCCTGCACTGAGGTTTCTTTCTGGGCATGTCGGGGAAACGTCCTCGGGGGGGGGGGGGGGTGGGCACACCAAAGTAAAAGGTGAGTTCCAGAGTGACCCCTGGAAGGCAGACGAGACCTGCCCCCACTTCCACGAAGAAAGGAAAATAAGCCAAATATTTCTGCATAAAGAAACTGAAGATTGTGGCAAGAGCAAGAGATGGAGGACGTCAGAAGGTGGAGGGGAGGACCTAGACTGCGGGAATGTCTAAGGGACATATTTTTAAGAATAAGAATGTCTAATGACAAAGTAGAAGTCGCTCCCCCTGCTGCAATGTACACTTCTGTCCACACTCCCTTCACAGGTGTGCTGCTCAAAGCTCCCACGTGTGGTCTGCGTGGTTCCCCCTCTGTCCTTCGACCTTTCTCCCTTCATCCCTCCATTCCGCTCCCTCCACTCTTCCTTCCTTTCTCTTTCTCCTGTCTCCCCTCCACCCTTTTCTCTCTGGGAAATCCCAAAAGGGAGCCGAGTTCGCATCGGGCTCAAGCAAAACAGGAGAGGGATGCGAAGAAGGAACCATCAACTGCAGTAGATTCTGGAGCAGAAGTTGAGAGCCGACCCTGACCCTCCTGCTGCAGGCTGTCAATGGGATCTGGGGCTGACCCCAGGACCCCGAGGGGCAGCCAGGCGGCCCGGGCACTTAACCCAGTTGAAGGCGCGAGGGTCTTCCTCACCCAGCTCCCCCCGCGGCAGTCACACCTCCTACTGCCTCTGCCTCCTGGAGACTTGAAAAGTCGTTTCTAGTTAGCTTCGTAGCCCCGGCCACCCAGCCACCCAGCCACCCGGCCACCCGGCCACCCGGCCACCCGCGAGTCAAGGCTGCTCTAACCTCCTTCCCGCTTAACAGAATTAAGTCCAATCTGGTTCCTTCCTCTAGCCGTCAAGGCCTCCCCGTACTGTAACCAGAAAGATCTTCCTTCTAAATCCCAAACCCGATGTCAGCTCCCCTCAGTCCACCCACCTCTCATCTCTCAGTGACTCCCCAATACATTTTAGAGAATTTTTTGACATAACGCTCCTCTAAATAAGCTCCGACTCGTCTCTTGCCAACTCCTACCTTCAGCTAAACCAAGCGCCTCCCAGGTCTCCACATAAGCCACGCTCTTTCACGTCCTTGCTCCTTGCACCAGCTGTCTCCGCCTCTGGAAGCCCGTCCTACCTTCTCCTGTCCACCTATCCCACCCCAGCTAACCCCCTTTCTAGATCAGTATGGACGGCACTCTCCCCAGGAAGTCTTCTCCGACCCAACAAGACTGACTCGTTGCCCCTCCTATCCGGCTGTATTGCCCATAGGCTGTAAGCTCCACAAAAGTAGGGAACTGACTTGACCTACTGCCTGTTCTGTCTCCAGCACTTGGCCTGAGTCTGTATGTTCATTATGTGGGCGGTCACCGCGGACACTGCTAAGGTTTACTCTTGAGATAATGTGGACATAATTCAAAATTGACGAGCGCAATACAAACTGTAATATTACCTATGACCGACCCATTCTAGGGAACCTCCGTCACACACCGTAAGGTAAGGTCATGTGAGGTAGGGAACCGCAGGTGGAGAAGCCGACTACCAGGCCTGACAGCTGCAGAGGCCCCGCATCCCTCCGTGCAGAGAACAGGCACCTTCAGGAGGCGAGCCTGCATCACAGGACCTTTACCCCTGGGGCCACTGACGTAGCCCCTTAACACTGGCACAGCCTTGTAGGGCCTTTGAGAGTACCAAGGGACACGCTCTCCCAAGCTTATACCATAGCTTCTTGAGGGAAGCTCACTCGCACCTGCACCCGAGAGGAGGGACCTCCTGGGGAAAGATCAGTCACCGGCCCCTGCTCTACAAGGAGGGAGAATAAATTGAAAACTCGGAAACCCTGGTCCTGCTCCCCAGCAGGATCCTACCCAATTCAGCCACTGGCATTAACACATCTGCACACACACACCCCACTTACGACATAAAAATCACCGAGTTGGTACTGCTTCCCTTTTCTTCGTCCACACTGATGACTATAAATGTTTTTTTGAATAAAAGGAAGCACGTTTGTCCTAGAAGGTAAATGATAAAAATGTGAAGTCATTCAGCTTCCCGCAGAAGTGATCATCTTGCCAACTGCAACAATGCTTTACCACATACCTGTTTTTCCCAAATTGCCGATACTCATAAATTGTTAGGGACTGGTCATGAATGAAAAAGAATCCAATCAGCTCTCTGCAAGCATCACGTCCATTTCTAGAAAGGTAGAATGATGTTAAAGATTCTCACACAGAAAAAAAAAAAAAAAAAGATTCTCACACAGGATAATTTTCAAATTAAATAATAAGCCAGAATTGTGTTATGTCAAAAAGTGGGCCTAAGTGTCTTGAATGTGCGGCAGCGAGCGAGGCCTATGGGAAGTTACAGGAAACGTGGCACGGCTTGCTGAAGTGTCAGTTTAAGGAAGATTTGGGTGGAGAAAAAGGCTTTATCTTATGCTGATATGATATAGATATATTATAACGTAAATTACTGTTATGACAGAGTTTTAAGATAAAACGGAAGATCTTTAAAAATGCTGACCTTGCAAGAAGTCACTCAAGGATAGACACTTACCAACTTTGCTACAGAAAGTTTAAAATCGCTGAAGAGACTTGATAATTTTTACAAACACACTTCACCTCTAATATACACAAAGAACATCAGCATTGTGTATGATCAGAAGTTTGTAAGAGATAGCTTCCCACTGACCAACATCTATCAATAATCTACTATTAATTTAAGCCATTGCAAGAAAATCAAAGATAGTCGTTTACATAAAGGTTAATTTTAAGTGCTTTACCATCTTTTAGTAGTAGTATATATCTTTAAAAAATTCACTTCTAAAAAATAAATAAATAAATAAAATAAAAAATAAAAAAATAAAAAATTCACTTCTAAGTTTCTTTTGAAAGCCATTTTAAAATGACTTTTTAAAATAACTTCTAATTAAAATGTCTTATTGAAAAAAATAAAATAAAATGTCTTATTGATAGGCTTATAGTCTCCATAATTTTTGTAACGTATTAATATATACTACCTTAAAATGTTCATTCTAAATTCACCACTTTGCACTTATATGGGACAAACTTAAATAATCTCATTATTGTTATCTCTATTTGAAGAGATTATTTGTTTTATGACCATAGGATTAAAAGTTTAATAAAATCACAATTACCTTGATATGATCCTACCATCAAACTGTACTTTATGAGAAAGCATATTTTCAGTTAATGTGGAATGGGTTCTTATCCTGTTAAGAAATACATTTGTCAGTAATTATTTTAAAGTCTCCAATACTTGATGTAAATGATAAAGTACAAAAAAAGTTATGTTGATATTTCGAAATGCACAGAACGAAGATGTCATAGACCTCTCTTGTTTTTTACTTGAGGGGATGAGCACTGGGTGTTATTCTGTATGTTGGCAAATTGAACACCAATAAAAAATAAATTTATTATTAAAAAAAAAAAAGAAAGTGCTAACTGAAGCGGACTCAGAGAAAATAGCCCTGAGATATAGTGCATAATACACGCATGACTTCTGTGTTAGGACGTACGTACCAAAGTGCTATATTCTAACTGGTCCTGCTACAGGGCTCGCTGGCTGCCATTTCTAACCCTGTTCTGCTTCGCCTTTCTCCAACCATCTAATTTGCTTTTCTAGCAGTAGAGGTGATGAAGGGACAAAGTTCTGTCAATGGTCTTCCAGGAAAGACTTTCTTTCGTCCTAATAAGAGATGGGCACGGGAACAGTTCCTGCCTGTGGACGTGACAGGAATATGATGCTAGGAGCCCCTGTCGCCATCAGGCAACCAAGTCAGAAAGGCCAGTAAGATCTTGAGGAAGCCAGCCCAGAGCTGTGTTGTCACTGAGCCACTGAACTAAAACCAACTGTCGCTTCCAGGCAGCTGGTTTTATAGGAAAATGAATCATGACTTGTTTAAGTCACTATCAGTCAGGTTTTTCTTACCAAAATAACAGAATAGTGGAAGACGTGCTAGATGGAGCTCCAGCCTTGGAATAGGTCTAGTGGTAGGACCTCAGATCTGCTGTTTGATGTTTATGGCCTTCAGATGGCACTAAATGATTTCACAAAGATTGACGGTCCTGAAATTCTGTTTAATAGTATGAAGCAAAACTCAAGTGTCCACACATTAGCACCCTACTACTAGTAGTCTCCTTTATAATAAGAAATCTGAAGATTTGGTAATGTATCTTTACGCTCCTTCCTAAATAACTACATGGCACTCCAATAAAACTAACTACAGGTCTAATGAAACTGCAATAATGTAAATAGTAAGTAAGTGTATGGGTCACTGGGATCCTGAAAAGTAAAACCTCTATAAAGTCTAGGTCTCTGAAAAATAAGCAGCATGTAGACAGGAAGAGTCTGTGGTCCAAAGGAGCTGGTGAACACAGGATAGAGTCCTGAAAGACTGGTCTTCTCACTTCAGTTGAATCCATTAATATCAATGTGTCTATTGAATGCTCACTACCTGCCTGAGAAAATTCTAAATGCCAAGAAAATAACAGCAATAATAACAGCTACTATTTATTAAGAACTCCCTGGACACCAGTCGTTATTAAAATAACTTAAATGCACACTGGTTCATTCAATGCTTGCAATAACTCCACGAAGTAAGTACTATTATTTCTTCTTACAAATAAATTTTCATTATGTAATTAGTGCATGACAGCCCAACCTTGCTTATCATAACCGCTAGGTTATATTGCTTCTCAAAGGTGAATAGAATTCAATTTAACAGCGATAGGCTGAAGTCTAAAGTCTACAGTCTCCTTGAAAAGATAAAAGACATAAATAGGACATTTATATTATAAATGGAAAGTTCTGTGTTAAGGTGTTAGGTATCCAGTAAGTAGTAACAACCACTTCTCTCCATCCAAGGTCTTAACCAACATGGGAATAAGAATCAGGCAGATGAGACCAAAATATGAATTTTATTAGTGACAAAGCTGTTGGAAGCCATGGCTTAGGAATGAAGTGACCCTAGGATTACACAGACTAACCCACTCATTCCCATTGGATAGGGACTCTGTGAAACCGTGCATGCAGCAGCTTCTGCAGCCAGCAGGCTCCCAAGGAAAGAGGAGAGGAGGGCTGCGGTGTTCCTGCTTCCGACTCTGTGAAGCAAAATCGTCTTCTACCTCTCCAGGAGAATGAATAAGGGGGGTAAAATCCATAAGTTCAATAAATCTAATTAATACCCCCTTAGGGTTTTTCATTAAACTAGGGTAGCTAAATCTAAAATTTATATTGAAGAGGAAACAGCATGGTATATCAAGATAATATTGAAGATAATAAAGCTACAAGTATTTAATATAAAGCAATAGCAATTAAGACAGGATAGTATTGGTGGTGGGATACAGAACGGGGAGACAAGACTGAAGGAAAAGCCTTGAAACCAGCTATACATTTATAACAATTTGATATATTATGATGTAAGTGCATTACAAGTCAGAGGGACAATGAGTCTGCGGGAGGCAGAGATTTTGTAAAGATACACGGGGCACTAACAATAAATGGAAAGACTGGAGAACAGGTCTGCATCAAAATTAGGAACTCCTATTCAGCAAAAGACATGATCAAGAGAATGAAAAGGTAACCACAGAGTGGGAGAAGACATGGCGAGCAAACATAACTGAAAGAGCACTTGTAACAGGAATATATAAGTAAGTCCCACAAGTCAACATGGGAATGATAACCCAACCCACCTGCTGGGAAATTTCAGATAGGAGGATGTCTATTTCCCATAAGAGGGTACCGGTGTGGATTCATAAGAAGAGCGAAGATGAAAAACCCGGGCCGAACTGAGTGCTGGCAGAGATGCTGTCAACTAGCATGTCTTTGTGCTCCTGGCGGGAGTGCTGACTGCAGCAGCCCCTCTCAAAACCTGCGGTGTGGGATTTTTTGAAGTTGAACACATGCGTACTCAATGGGCCAGACAGTCCGTGTCTACACTGAGCAGGAGGGACATCCTCGAGACCTCAACATCCACGAGACCGGGTGCCACGGGTCACGGGAGCACCCGTCGTCACAGCCCAGGCCCGTGAGCATCTGTAGACACACTGTGTGCTCGCACAATCCGCACGTGGCCGCGCAATGCCCTACGGGAGGGTGGGAAACAAATGCACACTACGTCGCGGATACACTGACAACCGTGTTGAGTAAAAGCAGCCGGTCACAGAGTCCAAATGAGGTGATTTTGGTAAGTTCATCAGGAGGCAGCCGGCGTCCCTGGCACCAGGACAGGGGCTGCCCTGCAACGCACCTGCACAGTCGTGGGGGTGCAGGTGGGGAGATTCTGGGGTCCTAGCAATGCTCTGTTTCTTGATCCAGGAACTCGGTGCATGAGTATCGTTCAGTTTGTGGAAATTCCTATGCTGTGTACACTTAAAATGTGTACACTTTGTGGATGTATATATATTTTATTTCAATAAAAGGTTACTTAAGAAAAAAAGAGATAGAAGCTTAGATGTGTCAGCGAAATGACCCTCCAGAGTCTTTCATAGCCTCCGCCTCAGAACACGCCAACCCTTTGGGATGGCATGACATGGGGGGCACCCGGCACGTGGGAGTCGGGGCCTTGAGGTGAGGGAGGGGCGGGCTCACCCAGCTGCAGTCAACAGCCACACGCGTCTCTACGGGAAGGCAGAGGGGTATGTGGGCACAGAAGAGTGTCAGAGTGATAACACACCCGCTGCTGACTTTGCACGTGGAGGAAGGGGCCAGAGCCAAGGAATAAAGGCCTCCAGAGGCTGAAAGGGGTGAGGAAGTGGAGCCTCCCCAGAAGCCTCCAGAAGGAATGTCGGTGGGATCTCAGGCTTCTGACCTCCAGACCGTAAGAGAATAAATCTGCATTGTTGTCTGTGCTCATTTGTTGCAGCAACCACAGGAAATTAATACCCGGTAACTCTGAATACTTAAAGGTATGGAAACAGAGTCTTCCAGAAAATAAGAATAAGCCAAAAAGGTAAGTTCTAAGAACTTTCAGACCTCTACACAGTCTAAAAACATGAAAGAACTGATGTGGGAACTGGTGGATTTTCTTAGTCTCCTAAGGCTGAGGCTACCCACCAACAGCCAGCGAAGTTTTGAGAGATTTAAGTGGACTGAGCCTGAAAACTGTGAGAAGCCCAAAGATTTTATACATTGCAAAGTAAAAGGCAAAATAATAAGGACTTGTAAGCAATACTAATTTTGAAGGTATTATATCAACGAGATATCTCAGTTACTCTATTTTCACATATATTATCTCCTAGGTTGTAACTGTTATTCCTAATTTACTAATAAAAAAAAACCTGGAGGGCAAAGTCTACTCCTCTATCTTAAAGTGGTGGAACTGGGATTTGAACTCCGAAAATTCCACTTCTCTTTAAATAGAAAAAAGGAAAAACTAGCCAAAAATATCTCTTCAGTTGGACACAAGATACATTTTTAAAAATTCATTGCTAACATACTATATCTTAATTTGATTAAGTAAAATTTTCTTACTTAGTTTCATGCAGTGTTCTTTTCCTAAATCGAAGAGGTGCTATCCTGGAATCTGGAAAGACACGAGCACCGTCTTCCCTCGCAGTGGTTAGGTTTTGTTCTGGATCACTGATTACAGCCCTATGCAGGAAAATACAAAGTCTGACAACCCAGTATAATAATCAATGCACTACTCTAGCACTCACATATTCACAGGCAGACCATCTACAAATGCAAAGTTATGCTAGGGTCAGAATTATGTATTTGCCAGATACCAAATGAATGAATTTAATAAAAGATACCAGCCATAAAAAGGTGGATATTTCCATCTATCTCTTTCTCCACAGGTGTTATCTAAATAGAAACTGAAATTTTTGAGAGAACTCTGAGCTCCATGTCTTATTATTCTTTAAACAAACAGACACTGAGCTGGTGACTTCTGAGTAAAAAACATGAAGCAAAATAATTAAATGACCATATGGATTTCTGGGGGGAAAGTATCCCAAGCAGAGGAGAAAATAAATGCAAAATATCTAACACAGGAGAGAACCTGGTATGTCTCAGGCTTAATGGCTAAAGCAGAAAAGAAGAGAAGGTGAGAAGTAGGAAAAGCGGTCCAGGGTGGGGGTGGGCAGGTCATGAGGGCTGGGGTGAACTATATCACTGGCCACAGTTTTTTAAGACTCCTGATTCACATCCTCACCCTGGCCTCATTGTAGGTGTTCTGTACTAATGTCTCACCCTTCAGCCTTGAGCTCAGCCATTTGACTTACTTTGGCCAATTATATACAGCTGGATGGCTCTGCTGATGTCGATTAAACTAACTCGCATAAGGATGGCTCGACTGGGGATCTGCTCATCCAGCATAATCTTGGCTAGGTGGCCCAGCTGCATTTTCAGAGTCATGCTCTTCTTGAGATCAGTGGGTTGGCCAAGCTGTGTTCTTCTCACAAATATGGCAAAAGCTCAAAAAGGCAAGTGGAAACACACATGGCTTCTTAAGGCCTAAGCTAAGAACCGAGACCACTGCTTTTGGCCAAAGTGGGTAACAAGGCAAGAGCCACTTGGCCGAGCCTAGCCTGCACAGCTGGTCTGAAGATGCACAAGCCCTAATTAATTACTGTCGCTTTACGCTACTAGGATTTGTGGTGAGATGTAACCCACACGTATATTGTACCCTGAGATGGGAAATCACTGGAGGGTCTGGTCTGGCTGACTGGCTCATAAACTTATTTTGGTTGCTGGGTTAATAGCAGACTAACGGGGGGCAAACGCAAACACAAGTCCCGGTAGAAAGTGACTGAAATAATCCAGGAGAAGGAAGATTATACTGTCAACAGGGGTGACGGCAGCAGAAGGGGTAAATTTATTTTAAGGTAGAACTCAGAGGCTTTGCTGATAAACTAATATAGGATCTGAGAAAAAGAGAGGCATCAAAAGCAGCACCAAGATTGTAGATCTAAATAACCTAAAGAATGAAGAAAAATTACAGAGGATTTGGTCATGGGGAAGGAGGAAAGAATGCCCAGGAACCCGGAGCAGCAAAGGCTATACTGGAACCTTCAATTAGGGAAGCATCAGCGTATAAGTAGCTTTTAAAGGCATGACACCGGATGAGATCACTCGGGAAGTCAGTGTAGAAAAGCCTACGAATGGAGCCCAGGGAGCTCCCGGGTATAAGGACGGGGTTGACAGAAAGGAAGCAGGGAAGAGACTGAGGGGCAGGAGGGAGGAGGAAACCCAGCTACGTGTTGTGTGTAAGGAACCAAACGGAAGAGAGAAAAGTATTTTGGAGAGGAGAGTTTTCAACGGAGACAGAGGTCGCTGACAAGAAGTGAGAAGTCACCATTAGGCAAGCAACGCAAATGTCACCAGTCATCTTACGAGGACATGATACGGTGGACGGTGTGCGTGCAAACATCATCAAAGTGAGTTCAAGACGTAGCAGAAGGAAGAACCAGGAGTATAATTAATTAATTATTAATAATTAATTATTTCAAGACAGTTACTGGAAAACATACATGTAGAACACCCTTCTCTCTGCCACCTAAACAAACCATCATTCTTTTCGTTTCTTTTCGTTTTTCTTTTCTTTTCTTTCCTTTCCTTTTGTTTTTTCTTTTCTTTCTTTTTTTTCCCATCATTCTTTTCAAAGGTAACCATACGCCTTGCGTCTTCCTAGAAGACTGCCTGGACTACTCCAGGCTTTTCTGAAATCTTATGATATTTCCATATCGTCATGAATGTTTAGCACAGCAGATACTTAAGCTTTACACACTTTTCTAAGAGTCATGAAACTTTAGATTGAGTTTTAAATTAACAGGCCCACAGTTCCCAAACTGTGCACCAAGGCACCCCAAGGTGCCACAGGGAATCCACAGGGAGGATGTGGGATATTTTTAGGGTTTTTTTTTTTAATATTTTTAATTTGTGAGGGAAATGCAATGATACTCGAAATTTGTTGGCAACTACATGAACTACTAGCTCAAGGGAGTTCACGGTTTCAACAGGGTATTATGCTACACTCTTTACTCTTTCACTCTTTCACTTTTTCACCAACCTTTACAGAGCTGGGTTTTCTACAGTCACCATGATAACTAGCAAGTGCCATGTGGAATTGGAACTGAAAGTGACGGCATCCCAAAAAGGTCTAAGGTTTGCGAGATTGTGCTAAGCAACTCTGGCTATTTAAGAATGAAATACAAATATCTTTTGTTTAATTTATGTGCATTATTTTTTTTTGAAACAGCCATTAAGTTGTCATGAAATAGATACTTCTTTATTTGTATATAATTGCTATTTAGACAAAAGTACTTGACAAATAGAACTGTTGAGGATTTCTACTGGCCTAGAAATGCTGTAGGAAACATCACTACAACACTGTGAGGGCAGTGAACAGAGAACATTTGGGAGCTTCCGAGTTGGCCACTTGTTGATTGACTTAAAAAAAAATTGATGAAAACTTTCTGAATGGATTTCTGCTTCTCATTATTACTAACTCTCACCTAGATAAGTGGTCTGTCATCACTTGCTCTGCAACAGTCTGTTTCTTCCTCTCTGCAGCCACAATTTCCTGAGAAGAATCGAAAATTTTTAAAATTTCATTATCCATAAAACAGAATGACCCTAGAGTTAACACAAGAACCCTAACTAGATTTAACTAGATGTTATTTTTTTTAGATTTAACTAGATGTTAAATTTCCAACTTTCTGCTTAAATATGGATTACTATATCCATCATTAATAAAAACAAATTCCAATTACTTAATCTGAACAAAAGTAATACACTTACATTTCGATAGAAATCATCAGAGAGTTCCACACCTGCCCCTGAATTTCACGGAGCCAGAATGAAGGAGGAGGAGGCTACGATGCCCCTCTCCTTGACAGACACCCCGTAAAAGGCACTTTAACCTGCTCCAAGAAGAATACCAACGTTGACACATTCAGAGTTTGTTCTAAAACTATTCATAGTAGATGAAGCTAAAACGGAACTGGAGTCATTCAATTCTTTATCAAAAATCTAAGAATAAAAATCTTCCAAATGCCTCCTGTCATTAAAAGAATAACATTTTCTCTGCATATAATCCATTAACACTTGATCAACTTATCTCAATTACTGGTTTGATTAAACTACCTTCCCACTAGTTTTTCCTTTTCTAACTCATTTGAGAACAGTTTTACTACATTTTAGGTTATATCAAATTGAAAGATTAGCAATCATTCAGTTCTAATTAGATTATAATGTAACTATATTTACTAAAATGTTTCTTTTGAAGAGTAAATAAAAGATGTTCAAAAATTTAGGAGTCACAATAAAGCCTGTTGTACTTCTACACTGTAAATTACTGTCGTCTCCATAGATCAACCCAGGAAATGAAATCAACTACAATAATATAGCTTACGATTGAGGCTCAGTGGCATTAGGGAGAGTGTTCTATTCAAAGTGAGCACAAAATTCAAATAAGAATGACTAAAGTTATGTCATAGAAACTCCTGAGAAACTTGACAATTTGGGTGCAATTACTTAAATGTTAGCCTATAATTGAATTTGGTCTTTTTTTTAGTTTCATAGAAATTAAGGTACAGTTTACAGCCAAATATGCCCCATATAAAGTTCACGTCATTTAACATTTGACTGCATCTGGTGTCCCCTCGGTTCATGACACTTTATAATGACTTTTATTTAGGAATAGATTTAAAATGGCAATTAAAAAGTTAGAAAGTGTATGGTAACTACAGGCACAGAAAAGTGTGTTTTATGTCTCAGGGTGATGAAGGTGAACACTGACTAAAATATGAAATTATTTACAGAAAAGGTCAACCAGAACATAGGTGTAAAACCCAGCAGCAAGCGAAAGAGGGGAGATTAACGAATAGGGAGCCCGTGCAGAAAGCCCACCTTGGGAGTTGACATTTATGGTGGCTTTTTGCAGGAAAGGTTGGAACCACCCCCAGGCACACTGATTTTGAGGTCTGTGTAAACATAAAGCAGATTAGAAGCAGAAGTCACTCTGATGCAAAGGATCTAATAATGTTAAAAAGTGAGAAGCAAACTAGAAGAGATGGATATGAAAACCACAGGTTCACCACTTCTGGTGTTCGATTAAGTAGCTACAAATTAAAAAGTTTCTACCTAGATTTTGAAAATAAACCAGTACCAATTTCAAATGCATTCACACAAACATATCCTTGGGGGGAAAAACCGATAAATGCGTGCCACCACAATAAAGTAAAATACTCGATGCTGAACTTGCTGAATGAAAGCAGCTGTAAGTAAAAAAAAAAAAAAAAAAAAAAAAAAAAACCGCTAACACCCGGATGGCTTTGGGTGACACCAAGAACAACACCCGGCGGGCCTTACGCGTCAGTAGCACCCATTTCAAGTACAACTTCAGGAACATATCAAAGTAAGCCTGGTCTGGGATACTGTCGTGCCTTGTCAAGTAGCTTTTTAAATTTTAGGATAATCCTGGCAATATTCCTTATTCTATCAAACATAAATATCTAAATAGTAGGCATAGAAGATGATGTTCATATTGTTTTATTTGGTATAAAAACTACAACAAACTAGCAGCTTGAAACACCCACAGAACATCCGGCCGTGGTCCAGACACGGATTGCATATTGCTGCCAACTGAGAACATATTAATTCTGGGTGACTGTAATCCAAATAAAATATATATCGACTCTCCTCTCAGTGATAACGATTATATAACTGCCTAAAACCATATCTAAACCAGAGCTCTCCCAACTTTTGAACCACCACACACTGATATTTCACGAATCCATTACAAGGACGTCTAGGGGATTAGTCACCTGGGGGTGTCTGGGGTGGCCAGTGGACTCCGACCTAAAACAGCTTGGTCTGATCACCCCAGGACACTATAAAAATGTAATTATCTATTTGCACCAGACCTGGCCTAAGCCATACTCATCCAACAATCTAATTGATTTTGTTTTTTTGTTTTTTTGTTTTTATTTATGATAGTCACACACGGAGAGAGAGAGAGAGAGAGGCAGAGACATAACTGATTTTGTAAAAGACACCATTTAAAGTTAATATTGAGAGTCTACAGTTTTGCTTCCCTTTTCCTAAAAATAAAATTATTCTTGCCCTTTTCCTTAACTTGCTGGAATTTCTCTAGTCTTATTAGCTTATCACTTCTAAAAAACAACTAGGTCAAGGGCATCTGGGTGGCTCAGTCAGTTAAGTATCTACCTTCGGTCATGATCGAGTCCTGGGATAGAGTCCTGTGTCAGGCCTCCTGCTCAGCAAGGAGTCTGCTTCTCCCTCTGCCCTTTCCCCCTGCTCATGATCTCTCTCTCAAATAAATAAAATCTTTAAAAAAAAAAATTAGGTTACTTTGGGGGTAGGGGGTGATGTCAAATAAACCCACTGACAAAAATAGCAGCCGATTAACATTTTTAATAGTATAAACTAAATTTTTACAAACTCTCAAAGATTCAAGACCGTTTCTCCAAGGTAAATACACCAAACCTCAACCATTTGTAAAAACGAGAACTCAATTTACACATTTGTGAACATCCACCGCAGTCCTAATTCAATTGTTGCAATTATTTACTCAATTTTAAGGCTGCAAAATCTTGGGAGGGCAAATTACCCGAATGGCTTAACAAGTAACTTACAGCATCAGATCTTCTCGTGCTCCTTTGTGCATTATAAGGGATTTCTGCATAACCCTGCTGCAAGAGGGCTTTCCTATCCAGAGTTGTGAGAGTATCTATGATGGCTTCTTCACCTTGCACACACTGTAAGCGAAAGCAATAAATGAGCTCACGACAGTTTACACTTAGTTCACATACTTAGCATACTCGTTTTTAACAAAATAGTGTGTTAAATACCCTCTGAACACGTCGATAGTCACTGTGTAGCGACGACAGTATGGACTGACGATCAGAATGCCTATTTGAACACAGGTCTCCATCTTTTAGCTAGAGGACCTCTTGTGCCTCAGTTTACTCATAGTAATGGAATTAAAATGGGAATTAACAGTAACTACTTCACACACGCGAAGATGAAATGTCCAGCACTTATAAGAGTATCTGACATAAGGTAAGCATCAGATAAAAGGTAGCAAGTACCATGACCATTACCTTCCAATTGAGTCTTTGTAGTTAACAAAAAGGGGGATTTCCTTTGTAAAATGAAATTCAGAAGTACTAAGAGGTGGGATGTACTCCTTGACGTAAGGATCCTCTGGGATCCTAAGGAAAAACGCTGAATTTTTCTCTGACTATAAGATGTACTTATATTCCCCTAACAACAACAACAACAACGTCCCGGTAGGATAGCAGCTGCCAAAACGTCATAGATTTCAAGCTTTTCCTCCAGGGTTTGTTCTTACCTTTCTTGAAAGGTCACACTCCATATTCATACCCTACTCTCTGCGACTCTTGACTGCTACAGGAAATCCTATTATACATTTGTGTCTGAATTGTTGCCTGCCTCTCCTGCTGCAAGCTCCATGAGGGCCGGAACCTTGTCTGCCATTTTTCTTGCAGTGTCCCTGACGCCAGAACAGGACCACACATAGTGAGCATTTCATAAATCCTTATTCAACAAATGAATAACACGTCTTGCAAAAGTATTAACTACTGGGAAATCAATTTACGAGGATACGTCATAAGTTTATTCATTTACGTACTAATATATTTGTTTTTCTTGCATAGGGACTCATTTTAGGAGACATCAAAAAGATGTTTAACATTATATAAGGTAAATTAGGCAGATTAAATTAATAGATATGTTTAAGTAGAAGCAAAGTTCTGCACTACGTTCAGGTTGGAAGAAATTTTCAAAGGAATTTTATTTTGTTTCAGTTTGTGTTTATCCTATACAGTGACATTTTCACTTGATATGTCAAATTTAACCTCCCCAAACCAGACTTCCTGATGGTCCTCCCCACCCTTCCAATTGCTGCGGTCCAACACCTTGGGTCATCCTTCATCATCCCTTTCTCCTAAGCCTACAATCAATCCATCAGCAGATATTCTCAAATACTCAGAATCTATCCAGAATCTGGCTTCTAATCATGACCACTTCTTATCCAAGTGGGCAGCCTGGGTCCATGCCTCCGTCCTCATCTCTTGTTGGGATTATTGTGACAGCCTCCTCAGACATTTTCGCTTCCAGCTTCGCTCTATTCTCAGTAAAACCTGCCCTCAAAGCAGAAAAATGGCTTTCAGCCTTAGAGTGAAAGGCCAAACCCTGGGTAGTGCACAGGGCTCACAGATCTGCCTCCCAGCCCTCCCTTGCCCTTCGCCCTCCAACCACACCATCTTCCCTGATATTTCTTAAACACTCCACGCGGCCTGCTACTTCATGACACGTGAGAGTATATCCTGGGTGGCTTGCGTGTCACCCTTGTCAGATGCCTGCTGAAATGCTACCTTATGGGAAAGATCTTTCCTGGTGGTCCTGCACGAATAGTGACCCCAACCTTGAGCCCTGGTCTTCCCAGTGCCCTTCCATCCACAGCATTAATCACCAACTGTCAGACTAGATGGGGTGACTGAGTCATTCATTCATTCATTCATTCATTCATTTTTTTTTTCTTGCTAAATCCTTCCATTATGATATGCACTCTGTAAGGGCAAAAATATTTGTCTGTTTTATTCACTGACTTAGTGTTTTCTGCAAAATTGAAGTTTAATGATTTTCAGGCTTCATTTAAATATGTTTCACCATTTAAAATATAAGTTTACATTTTAGGTAACGATTTGACACCAAGAGATTCATCAACATTTTATACTAAATGGAAGGAAAACTCAACAAAGGAAGTTTGCCATTAAACAAGCAGAGAGGAACTTTTACTGTTTGATTTTCTGTTGACTGATATATCAGCTTGACTAGTTCATGGTTATGACCATAAGTTATTGTCCTAGATCTTAAATATGTTTAACTTCAGCTTTTTACTCAATAAAAAAGAATCAATTTACATGTTATGTTGTTCCCTGCTTTATTGAGGGGATTACATTTCTGATATCAGGAAGCAATTCTATTTCCAGAGATTACTTCCAGTGTTAATTACTGTAATTGTAATAGGATTTACTAATAGCCCATTTAGATAGCAGTGTTGATTTTCATAACAGTATACACCTAAAAAAACATCAAATAAGTTGCTTAAATCCATTAAGTACAAAATTATGTATAGAAACCAAGACTTTTTGTAAGACTACCTACCAAAAACATATGAAATAATAATTATATGCATTTATATGTAGATTTTAAAAATCAAAGCAAAACAGAATTTTTCCCAAAAGAAAACTCTGTTCATATCTTACAAGTATTTACCAACCATATGGGAAGCTTCACAAGCAGTATTTGTTCCTCCCTTAACTGAAAATAAACAAGTGCCTTCATTTGAATGAACATATGTTCAAGGAAATCAGTTTTACTTTAAAAGAAATTTTAGGGGCACCTTGGTGACTCAGTTAGTTAAGCCTCCAGCTCTTGATTTTTGCCCGGGTCATGATCTCGGGGTCTTGAGACCAAGCCTCCCAATGGGTCCCTGCAGGGAGCCTCCTCCTCCCTCTGCCTGGGTCTCTGCCTCTCTCTGTGTCTCTCATGAATAAATAAATAAAATATTTTAAGGGAGAAAAAAAAAACAGCTTTATAATACAGTCTTGTTTCCAATCCCAAGGCAAATGAAAATCTTTTAACACAGAAAAGATGACTAGGTCATATGACTAGAGTTTTCACATTTGAAAATGACAGTAATAAACTTTTAGAGCTATTAAGAATAAACTAGTTAATGCAAATACTTAAAATAGTCCCTAGCACACAGAACTAAGTGCTAGCTATACATGTACTATGACTAACAGTAAGAAATACCAGACAAAAGGATTTCTATAATACATGTAGTTTTTTTTTATTTTTATCAGAAAAATAATTTCATCAGAACCTCATAAAGTCTCATATGTTACCTTGTCATCTATCTTGTTTTTTGGAGACTGTTGCATAATATTTGATTTAGTCTTTTCTGCATTTCTCTGGCTATACTGTTTATACCCCTCTTTCATTTCGGTTTCATATTGCTGATATTTTAGTTTATATTTGCTTGTTGGTGCTGGCAAGTTTTCAGGTGTTATGTCTTGCTCCTGGATATAAAAATTAAAAAATTAAAAGTATGTCATCTACCAGAAAAAAATGATTATTAATTTTCCAAATTAATGTTAACAGGTTTACCATTGATCTTAACATTTATGCCTAAGAAACGGATCGTTATGATCTGTGTGCCAACCAGAGGTGACATCTGGAACGTTTAGCTGGCGTGACATTGCTGAGCCACCAAGCAGATGGAGCTGCTGGGATCTGAAACACCTGAAACACCAGGAAGCCTGTACCTGGTCTCCCTGCAGAAGAACAGTGCTGGTGCCAAAAAAATTTGAGAAGACAAAAATTAACTTTTCTTTCTTCTCAAGTGCTTTAGATCGGCCTTTTATTCCTGCCCCAGCAAAACTCTACTGACAAGCACTTCTTCCAGAGTCATTACAGCAATCGGAGGTCACTAAGGCGGCTGGCTGCCTCTGCTGTGACCCAGGCCTCTGTCAAACGGGGCTGAGAGGCAACAGCCAGTGAACAGAGAAATCTGGAAGGAGTGCTAAGCAAACACAATGGCGTATATACATTGGCCCAAGAGGGACAGCCAGCCTAAAAGGAGGATAAAGCCTGCATGGCCCTAGGAAAGTGTTGGTAACATCCACGTCTAACCTAGAGAAGGAGAAAACAGAAGTTTCAGGGTGAAAACTGGAGCTGAAACACAACAGGGCACCGGTGTGCAGCCATCCAGAGACGGAGGAGAATACGAACAGCACCAGTCAAGGGCACCGGGCTCAGTCTGCTAAGTCCCTCGAGTTGTTTTTGTTTTTGTTTTTGTTTTTAAGATGTTATTTACTTATTCATGAGACACAGAGAGAGGCAGAGACCGGGACCCAGGCAGAGGGAGGAGCAGGCTCCCTGCAGGGACCCGACTGGGACTCAATCCCAGGACTGGCCCAAGGCAGATGCTCAACCGCTGAGCCCCCGGAGGCCCCCACACTGTCTCTTAAAAAATAGAACCAGTGACAGAAGAAAGAGTAACAAAGACAGAAAAACAAGCCCTCCTCAGAGTGCTAGTCAGAACTTTTGTTTCTAACACAAAATAAGACACTAAATACTGTTTGAAGTATAAATATGTCCCAAGGTAATAGCTTAAAATAAGTATAGTAATAAGTATGAGCATCTGAGTAGCCCAAAGTAGAAGTTAATTTCTAAGAGATAAACCACATTGTGAAACTAGCAGAATCTGACCCAACACTCTACCATATTTTTTAAATTCCTGCATTCCCTCTTAGGGTACACCAGTACTTTTCCAATTTTATAAGACATGTTTAAAATACTATTCCTATGTGAAAAACGGAAAACAAAGTAAAACTATTTCACCGACATGATCATTTGGGATGTTAATATAGAAACTACTAACCTGGACAAAACATAAGATGGAATACAATGAAATTTCTGGACTAAATACAGCATAATCTAATTCTGAAAGTTGATAATAAGAAATAAATACTAACCGGTTCATTTTCATTAAGCTGAGTACGTGATACTTGACATGGTGTGATGCAACTAACAGCAGAAGATGAATTTGGTGGGTTAAAATGAATATGCGCGGTACTAAGCGGGATGTGTGAAAAATCATCCTAAAATAAAAATAAATACTATGTATTATACAGTATATATGATATTGTGTTCAAATGTTTATCATAGCAAATACCAAGTAAAAATTACCTCCTCATCAGAGTCAATGAGGCTTTGCAAATCAAGTGGTGGAACCCTGAAAGAAATAATTTATGCATCCCGTAAGTTTTTTAAATGAGGCTTTAACAGTTGCAAATTATATATGCTACATCTTATTTTAAAAAAAAGGTACGCTAAAGCCAATGGTGCCTGTACCTACCAGTAGTGAAAGGCTTTTGTTAAATGTTCAGTAGTTTTTGAGCTGGTTTTTTGTTTTGTTTTGTTTTAAAGATTTTATTTATTTATTCATGAGAGACAAAGAGAGAGGCCAAGACACAGGCAGAGGGAGAAGCAGGCTCCATGCAGGGAGCCCAACGTGGGACTAGATCCTGGGACCCCGGGGGTCACACCCTGGGCTGAAGGCAGATGCTCAATCACTGAGCCACCTGGGGATCCCCTCGATTCTTTATCTAGATGAGCATACAGGTATCTGTTATGTAGAGCCACATGAAATTGCTGATACCTGCCCATTTTTCATCTATAAAAATGTCAACTTCATATGGTTTAGACTAAAAATTATTAGGCTTTTAAATTCTATTTTCTAATAAGCTGTATCTAAAATACTTGAAAGAATATAAAAATCCTATATTTCCAAATTTTGGAAAGATGTAAGATAAAACATAAGTTAATATAGTCTAATCCAAAAATAATATAATTTAAATAAGATTGATAAAATTGTCATATTCCTCATGATAAGATTAAAGCCACAGATACTTCCTATTAAATTAATTTTGACTATCTCAGTTATACAATTCAAAATTGTATAATTTCTTTAATAAATTCATTTATCCGAATTTTCTAAATAAAATAATAGTTAAACTTTTTCAGGAAAATGTAAGAATATTAAAGAAAATTTAAAAACAGGAGAAGTATAAGGGCATGTGGCTCAGTCAGTTAAGCATCTACCTTCAGCTCAAGTCCTGATCCTGGGGTCCTGGGATCGAGTCCTGCATCACTCTCTGCACAGAGCCTGCCTGCTTCTCCCTCTCCCTCTGCCTGCCACTCTGCCTACTTGTGCTCTCACTCTCTTTCTCTGTCAAATAAATAAATAAAGTCTTTAAAAAAAAAAAAAAAAAACAAGAGAAGTATTTCCCTCAGTATCCTACTTAATTTTGGCATAGCAATTTTCAGGCCATTCACATGGATACCAATTTTTCTGTGGTTCACAATCATAGCTACATATAAAATTCTGTTCTCTTTTTTTTTTTACTTGTTAATATATTATAAATATTTGCCCATTAAATAGCTCAAGTGTGAAGAAATGTGACTTACACTGGTAGGCGAGGATTCTGGATTGCCCATGATTTGGAAGTCTGTCCTTGCTTTAATTAAAAAAAGAAAAAAATCAGTGTGTATATGCCCCTTCTGTATACTTTAAAAGATAAGCAATGAGTCAATGCAATAAAGCTGATTATAGTTTTCTCAGTAAACTTCATATAAGAAATACTTATTAAGCCTAAGCCTCTTCCTACCGTGCTTGAGACACAGAGATAGGATGATAAGCAACAAAAATAATCCTTACCCTCATGGTGCTCTGTCTGCTGGGGATGACATTCACTCAACAAACCATAATGTGAAAAAACACGGGCTATGACAGGGCAGCTACATAGAGCATTTTACTCAAGTCTCGGAAATTGAGGAAGCTTTTTCGAAAACAAAAAGAACAGTGACCTTTAAACTGAACTCTGAAGGATGAGTAGTAGCCAGATAAAGATAGAAGGGAGAAAACTGCTTTAGCCAGGAGAAACAACACTCATCCTGTACCAGCCCTAGAAGGGGCCGCACTCCAGGGGGGACAGGGTAGTGGGGCCAGAGCCGTCGCAAAACAACACAAGTCGAAGACCTCGTCCTAAAGGAAAGGGGAAAACTGCAGGATTTGTGCAAAGAAGTGATAAGTATATACTTTTACATACATTTGTAGATGTTCAAGCTTATTTCCAAAAAACTGTGCAAAAGAGATGAAAATACAGTGAGCCACCATGGAATAAGAAATATATATGAATCATAGAGAAAATTCAAGGTAATGAAGGGAGGAAACAACGCATCCATCAACTCTTCTGGCTAACTTCTAAAACGTTATCTAACTGGTCATTTTTGTGATACTGATAGCAAGTATAGAAATTACATTCAAGACTGAGCTTCATCATTCTAATTGACCATGAGAGAGAAAACAAATTCAATTCAGTATAAGCTTTAATATGGCATTGTTTTCAATACAATCCTAATAAAAAGTTAAAATGTAGAAATGTAAAATCAAAATGATCAATTAATTGGAATATATATAATAATAAATATAATACATATGATAACATAATACATATACATAATCTACTTATGCTAAGTTGGCCCTTGAGCAATGCTGGGGTTAAGGGTACCAACTACCTCCCCCCCACCATGGTCAAAAATCCACGTGTAACTTTTGACTCCACAAAAATTTAACTCCTACTGGCCTACTGTTGACTGGTAACATAAAGTCAATTGTCCTTTTATTTTAAGCTACTTCTATGTCACTCCTTAAAATCATGTTTATGTCTATATAATAGCCCATCTAAAGGTCATGCCATAATTTATGTATTTTTCGATTGCTACATATTTTTTTCATTATTTCAAAAAAACATACTTCAAAAAATACCTTTCTTTTCAAGTAGTTTTGTTCTATGCTTTAGATTATTTCCTTAGAACAGATTCCAGGAATGGTATTATTTGCATGAAATCATTTGAAAATTTTTATAGCTCAGTCTTGTTTCCAAAAATGCAGTACCACTTTCGTTTATTTTTTGTTTTTTTTTCGTGTTTGATTCTACAGTATTTTAATTTAGACTAGGCATTTTCTAAAGAACATAATATAAACATTACAGTCAAATGCCCCTGCATTCCAGAAACTCAACTCCTAAAAGTTTTGCAAAGAGGTGGAATAATTCCATACCTCCCCCTGGGCTCCTTAATCCCCATCACCTGTTTCAGCCAATTCCCCACCCACTTCCCCTGTGGTACCAGTTTATAACGCACTAACTCTACATCAGAGTATTTCAATATTACATTTTTCTGCTAATTTAACAGAGGCATAAAAGTATATCACACTGTTCATTTTCATTCTCTTGATTATCAGTGGGGCTGAACAAGTTTTTATATTCTTATCTGCTACACATATTTATCAGTTGTTGGTGCTTATAATGATTTGAAACATCAAGGACCATTTTTTTAAAAAAGATTATGTGTCATTTCTCATTTTTAATTCTAGCCTTTAGATACCCTCAAAACGGTAGTGGTAACTACAACATTTAAACTAAGCTGATAATCTTGAAGAGACAATAACCTGGATATCTAGGATCACATTTTCCTTCATGAACAAGAGTTCTTTTTTTATTTTTGATAGATTTTATTTATTTATTTGCAAGACAGTGAAAGTTAGAGCAATCACAGAGAGAGAAGGAGAAGCAGACTCCCCGCTGAGCAGGGAGCCCAGTGTGGGGCTCGCTGCCAGGACCGAGATCATGACCTGAGCCAGAGGCAGACACTTATCCACTGAGCCACCCAGGCACCCAGGAACAAGGGTTCTAAGATAATATAAACTTGTTCCCTCACCCACCACTAGCTGGACCTTCCTCTTTTTTTTTTTTTTTTTTCTAGCTGGACCTTCCTAATAAAAAAACCAAAGGAGGGTATTATATGGGGAGAAAAAGTTTAGTAACAGAAAGCCTTTTTTTAAGAACTTAAATCATGCGCTGTCTTAACAACTAGGAAAAAAGCTGAAGCCTCCACAATATGATAATCAATCAGTGGGTAAGGCTGAAATACTTGATATTTTGTACTTGACATTTGACAAGAAGGGCTGCTTTATTCAAATTATCAAATAATTCAGATTTAACTCATAATATTACGAACCATAGGAACCCCAAAGCACTGACTCATTCATAGAAGGGAGACAGCAGAACACAGGGTAATGAGCACAGATGGTGAGGTTAGAACTGGAGTTCAAAATCTGGGCAAGTCACTTCATCTCCAGGAGCCTCAGTTCTTCCATTTCTAAAAGCAGGTTAATAATAATAATACCTACCTCAAAGGTTTGTTCTAAGAAATAAGTGACATAAGTTAATGAAACATTTATCGCGGTCTCTGCCAAGCGGTAGGCATTCAATGTTTAGAATAATAACAGCAGGAAATATACATCACTTTTATGTTTCTCTAAACTAAAATGTATATACACTCAATTCTATGGTGGAAACAAGGACAAAGCAGCTGTAAACTTGTGGTTAATCAATGATACATACGCACAATGGTGATATTATGAAGGTTATGAAGAATGAAAGGCCTAACAATAAAAGCTCAGATTCATTTCTTTTTTTTAGATTCATTTCTTATGTAGCGAACACAAAATGTACACTGATAGTCTCTTATTTTTTCTACTATCCCTCTTACATTTTCTGCAGATATACACAGAAAATTTTTTAAATAAGAATATGAAAGCAGGGATCCCTGGGTGGCGCAGCGGTTTGGCGCCTGCCTTTGGCCCAGGGGGCGATCCTGGAGACCCGGGATCGAATCCCACGTCGGGCTCCCGGTGCATGGAGCCTGCTTCTCCCTCTGTCTGTGTCTCTGCCTCTCTCTCTCTCTCTCTGTGACTATCATAAATAAAAAAAAAAGAAAAGAAAAGAAAGAATATGAAAGCAATAATAATAAACTTGATTTTTAAAAATGAAACTTATGGGACACCCGGGTGGCTCAGCAGTTGAGCGTCTGCCTTTGGCCCAAGGTATGACCCCGGGGTCCTGAGATCGAGTCCTGCATCGGGCTCCCTGCATGGAGCCTGCTTCTCCCTCTGCCTGTGTCTCTGCCTCTCTCTCTGTGTCTCTCATGAATAAATAAAGTCTGTAAAAAACGAAATAATAATAATAATAAAATAAAAATGAAACTAATTCAAGCAATGACCCACTTTCAAACTTTCAAATAATGATTATCTTCAATTCTGGCCACTTAACTCTTCAAATCTAGGAAATATGGATCCTAAATACTTGTGCATATAAGTTGTCATAAAAACATGAAGAAAGGAGTCAGGAAATTATTTAATGAATCATCCTACAAGAAGAAAATGAAATAGCACACATACTTGCAGCAGCTTCTTTCTTCCAGAGAATGGCTGAGCTTGACTTGTAGGAGAAGCAGCAATCCCTTTAACCTCTAAATCCATTTAAGTTCACGTATTGATCCTGCAGTATATTTTGAAAAGGGTAAAAATCATAAAAATGGTAACTTTCACTCTAATTTTAAACAAGTCATACAAACTACGTAACACTACTTCATGAAAAGAAATCATATGGTTAATTATTCTTGTTCCTTTCAACCAAAATCAACTTTTTGTGGGCCAATTACATTATGTGGGGCAATACCTACAGGGCAAACGCTAGTCTGAACCATGTTCCTCCAAAGATGTCCATGTCCTAATAACTGGACCCTGCGGATAGGCTTACCTTGGTCGTGTAATGACCAAGAGGACTTTTCAGATGTGATTCGGTAAAGGATTTGAGGTGTGCAAACTATATTGGATTATCTGGAGGGCCCCATGTCATCACCAGGGTCCTGATAAAAGGGAGGCAACATGATCAGGGTAAGAAAGAGAAGATGTTAAGGCGGAAGGCACGGGTCAGAGGGAGTGAGGATACTATACGGCGGGCTTTGAAAACGGGGGGAAAAGAATGAGCAGTCTCTGCAAGTTAGAGGAGGCAAGGAATGAATTTTCCCCTGGAGCCTCCAGAGGAACCAGCCCTGCTGACAGCTTGAGGTTAGCCCTGTAGGACTCATCTGGTGCTTCTGACCTCAAAATGTAAAATAATGAATTTAAGTTGTTTCAGACCACTAAGTTTGTGGTAATTTTTTACAGCAGCAATAGGAAATGAATGCTTGTACTTCTCTACCACAAAGTGATGTACATTTATATTTTCTTTACTCTTTTTCCTAAACCTTTATGAGTCTTGATTTTGCTAGAGTAAGCTAATGAAAAAGTGTGTTATGCAAACAGTATTCTTTGATACAAAGAATAAAATACAGTGGGTAGTCCAACCGGCAATTATGAGGCGACAGGTAAAAGTGCATGTAAGAGAATGCTGAGAATGATCAACTTGCAAAAATGTACAAAACAGAAATCAGATGAATATCTCAGTCACGCAAATTTTGAATATTTTATTTTACACTTTAACTTTATATTACTGAGGATATGTTGTTTAACGATTCATATTTCTGTTATTAGACTTGGATTTATTTTAGTAGTGATTTTTTTTTTTTTTTACTTTTTAAGGAAAGAGCATGGCATAGTGCCAGCATAGAGTTAGATTGACGTTAAAATCCTCATTTTTGACACTTTCCTGTAATGTAAAGTTGGGTAAGAACTTAATATTTCAGAGCCAATATTTCTAATATGTAAAGTGAGTTTAATGTTAGCACCTTTCTGATCTTCCTGTGTTAGGTACAACACGGCTACTCGATACATGGTAGCCATCAATATTATTCTTAAAATGTAGTTTTACTGCAGACCCAGTGAAAATCTGAAAGATATTCCAGTTCTTCACTAATTTATCTGTATGGCTCCCCTTACCCCATTTCCATAGCCCCCTCCCCTAAAACTCCATGCCCCAAGCCTAGATTTCTACTCTAAGAGTAATGTCAGGAAGCCTTAGCAACCAACAGTAGACATATTCTGAAAACATCACAAATCATCAGATGCAAAAATAATTTGACTTTTTTTCTGAGTTATCCTTCACAAAGAAGCAACTTTTAAAGTTGTTACTTCCTTTTTTTAAGATTTTATTTATTTATTCATGAGAGACATAGAGAGAGAGAGAGAGAGAGAGAGAGAGGCAGAGACACAGGCAGAGGGAGAAGCCGGCTTCAAGCAGGGAGCCCAATGGGGACTCGATCCTGGGTCCCCAGGATCACGCCCTGGGCCGAAGGCGGCCCTAAACCGCTGAACCACCCGGCTGCCCTATTACTTGCTTTTAATCACATCATAAAAGCTGCTGTATTTGCCATGTCGGATGGCAAACTGAGGAATCAGCAAGTGATTTTCTTCACACACCAGCCACACGGTTCTTTATACCTTAGAAACCATCGTACCCATTTCAAACCATGTTAAGTCACTGTAAATCCCCATCATTCATTTGCAAACAACAAAATTCAACAAAACGTAAATCCCCTTTCCAGGACCTCCTAGTCCCTGTACTTCCGCAAGCTTGACAATCGTACCTCTCCGCTTGTAATTACTCTTTTCGTGCCCCTAACAAATGGCAAGGCCACGAGGGCTGGTATCTCTTGTCCTTAATATAGCAGATACTTCAGAAACGGCTTTTAGTCCATAAAGAAAGTAATGCACAGTCAAGTTCCTGTACACATCATGAACATATTCTTTGTTTCCTTTCTCTGAACCTAAATATGACAGGATCCCAATGCCGCATATAAATTTCGTCTTCAAACAACAGCGCAGGGATTCGAAGCATAAGGGGTGGCTACTATTCCTCACACTACTGCAAGCCTCCTAAAGGCAACGAGTGTGGCTTTGCTCACCTTGTATCTCAGCTCCTAGCAGAGAGCCTAGAAAACAGTAAGAACTTAATAAACATCTGTTAAATAAGTGAATTCAGTCAATTCAGATATGAGATATTTCAGAACTATGCAGCGTGCAAGAGGGCTTACTCAGATAGAACCAGAGTCTTCACAGGGCAACCATCACCCGTGGAACACTCCAGGATCTACGGAATCAGAACGGTCAGGCTACTGACGCCGCGTGTACCCTTATGTCAAAGAATGTTGAAATCTGGACGGGCCTGCAGAGATTAAACAGCTCAAACTTCTGATTTTCAAACTGAGGAATCTGAGAACCAAAACCAGGACCATTTGCTCTGCCAAGTTATTTGCTAGTTATTACTGAGCATGGATTTGTTTGTTTGTTTGTTTGTTTGTTTGTTTCTGAGCATGGATTTATACCACTTTCAGACCTCTTTGTAATCCTACACCCTTGCTTGCACGGGTCAGAAGAAAGAGAAGGAGCTGCAGAGACTCAAAGGCACCAGAAACCTAAACTTGGTGGCAAAAGAATCAGAATTTCTAATGAATAGCATGGGAAGGGACCTTTGGAAAGCATACGGAAGTCTGTCCCTGTCCTATAGCACAGGAGGTGCAGCTGGGGATGAGGGGTGGTGGCCGCAGGGAAACGCTTGGGAACAACTGTCTGCACTCAAACTGGATGGAGACTACATCTCACCTGAGCTGAACAGCGCCGGCTAACACACTCAGATTTTACATACTACCTTCCCTGCTACCAGAGAACTGAACTCACCTCCCCCTTCCCTCATTTTTTATTTTTATTTATTTTTATTTTTTTACTTTTTTTTCCTTCCCTCATTTTTTAAAGATGATTATTTCCAATTGCAATTATCACCACTGCTCTCTTGGTGAGGGATATCAGTGGCTATGATTTGCTTACACTAAATCAGAACACAAGCGAGAGAGAAGAATAAATTGATCAATTCCATCCCATAATCAAGCAAAGAGGAAAAAGATTATTTAACTTCCATGCAGGTGAGGATCAAATTTATCTTGGGGCCCAGGTGGTAACAGACCCAGGTATTTGTTTTGTTTTAAGGTTTTATTTATTTACTCATGAGACACAGAGAGAGAGGCAGAGCCGCAGGCACAGGGGGAAGCAGGCTCCCTGCGGGGACCCGATGGGGACGCGGTCCTGGACTCCGGGGTCACGCCCTGGGCCGCCGGCAGGTGCTCCACCGCTGGGCCCCCCGCATCCGCAGACCCAAGTATTTTAACGAACCGGGCGTCATTCCTACTTCATAGTGACCGTGTGTCCATCATTCTCCCGAAGCTGCTGCTTTCCGTGGACGGACCTGCGAAGGCCCAGGACCAGCGCCCTGCCGTTCTCCGGAGCTTCGTGCTTGGGGGACGCCGCACCGCACCCAGCAAGCCGCTGGAGGCAGCTCCCCGGCGGGACGGACGGGAAGGGAGTCGCGGGCGCCCCCGAGCCCCGACTCCGCTCCACACACGGCGGGAAGGGCCCGGTCCGGACTCCAGCAGGCCCAGGCCCGCGGCGGCAGGCTGCCTAGCAACAGGGCCTAGCAACAGGGCCTAACAAAAGGGCCCTATCAACAGGGCCCAGAAACAGGGCCTAGCAACAGAGACTAGCAACAGGGCCCTAGCAACAGAACACTAGCAACAGGACCCTAGCAACAGGGCCTAGCAACAGAGCCTAGCAACGGGGCCCTAGCAACAGGACCCTAGCAACAGGGCCTAGCAACAGGGCCCTAGCAACAGGGCACTCGCAGCGCCTCCCCGGCCGCGCCCGTTCCCAGGGGACGCAAGATCCTCCTCCCAAAGCTCCGGCCCCTCCAGGCTACCTCCCGCCGCAGGCGAGCCAGCCAATACCCCAGGCCCGCCTCGGCCCGGCCCGGCCTGCCCTGGCCACGCCCCGGCCACGCCCCCGGCCACACCACGCCCCTACCCGGACCGCCCTCCTCTGGCCACGCCCCCGGCCACCCTGACCACGCCTCCGTCGCTGACCCCGCCCCCTCTGGCCACCCCCTCCCCGCCTGCGACCCCGCCCACGCCCCGCCGGCCACCCTGAGCCCGCCCCCCGCACACCCCGACCCCCACAGCCTGCCCCGACCCCGCCCTGCCCCGCCGGCCACCCAGAGCTCGCCCCCCGCCGACCCCGCCCCCAGGCCTCCCCGCCCCGCCCTGTCCGCGCCCCCGCAGGGTCCTCACCTGAGGGCGGCGCTGCGTCCCCGCGGCGGGGCAGGGCGGGGTCGGGGCAGGCTGTGGGGGTCCCGGGGTTGCTAGGGCCCAGCCCTGGGGCAGCTCTATGTCCTGGCGGGGATCTGGACGCGGACTCCACCCCCGGGGGCTCCTGCTCTGAGACAGCGCCAAAGCCCGGCCCGGATCCGTGCGGCTCTCGTAGAATAGTGCGGTGAGTGCTTTCCGTTGAGCATAGATTTTTTTTAAGATTTTATTTATTCCTTTTACAGAGAGAGGAGCGCGCGTGCGCCCGAGCGGTGGGGACGGGCAGGAGGAGAGGGAAGAGCGGGCTCCCCCAGCAGGGAGCGGGCTGGGCCCTGGCCAGATGCCCGGGTCGACCAGATGCCCAACCGGCTGAGCCACCCGGCGCCCCTTAGCACCCTACACGCGCCTCCACCGAGAGCTCATATCCTAAGCGGAAACAATTAGGCTGTGAGGTCCACCGGCGGGACCCTTGCAATTGTTGGAAAGACGAGACTGCCTCGCCATCTTCCAGAGCGGTACCCAGAGGCAGGTACCCAGGTACATGCATGTGTAGGGAGAAAACACTAACACGGGGAAGGGGACCAAGCCCAGGAACCAGGAGTGTCCGTCTCACAATGTCCCAGTGGCCAACCTCCCGGTGAAAGGAAAGGTCGGGGTTGAGCTATTTCCGAGGCTCCGCTCCCCTGTAGCCTTCCTGCTTTACACAGCCGGTGTCGGATGCTCAAGTAGAACTAAGATCTAAAATCTAATCCAGGTCTTAACCACGAAATCAAGTGTCTTTTCAAAGTTAGCCCCCCCTCAAAATAGATGTATCTGACTTTGCAGGTTGGAGTCACTTTCAGAGTAAAATACAAATATATTTGCAATGGGTATATGGTAATGACTCCTGCTTCTTCCCTATAAAAATTCATCTATGCATTCCCCTTCCCCCTACACACAGGAGGAAAGACAAATATAAACTAGAAAAAACAATATATATATATAAGTATATAAACAAATAAGTGTTATATAAAGTATATAAACCTAGCATTCCCTTTTTTAAAAAATGTTTTATTTATTCATCAGAGACACAGAGAGACAGGAAGAGGGAAAAGCAGGCTCCATGCAGGAAGCCCGACGTGGGACTCGATCCCAGGACCCCCTGGATCACACCCTGAACCAAAGGCAGACACTCAACCGCTGAGCCACCCAGGTGTCCCTAACATTGCCTTTTAAATTGAGTCTAAAATACTTTTTGAGCCTCTGGTATGTATATGATGAATGAGATCCTTGCTAAAGAAGCTTACAATTGTATGCAACATTATTAGAAAGTTAAGGAATGCCCATTGCCTCATCAATTCAGTCAATAAGTAGTTACTGAGGGCAGAAGTGTTCAGTAACTGCTCTGGGTGCAATAAAGCAAGTAAAACCAGTTTCAGACAGATTAAAATCTAAGGCGACAAATGTTAAATAATGTCATCTCAGGTAGCAGTTAATGTGATGAAGAAAACCACAACAGGATAGACAAGCACAGCATGGGTTGCAGGCCCAGTTCTGCAGACAAGGGAGTAGCCAGGGCCAAGGGCTGGGGATAGAGCACCCTTGTCAGGCCACGGCCTTTGCTGGAGCAAAGCGAGCCAGTGGAGGATGCAGGGATTAGCCGGGTCAGATTGAATCACGCCCTGTGGGCCCAACTAGGATTTTGGATTTAATTGGTATGACATGAAGTCATCAGAGGGTTTTGAAAAGAGGGGAGGCTGTGATGCTGTGATTCATTGTAAGAAACATACTTGACCTTCCTGTTTCGGGGACCAGAGCTCCTAAAACCCTCGGAGCAAGGAACCTTCTTTTGTTATTTTAATGAACAAAAGCACCTAAGGACGGAGGCTGGCTGCCTGTGGAGTCAAGCCTGTGATTAGAGTTTCAGCCCCACCCTCAGGCCTCTTTAGGAGGGGACAGGGCTGGAAGTTGGATTAGCAGTCCCTGGCTGAGGAGCTAGGACCCCAGAGGCTGGGGCTCCCAGGGAGTGAGCTTCCAGATGCAACATGGAAGTTCTGCCTGAGTTTTTTCAGACTCAAGACACCACATCAACTGTCACCCCTCAGCTGCCCCTACAGATTTTCGGCTTGCCAGCCCTCATAATTGTGGGAGCCACTTCCTTTAAGATCTGTGTGTAGGTACATATGTATATAAAAGGGAGAGGGGTGGAAGTAGGTGTCCACTAGTCCTGTTTCTTTGAGAAACTCTAATATGCAGAGAAAGGAAAAAAGAAAGTAATAAGATACAGGATTATGAGCTGATTTAATGACAGAAGGTTCTAATTGGAGGACTTCATAAAAGGAACTAATGATTGCAGTCTTAAAAGATTCATTTGTTCATCAAATATTGAACTCTTTTGAGATGCTGGGGATACAGTAGTGAAAATGATAAGGAATTCCTGCCTCATGGGGCTTACATTCAATTGAGGGGAGAAATAATAATGTAAATAAGTAAATTGCATATGATATGAGGATAAGGGTTATGGGGAAATAATAGAGCAGAAACAGGCCAACAGGGCAGCTTGGGTGGCTCAGCAATTTAGCGCCACCTGTGGCCCAGGGCCTGATCCGGGGGTCCAGGGATTGAGTCCCACGTCAGGCTCCCTGCACGAAGCCTGCTTCTCCCTCTGTCTCTCTCATGAATAAATAAATAAAATCGAAAAAAAGAAAAGAGAAAAAGAAAGAAAAAAGAGAAAGAAAGAAAGAAAGAGAAGAAAGAAGAAAGAGGAAAGAAAGAAAAAGAAGAAAAAGAAAAGAGAAAAAGAAAGAAGAGAAAGTGAAAAAGAAAAAAGAGAGAAAGAAAGAAAAGAAAAAGAAAAGAAAAAAGAAAGCAAGCAGGCCCACAGCAAGCCATAGGTGTAGGATGGAAAATGGAAAATGCTACTGTGAGGTATTCTGAAAAGATGAAGTGTGAGCAGATGCTCAAGCACGAGATGGCAAGCAGATTCCGAAGCAGCCCTGTAGCTTTCTAGGGGGACGAGCCAATGCCCTGAGGCCGCAGCGCCTCTGGTTCCTTAAGCGGTGGCGACAGGCCCGCGTGCGCGCAGGAGGGAAGGCCGGGGGCTCTGCGGTCAGGGCCTCGGGCCGCAGTGAGGGCGCCCTGGGACAGGCCGTCGGAGCTGGGGCGATCCCCACGGGCCCCCTTGGGCCCAGCCCGCGCCGCAGCGGGGGGAGGGGCGGGAGCGCGAGCCCCCCCCCCCCCCCCGCCGTTAGCGGCCCCGCCCCCCGCCATGGTGCTGACCGAGGAGCTGCGCTGCCTCTGGACACTGGGCCTGTGCCTGGTGGCCGGCAGGTCCCCCGCCAGGGCCCCGGCCGCTGACCGCAGGTTCCGGGAGCGCTGCCTCGACGCCCACAACGCGCTGCGGGCCCAGGTGTTGCCGCCCGCCGCCGACCTGAGGCACTTGGTGAGAGCGGGTCGGCCCCCCACCACCCCGACCCCCGTGACCCCCCGACCTGACCTGCCCTGACCCCCTGACCCGGGCCCGGGGAGCTGCCACCCCCTAGGCTGTCTGGCCGCAGCGTAGGTGCCTTTAAGGGGGGAGGGGGAGACGGGAGGGAGGGGGGGAGGATGGGAGGATGGGGATGGGCGGGAGGGTGACGGTGGGAGATGGAGATAGGAGGGAGGAGGGAGGGAGGAGGAGGGACCAGGGAGGAGGAGGGACCGGAGGAGGGAAATGGCCGGGAAAGGTGGGGGTGGAGGATGGGGATAGGAGGGGGGAGGGAGCCAGGGAGGACAGAGATGGGAGGGCGGATGGGAGTGGGGAGAATGGGATAGGAGGGAGGGGAGAGGGAGGGTGGAAGGTGGGAAGATGGGGATGGGAGGGGGTAGGGAGGGTGGGGGACCAGGGAGGACCCAGATGGGCGGGGAAGGTGGGGGTGGGGGATGGGGATAGGCGGGAGGGGAGGGGGGACTGGGGAGGACGGAGAAGGGCGGGAGGGGGGAGGATGGGGGTGGGAGGAGGGAGGGGCGGTGGGGGGTGGGGAGGGGTCACAGGGACAGTGATGGGCCGGAGGGTGGGGACGGGGGACGCCCCCGTGGCGCTCGCTGGTCTTGGTCCCGAGGCCCCGGGTCTCCCAGCCCCGCCGAGCGCACCCCTAACAGCACAACCAAAACACCTCCTGTAAAAGGAGTAGCAGGGGAGGGAGAGCTCTTGTACTTCCCCTGTTGGTGCACCTGATGACCTCCAGGCTGAGCAGCACCACATAGACCCTATTCCTTTTTAAGAAACATTCCACGAGGAGATAATACTGAGACCAATGCTTGAACGACATCAAACTGTGATTTCCATGAGAAATAATGAATATGTGAGATTTAACTCCAAATACTGAAGATGTCTTTTGTAGACTTCCATCCTATAGGCATTAGGACAAAAAGAATACTCCATTGAAGAATGAGCATAAAAAACACTGAATTATTAAAATAATTCGTAGCATTTATAATTTTTAAATAAATGCTTGAGTATAAATTTTATCGCTGGAAATTCCCCTTGCAGTATATTTTTCTTGCATGTAGATAGGACAGCGTTATAAAATTAGGAACGTGATGTTGACAGCATAGCTTATGTGCTGTGCAGATGTAGCTACTCTGTAAAACATCTCTTCTAGGTCTCTTCCTTTCTACCCAACAGAAAATAAAACGGAAATAGTATAAAATCACAATTCAGACACTAAAGGTCAAAACTGCACTATTCTGCTCTGGGGGAAGGACTTTTTGAGGGGGAAGAGGTTTCAAATATGATTCGGAAACACTGAATTAAACAAACCTAAGCTGATCTCCTAAATGCAGAATTGTTAAAATAAGTTAATGTGTAAAATGCACTTTAATCTCCAGTAGGTTAGGGTGGCCAATGACGTGGATTTGCCATACAGTATTTCCTCCATACTTAATTTGAATTTCTTTTTTTAAGGACTATCTTATGTCGCTAAATTGCTATTTAAATTATAGACACACCTATTTGTGTGTGTGTTTGTAAAATATATTACATTCTATAAATATATGTAAACATCTACACATTCTCTACAAACACCTATATATGCTATGTTTTCCCGAAGGAAGCAATAAAAAGATATACCTAATATTCATTTAAATTTAAATAGCTAGCCGAAGGAGAAGGAAGAAAGGAATGGGGTGCAGAAGACATGAATAGAAACAAGCCTTCTTTGCATTTACCTTGTTTTATAGTTTTGAGTTTGTAAACGTGTAGAAGTTTCTGTTATTTTCGCCCTTTACGTTTTCTGGTGCTGTTCATTTCTTCGCTATTTCCACTGGGTATCATTTTACTTCTGCCTAAATGACATTAACATTTCTTACATTTTGGTTTGTTGATTTTAATCCTATCAACTTTTTATATTATAAAAGTCTTTGTTTCTCCTTAATTTTTCTGTCACACGGTTCTATTTAACTGTATATTTTTTTCCAGTGGAACTGAGAAATAATCGGCATACATCACGAGGGCTTGCTCACACAAAAAGGGGTTATTCTTAAAATACAGGGCCAGCCAGGCCCCCTGGGCAGAAAACGCTGTACTGGGATTGTGAGGAGCAATTGATTTTAGACTTTTAAATTGGGGGGGGGGGGGGTGGTAGAGACAAAGGAAGTTTCCAAAAGGATTTGCATATGTTAAAGAAGACTCACAGGATCCTGGAGGGCAAGCTAAGGTTACTTTTTGCCTCTAAGTATTAAGGTTAAAACAGTTGTGAGTTCTTTGAGGAATGTCCTACTCGACCTATCTCAAGTATTTGTCATTGGGCTGCAGGTTGTAAGGAAATTTAATTTTATCCACATTTCCTGTGCCATCATTCTCCTCATCAGTCCTGCTGCACTTATTGGAGAGAACTTATTTATCTTATAACTGGAACCCAAGGAACCACTAGGAGGTATTGGTCAAGTCTATCACCTGGATTATGGTGATGGTGTAGTGGATATTTGCATATGTCCAAATTAATCAAATTGTACACATTAAATACGTAAAGCTCTTTATCAGTGATACCTCAATAAATCTGATTTTTTAAAGCATGATTTTTGTTATTTGTACCATGTCTTAAGCTCCTTTCAGGAATTTTGAACATTGATGTTTATACTGCTTTTATACTCAGCATCATTCTTGTTGTATCATCTGTTGGGGCCAGGCGGGAAGGGAAACTCCTCAAGATGGCGGATACGCCAAAATGGCTGAGGTTCCTGTCACCACCTCCACTTGGGATGACAGCTTGAGCAGACCCTTACACCTCTCCTTTGGACTTCCCCAACCGAACCCAATGCCCTTCAAACCCCAGAGGAGGAAGTCACCTTTGACTGGTCGAATTGCAATCCTTCCTTTGCATAGTGAGGGTCACTCTGACTGGTTGGATTGCAATCCTTCCTTTGCATATGAGCCAACCAATAGGAAACCGTTCTGCCTTACAACGTTATGTAAACCCCCTACCACCTTGTCTTGGCGCGACTTCCTCGACTCACTCTCTTTCCCCCGTGAGTCGTGGAACCTCGCCCGAGGGTGCCTGCAATAAAATCTGTTCTTGGACCCTCGCTTGCCTTGGCGGTCTCATTTCCGTCTAGTTACTAAAAAACTTACATCAACCCTGCGGTAGCATACCGACGTACCCTGCATCCTCTTGCCCGCAACCCTGTGCACACTATACTGTTTCTTGCCAGAGCACAAGTAGAAGCATCATGATTATTTAAGCATATTTTTGAAAGATAGTGTGGCAACTCTCCATCATATGAAGCTATTGCAATTCTCTTTGTTTTTAGTTTATATTCTGATGCATTTCTTAGGAGGTTCTCTTAATCCTCCTTGTGCAGAGGAGCTTCAGTGACTGGATGTAATTCATTATGAGGACTTTAGGTCAGAAGAGCTTGCAGGGTATATTTGAGTTTAGGTTATGCAGAGGCCAAGTGATTGGGCTTTTAAAAATTTACATCAGTAAGGATGCCAAATTCTTCTATTTATAAGTTAAGTCAGAATATTACTCAATAAAATTTTTCCTGAACAGCTAGAGACTTAATAACATTTAAGTTTTAAGTGAAAGCATTGCCAGATCTAAGGGGACATTAAAATATTTTTTCCAGAAAGATGTCGTTATTCAATCGGGGGAGGGGAATGAGCTTTATAAAGTCCCTGGGATTCTAAAATGCAAACATTTTCAGAGGTATACATATACCTCGATAATTATAATTTACACATATCATATGTGTTTGAACTGGCTTGAAATGCATGTTTTAAATGCATATAATTCCTTAGCTACCAGATATTAGTTCCTACTCTTTCAAAGTCTCTATGTTCATTTGTATATTATGACTAGATGCTGGGGCGCCTGGGTGGCTCAGTTGGTTAAAGCATCTGCCTTCTGCTCTGGTCATGATCCTCGGCTCCTGGGATCCAGCCCCACATCAGGCTCCCTGCTCGGTGGGGGGGCCTGCTTCTCCTCTCCGCCTACTCGCGTTCTCTCTCTTGCTTGCTCACTCTCTCTCTCAAATAAATAAAATCTTTATTTAAAAAAAAGACTAGGGATGCCTGGGTGGCTCAGCGGTTTAGCCCCTGCCTTTGGCCCAAGGGCGCAATCCTGGAGTCCCGGGATCGAGTCCCACATCGAGCTCCCTGCATGGAGCCTGCTTCTCCCCTCTGCCTGTCACTCTGCCTCTCTGTATCTCTCATGAATAAATAAATAAATCTTTAAAAAAATAAATAAAGTTAGAAAGAAAAAAAAGACCAAATAGCTAGAGACTCAAGACTCAAAGAATGACACAGGGTGAGCCTCACATATTTCCTTTTTGACTCCTGTATTTGCTAGACTAGATATGAAAGAAGCCTGAAACCCAGAAAAGCCAACAAATACAGAAAATAAAAGAAAGAAGAAAAAAACTCCAAGAAAAAATCCACTCTCTCTTGACAAAAAGGTAGTCTAATAAGGAAGGAATCTTTTTTTTTTTTAAACAATAACCATCCTATTCTGGACAAATAACATGGGGGGTGGGGTGGGGAAGCAACAAGCCTCCTATCTTTTTTAGCAAAGGCTAAGTGGAGAGTCTAGACTATCGTCCTTGACTGATGCTAGTGAGGCACCCCTCTTACCACCTGTCTAGCAGTGTTGTGCCAGAGGAGGCTAAATGAGGAGGCTTCTGGCCCTCATGAGGCAGGAATATGGTGCCCCTTCCCCTCCCAGCCAGCGTGGTATCAGAAAAGGACAATCATGGAATCCGGACTTTTATACTACCACCCACCAGTAATGAAGTGGCCCTCATAGCAACCTCCCATGGTGTCAGCAGAGACCATGTCAGGACTCTCAGTCCCACAAAATACCGAGGTACCCCTTCCTCTCCTGTGGTATTGGCAGAGGCCAAGTAGGGAGCTTGGATTTTCATCCCTTGATAAAAAGGTGACCCTTACTCTCCCAGTGGGATGATGACATCAGCCAAAGCAAAAGAGGAACCTGGATGTCTATCTCCTCCCAGTGGAACTAGTTATCCTTCCCACAGGGATAGTAAGAGTGGGAAGCCTAGACTTTCACCCACCAATCAAATGATAAAGAAGCTGTGTCTCCTTTCCCCCATTAGAACAGTGTTAGTGAAATCCTCCTTAAATACAAGGATTAAATAAAATCTAGAGTCTCATAATGTAAAACTCAAAATGTCAAGCATACAAGTAAAAAAAAAATCACTCATCCTACCAAAAACCAGAAAAATCTCCACATCAATGAGAAAACACAACAGATGCCAATGCCCAGATGACACAGATATTAGAATTACCTGACAAAAGTTTTAAAGGACTCATCATAAAATGCTTCAAAGAGCAATTATAAAAATGTTTAAAACAAATGAAAAATAGAAAGTTTCAGCAAAGAAATGGAAGCTACAAAGAATATTTAAATGGACAGTTTACACCTGGAAAATGTAATAATTCACTGGATGGAGACAACTGACTGGCTCATTCAGTAGAGCATGAGATTCTTAATCTTGGAGTCCTGCGTTTGAGCCCCATGTTGGGTGTAGAGATTATTTTTTTTTATTATTTTTTTTAGAGATTACTTTAAAAAATAAAAAATAAATAAAAAATAAACCTCACTGGATGGGCTCAGTAGCTGAGTGAATATGACAAAAGAAAAAATTAGTAAACTTGAAAATTGAATAATAGAAATTACTGAATCTGAGCAGAGAGAAAATGAACCAAAGGAAAAAAGTCAGGGATCTATACAGCAAGAACAAAATATTTATTCATGTCACTGGAGTCCCAGAAGGAATGGAGAAAAATGGGGAGGGGCAGAAAAAATATCCTAAGAAATAGTGGCTGAGAACTTCCAAAATTTGGGTAAAGACATGAAGAACAAATAGTGAAGTCCAAATATGATAAGCCCAGAGAAATTCATGCCAAGGTACATCATAATCAAAATTCAGAAAATGTAAGACAAGGAAAGAAATTTAAAAGCAGTGGGAAAAAAACCAATGCATTACCTAAGGAAAACAACAATTTCCATTTAAACCCCATCAAAATTTTAAAATTTTGCTCTTTAAAAAACTTGTTAATACATAAAAAGCCAAGCTGTAGACTAGGAGAAAATATACACAAACCACTTACCTCACAAAGAACTGTTGTCTAGAATATATAAAGAACTCTCAAAACTCAATAGTTAAAAAAAAAGTCGGTAAGAAAATGAACCAAAGGCTGAAGAGACATTTCACTACAAAGTTACACAAATGGAAAATAAGCACATGAAAACGCTTTCTACACATTAGCCATTAGGGAAATACAAATTAAAACCACAATGTGGTATTACTACACACCAATCAGAAAAACTAAAATAAAAACGAGTGACAGCACCAAATACTGAAGAGGATGTAGAAAAACTACGTGTCATACTCTGCTGGTGGGAATGTAAAACGGAAAATGTTACAGCCACTCGAGAAAATAGTTTGGCTCTTTTAGTCTAAAAAAAACTATGTGTATATTTACCATATGACCCAACGATTGCCCCCTTGGGGCTCTTTTTCCTTTTCTTCTTTCCCCTGAAAAAGGAAAACTCAACTGCTACATAAAAACCTGATCACATATGTTCATTGCAGCTTAATTTATAATCATCCAAACCTGTAAACATCACCTGTGGACAGGTGAAGGCTAAACAAACTGTGGTGTATCTCTTGGGTGGACTACCACTCAGCAGTAAGGATTAAACTAGAAGCCCGTGAAACACTAGAGATGGAGCTCAAGGGAAACATGCTAAACAACAACAAAAAGCCAATCTCAAAATGGTTACATGTTGTGACTGTTGATATAACTTTCTTGAGGGCAGCCCAGGTGGCTCAGTGGTTTAGCGTCACCTTCAGCCCAGGGAGTGATCCTGGAGTCCCGGAATCAAGTCCCACGTCAGGCTCCCTGCATGGAGCCTGCTTCTCCCTCTGCCTGTGTCTCTGTCTCTCATGAATAAATAAAATCTTTAAAAAAAATAAATAACTTTCTTGAAATGACCAAATCATTGAGGTGGTGAACACATTGGTGACCACCAGGAATTAGGGATAGCACGGGCCAGTGGGGGGCCCCTGGTGGCTCAGCGGTTGAGGTCGGCCTTTGGCTCAGGTCATGACCTCGGGGTCCTGGGATCGAGTCCTGCATCGGCCTCCAGGCTCGCTTCTCCCTTTCCCTCTACCTGCCACTCCCTCTGCTTCTTCCCCCACCCCACTGTCAAAAAATAAATAAAATACTAAAAAAAAAAAGAAAAAAAGTTATGTATCTTGATTGCTGGAGGTAGTTACTTCAATTTACTCCTGATAAAATTGCATAAAACTACACACACATGAACAAATGCATGTAAAACTATTGAAATCTTAAGGTCTGTTAATTGTACCAATGTCAATTTCTTCATTTTGATATTGTTTTTTAGTTACATAAAACACTATCAACGGGGAAACCAGGCAAAGCTCGCACAGGACCTCTACATACTATATGTTGTAATTTATTGTAGATCTACAATTAAATTAAAATAAAAATATTTTTAAAAAGCATCTTGCCAGGGACTGACTCAGTTGGTAAAACATGTGACTCTGATCTTGGGCTTGTAAGTTCAAGCCCCACATTGGGCATAGAGCTCACTTAAATAAAATCATCTTGCCTTTAAAGTTACATTAAGACCTTGTCACTTTTGTCAAAAATTGACAATAGACCTTATTCTGTTCCATTGGGATATCTGTCTATCCACGTCTTACACAAATACCAAGATTATGATGTCTTGGTATCTTGTACAGTAGGTCTTCTGTTTTATTTTATTTTTTAAAGATTTATTTATTTATTCATGAGATAGAGAGAGAGAGGCAGAGACACAGGCAGAGGAAGAAGCAGCCTCCCTTCTGGGAGCCCGATGGGGACTCGATCCCGGGACCCCGGGGTCATGCCCTGGGCCGACGGCAGGTGCTAAACTGCTGAGCCACCCAGGGATCCAATTCTGTTTTATTTTTTAACAATTGTCTTAGAATTTGTTCTCTGAATTTCCACATAAACTTTGAAATCAATTTCCGTAAAAAAAAAAAGCTACTTGGATTTTCTTTAGAAATTGATTAAATGTCAATAACCAAACATTTACAATATTAAATCTTCAAGTTTATAAACATTTCTTATCTATTTAAGTCTTTACAAATTAATCTTAGTGATGTTTTATAGTTTTTCAGTATAGAGCTTTTTTATATCATTTATTGGATTTATTTTTATATACTTGTTGCCTTGAAGTTGTTTCTGAAGTATATATGGAAATAGAATGTTGTATATTTTCCTGATACCGGAAACTGAAAATTTCACTTTTTTCCTATAGTTTTGTGTATTCACTGAATTTTCTATGTATCCAGTCTTGTTATCTACAAATAATGAAGATCCCAGTTATTATACATTTTGTTTTTTATGTATTTATTATACCATCTAACTTCCTGTATTATTTTATTTTATTTTTTTTATTTTTATTTTTTTTTATTTATGATAGGCACAGAGAGAGAGAGGTGCAGAGACACAGGCAGAGGGAGAAGCAGGCTCCATGCACCGGGAGCCCGACGTGGGATTCGATCCCGGGTCTACCAGGATCGCGCCCTGGGCCAAAGGCAGGCGCCAAACCGCTGCGCCACCCAGGGATCCCAACTTCCTGTATTATTTTAAATAGAAATAATGAGACATCTTGTTTCATTCCCAATTTGGGGGGAAAGCTTTCAATATCTCACCATTATATATTGATGCCTGTTGAAATGTTTTGTTTTTTGGTTTTGGTAGATACTCTTGATCAAATTAAGGAAATTCTACTGCCAATGGGTTAAGAGGCATTTTCTCTTTTTACTTATAAATGGGTACACATTTTTTTAAAGGTTTTATTTATTTATTCACGAGAGACACAGAGAGAGGCAGAGACCCAGGCAGAGAGGGCAGCAGGTTCCATGCAGGAGCCCAATGCAGGACTCGATCTCAGGACCCCGGGTCACCACCTGAGCTGAAGGCAGACACTCAACCGCTGAGCTACCCAGGTGCCCCGGGTACTTATTTTTCACTTATGATACATTTCCATGACCTGAATTACTAGACTGTGAACTCTTGCCTTACTTAAATCAAATTCAAGTATATGTGATGAGTGCCTATACTGTACCAGGACATCTACAAAGTATTGGAAATACAAAGATAAACTGTCACAGAGTAGGTACTAAATGTTTCTTAAGTAGAACTAAAAAAAAAAAAAAAAAAAAAAAAAAAGACTCACTGTAAACATACCAAAAAAATCTATATTTTATTAAAATAAACAAAATGGATTATAATTATAAGAATAGCTTTAATCCAAGCAAATATGCACAATTCAGTTTACATTATTTTATCTTTCAGAGTTGGGACGATGGTTTAGCGAAGACTGCTAAAGCGTGGGCAAACACGTGTAGATTCGAACACAATTCCTGTTTATCAAAATCATATGAATGCCATCCAACTTTTCAATATATTGGAGAAAATATCTGGTTAGGTGGATTAAGCATATTTTCACCAAAATCTGCTGTTGATGCTTGGTTTAATGAAACTGAATATTATGATTATGATACCCTATCATGTACCAAAGTTTGTGGCCATTATACACAGGTAAATTTTTGACATTTTATTTATTTATGCATATTTCAATCAAAAGATAACTTTTCTAGCATTTTCTTGTGAGTTTCTTTTGAGTATCTAAAAAGGACACCTTCATTTGGAAGACATTTGTACTGGGAATAGAATTCTATGTATTGGAATTTTTTAAATTTCTTTTGTTTGTCTTATTCTTCTGGACTTTAAAAATCTTACTTCACTGTCATCTCATTGCACTGTTTCCAACAAAAGTCTACTCTAACCTTTTCTTTATGTATCTCTTTGCTCTTTTACAATTCTTCCTTTATCACAAGTCTCAAGCAATTTCATAATTGCTCGAGCAACTTCAAGTCATTACTTGAAGTTTTTCCACAGTTGACTGATGTTCTCTTCTCTTTTTTCCTGATTTTTTTCTTCTGTGATTAATTTCAGAAAGTTTTATCGCTTTATGTTTAAGTTCACTAATCTTTTCCTCTTTTTGTTCATAAATGACTATATCTAATATGTTTAATCTTTCACTTAGTTTTTTAATCATATCTATGCAAATCAAGACTCTTGTGCATACTCTACCAATGCCCCAGAAATTGGTATTTTCCAGTGTGGCTAGTAGGAACAGTCTCTACTCCTGGCCCTGTGTAATTTTTAGCATCCTTTCCTCTAGTTTTTATAGGTGGTTCTTTCCCAGGCCTAGGGTAGTTTCTTCGCTTATGTGCTGATTAATGCTCTGCTGAATTGGTAATGAGGATTCCCTGCCCATCTCCACAGTTGTATCACTGTAAGTAAGGTTCTCACCTCTCCAGGACTATATTATCTAAACTCCTGCTTCCTTGGTCTCCTCAGACAGTCAGCTTTGCTGCTCAGCTGTGTGCATCCATCAAGCTTTTACTGGCTTCCCAAATCCCAACCCCCTAGCCATGGCCTGGAAACTCTCTCAAAGCAATAATCTGGGACAAATGTACAGCCTGAGTCCTTTCGTACAGCCTGAGTCCTTTCCCCTCAATTCACAGGGGGCATTATCCTTTTCAAGATACTGATTGTCCCATACCTACTTTCTCATTATTTTCCTAGTATTCTGGATATTTCAGTGGGAATTTTTGGTGAAAAGTAGAAGTCATTTTTAAGCTAAACCAATTCTAAAAATGGCACTGAACTCCTAGGAAGCCCCATTTAAGCAATAACAGGGGATAATTTTCTTCTCCAAATTTACTCATCTGTATAAGATGTAATAGTATATAGTGACATAAAGCAAGTCATTTTTATCAGAGGAGCACCAAACAAATTGTCTGGGAAGGATGCAATATCCCTAACATGGCATGAAGACTAACTCACAGCCTTTATGTAATCCTTTGTCTCTCTCTTCTGTTTCAAGTCAAAAGGAACCTGTTCCAAATACCCTTCTCCCCTATCATTGCTACATCAGAATTGGAAGCTCATTCCCCACTGGCTTATTTCCACATATGCTTAAATAATTAGGAATGGTTGCATCCTTCCTACTTACTCAGCAACTATATCTTGCTTATTAATGTTCTAAGCAAAATGAGCTAAAAATTTCCTACATTAAGTCTCTGCAGATATTCATACTGAAGTTACAACAAATGTTCATATTGTCACATCTAATCCCTTTAATGAAAACAATACATTTTAAATCTACACATGGTCAATATTTACTTTTATCATTCCCAAAGCCAAACAGAATCATGACTTAAATACATTAACCAAGTAGAATTTCATGGAGTAGCCACATATTCATGAACTAAATTCTTAAACATGATTTCTTGCATATATACTTGCATTTGTATGGTTATTAACTTTTTGGAACATTCAAAAGGAAAAAGATTGTTTAAGGATCAAGCTTAATCTCATTTTATTAAATAGGAAACTAGCTCAGAATTGATGTCAGTCTCCAAAGCCACACATATGGTTAGAAGCAAAATCTCTTACTTCTCTCTTACTCGTCTCTCATCCCTTACTATTACTAAAGAAATAGTAATCTTCTTCACTTTTTTCTCTCCCTCTCCATGTCTAGTTTTCCATAGAAGTCATCTTCCTTTTGAATAAACTTTGCTTATTCTTAGCAAGTAGACAAAAATAAAGATTCACCATCTCTGTGGCAGGCATCTTTTGCAGAAGACTCATTATATTCTTAATTTCTATCCTTATCTGTCTCTTGTGACTTGACAAAGGTAAGAATATGGTTAAGACCACAAAATTTAAAATGTGATCACAAATGAAGTAAAATTTTTCTGAGAAAAAGAAATAAAAGTTTATTACTGTTTTCATTTATAGTTTCATTTTAATATCATTTTTATAATATCCACATGGAGTCAATTTTAATATATTTCATAAGTCATCTAGAAAAAATTTAGCTTTGTCTTTACATTATATTCTCCTTTGAACTTATGAGCATTAACAGTGAGGAAAACTAGTTAGATAGCCCTCAGGGAAGTAGCCTTAACAAAATAAATTGTTTTAAAGTCAATACTAAAAATTAATAAAGAGAGTAAATAGCCATGTGCGTTCATCTTTGGCAGCATAACAAAGATTATTGCTCCTACAATGCGCTGTTTGCATGAAGTTGTTTTGCATATTTTATTTTTAAATTCCTTTCCTTATAGGTAGTTTGGGCCAATTCATATAAAGTTGGTTGTGCAGTGACAATGTGTCCTAAACTTGGAGGATATGAAACTGTAATATTTGTATGCAACTATGGACCTGCGTAAGTTATTCTGCTATTAAAAGTATTTTAAATTAAAATATGTTAAGAATTGTTCCTAAAACAGAACCATATACTAAAGAGGCAAGTATATTTTTAATACGTGAAATCTCCCTCTATAGCGCTACTCAAATTAAATATATTAAAATAGAAGGTGGTGAGAGAATATTACCTTATGTAAAAACCTATATCTGTTATGAAATATTTAATCTTGAGAATAAAAATTATGGGAACTTTAAGTTTTTTAAGAAGAATGTAAAAATACATTGCCACAGTAATATCTGAATACTTGGAATACAAAATAGGCTTTGGCAGATGCTTCTCTACTATAACAACTGGGATGAGTAAATGATTGGGAATGGAAGTGAAATGCACATTCTCCGAAGAAAAGAATACCATCATTTTTAATTGCCTTGCTGATAATTGCATATCTAAATGGACAAATAACATTAGCCTAATGAGAGTGCCCAAAAATGAAATTCTGGAACTCTAATCCCAATAGATCTGTACAAGGAAGAAGATAAAAATCAGTTAATAGTCCAACTCTTTTAACAACCAAATTTTTTTGAAATGTACAAAAAATGAAAACATAGGCAAAGAATAAATATACATAATTTGCATAAAGGATCAGAGATATGCCAAAATTGCAACAGAGAAGTAAGTACAAATGTGTGTATCTCTGTAATTACTTTGGTTACCTCTCAGAAGCAAAAACAAGAATGACAGATACATAGCCTTAAAACCTAGGGCAGAGTGCAGTTTTTATAAATACCAGAGAAATTGTAGAACTACTGAACACTTATTATAAATTAATTATTTTTATAGAATATCTAGAGAAAAAAGAATCTGAAAAAGATTTTTTTAAAAAGCATCATTAATCTGTGAGATAATTTTAGGGAGAACTGATTTCCCAAAAAGAGGACTGGAACAGAAAAATATTTTAAGAAATATGGTCCAAAACTCTCCAAGCTTAAGGAAAATTATAAATTCACAGAAGCAAGATGGCTAATAAATTCCAAGTTACAAGAAACATGAATAAAACTATACTAACCCACTTTATAATAAGAAATTTCAAAACCAGTAATAAAGAGAAAATCTTAAAAGCAACCAGAGAACTAAGACATGTTACATACAGAGGGACAAAGATAAGGATGACAGGAGATTTCTTAGTGGAAATTAAAAGTGAAAAAAAGATTTTTTTCAAACTACCAGCAATGGTAACTACATGGGTAAGATATAGGATGTTCTCCTTATTATTTAATCCTCTTTCAAGGAGAATTGTTTAATCAAAGATAATAGCAATGCATTGTAAAAGTCATAACTACATAAATTAATACGTGATAACTACCGCATAAAGGCTAAAAGAGAAAAACCTATATTAAAGTTTTTCCACTCTGTTAAGTGCAATAATTTAACTTGACTGTAATATGTAAAAGAGGCATACTACAAACTCTAACACTTAAATAAGAAAACAGTTATAGCAAAGGAACCAACAAAGCAGGTAAAATTAGATTTTCAAAAATATTCAATATTCAACCCAAAGAAAGAAAAAGAGGAAAAGGGGAACAAAGAACAGATGAGATGAAAAAAATAAATAAGATGATAGCTTCACGGGATTCCCTGGGTGGCTCAGTGGTTTTAGCATCTGCCTTCAGACAAGGGGATGATCCTGGAGTCCCAGGATCCAGTCCCGCATCAGGCTCCCTGCATGGAGCCTGCTTCTCCCTCTGCCTGTGTCTCTGCCTCTCTCTGTGTCTCTCATGAATAAATAAATAAAATCCATTGCATTTCTATATACTAATAATGAAGTAACAGAGAAATTAACATTTATAACATAGTATATAGAAATTAACATTTACAACAATCCCATTTAGAGTTCCAGCCGAACTGGAAACTTTATTATCATTTACAATGATATGCATTTTCTGGGCTTTCCTGTGTTACTAAACATTTTTGACTAAAACATAATGAAAAGTGTATAGTAAACAGAAATGAACATTTACAACAATCCCATTTAGAGTTGCACCAAAAATAATAAGGGGCAACCTGAGTGGCTCAGTCAGTTAAGTGTCTGACTCTTGATCTCAGCTCAGGTCACATTCTCAGGGTCATGAGTTCAACCCTGTGTTGGGCTTAAAAATAATAATAAAAATAAATAAATAAAAAAAAATACCTAGGAACAAACTTAACTAAGGAGGTGAAAGACTGTAATATATTGATGAAGGAAACTGAAGACAACACAAAGAAATGGAAAGATATTCCATTTCATGGATTGAAAGAATAAATATTGCTAAAGTGTCTAAACTACCCAAATCAATCTACAGATTTAAGGCGGTCACTATCAAAATACCAACAGAACTAGAACAAATAACCCTAAAGTTTTTATGGAATGACAAGACCTCAAATAGCCAAGGCAATCTTGAAAAAGAGGAACAAAACTGGAAGTATCACAGATTTTAAGATCTACTACTAATCTGTAGTAATCAAAACAGTACAGTACTGGCACAAAAACAGACACATAGGTCAGTAGAACAGAATAGGGAGCCCAAAAATAAACCCACAATTATAGGGCCAATTAATCTTTGACAAAGAAGCAAAAATATGCAATGGGGAAAAGACAGTGTCTTCAACAAATGGTGCTGGGAAAACTGGACAGCAATATGTAAAAGAATGAAACTGGACTTCTTTCTTACACCATGCACAAAAATAAATTCAAAATGAATTAAGGACCTAAATGTAAGTCCTGAAACCATAAAAATCATAGAAGGGAGAACAGGCAGTAATTTTCCTGACATCAGTCATAGCACCATTGTTCTAGATATGTTTCCTAAGGCAAGCAAAAATAAAAATAAACTATTGGAACTATATAAAAATAAGAAGCTTCAGCACAGTCAAGGAAACAAAGAACAAAACTAAAAGGCAATCTACTGAATGGGAGAAGCTATTTTGCAAATGACATGTCTAATAAAGGATTACTATCCAAAGATAGTAAACTATCAACTAATACAACTGATAGTTGTATAAAGAACTTATACAACTCCACACATACAAAAACACAAATAATCCAACTAAAATGGGCCAAAGACAGGCATTTCTCCAAAGAAGACATACATGTGGCCAACAGATACGTGAAAGATCAACATCACTTATCATCAGGGAAATGCAAATCAAAACCAGGAGATATCACCTGACACGTGTCAGAATGACTAAAATCAAAAACTCACGAAGCAGCAAGTATTGGTTAGGATGTGGAGAAAAAGGAACCCTCACGCACTGTTGGTAGGAGTGCAAGCTGGTGTAGCCACAGCAGAAAACATTATGGAGGTTATTCAAAAAATTAAAAATAGAATTACCATATGATCCAGTAATTCCACTACTAGGTCTTTACCCAAATAATATGTAAACACTAATTTGAAGATACATGCACTCTTCTGTTTATTGCAGCTTTATTTACTATAGCCAAATTATGGAAACAACCCAAGTGTCCATCGATTGGTGGATGGATAAAGAAGTAGTATGTATATACAATGGAATTTTACTCAGCCATTAAAAAGAAAGGAATCTTGCCATTTGCAACAACATATATGGATCTAGAGAATATAATGTTAGATAAAAGAAGAGAAAGACAAATATCATTTCACTCATACGTGGACTCTAAGAAACAAAACAAATGAACAAATTAAAAAGGAGACAAAATCAAAAAACAGACATTTAACTATGGAGAACAAACTGATGGTTACCAGAGGGGAGGTAGGTGGGGAAATGGATGAAATAGGTGACAGGGATTAAAGAGTACACGACTATGATAAGTACTGAATAATGTACAGAATTATTGAATCACTATTCTGTACACCTGAAACTAATATAACACTGTGTGTGAACTCTACTGGAATTTAAATAAATAAGCAAATAAATAAATAAATAAACAGAAGTAGATTAAAAGTACAAGAATGGAAAAAGTTTTATTATTATGCTAACATTAGTCAAAAGAAAGCAACAGGGTCTACACTAAAAACAGATGTTTTAGAGCAAAGAATAATACTAGAAATAAATAAGCCCATTTCAAAACAACAATGAGGTTGGGGCGCATGAGTGGCTCGGTCACTTAAGCCTCTGGCTCTTGATTTTGGCTCAGGTTATAATCCCAGGGCCACGAGGTTGAGACCAGCATCAGGGTCCACACTGAGCATGGAGCCTGCTTAAGATTCTCTCTCTCCCTCTCTCTCTGCCTCTCCCCAACTACTCCCACATGGACTCATGTGTGCTTTCTCTCCTTCAAAAAAAAAAAAAAAATGACAGTGGGGTTAATCAATCAAGAAGCAACTGGATGAAATGGAAACATTCCTCCAAGAACACAAATTGCAAAGGGTAAACGAAATAAACAAAAACCACAGAACAATATCTACTGTTAATATAGGCACAAAAATTTAGCATTGGAATCCATCAATACAGTAAAAGCCTAATTAATACTCCTTGTCCAAATGAAGTTTATTCCAGGAATATAGAAGTGGTTTAACATTGTAAATACATCAATCAATGTAATTCACCATATTAATCAACCTAAAAATAAAGAACACATGATTATCTCAATAGATTGAGAAAAAGCTAGACATCCATTCCTGGTAAAAGCTCTCAGCAAACTGGAAATAGAAGGGAACTTCCTAAACCTAATAAGGGCATCTGTGAAAAACCTATATGTAATATTATTACAATAGCAAAAATATTTTCTGTAAAATAACAGAATAAATATATTAGGTTTTGCATACCATATATAGTGTTACCTTCGTCTTTGTTTCTTTTTTTTAAGAACTTATAAAAAAATAATAATTCTTTGTGTGCAAATTGTACAAAAACAGATCATACTTTGCTGACTTCTGGTCTATACAAAAAAAAAGTGCAATGAAATCTACGAAAATTCTTTTGAAACTAGGAAGTAAACTTGGTAACTGTTCAGGATACAAGATCAATATACAAAACTCGATTATAGGTCCAAATACCACCAGTAAATAATCAAACTAAATTAAAATAATAATCATTCTATTATAACATTTATAACAACATCAAAAAACATAAATCATCAGGAATAAATCTGGTAGAAGACATAAAAGACCTCTCCACTGAAAACTACACAATATTCATGACAGAAATTAACAAAGATACAAATAATTGGATATATTATATCTTGTAATGGATTAAAAGACTCAATATTAAGATGTAATTTTCACTGAATTGATCTATAGATTCAATATAATCCTAATAAAACATTCCAGATTTTTATTGTAGAAATTGACAAACTGATCATAAAATTCATATGAAAATGCAAAGGACTCTTTTTTTTTTTTTTTTTGCAAAGGACTCTTAATAGCCAAATCAACTCTGAAAAAAATTTGAAGAGCTAAAAATATTTTTTTAAGATATTAATTTATATATTTATTTGTTTGAGAGAGAGAGAGAACAGGGGGAGGAGCAGAGGGAGAGGGAGAAGCCGACTCCCGGGTGAGGCCCAATCCCAGGGCCCTGAGATCATGACTTGAGCCAAAGGCAGACGCTTAACCAACTGAGCCACCCCCTGGAAGAACTAACATTGTTTTCAAGAATTATGAAAGCTAGAATAATCACAACAATTGATGTAAAGTTAAACAAATAGATCAGTGGAACAGAATGTGGAGTCCAAAAATAAACCCATACACAGTGATCTATGTATGTCCAACTAATTTTCTAAAAATGCACAAAGGCAATGCAGTGGAAAAAAAAGATTTTTTAATAAGTGGTGCTAGTACTGTTTGTCATTCATATATAAAAAACAAAAGTAAACTCAGATCTATACAACACACAACCTATAATAATTAACTCAAAATGGATCATAAGCCTAAATGTAAACACCAAACTGTAAAACTGTTGGAAGAAAACACAGACGAAACCTTTGTGACCTGAAAATAGCCAAAGATTTTTTTTAGCTACCACATCAAAACCATGATCCATAAAAGAACAAATGGATAAGTTGGATTCCATTAAAATTTAAAATCAATGCTATTCAAAGACCCTGGTAAGAGAATGAAAAGACACGTCACGGGCAGGAAGAGTTTTCTTCATAGCTAATATATTAGAAGACTCTTTCTCAAAAATAAGCCATATGGCAATACAGGACAATACAGGATGAACTCTCACAATTCAGTATTAGAAAAACCTAAAACTCAATTGTTTTTAGATGGATAAAAGATTAACAAAGAAGACATGCAGATGGCAAGTAAGCACATGAAAAAATGCTCAACGTCATTAATCATTAGGGAAACACAAATTAAAACCACAATAAATACCACTACGCAGTGGTATTGGCCAAAGACTGGCCAATCCGAGTCCTGACAAGGAAGTGAAGCAACTCGAATTCTCAACACTGATGGTAGAAATATAAAGTATTACAACTACTTTGTAAAACCTGTGTGGTAGTTACTTAAAAAGTCAAATATGTACCTACCAGATGATCTATTCATTTCTTTTATCCAAGGAAATGTATATGAATGTTCAAAATGTGCACACTAACTTTATTTGAAATAACCCCAACGTCCATCAACAAATGAATAGATAAATCGTTGTGGCATATTTTTAAATGGAATACTACTTATATTACTAACGTTTTTCTTTGTGTACTCTAGGTAAGTAACACTTTTTTAAGTTTCCACAGATACAGAGATGGGGGTAAACAGGTTTGTTAAAATGCATCAACTTATTTTATTGAAAAGCAGGCATAATAGCTGTGAAACCTTTTTGATACATCACCAAATAGAACTAGATAAGAACCTTGGTGTTAAAATAAAGCCTATGTTTCCACCTGCAATTTAAATTTTATTTATTGTATTTACCAAATCAAGAGATAATCATAGTGTTTACAGCAAAAGCTCTGTGGCTATCAGCCTGTATAATTACCCTGGGTTCACATCTAATTTGTATTCTATAGAATATTCAAGAGCATAACTGCCATGTGGATTAGGGACATCTTGTAAACAGTTTTAACGGTTTCTTTTCACAAAAGAAAGGAGCATAAAATTAGAACAAAAGCTGTTATTCATGAGTGAGTGACCAAAACAATTTGCATAATTTCATGCACAAAATTAGAGATATTAATAGCCATGTGGCTAATCAAAGATTCTTTTCTTACAGAGGAAATTATCCGAATAGGCCCCCTTACACTAGAGGAGTACCCTGCTCTTTGTGTACCGAAGAAGAAACTTGCACAAACAATCTCTGCCGTAAGCAAAAAAGAAAAAAAAAATTATCACGACATTCTATTTAGAGAGCGATTTCCATAAATTAATTATATTTTAAAATTCGGATCATCAAGTGTTTAAGGAATTATTGACAATATTTGATTGCTGCTATATGATGATATAAATCATTTGTCATAAATGATCATATTTAAACTCAGATTGTTCCCCCCTTCTTCACTGATTATTTTTCCTCTCCAGCTAAAGAACAGAAATAAGTAAGGTACAACCATGACCTAGTTTGCTACTATACTCAAAGTAACTGTTCATTGAAATGTTTCTTATTTGTATTTGCTTCCAATCACCTCCATTTATTAGTTTTTATCAAAATATTTCATGCAGAAGTAATACATTAGTCAACGTGCAAATTAATTGTGATTTAAAGCTAATATGTTTCCCTTCCATTATCAGTCTTTTGGTTCTCAGAACAGATTTTTTTAAAGGTAAGTGAATAAATTTTTGATTAGAAAAGAATTTTCAGTGAAATAGGTGAAGAGAGGAGATGATATGAAAAATTATAAAAAAAAAAAAAAGGAAGATTTGGTGCCATGAAAGAGGACACAAAATGAATGCATGATAAATGATTTCATTTATATAAGGTTCAAATATCATGCAAAACTAATTTGTGTTTGGAGTCGGGCTAGTGGTTACTTTTAGAGAGCAAAGAGGAGTTCCTCAAATAGGAAAGGACACTGGGACCTTCTAGATCTGTGCTACTTTTTCCTACATGTGTTCACTTTGCTTGTTTTGTTTTGTTTTGTTTCATGTGTTCACTTTGTAATAATTCATCAGTCTTTCCATTTATGAGGCGTGCACACTTCCATATTCATATTATACTTCAGTTACACAATGAATTAGAAGTATGGTCCAATTTTAAATTTCATTCAAAGCAGTTTAAAAAATAAATTCATTGTATATCTCCAGTCTGCTAACTAAATGTTTTCTAGGGATCCCTGGGTGGCGCAGCGGTTTGGCGCCTGCCTTTGGCCCAGGGCGCGATCCTGGAGACCCAGGATCGAATCCCACGTCGGGTGCCCGGTGCATGGGGCCTGCTTCTCCCTCTGCCTGTGTCTCTGCCTCTCTCTCTCTCTCTCTGTGACTATCATAAATAAATAAAAATTAAAAAAAAAAATTAAAAAAATAAAAAATAAAAAATAAATAAATGTTTTCTAGTTAAAGGGTCATACAAATAACAATGGTAGACTTTATTTTCTCAACTTCCCCTTCCCGCCCGGTATCCAAGCCCCTGTCATTGCTCACCTGAGCCAGTAATCTCCCACTTCTCTTCCTCCTCCAAACTGTTTTATAAAAGGAAAATCCAGGTCAAATCCTTTTCTTACAATTCCTCAATTGCTTCTTACTCCAATTAAAGGAAAAATAAGGCCCTATTCCCGGGCCAGTAAGCCCAGGTATGGCCAGTGTGACTTCCGCTTCTCTCTGCTACCACTGGTGTCCTTATCCTCCCTTTGACACACTGAGCTCCATGATCACCAGCCTTAACACTCCGACGTCCTCCTAAAATCCCCAGCATCTCGGTCACCTCTGGGTCTGTTCCTGGTTTCAAGATTGTTTTGTTTCCTCTTGGTTTTGGTAACCTGCGGTGGTTCTGGGTGTGGTGAATGATCTTCAAAGCCGGCATTAATGAGTCCTCCCCTCCTTCACACATATGCTGCTCCTCCCAAAACTGTGGACACTATTTCCCTGCTCTTGAACGAGGCCTTGATGCTGGGCCCATCCCGGCCTCTGCTTTGCTAGCTCGGCAGCTGCGCTCTTGCTCGGTTGGGAGCCCCAGAATTCCAGGCCCAGGGTCTCCTGCTGAAGAGGTCGCTGGAGAAAGGCCTCGGAGCAGGAGAGCTCATCCCTGCTTCAACCCCAACAGAGCTCCTGCTACATGTGACTGCCACTTAGTCCCGATGACGCGCAGAGCGACTGTCTAGTAGAGGCAGCCAATCCAGCTCACTGCAATAACACTAACAGTTCTTGTGTTAAGCCTTGCACGTCGCCCAAACACGTGGTGTGTGCTAGTGAGTTTCTATCAAACATCTTAACATGCAGAGAACAAAAATGCAGAGTCCTGGCTTTTCCTGCTGAGCAGCTAGGGTCAGGGCTGCTGTTCGCCTTGATCCAAACGCAGCTTCGTCAACAGTGGATTAGGACTCGTGCAAGACATGTCCGCCTCTGTCTCTGTTCCAAGGGCTCAGACTCCAGGGCTTTCCACTGAGAAACTTGGGCGTTCCCCATTGCCTTTCTGTAATGGGTTCTGAATTCTAATCGTTATAGGTTCAGCACTCTGAAATTACTGGGAAAAAAATCTGCTTTGCTTTCCAGAAATCTTCAGCCTAGGATTTTAGCCTCCCGTTCCTCACAGCTTCAAAATCAAACAAATACTTTGAGTACAAAATGGCCATCAGGTGGGCTCCTTCCACCACCTTGACTTTTTTTACCAGGATCTTGAAATGCTCAATTCTCCAATTTTCTCTCTCTAGTCCTTCAGGGCCAACAAAAGCTCCGATGGTTTCTGTTTCCCAAAAATCAGCCCCTGCCTGAGCAAAGCCCAGATTTTCAGTCCCAGACCTGGGCCCAAGATGAACAAACGGCTCCAGGGAAAAAACAGCTTTCCTAATTACAGCCCATTCTCTGTGGCTCCCCAGCTCCTAAGTCCTGACCCCTTCGGTCTTTGTCGCCCTAGCAAATCTCGGAGGCCCTAAACATTGTTTTGTTTTACTTTGTCTGGATTTTCTAGTTTTATTTAATGAGGACTTTGTCCGTGACGAGCTTCTCCACCCCAAGATTCAAACAGTTATCACTGCGGGTCTCCAAGGCCACGTGCAAGCGGCAAAGGCTGCAATAATTTTTGCTACCTGACCGCTGTTCTCCCAACTTGTTTCTTTTCTAAATTGTTCAGAAATTACCTGGCTCTTCCTCGACCTTTGCTCTTGCAAATTAACATTAGGATAAGCTTATTAATTCACAGAAGATTGTGGAATTTTGGTTGGGATTACACTGAATCTATACATAAACTTGGAAAGAATTAACATCTTTGCTCTGGTATGTTCCACTTAATTAAATCCTATGACTTTCGATTTGTGTTTTTTATGTTGATTATTGTTTATATAAAGCCAATTTTTAGTTTTGTTGACTTACTTTTTGAGAGATGAGAGCAAATTAATGATAGATTTCCTCCCCCTACTTTTCTTTAAGGAAGCTCTATTTTCTCCTGATATCTATTTACCGGAAGCCTAGAATTATGTTCAATATAGAGTACAACACTCAAAATGGGCATAAATGAATGAGAGAAGTTAAACAAATGAATTCCTAACAAATGGCAGGATCGTGCTAAATAGAGGGGAAAAAAATTGATGAGGGAAGGACACAGAGCAAAATTTGGAGCAGGAGCCACACCAGAGATGCATGAGATACGAGTCCCAGAGTCGACACGAGGCAATACGTCGTCTTCCAGGGAATTTAAGCAGGATGGCACGGGGCCACCGCAAGGTTAACTACCTCGTATAGTTCTGTCAACTTTAGGCTTTTTCGCCTTTAGCATAAAAGCTGCCTTAGGAATACCTGGTGACGTGACTTCTTTGGCAGGGGCACTGGACAGATCATTAAGCCGCTGTGGGATTTGGGGAGGAAGCTTTCATTTTCTTAAGTTAAACCAAGTTTAAAGCCAAACTAAGTTTCCTAAGTTTATTATCTTATTTAGAAAGCCAGAAAAGCAAGCAAATGCCTTTAATTCTATAATTTTTTTGTCTACCTTAGGAAATAAAAAACTTGAAAAATATGAAAGTAAGTGTCAAACTATCTCAATATTGATTCAATTACTTCCTCCCCTTGTAACTTTGTGGAGCTTCTAACTGTTGTGTTTTATCGTCAGAATATCCAGATTGGAATCCACAGGGGACGGCGCCTCAGCACATATCATGTAATCCACTGTGCCTAGTTTTGGTTCTTCTGAGACTATTTTAATTACCATTTACATACAGAAAAGTTCTAAGGCATGACAATAAACAAATAGTTTATTGCTAAACGTTAACTCTCATTGTTTTAATTCTTAAAGCTTCTACACTCTTGTCTATTATTTAAATTTAATATCTGATTTTAACAAAAGGTGTATTATAGTATAGGAGGGTAGCAGTAAAACAAAGGAAAAAAAATTAAGGTTTTCTTTTTTTAACTATAATTTTACATTGTATCAAGAGTCTCACACTCGGGGTCCCAGGGTGGCTCAGCCGGTTAAGGTTAAGCTCAGGCCTTGGCTCAGTGGTGATCCCAGGGCCTGGGCCGGAGCCCTGAACGGGTCCCTGCTGAGGGCCCTGGGCTGCTTCTCCCCCCATGCCCGCCGCTCCCCTGCTTGTGCACACTCTCTCTCTCCCTCTCTGTCAAATAAATAAATGTCAAAAAAAAAAAAATAGAGTCTCATTCTCTAATTTTCTAGATTGATATAAAGTAGACATAAAGAACATTTCAGATACTGGATATTTTCCTTATATGCCACAGGTTCCTTTATGGAAACCATCAACATTATTCAGAGGTAAAATGTTATTATTAAGGAAAGTTTCGGATATCATGTAATGTCATGTCAACAGTTGAGGAAATGGATGGGAACAGATTAAACCAAAAGGGAAATCAATTAAATTTTAAACCTTTGAAAGGTAAATGTATGCTCTTTTAGGAGATTTTTTTTTCTTCTTTCCTTAAAGACCTCACTCATTTATTCATGAGAGAGAGAGAGAGAGAGAGAGAGAAGGAGGGAGAAACAGGCTCCATGCGGGGAGCCCAACGCGAAACTCTATCCCGGGTCTCCAGGATCACACCCTGGGCAGAGGCTAAACCACTGATCCACCAGGCGTCCCCTCTATTAGGAAATTTTATTTTAAAATGTGCTGTGTATAAAATAACAGGATACAGATGGTATGACTTTTAAAATCTATACAACTGTAGTATAGTCAACAACACCTCTACAAACCAGAGAGCCAGCCAATTCTGGCATTTCTTTCATCTGAAGACAAAAAACAAAAACAAAAACCCACATTATTCAATTCAGTTTTAACAATCAGCTATGTTGAATTGTTGACTTCCACGGGCTAAACTACGTAGATCTTTTGCTTCTCAACTAAAATAATCACCAACTTCCTCAACTATAAATATTAAAAACCATTTTAAAATATACTTTTTAAAGATTTTATTTATTTAGTCATGACAGCTACAGAGAGAGAGGTAGAGATGCAGGCAGAGAGAGAAGCAGGCTCCATGCAGGGAGCCTGACATGGGACTCGACCCTGGGTCTCCAGGATCGGGCCCTGGGCTGAAGGTGGCACTAAACCACTGAGCCACTCAGGCTGCCCTTAAAATGTATTTTTAAACAGAGTTTTTTTTATAAGAGAGAGAGCAAACAGGGGAGGGGCAGAGGGAGAGAATCTTAAGCAGGCTCCATGCTCAGCACAGGATCTGATGCAGGGCTTGATCTCATGACCCTGAGTAGGGACAAGAGTCAGACACTTAACTGATGGAACCCCCCAGGTGCCCCTAAATGTATTTTTTCATGAATAAGTGTTGTTTTGTTTATATTGCCAAATACCTAAGAATGTCCACAATAGCTGGATGATTGTTGCTATTCTTTAAAAAAAAAAAAAAAAAAAGCCAAGTGATTTTATATTTCAAATCTGTTTGTATCAGTCAGGATTCTCCAGAAAAGCACCAACAAAAAGAGAGACACAGACAGAGACAGAGAGAGAGGAGGTTTTAAGGAACTGGCTCACACAGTTGTAAGCTGGCAAGTCTGCATCTGGCAGGGTAGAGATTCAAGTAAGAATTGCTGTTGCAGCCTTGAGTTTGCAGTCTTGGAAATGAGGCGGCATTTCTATTTTGCAATCGGATTTCCTTCTTCAGGAAATGGCAGTCTTTGCTCCAAATGCCTTCAACTGATTAGATGCAGCCCACCCGCATTATGGAGGGCAATCTGCCTTGAAGTCAACTGATGGTAAATTTAACAATATCTAAACACCTTCACAGCAAAAGCTAGATTAGTGTTTCATCAAACACTTGCCACCATAGTCTAGCTACAGTGACGCATAAAATTAACCATCACACTATGTGCCGTCATGTATGTGGAACTGTTATATTTTTAGTAAACTATTGCTATTTAACTATTGCACTGTAAAAATTCAAATCCAGGGATCCCTGGGTGGCGCAGCAGTTTAGCGCCTGCCTGTGGCCCAGGGCACAATCCTGGAGACCAGGGATCGAATCCCACGTCGGGCTCCCTGCATGGAGCCTGCTTCTCCCTCTGCCTATGTCTCTGCCTCTCTCTCTCTCTCTCTCTATCATGAATAAATAAATATTTTTTAAAAATTCAAATCCATAATTCATTACTCCTTAGCTTGCAGTTTGAAACAGGCTAAAGGTAAACTGACACATATACATACACTTTGTATTTTTTACTACTGTGTTGTCTTCACAAGATTTTTTTAAATCACACTTTTTCATGAATAATTAAAATATCCTGATTTTTAATATAATCACCTCCTTATCTTCTTCAGACACCTTATTCATCCAAAAGCATGTTTCCTTAAATCAGATTAACTTAAATTCTACAGAACACATAAAAAATGAATTTTTATAGGATTCTATCCTCTGATTTTGAAGAAATATTTCTCAGCATTTTAAATCGGCACTACTGTGGGAACTCGCACGTAGTTGTAGTTCTCAGAAAAGGGGGTCTCTATTTGCAGAGTTCTCTCTGCTGAAGTTGTGAACGGAGGCTAGGTGGGTGAAGTGCCTACCTCGGCCTTATTTTGTAGGGTCCCCTCATTGGCAAGAAGAAAAACTTCTGGGTCAAGGGGTTGTCTTTTCTATTCCTATGATCATAAATAACAGACTCTTCCTAGGGCATGTTGGGAGGCCTGACATCACTAGCAATTCTTTTATTCTGAGAAGATCTTGTAAGAACAATAGAGGTCTTAAGTAACCCTCCTATTTCATTCAGTTTGCAATTCCGACACAAACTGCTCTGGGTTTGGCCTTTTCAAATCACTAAGGGCAGTTAACTCAGTATTTAAACAGTGAATTGTTTTGCGGGGGATCCTCTCGTCTTACTAGGCTATGTTTGAAATTTCCACAAATTTGGTTAATCACTTGGAGGTAAAGTAATCAGATATCTGGGCCAGGTTTATCTCATTCTTACCCCCTGGGAAGGATCATGAACAGATGGTTTAAACAGTAGTCTCTATAGTTTTTTGATTATGCATCCCGAACATAAAAAAATATATATATTGTAGGGTGGTCAACAGTCCTGGTTTGCCTGGGACTGAGGAGTTTTCCAGGACATAGAAAAGCACACTAAACACAATAACAGGGCATTCCCCCTGGTGGCGCAGCGGTTTAGCGCCGCCTGCAGCCCAGGGAGTGATCCTGGAGACCCGGGATCGAGTCCCATGTCAGGCTCTCTGTGTGGTGCCTGCTTCTCCCTCTGCCTGTGTCTCTGCCTCACTCTCTCTCTCTCTGTCTCTATGAATAAATAAAGTAAAATCTTTAAAAAAAAAAAAATAACAGGGCATTCCCTAACAAATCCAGAAGCTGGTGACCCTATACGTGAATCAAAAGTATACATGTGTCATTTAATTACATGTATTATGTGTACTTTTCATAGAGCAATATATATTTTAAATACACAAAAATTGAACCTGAAAGCGGTGACATAATAATAAATAAATAATATATAAAAATAATAAATAATAAAAATAAGTGCTAAAGAGAGGTTTATTTCAGGAAGATGGTATGAATCAACTGCTGCTGTTTGTACTTGTGTCTTTACAACTATAATTAATCTGCAATTTCCTGTCAGCAAGACATATGATCATTTTGTAATGGTTGCCTTAGTCAAAACCAGGTAATATATTCTGGAATTAAATCTATGCAGGTTCATACACGGCAGCAAAAGAAAAAAACAAATCCCATAATAATCACTCCCTGTACAATTCCCATTTTTCCTCAGGAAAGCCAAATACCATTTGCCAATGCTCTGTCAAAAAATGCTAAGAACTCATCTGCACACGTTGGATTTGCTCCTTATCAAAATAATTAAATATGTATTAAAAATGCATAATGTGTCTGACACCATGCTAAGGGTTAAAGATTTTAGTCCTTGTGACTATAAGTAAAAATATAAGTAAAAATGAGATAGCAGTTATTAATAGCATTAATTTAATAATAGTAATACCTCAGCAAGGTTTACAATGTGCCAAGTACTAAGTGCTTCACATATAATAATTATATAATCCTCTTAATAATCCTGTGAGGTAGATGCTATTAAAATTTTCATTTCTTGAACTACTAGAAAGTTTAGACATATTTTTATAAATTGCATTCAGATTTACAAATATAATTTTGAGAGTTATTAAGCTAGTGTGAGAGAATGCTGTCCTTCGGATAAGGATTCCTAGGAGTTATTGCATAAATATGACCACTCTAAATAAATACTGACCTCAAGATACAGAACTAATGTAAATTTAAGATTCAAAATTTCATATAAATATTACTAGATTTATATTCAGTTTTATGGCTTTGACTTTTAGAGAGAAGCCAATTATATTTTAGTTTCTGAGGCCCAAACTCATCCTGGAAGCTGGTTATATACAGTACATCATATCTATATGTGAAAATAATTTATGCAGCATGAAATTTCCAGTACAGTTCCTGGCTTTTCTTTTCTTTTCTTTTGTCAATTGCCTGCTTATCTCCTTCATTTATTTTTCTAATGGTCCTATTCATTTTCTTAAGAATTTTAAATGATTTCTAAATGTGCCTTAATGGCACACTGGTGATTTTAATCCTTTGACATTTATTTATCAAATACCTTTCTCAGTTGTCCTCTCTTTACATTTTAATGAACTAAAGTCTATCTTTCCACTTTCAAATGGTGCCTTTTATATGTACCACCATTTTGGTCTTTTCTTATAACATTTCTCATGCACCATTATCATAATTTGAATTTTTGAATTACAGAAAAGATCAATCAAGTGAAGACTGATAAAAAAGTGAAAGAGTAAGAGTAAAGTAAAAAACATTATGGGGATCCCTGGGTGGCGCAGCGGTTTGGCGCCTGCCTTTGGCCCAGGGCGCGATCCTGGAGACCCGGGATCGAATCCCATGTCGGGCTACCGGTGCATGGAGCCTGCTTCTCCCTCTGCCTATGTCTCTGCCTCTCTCTCTCTCTGTGTGACTATCATAAATAAAAAAAATTAAAAAAAAAAAAACATTATGTCTCCCCCAATAACAACTCTATGGACAACAAAATAATACATATCAGTATCTTTAGCCTTTTTTGCATGATCATTCTCACGTGCACATTAAAAAGGTTTTTTTAAAACTTGCTAGTTTTCATCAATATCAGAGTGTAGAATTAGAGTACTGTTTCCCTAAATTTTTTTTTTTTTGCGTTTTCCAAAATTACACATTTTTGTATAATTTCTTATTGGAGTTCAATTTGCCAAAATATAGCATAACACCCAGTGCTCATCCCCTCAAGTGCCCCCTCAGTGCCCATCACCCAGTCACCCCAAACCCCCGCCCTCCTCCCCTTCCTCACCACCCCTTGTTCCTTTCCCAGAGTTAGGAGTCTCTCATGTTCTGTCTCCCTCCCTGATATTTCCCACTCATTTCTCTCCTTTCCCTTTTAATCCCTTTCACTATTTTTTATATTCCCCGTATGAATAAAACCATATAATTGTTGTCCTTCTCTGATTGACTTACTTCACTCAGCATAATACCCTCCAGTTCCATCCACGTCAAAGCAAATGGTGGGTATTTGTCGTTTCTAATGGCTGAAGAATATTCCATTGTACACATAGACCACATCTTCTTTATTCATCTGTTGATGGACACCGAGGCTCCTTCCCCAGGAGCTACTGTGGACATTGCTGCTAGAAACATGGGGGTGCAGGTGTCCCGGCGTTTCCCTGCATCTGTATCTTTGGGGTAAATCCCCAGCAGTGCAATTGCTGGGTTGTAGGGCAGATCTATTTTTAACTCTTTGAGGAACCTCCACAGTTTTCCAGAGCGGCTGCACCAGTTCACATTCCCACCATCAGTGTAAGAAGGTTCCCTTTCTCCACATCCTCTCCAACATTTGTTGATTCCCGTCTTGTTAATTTTCCCCATTCTCACTGGTGTGAGGTGGTATCTCATGGTGGTTTGGATTTGTATTTCCCTGATGGCCGGTGATGCGGAGCGTTTTCTCATGTGCTTGTTGGCCACGTCTAGGTCTTCCTCTGTGAGATCTCTGTTCATGGCTCTTGCCCATTTCATGATTGGATTGTTTGTTTCTTTGCCGTTAAGTTTGATAAGTTCTTTTATAGATCTTGGAAACTAGCCCTTTATCTGATATGTCATTTGCAAATACCTTCTCCCATTCTGTAGGTTGTCTTTTAGTTTTGTTGACTGTTTCTTTAGCTGTGCAGAAGCTTTTTATCTTGATGAAGTCCCAATAGTTCATTTTTGCTTTTGTTTCCCTTGCCTTCCTGGATGTATCTTGCAGGAAGTTGCTGTGGCCAAGTTCAAACAGGGTGTTGCCTGTGGTCTCCTCTAGGATTTTGATGGATTCTTGTCTCATATTTTGACTTTCTCCCATTTTGACTTTATCTTTGTTTTTTTGTTTTTTTAAGATTTATTTATTTATGATAGACACAGAGAGAGAGAAAGAGAGAGGCAGAGAGACACAGGCAGAGGGAGAAGCAGGCTCCATGCCAGGAGCCCGATGTGGGACTCGATCCCGGGTCTCCAGGATTGTGCCCTGGGCCAAAGGCAGGCGCTAAGCCACTGAGCCACCTGGGGATCCCCCTTGACTTTATCTTTGTATATGGTGTAAGAAAATGGTCCAGCTTCATTCTTCTGCACGTGGCTGCCCAATTTTCCAAGCACCATTTATTGAAGAAATTGTTTTTTTCCCCACTGGATAGTCTTTCAAGAGGAGACAAACTTAATTTTTCATGTATGGGGAATCTAAACAGATATGGAAATTCCAAAGACAGTCAAGCAAAATGAGGTATATATGAAGTCATTCCGAACTAAGCTGAAGGAGACAGAAATCTGGGATCTCAAAGAGAAGGAATGCAATTCGCAGGACAATGAAAAAGAGTAAATGTTTGATAAATGTTTGCTGGCCCTTTCAGGAACAATGGGACATAGAAGACTCTGACCAAGGAGACCTTGCTACGTCCCTCCCTCTCCATCAAAACTAGTTCGTAGTATAATGTGCTAATCTTACTCATCTATAGCAGTAATTCTCTTCCTGGAGCAGTCTTCTGTCTACACTATTTTTAGATACCTCCTAGTTGTGGGGAGGTAAAGAGTTTTTCCTGAATCTGCTGGGTTTTGATTGCTTTTTAACTCAAAATAGTCTTCATGCCAAAGTGGCACATCTTGAGGCAGCCTGCTCTTGGGCCCTACAGTACTGACATAGAATCTATGATTTTTAATACATAAAAAGTTAAACAATGATTAAATAATCCTCAAATATTACATGCTTCTTTAAAAAAAATTTTCTTAATATATTTTACGAGGGCAGCCCGGGTGGTTCAGCAGTTTAGCGCCGCCTTCAGCCCAGGGCCTGATCCTGGAGACCCGGGATCGAGTCCCACGTCAGGCTCCCTGCATGGAGCCTGCTTCTCCCTCTGCCCGTGTTTCTGCTTCTCTCTCTCTGTGTCTCTCATGAATAAATAAATAAAATCTTTTAAAAATAAATAAATAAATATATTTTACAAAGTAATGCATTTTAAATGTTTCTTTATGAAGTACATGATGTGGACCAATTCAGTGACATATCACAAGAACTGAATATTTGCAGAACCTTTTCAGCAAATCCAACCTCTTCCTACACAAACCAAACCAGATGCCTTCACATGCTCTTTCTCTGTACTTCCATTTTAGTCACTTGGGTTCAAAAACTAGCTCTACCTCATACAAGCTGGTGACTTTAGACAAATTATGTGACTTTTTCTGAGTTTTGCACCTGTAAAACAGAGATAATCATAGTGTCTGTTTCTTAAGGTGTTTATGATTTAAATGAGTTAATATTTTCCAAGCATTTACAATGGTGTCACTTATGCAAACAGTCGTGACAATTCTACAATACTGTGAATGCAACTGCCACTGAATTTTACACTAAAAATGGTTAAAATGGTAAATTTCATGTTAATGTGTATTTTACTGCAGTAAAAAAAATCAAAAATAAAATAAGTAGTGCCTGACACATAAGAATTTTTAACATAAACTAGAAATAGGGCATCGAAGGCATCGACGCACTGGGGCATCAAGGTGGCTTAGTAGGTTTAGCATCTGACTTCAGCTGGGGTCATGATCTTAGGGTCCTGAGATCTAGCCAGTGTCCGGCTCCACACTCAGTATGGAGCCCATTTTTCCTTCTCCCTCTCTTTCTGCCCCTCCCCCTGCTCATGCTCGCTTTCTCTTTCTCAAAATAAATAAACAAATAAACTCTTTTTAAAAATAGCATGTGCTACTCTGCATTATTTGATGACTTGTCTATGTCACCTTTAACTAAAAGCTTTATGTAGATAGACTAACACCTGTCATGGACTGAGACACATGGGAGGTCCTAAAGAAATACTTATGACTAAGTGTGGTGTCCAGCAATGGAATGCATTGCCTAAGAGACAGTGACTTCCTTCTGAGTGTAATTATTTAAGGAGAGGTTTAATGATCATCTATTAGTGATGTGTCAGACAACATGTCCAATACACGGAACTAGTAAAAGTGTCTAAAATTTCTTCCTAATCTAAGATTGCATTATACTATTTACCTTGTACTTTGATACAGCAATTTTCAGAATCTAACAGTACAAACATAATAAAGGAATTCCATCTTATACCACTTGCCACCATCATCCCTATAATATGCTCTGCTGGTGCTAAAACACCTTTAACCTTTTCAGATCTCCTGGCATATTTACATCCTTTTTTCTTTTTTGTTTAGAGTCTGCTCTGTCACCTGTACGCTTCACTTTCTTGAGGTCACATTCTCTAGAAAGGCTTCCATGGTCCTTAAAAGGGGTGTTCACTGTCCCATACATGCTCAATAGCATTTTGGTTGTTTTTATCACATGGTATAAGAGTTAGCAGTTTGCTAGTTCTCTAAACTACAGGCTATTTGGAAGCAGAGTGTAGGTCTCTCTCAACTATCTAACACATTGCCTGGTAATAAGTATTTATTAAAAGTCTAATGCCATTAATTTAAATTAAATTATCTTGTGAGCTCTACTTTCAATTGTGTACATCATAATTTTTTTTGAAGATTTATTGATTTATTTGAGAGAGAAAGGGTGGGAGCACAAGCTAGGAGGGGGAGAGGGAGAGGGAGAGGAAGAGAATCTCAAGCAGACTCCCCACTGAGTAGGGAGCTCCAGGTGAGGCTAGATCTCACCACCTGAGATCATGACCTGAGCAAAAACCAAGACTCAGAGGCTTAACCCACTGAGCCACCCAAGTGCCTCTATCCTCATAATATTTTAAAAAATATTTCATTTGAAAGAGTGGGAGAGGGAGGTGGGGGAGACAGAGGGAGACGCAGACTGCCCTGCAGCAGGGAGCCCCCACTCCAGGCTCTATCCCAGGATCCTTGAGCTCACGACCTGAGCCCAAGGCAGGTGAACTGACTGAGCCACCCAGGCGCCCCATGATTTTTTCAAGCACTTTTAAAAAAAAATATTTTAACCAACCAGTTGCAATGCTTTCTTTGTAGCAAAATTCTATCCCAGTGTCAGTGATTTCAAATACCCCTTTAATGCTAATAAGCACAATGTTATATGTGAACATGTACCCCAAAACGACCATGTGCTTTTACTTTGTGCATTTCTTGATGGTAATGCATTTGATGGACTTGCATTTCTGATGGTAAGTTTTCTTTAGCAAAATGTTTGAAGGTAAAAAGACCAAACCAAAATCCACTAAGACATTAGCCACTTTGCCTGACAGAAATTAAAAAAACAAAAAAACAAAAGACCCAAAAACCTAATTCTTACCTAGATGAGACCGTGAATAAGACAAGTCGTCGGGGATGATGTATTCTGCTATCCAAGCTATCTATACAGTTCTGATGAGATGAAAAAGAACTACTTTAATCTTACCAGAATTTGATGATTCTAAAAGCTGAGCCTCCCACTCTTCCATTTATTCTATGGTTCCTCACAAAAGATTATTAAAACACTGAGAGAAAATCTCAGGGAGGAAGCCCAAATTAAAGGGGAAATAGTTTTGTTCATGAGGATAATAAAGGATACGTCCTAAATTTTCAACTCAAGAGGGAATAAAAAAATAAGATCAACTGAACTTTTATCCATATCACAGAGGAATGACGCTCCGCTCACCCCCTGCGGGATTCACAGGTTCCTCAGGCACGTTCCTTACGCAGAAGTTGGCATCCAGGGTACCAGTGGCTCATCGACAAATGATGACACGTCATGTGGCGCCAGAAGTCAACTCGGGATAATAGTTACCTACATGAGTGAAAGGCCTGCAGTCCCTTACCTCTCTCGTAGGCCTGCACACCCGGCCTCCCCGCCCCCTCCCGCAGCTCTGCACACCCGGCCTCCCCGCCCCCTCCCGCAGCTCTGCACACCCGGCCTCCCCGCCCCCTCCCGCAGCTCTGCACACCCGGCCTCCCCGCCCCCTCCCGCAGCTCTGCACACCCGGCCTCCCCGCCCCCTCCCGCAGCTCTGCACACCCGGCCTCCCCGCCCCCTCCCGCAGCTCTGCACACCCGGCCTCCCCGCCCCCTCCCGCAGCTCTGCACACCCGGCCTCCCCGCCCCCTCCCGCAGCTCTGCACACCCGGCCTCCCCGCCCCCTCCCGCAGCTCTGCACACCCGGCCTCCCCGCCTCCCTCCCGCAGCTCTGCACACCCGGCCTCCCCGCCCCCTCCCGCAGCTCTGCACACCCGGCCTCCCCGCCTCCCTCCCGCAGCTCTGCACACCCGGCCTCCCCGCCCCCTCCCAGAGCTCTGCAGACACAGCGCTGCACACCCGGTCACCGACCCCGTGACTTCCGTTTCCGCCGCTCCCTCGGCTCCTCTAACAGAACCCGGCGAGCGCATGCGTCATGGGGCCCGTGGGCCGGCGCAAGCGCAGAGGCGGCCCGGGGGCATGCGCAGTGGCCTGCTCGCCCGGCGGACCATGGAGGCCCCGAGGCCCCCGCCGTGGGGGTGGCGTGGCCGGTGGCTGCTGCCGAGGCGAGGGGGCTTCCTGGCCGTGTGGCTCTGGGCGCTGGGGCTGCTGCTGCTGCCTTACCGTCTGGACGCGAAGCTGCCTCACGAAGAGGACGTACACTTTATCAATGAGTACGTGAACCTGCACAATGAGCTCCGGGGCAACGTCCTCCCCCGAGGCTCTAACTTGCGCTTCATGGTGAGGCTCTAACTTAGTGCTTCGTGGTGAGGCTCTAACCTGGGCCCCGGGGCGAGGCTCTAAGGCCGAACCACGTCCAGCTTGCGCCCCCCCACCCCCGCGGCCCCACGACCCCACGACCCCGACCCCGGGGCTGCTTCCCTGAGGCTGATGGATCGCGGCGACCGCGCTTTCTGCGTGGGTCTAAATCCACGTAAAGGTCGTTGAGGCTGGGCTGGGACGTTTACTAAGCGCTGCCCCTGAATGCTGCTGTTGACCTTGTGAAGTCTGGGCCGAATGGACAGTCTCCAGGGGAAAACTGCCAAGTGGAGGCCACTACCTCGTGTGTGGTCTGATTGCAGGGCTGCAAAGACTGAATCATGCAATCCCGACCTAAAACATGCCCATTTAGGTCTTGTTTGTATGTGTATAGAGAAAGGCATGTATACAAAAGTGATTTTTTTAACGATTAGTATTCTAAAGGGATATTTATTTTCCAATATTCTATAATTGTGTGTAATCTATGAAATTGAGAAAATGCCAAGAAAATCTTAGTATTGGTTTTCAGATACACTGTAACATGTACAAAGTATGTTGATTTTACAACTATTTTGCTGACTTATCTATGTGTATTTTTGTTCTTGTCCTTAAGTAAAATTAAGTAGAACTTAATGAGTCTAAATAATGATAAAATTACACTTTTCTGGATATTTCCAGATAGCTGGCCAGGGAACAGTATCTTGTGATTTTTTTTTTTTTTAACATTTCTGAGACTATCCATAGAACTTTACATGTGCCTCTTTTATAGTATTTACCAAGTATCACTATGTATTAAAATTTTATATTTATAAACTATAGAAGACAAAATTTATTCATGACTTTGCATTTTATTCCCCACATTACGGTAGTTTATACTTAGTATTCAGTAAACGGTTTTAGATGAATATTTTAAATTATTGTATTACTCTGTATAAAAGGAATAAGATTAAAAGTGTATATTCTGAAGACTACATGTAAGAGTATTATAACCATTTGCATCATCTAGCAATCTGATTTTTAAATTACAATTATATAGATAGTCCTTTGCCTCAGGAAATAGTTACTTCATTTATGATTAATCAAAAACATTTTCTCCCATGGAAATTCCACAAACAAGACCCATAAGCACAAAGTTAGAATTGTTTTCCTTAAATAAGAACTCAAGGAAAATAGTTCAGAAAAAAAAACTTATTATTAATTTGTTTTCTTTGCTTTTTGCATTCTTTTTTTCAGACTTGGGATGTAGCTTTGTCACGGACTGCTAGAGCATGGGGGAAAAAATGTGTGGCTGAACATAATACTCACTTAGATGAACTAAATATGGCCCATCCTAAATTTAATGGTATTGGTGAAAACATATGGATTGGACCTGAAAATGAATTCACTGCAAGTATTGCTATCAGAAGTTGGTATGAAGAGAGAAAAAAGTACCATTTTGAAAATGACAGTTGCTCTAGTGACTGTTCTCATTATAAACAGGTATCTAATATTTATATTAATTCAATAGACTCCTTAATTACTTTACTATCAAGCTTTTTATTATGTTTCAATATTATAAATAAACTTAAATGGCAAAGTTATTACCTCTAATGGAATCAAAATTCTAATCAGTCCTAGATCTTCAAAATGTCTATGATTCCATGTATTACATGAGGCATACAGTTAAAACATTCCTTTAAATGTAATAAATCTCAGGGCCCCTGGCTGGCTCAGGAGTAGAGCATCTGCTTTCGGCTCAGGTCGTGATCCTGGGGTCCTGGGATCGAGTCCGCATCGGGCTCCCCGCAGGGAGCCTGCTTCTCCCTCTGCCTGTGTCTCTGCCTCTCTCTGTGTCTCTCATGAATAAATAAATAAAATCTTTAAAGTAAATAAATGTAATAAATTTCATCTCTATACCCAGAAATGATAGGTGCTATTCTAAAAGTAACACATTCTGGAAAAGGAAGAAACCAGAAAATAAAAATTATTTTTAAATTATAAACATAAGTAAAAGATTTGATATTTTTTGCACAGATTAGTACACATACTATGATATAACTGATTAAAACATTTTAAGTGAAAATTAATAGCATTGTTTTCCTGTCTCCTAACAATCCACCTTTACACTTTATACTTCAACAATACTGAGCCACTTGTTATTTCCTCTACATACACTTATTATTTCACATATTATTTATAATCATCTATTTATATATGATACTCCACTGGTACAGAGAGCTTGTCTTATTAACGGCAAGAACAAAGCATTTTGGTCTTCTATAAATACTTGTTATCAAGAAACAAGAAATTATTGGATGAACTTCCAAGCTGATTTAAGAGATGATTATTTTTCAATCAATATACTATGATGTCATATTTTATGCAGAAATTAAAATCTTTTTTTTTTTTTTTTTAGAACTTAAAATCTTGTGATCTTTTTCATACTGAAATCTTGTGTTCAAATTCCATTGAATGAGTTGTGTTTCAAGACATTTGATTAATTCTTCTAGAAAGATATAGTGGCTCTCCATTGTTTTACTCATATCAAAGCCAGATTCCTTAATATGATTTTAATAATCCCAGTAAATTAACCAAGTCTACTGAATATGATTTTAATAATCCCAGTACATTAACCAAGTCTACTTCATGATCAATTCCTCTGGTAATTTTTACTCTTTAATTTTGGTATCCTAGACCTTTTTGTTTTCCCGTATTTGACCTGCTTAACTCCATTTCAACTATTGCAGACATTCTATTATCTATTCTTTTACTGTATCATTCTATTTCTTTAAGAATCACTCTTTTAAAACTACTGAAGGTTGGGATAAAGAGAAAAGGAAACCAGAAACTGTTTTTCTCTTCCACAGATGTCAACAAGACAATACAAGTACTGTTTTATGTGGAAGTATTAGAAATACTAAAGCCATACAGAGAATTTTCTGGAATATCTTTAATGATTATTATATTGCCACTCCAATTCAAGACCTGTTTTTCTTTTTATAGAAACCAGCTTTTTTATTCATTTTTTTTAAATTGCAGGTCCAGACTCTTATTTTATTTTATAATGGAATTTCCTCAACAAAAAAGAAAAATGCTAATTGCATTCAACTACCTTTATTTTTGTATTGCTTATCCTTCTCTTTTATAATCTTGATGTCATTTTTCTCCTTTCTACTTACAACTTCCAGGCTTCCAAAACATTTTCTCCTTTCTTTTCCCTCTTCCTCTCTGCCAATAACTTAGAGCTCTCAGCTTCAACAGGAGTTTGGAAACTGATTCAGCAAGTGTGCCTCCCTTTGGCTCCAAAATTCTTTGGATCAGTGTTTCTCAAACTCTTTATCCTAAGGCAGAACCTGCCAAATATTTCTCTAAATACAATTTGGGAAATGCTTCCTGAAATCTGTGACAATTCTCTACTTGCATCCAAATAAAGAATACTTCATATTCCTTAAATTGTTTGGTTAAAGATTGTGAATTGAATATATTATAGTTTATAGTATGACTGAGTAAATGTTTAGAATCAAATTTGGGGTTTTTTGGAAAATTGTATTTTAGGTTGTTTGGGACACATCTTACAAAATTGGTTGTGCCGTAACTCCATGTACAAAGATTGGACATATTAGATATGCAGTAATTTTCATATGCAACTATGCACCAGGGTAAGTTACCTTAAATTTTAAAAAGAATGTAAAAATAAATTGGGAATTTTTCAAGATTAACTTTTCCTAACTTTCAATATAATCTTTTATATAGTTTTTCAATGTAGCCTTTGTGAACTGTAAAAGAATTAAATATAAGATATTAAGGATTTTAAATTGAAATATTTTCAGTTCTATTGGGTATATTGATTTAACATACAAACTAGCCAAGTATTACTTCCTAAAAGAATTTTAACTTTAGTGTCATTTCACAATATCTAGCCTAAGTAGCATAGAATTTAAATTATTTTCCAAAATAGTTTATTTCCATATTTATAATAAAAGTCAAAGAAAAATAAGGTTAGATGTGTTGAAATGTATGTTGTGAGAGTTGTTTCAGGAGTGCATCAGCTTTGTAACTGAAAGACACTTAATTGACCATCCTTTGCAAGTTGTGTTACTATTTGAGGCTAGTCTCATATAAAAAATCCAAATATCTCAAATTGGCAAGAGTACTTCAGGAGTCTTCTTTTGAAGAAGCTTGAATTCTTTCCACTTACTTACCATGTGATTATTTACCTTACACCTGAATACCTTCCTATGACAGGAAATAACTACCTTCCAAAATAGCCTCCATCTCTGAAGAGTTTTGTTGGAAAGTTTGAAGTTTTCTTACAGGTCAAGATGATACTGTCAGTAATATTATTAAAATATCCAACCAGGGACACCTGGGTGGCTCAGCGATTGAGCATCTGCCTTTGGCCCAGGGTGTGATCTTGGAGTCCTGGGATCGAGTCCCGCGTTGGGCTCCCGACATGGAGCCTGCTTCTCCCTCTGGTGTGTCTCTGTCTCTCTCTCTCTCTCTGTCTCTCATGAATAAATAAATAAAATATTTTTTTTTAAATGTCCAACCAAATGAGAAAATATCCTAATCACCATGTCAGGAAAACAGTAAAAAATTGACTACACACTAGGATTAAGAATTTCTGCCAAATAAAATGCTCTGGGACTAAACCACAAAGAAAAAACAAATCCCATCGATTACTGATTACTGATTGTATTCCTCTGGATAGGGAAAATAAGAGAACTATGATGTCAATCAAATTAGCCTCAGAAATCCTTTCCGTGATAGAAGTTTTGTGACCTTGAACATAGTCATGCAAAACAAGTTCAGGATGTAGACATAAAACTTTTTAACTTTTTAGGCCTCCTTTCATTCCTAAAAACTGAAAGCATTGGAACAATACCTTTGTATTGAAACTTTTCGAAGTTAACTGTTGACTGGTATTGAAAATTCAGAGAACCTGGTACTGATGTAAGAGAGGAAGGAGGTTCCTCTGGGGCACTATCTTCATTTATGCACTCAGCAACTCTGTACAAGGCATTGATCTATGTCTACCAACAAGACCAAAAATGGGTGACCCTATTTAGTTTGTAGTCTTGGAAGGGAGACAAACAATAAATAAATAAACAAATAAATAATATTCAAGTAGGTAACAAAATATGCTATAATACTTAAAGCAAGATAGACATATTGGGAATAACAAGTATGGGATAGAGATAGGGTAGTTGTAAGAGAAAGTGGCATTTGGTGTGATAATGACTAAATATTTCAGATAGAAGAGCATGTATAAAACCTTTGAGCTTAGAATGCGTCAAGCATGTTTAAGAAATGAATAACTGGTTAGAGGTAGGAGCTGAGGTAGAAAATTAGGCGACAGCCTCACCAAACAACATACCATAGGCCGTGTTAAGACTTTGGAATTTATTTCAAGTAGTGGCCAAGCCAATGGAAAGTTCTAAAGCAAGTGAGTGACATAATCTTATCTCTGTTTTGAAAAGAACACTTTTAAGGGGATCCCCGGGTGGTTCAGCGGTTTCTTCTTCTCTTTCTGCCCCTCTCCCCCATGCTCTCTTTCTTTCTCTATAAAATAAAATAAATCTTTAAAAAATTTTAAAAATAAAATAATAAACAGTGCTCTCCTTTTCATGTACATTTAGAATATTTTATTAGCTTTATCAAGTAATAATTATCCAGGTAGACCTGTGGTTCTCACATGAGTTAGTATCATACTAACATGATCTTATAGTCATGGAATTACTAGGTTAAAGAGGATATATACTTTTAATTTGGATAGCTAGTACTATCTATTCATCTTAGTCATACTGTTTTTTTTATTTTTTATTTTTAATTTTTTAATTTTTTTTTTAATTTATTGATGATAGTCACAGAGAGAGAGAGAGAGAGGCAGAGACACAGGCAGAGAGAGAAGCAGGCTCCATGCACCGGGAGCCCCATGTGGGATTCGATCCTGGGTCTCCAGGATCGCGCCCTGGGCCAAAGGCAGGCGCTAAACCGCTGCGCCACCCAGGGATCCCCATACTGGTTTTTTTTAAACATTTATTTATTTTTATACTCTATTTTTTATAGAGTGTGTTGTGGGGAGGTGAGGGCAGAGGGAGAGGGAGAGAGAAACTCTTGCAGACTTGGTACTGAGCGCAGAGCCTGATGGAGGGCTCCATCCCACCATCCTGAGATCATGACCTGAGCTGAAACCAAGAGTTGGAGGCTTAATCAACTGCACCACCCGGGTGCCCCTTAGTTATACTACTTTTCTAATAACAATTCTTTACATTAACATATGACCTCTCATATGATTGCTTTTCAGTTCTCTTGCTAACATAATATATTTTCAAACATTCTGCTATGAGTTCAGTATATTTTTAATTTTCATCTCCTATTTTACATGAGTTTATTTTTTTTTTACATGAGTTTAGATATCGTTTTGTAAGTTTCAAAAAAAAATTGGATTTCATTTTCTGGGACCTGTTTCTATACATTCACGATTTTTCTCTTAAGTTGTTGGATTTTTTTTTTTTTTTTTGTAATTGTAAGAGTGTTCAGGTAGCAAGAAAATTAATTCTTTCATGCAATGTCATTTATAAATATTTTCCCAGTTTGATGTTTAACTTTGACTTTATTTATGATATAATTTTGCAAAAAGAATTATTTTGTTATTAGAAAAAGTACCAGTATTTTTTTCCATAGGTTTTGAAGTGTGTGTCATCCTCAAGCAAGCCTTCTCAAAGTATTATTATTCAACATTTTTTTCCAGTAATTCTTTGTGTTTTTAACTTTTAAATATTTGATCCACTTTGCTTTTGGATATTATGTAATCTAGTATAAGAATTAGTCTCCTGATGAAAATGACTATAAAGACCAGGCAAAACATATAAGAATATTGCTTTTAGTCATTACAAAATAACCAATGCAGAGCTATGATCTTTGCAAATAGAAAAGGACTTACTGAGAACCCTATATTTACTTTGGTTTTCTCTCTGAGGGAATTCTTGAAACAATAGCCAGAGAAGCAGAATCTAAGCAAAGACCATGTTATTTTCTGAGCAAAGGAAATACCAGTGTTTGTTGATGTTAAGTTGCTTCACCAAGCAGAACATAAAAATCAAGAAGTATATATTCACTTGATTATATAAAAATTTAAAATGAATTTGTGGCTAAATAAATACCATAGATATAGCCAAAGAAAAAATAATATACTGGAAAATATATTTGTGGAATATATGACAGAGTTCATCTCCTTAATTTACAAAGAATTCATACAAATAATAAAGAAAAAGAGAAACAACCCAAAAGAATAATTTGCAAAAGATATGAAGACGTCATTTACTGAAGAGAAAAAAGTCATTAATCCTATGAAGAGATATTCAATCTCATAATTGAAGTAATTCAAGTAAAAACAAAAATAAGTTACTACTTTTCACTCATCCATCTGAGACAAGCATAGAAAAGCATAACTGATACTCTGCACGTGCGATGGGGCAATAAATTGTTACAATTTTCCAAAATAGGACAGAATAACAAAATTTAAACTATACTTACCTTTTGATCTTGTAATCTCCTTATCAGAATTATATCTTATTAATATCTTCATGAAAACTGGCCAAGATATATATACGAGAATACCCATCTTAACATGTTTTAATAGCATGAAACAAATTAAAAAAAAAAAAAACTAATGAGGGATCCCTGGGTTGTGCAGCGGTTTGGCGCCTGCCTTTGGCCCAGGGTGCGGTCCTGGAGACCCGGGATTGAATCCCATGTCGGGCTCCCAGTGCATGGAGCCTGCTTCTCCCTCTGCCTATGTCTCTGCCTCTCTCTCTCTCTCTCTGTGACTATCATAAAAAAAAAAAAAAAATAAATAAATAAATAAATAAATAAATAAATAAATAAATAAATAAAATAAAAAAATAAAAAAAAACTAATGAATCCAGTAATAGCAGACTGAGCAATCAATTTACAATGCATTATTGTGTAACCATGAAAAATACTGGTCTTTATGTACCAGTCTCACTTGTTAAGATGAAAAAGTAAGATGCAGAACAATAATAAGCAAGATTGGGTCTTTTTGTTATAGCAGCTAGTGTTACCAGAAAATCAAGTGATTCAGTAAGAGAGAAGTGGAGTCAGTAAGAATCCAGTGAGGTGGGTAGCTCTGCGCTACTGTTCATTCAGGGACCCTTCTCACTGCCTCCCCACTCCTGGGAGGCAGGATCTTTGTCTGCAGATCAAGTCCAAGTGGCAGGTAAGGGCTAGCTTAGGCTCACAGTCAGGGAAGAGAAACGTGTGGGCGCATGGCCATCTCTTAAAGTGGGAAGTGATGTGCATAAACTGCTGTTTCCGATGGAAAACGGATCACATGGCCACATGGAAGTTGCAAGGGAAGTTGGGAAACGCAGCAAGGCTAGCCATCAATGTACCAAGCTAAAATACTGTTATTCCTGTATTTTTAGAGATATTTAGCTTGACAGCTAGGAGTCTATCATATAGAGAAGTACTGAGAAACTTTTATTAAAAAAAAAAAAAAACTTGCTTCTGGTAGAAATCATGAACTGTTAAACAGAAGCTATCTTTGGGGAGACAGAGGGAAAGTGGAGGATGGAGACATTTTTTCCCCTTTAAGGTTGCCCCTTTCTTCTTCCTCCTTTCCACCATCTCCTTAAAGTATTGTACATGCACTGCTTTTACTTAACATCAACAAAGGATATCTGGATTGAGATCAGAAAAATATATAAGACATTTTCAGAAGGCAATGAATAACAGGATTTGCAGGTCATTTATTAAGTAATGGGAGAGAGGAGGGACAGCTGGGTGGTTCAGTCCTTAAGGGTCAGGATCTTGATTTCAACTGGGATCATGACCTCCGTGTCATGGGCTCCAGCCTCACATTGGGGTCCATGCTCAGCGAGGGATCTGCTTGAAGATTCCCTCCCTCTGCCTCTCCCATCACCTGCACACATGCTCTCTCACTCTCTAAAATTAATAAATATTTTGGGCAGCCCAGGTGGCTCAGCGGTTTAGTGCCGCCTTCAGCCCAGGGTCTGATCCTGGAGACCCGGGATCAAGTCCCACGTCGGGCCCCCTGCATGGAGCCTGCTTCTCCCTCTGCCTGTGTCTCTGCTGGTCTCTCTCTCTGTGTCTCTCATGAATAAATAAATAAAATCTTTATTTAAAAAAAAAAGGAAAAAAATGAAGGAAGATGGTATCTTGGGGAGAATTAGAAGATGGTGCAGCTAAATAATATCCATCTCAAAGGAGCTTTACTGGTGTTTAACTGTGGTCCCTAGACCTACAGGTGCAAAATGTGAAAGTGAAGGAAGGAGATGTGACTGAGTTTTACCAAAAGCAATATAAAATAAGGTAGCTTTGGGGCACCTCAGTGTCTTAGTCTGTTAAGTATCCAACTCTTGGTTTCCACTCAGGTCACGATCTCTGGGTCATGGGCGCTGTGTCGGTTGCTGTGCTCAGTGGGGAGTCTGTTGGAGATTCTCTCCCTTTCCCTCTCCCCTCCCCCAGCTTGTCTTCTCTCTCTAAAATAAAGACATCAATCTTTAAAAAAAATTTTTTTAATGTAAGGTGCTTTGCACATACAAGGATAATTTGGGAAAAAAAAAAAACGGATTCATGCTTTCCTTGACATTATATAAGTCCAGGAAGTAGTCATGGGGTTTTAGCAAAGACAGATACAGGAGCTGTATCAGACGGGGAGCCAGGTAGAACTGTTAAAAGATAATCTTCCTTGATGCTCACCACATTGTATTTTTCTCCAGCCCTCTGGGATAGATCTTTAAGTCTTCTTGGGAAACCTACAGATGTTCGGACATGAGCCAGAAGCCAGTGCTGTGGTTTTCCTCAATGGTATATGGAAGTAGTGACAGTGCAGGGAGCTGCTTCAAGTGCTCTGGATATTCTGGGTGTGTGACATGGAGCCCTACCCTTCCTGAATGGTCTGTCATTGTCTGCCTTTAAAATCCTTCCTCTTCCTCTCTTTAAATAATGATGGGGCTAAGTTATTCCCAAAACTTACCCTACAGACTGTTTCCTCAGTACCTTGCAGAAAACACCAAACAAAAATACCATTTTAAAAGAGATGTAATTTATTTTCTTTTAGAGTGTAAGCTCCTCAAGAGCAGGGACAATGTTTTCTGTATGTTCTATTGTGCTAGTACACTGTAAATGCTCAATAAATATTGATGATGGGAAAGAAAATCTATCAGAGCATCTATCTGATGTGCTCTGCCCTTGTTCTTTGGACAATGTTTAGACGAGATGGGTTTGCACAGGGAAAACTTTGAAGAGAAGAATTTGCCTACAGATTGTCAATCCATGGAGCTGGATTACCTCCTTCACGAGCAAGCTGGTGGCAGGTATGAGTCTAGCGTAGGCAGAGATAGTTTCGGTCACCACCGGGATTGTGTTCTGTCTGAAACAGTATAGCTCTATTGTAAAATGTGAATAATGGTCTTCTAATGGACTTGGGTTTGGACATGGGTATAGTTGCCCACAAGGCCTACCAGGTAACACATCCTTATCCAGGACCTGGACGCACGTCCTCCAGGTGGTAATACACTGAAGGTATGGACAGAGATGAGTCTAGAGAATGTTCTAGAGGACTGTTCACTCTTGACTTGGTCTCAGAAAACCACTGGGCTGCTTCTTGGAAAAAGCAAATGCCTAAAATGCCTATTTCTCTAAAAATAGAGAAATTTGTCTGTGTCTTCAGGTACTGCCAGGGCGGCTGTGAAATGTCAATGGACGTTGCTGGTTATAGGTGCTTAACTGTTGTTTTCTCCTCATCCAGACCAATAATTCCAATTACAGGTGTGGAATTGTACTGTAGATTCAGAGTTAACTTGATTTAGGTTAAACTTTTTTTTTTAAAAGATGTTATTTATTCATGAGAGATACAGAGAGAGGCAGAGACACAGGCAGAGGGAGAAGCAGGCTCCCTGCAGGGAGCCCGGCAGGGGACTCGATGCCCCAGGACCCAGGGTTACGCCCTGAGCAGAAGGCAGGTGCTCAGCCACTGAGCCCCCCAGGGGTCCCATTTAGGTTAAACTTCTTACAGACTCAGAACAAGAGGAATATCCGTGTGCATGAGAGTATTAGTCTGGCATTTCTGACTATATGATATAAATAGTGATATGAAATTCAAATCTTTGGAAAAGAGGACCCATTGTATTCCGCGTGATGTGTATTTATTTATTTTGATTAGATATATAGATATTTTTTTGCCTTTCCAAAGTCAATCTAGATACAATGTGACTCAGAAATTTGATATGCAAGTTTGTGAATATTTATTTCTTAGTGTTCACCCTTCTTCCAAATGGCCCAGAGTGACCTAACCAGGGGTTTATGTACCTAACATTAGTTTTTAGAGTTTCCAACTACACACTGAGCAAATAAGCATTCCTATTTAAATGACCAGGATTAATGACCCTTTTTTCACTCAAAATTATAATTTCCCTGTTTGTTTTCCTTCTTCCTTAACCTAAATCCTTCATATAAGCTTCCCAATTTGTATCTACTTTGGCCTTTTTTTCTTACGTAGCTCTGGGCAATTGATGTAATAATTTCTCACTTCTTCTGTTTTGTACAACAGATTAAACGAAATTTGTAAAATCCCATTTAAATTTATTTGCTTGTTTTTCTATTTACATATTTTTAGGGCAGACCTCTAGTAAGTCATGCAGCTGGGTCTTTGGGACAATAGGCATTTCAGGATTTTGCATAGTCTTCAGAAAATTAATATATCATTTCTCTAGAACTTTTAATACATTTGTACCAAGGAGAAAGCAATTAATTATAAAACATTCTGTAACATCATTGTGGAAGGAAAATTTTGCTACAAACTAAAATGAAAGTAGCTTTAAAACTCACTCATTTAAATTAGAGTACTTTGTTTCAAGGACATGGCAATTCATTTCAGAAGAGACTATTTTCTTTGGGGATAAAAGGAGAAGATTATATCTCTAATATCAGTACTTCCTAGAGTCCATTTTCTTAGTTAAATCACCTTTATAACCTAACTAAAAATTTCTAACTGTTTTTTGCTTTTTTATAGAGGATCTCTGTCAAGAAGGCCTTATAAACAAGGAGTAATTTGTACTCAATGTAGCAGATTTGACAAATGCACAGATCTTCTATGCAGTAAGATAAAGAAAATAAACATAAAAACATCCATAACAGGGACTCCTGGGGGGCTCGGTGGTTGAGCGTCTGCTTTTGGCTCAGGTTGTGACCCTGGGGTCCCGGGGATCATCCCACATGGGGCGGGGGGGGGGGGGGGGGGGGGGGGGGGGGGGGTGTCCCTGCAGGGAGCCTGCTTCTCCCTCTTCCTGTGTCTCTGCCCCTCTGTGTCTGGCGACCACTCACCCCTGAAGAATAATGGTTTCCACTTCTCTTAAATCTCCCAAATTTCACTTGCATTCCTGTTTTTGGCAAACTCTAACTTGAAGCTATTCAGAGGAAGGGATTCACAGAAAGGGAGTTCGCTCCAGCTTCAGGTCTGCAACGCAGAATCAACGTGACACCAGTGGGGTAGAGTGCTGCGTGGGCAGTTGGCAGTCCTGCACACTTTGGCTGGTGTCAGACTTTTCCACAATAACAGTCAGTGTCAAGAGATAATGGAGTAATTCCCATACTGTCCTTAATGCTTATGTAAATTCAGCCAAACTTATTATTCAAGTACAAGCAGATAGGCGAATATTGTGGAAACACAAATTTGTGGCACATAATTCTCACAAAGCCAGAGGTTGGCTTTCACCAAAAAGAAGAGATGAATGGAAAATGAAAAACTGCTCTGAAAAAAACTATCCATAAGCATTGAGACTTAATAGACAAAGACTAACTTCTGAAGGCTACAATTACAAAACAAAATGTAAATATAATAAATTTTAGCAATATGTAAATGATATAATTAATAAAATTGGGGAAAAGAAGAGAGAGAGAGAGAAATGTGCTTAATTTCCATAGCCAGGGGCCAAAAAATATTGAAAGCTGATAAATCAAACAGTAGAGATGTAAGTATATTTAAATGTACTTAAAAAAAATGTACTTAAATATCCAATCAAGTGCAAAAGTAAAAGAAGAGTGTAATCAGTGAAGAATAGTGATGACAAACGAAGGAAAACACAAAGAAGAAACTTGCTATTTACATCATTGCTCAACTAAGTTGATACACATACATGGAATGAAGTAGAGAAAATGCAGACTATGAGGTAAAAGATTTTTTTTAAGAAGGGCTAAAGTAGAAATCATTGCATAAAATATGAAGTAAAATAAGACCAGGCACAAAAGGCTCAAATATCCTCAAAGATCCAACAGGTCAGTTCACCTCTAGCATGGTCTGAAGAGTGACTTCTGAATTTTCTCGCGAGACAAAGCCTCTGGTTGCTGTGGAGTTCCCTGTGGGTAAGGACGCATTTGTCCTCTGGCCTCCCTCCTGACCGCACCGGGGAGGATGGTCTGATCTTACCCACCCAGCACGTGGAGGAAAGGAAATGTATTTCCTGGCAGGTATTACGATAGCATTGGGCTGGAGAGCAGGAACAGGACCAGGCTCCAGACTTAGCTTTGCCCTCTAGGAAGTGAAGGGCAAGTAAAAGCTCCTGAAAATAAGAATTAAAGAGTAAAGTGAGGTAAATCAGAATATTAATTTGGAGTTATCTGGTAGGAAGAGAGATGTAAGTAAGAGATGCTATAAGACCCTAGGATATTGAAGCTGGAAAGAATCTTTAATGGACAGAAGTGAAGTGCATCCTACAAGGTGACTTAGTAATGGGATCAACACGTCCTCGTTCCTATATTTCTGTGTTCTCTATCAGACGAGGCTGACTTTTACTGAAAGGGAATATACTGTATTTTATGATGGGCTACTGGTTGCAAGGGGCCCATCAAAGATGGCAGCAGGATACCTGAGGACTGGGAGAATGCTGTCATTATTTTTAGAAAAATAATCTTATCTCTAGGGAAAGAAGGAATTTCACGTAATTCCTTATGGACTTTCTTTTTCTTTTTAGGTAACGCAGATCGTGACCAATCCGTATGTATGTATTGCTGTCCTTTATTTCTTGGACAACTTAACTACTTTATGTGAAATCCAGCTTTCAGTCCTGCTTCTTTATTTACAGATTATCGATTTTGGTACCCCAGATGGGAAGTTCCCCGGCCAATTGTGTGTGATCCACTGTGCTTATTTATTTTCTTTCTGAGAATGCTGTGTTTTACAATATGTATCACAGTTGTTTTAATAATACAGTCTCGGTTTCCAAATATATTGTTGGAAGAAGAGATAATGTTTGCCTCTGAAGTAGTTGAGGTACAGCCAGAAAAGTTACAGGAGGTGAAGGAAGAAGACAAGGAAAAGAAGAAAGAGGAAGTGAAGGAAGAGGAAGGAGATAAAGAAGAGGAAGAGGAGGACGAGGAGGAGGGGGATGAGGAGGGCAAGGTGGAGGAGCAGTAAGATTTACCACCGTCATAGGCCAAAAGCATAATACAAAAAACAATATAAGCAAAAAATAAAATACTGAGCTTTAACAAAAAAGAATATATATAAACCGCTACTGGAATACCTTTTATTCTCTTTCTTCTTCAACAAATTTAAATTTGAAAAACATAGAAACAAACAAAAAACTTGTATTTTATAGTAATTAGTATAAGGCAAGCTCTTAGACACTAAGAATAGGTAAAGACGTGATGATAGAAATACTACAAAAGATTTGACCAGTCTAATGAGTCTTAAGATTTAACTGTGTTATCCTTATAAAGGAAGGAATTCCCATTGTGTAAATGTTTCTATCTCTATGTTTTAAATATTTCTTAAGAGGGTTAATAAGTTTCTTAAGTATTAAGATTATACATGTAAGTGCATAGAACCATTCCAACTTAAGATAACCATTTAATAACCTTTGGCTTTCTTGTTTTTGTCATCACTATTATGATTGTTATTTTTTTTCTATCTAAAATCAATTAATTACTATTTATAGTTACTGATAGTGGTGATGATGGTGGTGATGATACTGACCATGTGGTATCAAGGCATTGAATATCATTATGTGTATTTGTATTGTGTGTGTTTGAAATAGTTTCACTGGTACTGGCACTGTTAGGAGACAAATTCTTATTTCTACTTCATGTTTAATATTTTATTAAAGACTTGTTCTAATTCTTTACTAGGCTGTAATTTGTTAATTTGTTGCCACCAAGGACAAATAAATGTCAAAAGTTTAATTATTTATTATTGAGCAATTTGGCTGCTTCCAAATTTATGTGCTAAAATAAAATAAAAATTTAAAGAAGTTATTTACTTGAGGTTATTTAATATGATAGCAAAAGTTCATAAATTAACAACATAAACTACTTTCCATTTGTAGTACTAATAAATGACCTGAATAAAGATACCTAACATAGCATACAACAAATGGTATAAACTCCATGTTTGCTAACTTTATTACATTAAAAGCATCTTCTTAAAAGGGGCAAGATGAGAATTATACAAAAAAGCCCTACATATATATAATTTCTGTGTCAACTTCTTTTCTGAGAAAAAGCCTTAGGTAGAGGAAAGGGTTGGTTCTCTACAGTGCTTTTATTTAGTAGTATTTTCTGATATTTATATACTACTAAATAGCATCCAATGTGCTTTCACATCATTATGTAATGATGTGCCCCAAAGCCACTCTGCAGAGTTGGTATTGCTTCCCTTTTTATTTTTATTTTTTTTAAAGATTTTATTTATTTATTCATGAGAATACACAGAGAGGAGAGAGAAGCAGAGACACAGGCAGAGGGAGAGGCTGGCTCCATGCAGGGAGCCTGATGTGGGACTCGGTCCTGGTCCCCGGTCTCCAGGATCACTCCCTGGGCTGAAGGCGGCGCTAAACCGCTGAGCCACCAGGGCTGCCCATGCTTCCCTTTTTAAAATGAGAAGACTGACTTTGGATTTGTGAAATGTTACAACCTAGGACTGAAAAATTATTTTCTGGACATTCTGATGCATTTAAAAGTATCGATTCTTCATGATACCGTATTCCGTCCCCACTATGACTAACTTCTATATCTGTACATCTAACTTCTACTCATCTAACTTTACTCTTCAAGATATGCTCCAGGTAATTTCATGGAATATGATTGCAATAAGCCAGTGGTTCTTAACTGGGGGCAGAAACCTCCCTTCCAGGGACGTTTGGCAAAATCTGGAAACATTGTGGAAGTCGTGACCAGGAAGGTGCTGCTGGTATGTAGTGGGAAGAGGCCAGGAATACTGGTAACAGTCTCACGATGCCTAGGATAGCCCCCACAGCAGAGTTCTCCTGTCCAAAATATCCCCAGTGCCTGGCTGAGAAGTTCTCCTCTTGGCTTATTTCCACCCTGGACATGTGCAAATCACGGATGTATTCTATATGTTATTTATTTCCTTAAGTTCACATTTTTCTAAAAAATTGTTCTCCCATTTTCTTTCCTACCCTTCTTCCCTCACTTTTTATATCCACATTTTGTTATTGTGATTCTATCTCCTTCGTTTGGGGAAGGTCTGCTGACCACACAGGTGGGCACCATCATAGTTTTTCGCTTGAGACCCAGACAGACATTCAAGACAGGTTCTCCGTGTTGGTGAAAGTTTTAAAATGTAAAGCTCTGAGGCTGTTTAGCAGACTACACGGAAAGAATGAATTAATACAAACAAGCAGTTTAAATCTGTAGTCCTTGATACCTAGTTTTATCCCAACTTTCCACACGTGTTGTTTTTTTTCCTAGAATATATCCTATTTCCACCCAGTAAGTTTTCCTTTTTCCTTTCATTCTTATTTTGAGTTGGATTCTGTAACTGATTCAATTGAAAGGACATTCTTACTATAAAGTTATTTTAATTAAAATGTCCATTAGTCTGAAAATAATGGCATTAAAATCAATATATAGAGGTCCCTTCATAGCATCATGTGGTCAAAGGAATACAGTGTCTTTTAAAGTTTTGTTTCCTAAGTCTGGTTCTTGGTATTATCTCTAGCACTCCGAGAACCATACACCCTGTGTCCTTAGAATACTTACTTTTATCTTTATTACACAAGTTACAGGTTGACTCCTTGCATAAGGGATGATTAGCATGAATCCCAGAGGTGTTAGGGAAAATTACTCTTAACTCAGTTTCCATGAACACTGAGTTTCAGGAATATATTTTGATCAGGATATTCTGACCCAAATAGTCTTTTGAGTGGTAAATGAGCATTTGGTTCACTCCTTAAAGTACTGTATATTCTATTCTGCATTATAAAATTCTGGGACTGTTGAAATGTTCCTGGCCCTAGTGGGATTATCTCCAGCAAGTGTCCATACTACATTGTGTGTAGCATATACTTGCCCTTGGTTTAGGTAAGGGTTTGAGAAAGTGTGAAAGAGTCAGTACACTCAGTCAATAAATATTGACGAAATATTAGTGATCCAGTGCTATCTCGATTCCTTCATTTAAATGGTCAAGGATCAGATGTTATTTCTTAAAACCAGATGAAGTTAAAGATTGTTGGGTTCTCTCTAGGTTCCTCAACTCCCCATAGCGATGAACTATAGTGCTGGATGGAACCAACACGACACAAAGGGAGGCTGGAGCAGAGCAAGAACGAGTGCAGAAGGAACAAGGAACAACACACAGCACTGGGGAGGGAACTAGATACAGTCACACAGGCTTGGTGACTCCGGAGGGGACAGGACATGCAAGAGGCAGCGTAGCCACGAACCCCTTCCACAACGCTCCATAGAGGTGGTGGGCTAGGGCACAGTGGAAGACACTGGACACTGCAGTCTTTCTCTTCTCTAGCAGAAGGAATTGCCAAAAACACAGGACCACTCCAAATCAACGTACCACCCGAGTGAAGGATTATGGGTGGTATTAGCCAAGATGTCTAAAAATATTTAAAATCTGAGGAATACTATTGATACTGAGCAGAACTGATAGACCTCATCATTGAAGTGAGACATCGGATGGGACGCTGGCTCATGTAGTGTTCTCTTCCTGTGGATCAGACACTCAAGAATCCCACACACAGTGGTTTTGGCTAAAGTCTGAGGGCAGGAGGGTCACATCCATACCCAGGAAAAAGATGTCAAAATAGGTGTTGATTTCAATGAAAATAAACCACTGGCTTTCCCAGAGTGGAAGGAGCCCAAGGTAGTCAGCTTGCCACCAAGTGCCAGTTGGTCTTCTCAAACAATAGTACTATGTTAGGGACTCGGGATTCATCTCCATTTTTGGTAGACTCTACATACAGAGGTAGCTGATCAACGGTGATGAAGTCCATGCAACTGCATTATGTGTAGCATCATGCACCTCCTTTGCCCATCATGTTAATTCTGGGTGGGCAAGGGACAAAGCCTAGCTAATGTCAACTGATGATTTACTTCGTCTGTTTTGTCATTTGATGCCTCTGGTGGGCAATAATCTGTAAAATAATTTCTGCACGCCATTCCCACTCTCTTACTTCCATTCACATGCCTCTGCCCCAGACCCTCTTATTTCTGACCTTTCAATCCTTTTCCTGTCAAACTCCTAGCCTGTGGCTAGACATTTGCTACTGTCCATGTGTCCATATTGACTCTTAGCTCAAGCCACATGTGCTTCCATGCAAAGTGGATAGTCAGGAACACTGCTCAAAGCCCCACCCTGAGGATTTTCTCTTACTGCTGCCTTTCAAGGCTATCATGCAATCACTGTCCATTTTCAGCTTGCCCTCAGATTTTGGGCCAAGTGAATGATAAATTAACATCTGGTTTTTAAAAATTACCTAGAGGTACAGGAGCCCCCTCAGTATAGTCACAAGCATGAACTGAGGCGGGGTGCTATCACTGTGGTGGGTGAAATGGTAGGTTATCTGCTCATGTAGCTCACTCATGCCCTGTGGTCCTGCTTGCATTTGACCCCACGATGACGCTTTGGTTCAATGTCAACTCAGACCATGTGTCCAACTGTTTCCCAAATGTGTGGCTATTCCACCTTTCAAATATATATTCATTCCAGTAAATGTCTGTGGGTTCCTTATGGAAAGTACTTCAAATACCTGCTAGTAGCTTCCTAGGAACTCAGCCACCTCTTCAGTCCCATTTGAAAACTGGATCAGTTTCAGTAACTAAGCAAAGGATCGTGATTTCTTACTAGTTGCTTCATTGGATCACTACTGAAACCAGTTGTGCCTGTTCAGATCCTCCTGAAGCCAATGTCAAGACAGAAGTATAAGAGGTTTATTGGTTGATGCCTATAAAACTTGTGGTACCAAAGAATATAGTATGGGGAAGAGGGAAAAAAAGAGTAACTTTATAGTGGAGAAATCTGATAAATACTATGTCAGCCAAGTGATCAAGATCAATATCAACAATGGTAAGTCATGTTAATAGCATGTATCCTTGATATGATACGATGAAAATGGCATTTTATTTCTGTGGTCTTCTTCCCAAAAATAATGGAATTCCAGTCAAGTCATGAGAAAAATATCAAACAAATCCCAATGAAGGGACATTCCACAAAATACCAATACTTTTTAAAAACTTTCCTTATTTCATCAAAAATAAGGAAAACCCGAGAAACCATCAGAACCAAGATGAGTCTAAACCTAGAGTTAAAACTACTAACTGTAAGATGGTATCCCGAACGGGATCCTGGGACATAAAAAGGACATTAGGTGAAAACCAAAAAAATCCGAATAAGTATGTGCTTTAGCTAATGAACAGGTATCAGTATTGGTTCATTAATTGTGACAAATGTACCACAAGATGTTAATAATAGGGGAAAGTGGCATGAGGTGTGTGGGAACTCTGTAGTATCTTCACAATTTTGATGTAAATCTAAAACTGTTCTAAAATGAGGTTTTTAAGAAAATTTAAAAATGGGACATGAAAATTACATAAAATTCAAATTTTGGTGTTCATAAATAAAGTTTAATTAGAATATGGAAACACACACAAAGGGCTAGGACAGAGCATTAGTAGATCCGGAAAGCCTTCAGACTGGCATGCAGATCTGACACCTTTGAAATTTGTCAGAAAGAGGCTCAGACTGCAATGCAAAAACCCCTCAGCCCACACAAAGCAGGGAGCTACTGTGCAAAAATCCCCTGTGGAGATCTTTTGTTCTAAAAGAAGTATGTGTTGGGCAGCGTGGTCAGAATTTCAATCTAAAAAAACAGAGAGGGACACCTGGGTGGCTCAGCGGTTGAGGAGCTGCCTTCAGCTCAGGTGGTGACCCCGGGGTCAGGGGATAGCCCCCCTCTCCCCCCTCCCCCCCCCATCCTGCTCCCAGCAGGGAGCCTGCTTCTCCCTCTGCCTGTGTCTCTGCCTCTCTCTGTGTGTCTCTCAGGAATAAATAAATAAAATCTTAAAAAAATAAAAATAAAGTAAAATTAAAGCAGAGGAGGAAAACAAATTAATAAATCAGAGGACACAAAATGGAAAATCTCATGCATGTCACCTAAGGAGCACAAAACTTAAGAACGGAGAGACTGATTTCCCATAATGCCTGATTTACAGAAAACTGACATTATTGGAATTTTCTTATTTTATTTCTTTGAGAAAGAGGAGAGAGCGAGGGAGCACAAGCAGGGGGAGCGGCAGACGGAGAGGGAGAAGCAGGCTCCCCGCTGAGCAGGGGGCCCAATGATAGTGGGCTCCATCCTGGGGCCCTGAGATCATGACCTGAGACAAAGGCAGACGCTTAACCAACTGAGCACCCCAGGCATCCCTGAATTAAAGCTTTAGAAAACATTTTTTTCTTAAATTGTATTTTTATTTAAGAAAGCATAGAGTCCTCTGCAGCCTGTAATAAAAATATAGTTGCCCCTGGAACCGCAACTGACGGAATGTGCTAAAAATGCTTTAGCAAAGAAACCGCAAAAAGAAAACAAAGGGGAAAAAAGAACTAGAACATTCAAAGGAAACAGCAAAATTGCTATTGAAACCACCATTTCCTTTGAGTTTATCAAGTTCAAAACCATTTCTTTCTCAGAAGTGAGGAATTAGGCAAAGTGGGTAGTTATGTAGTGTAACGGTTAATTGGGCAAGTCTCAGTGCTATGATTGTGCCGCCTGCATTACTTCTCTGACTGCCTGTATCTTGTATTCCTACCTGCAGACACTTGGATTATGTTCAGAGACCTAACGAGGTACGCTTGTTCCCATATATGACAAGCTTAACTCACGAATGATTAAATCTAGCAGCATTGCACATTAAGTGCTTCACAAACACAAGCATCAATCTATTAATATTTATTTATTTTTGCATGGGTATGAATTTAGAAAGTATATATATCCTGTTTGTACTTAAAATAATTTAAAAAGTTTAACCACGAAATTTTAGGATAAATTGGTTTCAGAAGAGGACTGTTTATTTTTTAATTTTTTAAATAATTTATTTGAGGGAGAGTGAGCGTGCAGGCACATGCGTGGGCAAGCGGGAAGGGGGTGCAGAGGTGGGAGGGGGAGAGGGAGAGGGAGAGAATCCTGAAGCTGACTCCCCTCTGAGTGTGGATCCAGCTCTGGGCTTGATCCCTGACCCGGAGATCATGACCTGATGACCTGAGCTGAAATCAAGAGTAAAGCACTCATCCCAGCCACCCAGGGGCCAGAGAAAAGGACCATTTAAAGCAGATATACTTTAAAGGAAGACCAAAAATTCTAAATAAAATGTGGCAAAATGATTTAAATGTTTTTTTTTTTTTTAAGATGTATTTATTTCAGAGAGTGTGTGCATGTGGGAAGAGGGGCAGAGAGTAAAGGAGAGAAGCAGACTCTCTGCTGAGCATGGAGCCCTACATGGGGTTTGATTTCTCTATCCTGAGATCACGACCTGAGCCAAAATCAAGAGTCAGTCACTTAACTGACTGAGCCACCCAGGTGCCCCTAAATGGAGTTTTATTTAGAAAAATGAAAGTGAAAATTTGGGAATTGAACTTGTCTTTTCTCATATTTAACAAATGTTTAACTGTGAATTGCAACTACAGACTAATTCTTAGAAAATTCTTAGAAAAATAAGATGAAATGAATGTTAACTGAGATCAGCATAATGTTTTAGCAAAGTTATATGATACAAGAAAACAGCATACTTCACATTTGACTTTCAAAATAAAGAGGGCCAAAAAAAAAAAAAAAACAAAAACAGAATAAAGAGGGCCATTTAAAAAAGTAAAGTATGTATAGAGAGGTTGACCAGTGCTCTTCATCAATTTTCTCAAGAATTTTTGTTATACTTTGACACTTAAATTATTCTCCCTTTATGGACTGATGGAGTCATTATTTTAAAATTTGTTCTTCAAATGTTAACTGATTTAATCCTAGTGAGCATTTTATTTGTCGATAGCTTTGGAATAAATTCCTGAAATCCTGAATCTCTTGCAAGAATTGCAACTTCATATTACAATTGATTTTTCTATTGCATTTGCCTTGCATTGCAGGATGTTGACAGCATTGCACGATTAGCAAGGCAACTGCAAAGATGTTGACTCTTCCTGAAAGAATTAGAAGTTAGTGATAATGGAATGGGGGCATTTGAATTGGAAATAATTTTGTGTTAATTTATAAACAGGTTTTTGAGTATGTGTTATGACAGCTTCAGGTGCCCAATGCCACCTTGTAACTGTGGCCACTTGAATATGAATACTTTGATAATGAGCATGTGTATTTTTTGGAAGATGTGTATAATTTAATTGTTATACAAGAATATTTTGGTATGGAATTGATAGAATCTTTCTTTCTTTCTTTCTTTCTTTCTTTCTTTCTTTCTTTCTTTCTTTCTTTCTTTCTTTCGCTGGATACAGTATACTTTATTGACGGCACATGACAAGGGTAGGGCTTCCAAGCCCCTCGGCTTCTTCAGGGGGTCTGGGATGGAAACTGTGGAGGTTGGGAGTTTCTCAGTGTGTTGGGGGGATGAGCTGGGGCAAGGACTCCCCAGTATGAGGGCCTCTCTCTTTCTCTTGCCCTGGCTGGGGCTGCTGGTCCAGGGGCTCTTACTTCCTGGAGGCCACCTGGTCGCTGCAGCCAAGTTCATTGTCATACCAGGAAATGAGCTTGACAGAATGGTCATTGAGAGAGATGCCAACCTCAGCATTAAAGGTGGAAGACTGAGTGTCACTGTTAAGGTGGCAGGAGACAATCTGGCCATTAGAGTAGCCCAGAACACCCTCAAAGGGACCTTCTGATGCCTGCTTCACCATTTTCTTGATGTCATCATATTTGGCAGCTTTCTCCAGGTGGCAGGTCAGATCCACAACTGACACATTGGGGGTGGAGACACGGAAGGCCAGGCCAAGGAGCTTCCTGTTCAGCTCAGGGATGACCTTGCCGCAGCCTTGGCAGCACCAGTAGAAGCAGGAATGATGTTCTGGCAACCCCTCAGCCGTCACGCCACAGCTTCCCAGAAGGGCTGTCCACGGTCTTCTGGGAGGCAGTGCTGGCATGGACCGTGGTCATGAGTCTCTTCACAATGCCGTGGAGTTTTCTTGGATGACATTGCCTGGGGTGCCAAGCAGCTGGTGGTGCAGGAGGCATTGCTGACAATCTTGAGGGAGTTGTCATACTTCTCATGTTTCACACCCATCAGAAACATGGGGGCATCAGCAGAAGGGGCAGAGATGATGATCCTCTTGTCCTTACTCTTCAAGTGAGCCCCAGCTTTCTGCATGGTAGTGAGTGAAGACCCCAGTGGACTCCACAACACACTCAGCACCAGCCTCATCCCATTTGATGTTGGCGGGATATCGCTCCTGGAAGATGGAGATGTGTTTTCCATTGATGACAAGTTTCCCATTCTCAGCCTTGGCTGTGCCATGAAATTTGCCATGGGTAGAACCATACCGGAACATGCAGACTATATAGCTGACGTCAGTGAAGGGGTCATTGATGGTGACAATATCCGCTTTGCCAGAATTAAAAGCATCCCTGGTGACCAGGCGCCCAACATGGCCAAATCCATTTAATCTGATCTTCACCATCATGTCTCAGGGATGTGACTAGCACGGTACCCACAAGATGTGGCTGGCTGTCAAACAGGGGAGAGCAGATAGCCTAGAACCTTCTAATAATGGGGCAACATAGCATTGTCACCAACATCTTTCTTATCCTAATCTCCTATTGATAAGAAACTTGAATTTATAGTTGGCAGAATTATAAAAAAATAAATATTTTTTTTCTGCATTAGTCACTATATTCATACTGCACATTGTATATTTATTTAAAACATCACTAATACAAATATAATGCAAGCCACAATGCAATTTTAAATACTTTTGTAGCTAAATTAACAACGTAAAAAGAAGCAGATGAAATTAATTGTAATAACAATTTGGCGCCTGCCTTTGGCCCAGGGCGCAATCCTGGAGACCCGGGATCGAATCCCACATCGGGCTCCCGGTGCATGGAGCCTGCTTCTCCCTCTGCCTATGTCTCTGCCTCTCTCTCTCTCTCTCTGTGACTATCATAAATAAATTTAAAAAAAAAGTACTAAAGAGATATTTTACATTCTTTGTTTCATACTAAGTATTTAAAATCCTGTGTATCTTTTATACTTAGAACACTATTCAATTTAGGCTAGCTACATTTCAAATGCTCAGTGAGCCCCCTGTGACTAGTGGCTATGACACAAGATAACACAAATTTAAAGACTCAGATCTTGCAAGTGCTCCAACTCTAGAACACATCCTGTCCAATATCCCACCAGGTTTTTGTTTACTTAATCTAATTTGAGGTGGGGATTCTGAAATAGAGGATATATTGACTGGATGTTTGCATCCCCTTCAGATTCTTATGTTGAAGCTCTAACCCCCAATGTGATGGTATTAGGAGGTGGGGCCTTTAGAGACTAATTAAGTTTAGATGAGGTCATGAAGGTGGAGCCCCATGATGGGATTAGTGTCCTTCTAAGAAGAGGAAGAACCCAGAGCTCTCTCTTTCTCTCATTCTCTCGACTAGGTGATGACAGAGTGAGAAGGCAGCCCTGTGCAAGCCAGGAAGAGGCCCTCACCATGAACCAAATCAGCCCACACACAATTGGTGGGATGCCCCGGTCTTCAGAACTGTGAGAAATAAGGTTCTTTTGTTGAAGCCACCCAGTCTGTATTTTGTTACAACAGCCTAAGAGGACAAAGGCAGAGGGAAAGATAGAGGTAATATAATGAAGATAGACTGCTTCTGCCTCACAGTTCAGTGGAAAAGGAAGACATGTATGTAAAGGGAAAAAGGGAACACAGACAAAAGGAGAGTCAGAAAATCCAATAGAAGAGAGGCAACATTTGAGTGGAGTTTGACTCAGAAAGTTGGATGAGATGTATTAGAGTTTTCGGATGAGATGGAGTTTGACAAAGAAAGAAGTAAGAAAATGACACCAGGTCAAAAGGAACAAAAACGCTGGATTCGGAGAAGAACCTGGCTTCTGGTGCCTGCCAAGAAGCTTAATGAAGCTTAATTACAGGAGACCAGCTCCTCAGGGTGGGCTCGTGGCTTGAGGATTGCAAAAGATTTGGATACAACACTGCTCAAAATAAAAAGTGTATCTGATTTAAAATGCTGAGGAACAAAATAACTGTGATGATGCCCATCATCATGGCTTTCTACTTTCTGTAGTTCTACTTAGCAGAAATGAAACCAACACAAATTCTTTGATCAAGGATCTGCTGACCAAACCCACAGGGAGACCCTAAAACAAGAGTATGGAGGATACTGATGTGAAGATGCCTGTGATCCCCGATTGTTGGTATCTAGGCTAGATAGTGAAAAGGAGCAAACAGGTCAGAGTGGAGGGGCTGATGTGTGAGAGAATAAGAGGAGAAGCCTTTGAGTCACCAACAGCATAGACAGCAGATTTAATAGCAGGGACTGTGCCAGCACTTGGGAGGTGGGAGGCAGAAGGTTGTAGGAATTTGGAGATACAGTAATTCCGGTTGGAGTTTGGAAGTAGAGCAACTTTAGCTGTTATGCCCATGTGAATGATTTGTTAAAATCAGTGAAGTAGAGTGGGCTGACGAAGTTTGTACTGGGTGTTAGGTATCCAAACGGAGACAACAGCCATCAGCCATGGCCAAGTCCTCGGGGACTATAGGGGACAGTGAGAATGGAATTCATTGCAAATGGCTGTCGTATACTCACAAAAGGTTGCTGAGGAAAGCTTGTGTGGCAGTGGCAGCAGCAGTAGAAAGCTGGGAAAATTTTGGTCCCAACATCCAAAGAGGCAGGGAATGAGAGCCTTCAGGCCAAGTACTTTGCCAGAGATAAGATGTCATTAGGGCAGAGAGAAGCCACGTAGGGTGAAACAGTGGCCATATCCCAGAAACACAGGGGAGAGCTGATTAAAAGCGCTAACCCTGTCATGGTGTGGGCTGCCAAATGCACGAGGTGTATGCGTCTGTCTTTGGTCCACAGAAGAGAGATGCCCCGTGGTTTAATTCACGTCTTTCAATCACTGTGTACTCTAGCAAATTACTTACCACTGGCCCTCAATTCCCTCCTCAAAATGTAGCTACGCAACCCCTACTTTCCAGCGCCCCAATGCTATGCCACGCCCTGGGAAGCCTGAGGCGGGGGCTCTGTCTTGTGAAGGGACCGGGGTGAACTAGCAGAAGTGAGCCCCCCTCTTCGCGTGAGCGGCCTAGTCTAGAAGGGGACTGCTAGGCCTCCCAGTGTGGCCGGTGAAAGCAGGTGGCAGGTGAAGGCCTGTTGCTGTGGTAACTGCACACCAGCTCTCCCAGCCTCTCCACATGAGAGCTCCTCTCCCTGCGCACACTTTGCAGTTCGTGCAAAGCTCTTTGCTGAGCTCCCGAAAGGCTGGTAGTACCGTTAGACAGCAGGGCAAGCACCCTCTGAAGAGGCCCTGAGGGCCCTCGGTGGAGTGCGCAGTAAGAACCCTCCTGCCTTGTTCAATCTGGGCAGCATCACTCTGCAGGGAAACAGAAAACGGAGCTTCAGCCAGATTTTTATGCTAAAACTGAGTTAACTCCTATTTGGACCCTTACGAAACTAGGAAGTGCAACCAGAGGATGTGAAGCTTCAGTGAATGTTTTTCTCTGAAACATATTTATGCTTGGGAAAGTTTTGAGAAGTATGTATGCATATCTATTGTATATATAGGAAGACAAGTGTAGCAATGTTTAAGAGTTTAGAAACGTATATTACTCAATCCTCATGCTGTCGTCTTTGAGTTCATATTTTTAAAGGTGACTACTCTGCTTAAGGTTGAGCAGAATTGATCCCAGTGCTTATAAATTTCATTAGCGTGTTGTCTTTCTTGTGATACCAAAGGCAAAATTTAGAAGTTCCACTGTGGCTTCCTCTTTTGAAAAACTGTTCCTTGAGGTCTTTGTGACTAAAGCTGAAATCAGGAAGTGATAAACTATAATGTAAGGTGCAAAAGGATAGAAAACAGGAAGTACCTAAATATGTACATTAGCAAGATGCTCTCCTTGATGGGAATTCAGTCCGATGCCTCTAGGTCCTGTTCTTGACTAGGCCTCAACCTTGCCCCCTACCCCCATCCTTGCCGGACCTGCATCGCCCAGCTTTATCAATAATCTTATCAGTTGAGAGTGCTGGGGAGCAGGGGTTCCTGTCTCCTTCAACGTCCTTCTACCTGGACTAAGAATCAAAGTGATATGAGACAGACCAACAGGAGGAAATAAAATTTAATAATGTGTGTGCAGGGAACCCACAAATACATGGAAATTCTAAAGACAGCCAGGCAAAATGAGGTATATACGTCATCTTGAATTAAGGAGAAGAGGGTAGGGGTCTGGGACTTCAGAGGAAAGGAAGGTACTTCACAGGGACTTAAAAAGAGAGCTCTGGTACTTAGATGCTTTTCCTGCATACACATGGGTCACTCAGAGATAATTTACCTCTGCTAATAACCTTTGTTCTGAGAAAGACCCCCAGTTTAGTCTTTTATTTGGTTTAGGGAGGGGCAAAATTTCTCCTGAGTTCATAGGGTCTTGATTACCTTCAGCCCAAAATCATCTTCAGCTTCAAAATAATCTCAAAATAATCCTCCAAAGTCGCCCATCTGGAGGTAGCTTTCCTTTGGCTCCTGTAAGAGAAAATCTCCCTCACCCTTGATATATGATTAACCTCAGTATTTAATCAAATTCCTCACTTTGATATCTGCTCAGTCTGGCCTGCTCTTTATAATTTTCCATCCACCAATGCCCCTCCCCTCAACTCTGTTTCTTGACTGTAAATCCTAAAATGTCTTTATTGTATTCAGAATTGAGCCCAGTTCTATCCTGGCATCTCTTTTCCCCTATTGCAATAGCGTCTGAATAAAATCTATCTTTACTGCTTTAACTAGTGTCTAGGTCTGGTTCTTTTAGACAATATGCACAACCAGGTTCATATATATACATTATTCTAACATTTAGAATGATATATGACATGATGCCCACATGACAGTGTTGGAAGTATAAATTAATACAAGCTCTAAGAGGGTAAATGGACACTCTATATTTGAAATCTTAAAAACTCTCATATCTTGTTATGTAATTGTATTTCAAAAAAGTCAATCCTACTAAATTTGGAATATGGGGGCACCTGGGTTCCTCAGTCAGTTAAGCATCTGCCTTCATCTCATGTCATGATCCCAGGGTCCTGGGATCGAGTCCCACTTCGGCTCCCTGCTTAGTGGAAAGCCTGGTTCTCCCTTCCTCCCACTTCTGCTCTCTCTCTCAAATAAACAAATGAAATCTTAAAAAAAAAATTGGAATAGGTCTTATATATAAATATAATCATAGCAGCATTATTTATGATAAAGAAAAACTGAAGGCAATCTAAATATCCAACAATAATTTGTTTTACCTAAAGTACAAAGCATTAATTTGAGGAAACATTGTACAGCCCTCAAAAATGCTGATGAAGAGTTACAACAGCCAAAAACATATTTATAAACTGATGGTAAGTAGAGAAAAATAAACAAAATACAAAATTGCATAAAATTATGTCATTTAGCAAATAAGTCTCTGCATATATATGTGTATATATTAGAAACATACATAATGTACAGGAAGCATTGAAAGGACACTAAAATATTAAAAAAGGGAATCTTCGATTGTTGTTGTTGTTGTTTTTTTCCTCTTCAAAAAGTCAGGATTTTTAGTTGCAAACAAAAGAAGTCATTCTGGCAAAGTTAAGCAGAAAACGCACTTATTAAAAGAAATTGGATGTTAGGATCAGGGCTAGCGACTGAGGGGGCTGGAAGGAGTCTGCAGGCTACACTTCACTTCTGAGAGCGATGCCCAGACTTCGCTGATAAGAAAAATGTCGCCAGTGTTGCCCCACAGTGCGGGCCGCCAGCAAGTCTAGAAGCGACCACCTTCTGAACTGCGCCCCAGAGGCTGTACGTGTCTGTTGCTTCTCATCCAGCCAAAACCTGGAAACAATAGGGGGGTATTTCTTCATGCTGATCATCTCCAAATCCAAGTTGTGAAAGGTTTTGAGCAAAGGAGTGACATAACTGACCTGGGTTACGAAGGGACACTTGTGACTGCCGCCCAGGTGTCCCTGGAGCTAGTTATGCTTAAGAAACTGCAAATAGAAAAGCTCTGAAAACCGACCAGAAGGCACTGGGCAGCTCAGCTGGTTAGGCACCTGTGTTTGACTCAGGTCACGATCCCGGGGTCCTGGGATGGGGCCTGAGTTGGGCTCCCTTCTCAGGGGGGAGTCCGCTTCTCCCTCTGCCCTTCCCCTAGCTCATACTCTCTCTTGCTCACTCTCTCAAATAAGTAAATAAAATCTTAAAAAAACAAAACAAAACAAAACAAAACAAAAAAAACCTGAGTAGATACTACCCTTTTGTAAGAAAGGGTAATAAATTTATATTTATAAGGGAAATTTCCATTTGTTAGCCTCTCCCTCCCCCTACTCACCCCCATAAGGAGAGAAGGATGCTCCTTAATTTTTAGGAGCTCTTCTACATGGAGAGGGCAATGATGTAAATCAGCATGACCTTGTTTACAGTGCCTTTCCTGGTAACCTCCTTCCCATAACTGACTTTCCCCTCCCCCAACCTCTACTTTTACCAGAAGGCGGCTTTAAGGCAGTGGCTTGGGTCATTTCAAGGAGTCCCTCAGTTTTCCTGGGTATCTCTCATGCAAACAGGAGGTATCCATGTTATTTAACTTCCGCTTGCTTCCCAGTACTCATGTGTCTTTTTATTATAGGAGGTGTCTCAGCCAAGAATTTAGAAGGGTAGCGGGGAAATAATTTTTCTTCCTCCACAGTTATGGTTATGCTTGAATACACAAATATAATTAACCTAGTTTTGAGAAATATGTTTTGAGAAAAAAACCCAAGCCGTGAGTCATCCAAGCTAAGCAAAACATGAAAGTAAAAATAAACTTTATAAAGTTACAGTTCTTAAGAGGGCAATTGTTTTTTGAAAATGCATCTTCAATTGTTGAGTAGAAAAAAGAAGTGTATAAAGAGAGAGAGAGAAGAAATGTATAATGCAGCTAAAAACTTCAATAAGTATTTCAGTCTAGGGGATCCCTGGGTGGCTCAGCGGTTTGGCGCCTGCCTTTGGCCCAGGGCAGGATCCTGGAGTCCTGGGATCGAGTCCCGCGTTGGGCTCCCTGAATGGAGCCTGCTTCTCCCTCTGCCTGTGTCTCTGCCTCTCTCTCTATGTCTATCATGAATAAATAAAATACTAAAAAAAAAAAAAGAAAAGTATTTCAGCCTAACAAATGAAAATGCCGGTACTTCTGCTTTGTATATTATCTTAGAAGAAATGAGTATATTTATTAATAGGAGCATGTCTCTAATCCAATGTGTTTGTGTGAAAAGGACTTTTGAATAAAAACTGGCATTTGCCTACCATTTTCCATTTAATCTCCAAAGATGTTTAAAAACTAAGTATAGGGATCCTTGGGTGGCTCAGCGGTTGGGGTCTGCCTTCAGCTCAGGTAGTGACCCCAGGATCCGGGATTGAGTCCCACATCCGGCTCCCTGCATGGAGCCTGCTTCTCCCTCTGCCTGTGTCTCTGTCTTTCTTTCTCTCATGAAAAACAAAATATTTTTAAAAACTAATTATATGATATCATTATGGGTAATTGAGTCCATACATTTCTAAAGTTAGGAAAATAAATAATTTAGGCTGTCCAAATGAATATCAAATGCAGTGGCATAAAAAAAAAATCACAATATAAAGAATCTGTCAAGAAACACATCTAACACCCTCCTGAGAAATTTGCATCAAAATCCATTGTGGGGCCCCTGCTGGCTCAGCTTTTTAGAGGGCTGCCTCCGGGGTCCTGGATGGAGCTCCCTGCTCAGTGGAGAGCCTGCTTCTCCCTCTCCCTCTGCTGCTCCTCCTGCTTGTGCTCTCTGGCTCTCTCTTTCTCTCTGTCAATAAATAAATAAATAAACAAACAAACAAACTTAAAAAAATAAGTAAGACTGTTTAAGAAATCTATTGTGAATCTGTTGCAATGATTTTTATACTCTCAAGATATTTTTTTTCTAACAATTAACTTCCCTCAATATAATGCCATAAAGTATGAAAATGCTCTGGGCTGAGCTTGCTCTGTGCCTGTGGGGTGCACGTGCATGCCCAGGTTATTAAAGGGAGGTAGTAATAGTAGTTCATACAGAGAGCACCGAGGCGTGTCTTGCACACGCTGAGCTTTGTTTTTAATACAAATAATTTCGTATCAACTCAATGAAGTAGCTGCTGTTACTGCTCCACTGAAGGCCCGAGGCACCGTGCTCCGCCGAGGCCAGGGCCCGCTCCTCGTCCCAGCCTGGGGGTCCGACCCGCAGCTCCCGGGGAGCAGGCGTCGCGCGGAGGCCGCCACGTGCGCAGGCGCAGCAGCAGTTGGTCAGGGGGCCGCGGGGCCGGGGGCGGGGCCGGGGCGCGACCCCTGGTCGAAGCCCACCTCCAGGCACAGCCCCGCTTCCCGAGAGGCCAAGCGAAGGGCCGCACCTAAGGCCCCGAGGCTTCAGGTGCTGCCGCCTCCGCGCCCCCGCATCCCCCCCATCCCTCTCATCCCCCCATTCCCTCCATCCCCCCCGCCTGGTCGCGCGAACGCTGCCCGCAGGGAGGCAGCTCGGAGGAGCCGAGTCACTCTGCGCCTGGCCAGGGCAGCCCTTCCCTTTTGTTATCATTTTCAACAAATTAGGGGGACACCTAGATTAGTTCACTTTAATACCTGGTAATGTGGCCCCTCTGAGCCGCGGGGCCGCTCAGAGCTTCGCCTAGGCAAGGCCTCCGGGGCGCGACCTGGGCCTCGGGAGGGCCCCGGGGAGAAGCAGCCCCAGGCCGCGGGTCACCGGGCCGTCGCCGTGTGGACCAGCAGGCGGCCTCTGAGACCCGGTCCGCCAGCGCGGAGGAGGCGGCGACCCCCCAGGATTTGGGGGGCCACGGGCTGGGCGCGGGGCCAGAGTTCTCTGCTTCCTCTTACGGGAGTTCAGGGAGAACGGCCCCCTCCATCCAGCACGTCTCGACGTCCTAGGGCACTGCCGTTCCCGATCCAGCCCGCAAGCCCCCGCTGCGGAGCCTCTGCAGCCTCCCGCTCGCTCCGCAAGCAGCCCATCGCTGGCAGAGGCCCGGGGTCCCCCCGTGTGACGTCACCGCTCTCGGGGTCACGACGCCGTGTCCCCCCGCCGTGTGACGTCACCTCTCTCCGGGTCACGAGGCCGTGTCCCCCCGCCGTGTGACGTCACCGCTCTCCGGGTCACGAGGCCGTGTCCCCCCACCGTGTGACGTCACCGCTCTCCGGGTCACGAGGCCGTGTCCCCCCCGTGTCACGTCACCTCTCTCCGGGTCACGAGGCCGTGTCCCCCCGCCGTGTGACGTCACCGCTCTCCGGGTCACGAGGCCGTGTCCCCCCACCGTGTGACGTCACCGCTCTCCGGGTCACGAGGCCGTGTCCCCCCCGTGTCACGTCACCTCTCTCTGGGTCACGAGGCCGTGTCCCCCCGCCGTGTGACGTCACCGCTCTCGGGGTCACGAGAGCCCGCGTGTCCCCCCGCGCCCCCCCCCCGCGTGTTCCCCGCCCGCCTCCCTTGAAGCCCGGCTCTTCCTCTGCCACCGGGACTCCCAGCCAGATGGGGCGCAGGGAGCCGGAGAGGGGCGGGGGCGGGGCGGGGCGGGCGGGCCGTGACCCAGCCGCGCCCCCGCCAGGACCCCCGCCCGCCACCCGCACACGCCTTGTGGGGCAGAGCGTGGGTTCGCCCATGGGTCCCCGAGGCTCCGTGGCCCTCGCGGCCTGCGCCCGATCCCCAGAGCCGGGGCGGCCACCTGCGGCCCCGCGGGGCACGGACGCGCGGACTCCGGGCTCGTGGGAGGGACAGACACGCGGACTCCGGGCTAGCCCGGCCCGGCAAGTGCCGGCTCAGGAGCCCCCTGCAGGCCGCCCGGCCGCGGCCCTGGCTCTGACCAGTTCCCGGCGGCCGAAGGGGGCACGGGCCCCAGGGGGCACTAGGGGGCACGGCCGAGGAGCCCGGACCCCAGCAGGCAGCAGCCTCCGGCCCTCCTCCGGGGCGCTCCGCCGCCCTCCCCCTCCCCCCTCCCTGTCTCCCCCTTCCCCCTCCCTCCACCCCCATGCGTGCTTGTGTGTGTGTGTGTGTGTGTGTGTGTATTCTGCTCTCACTTCTGCTGGCCTGAGTCTGTTTCCACCCTTCCTGAAGCCAAGGTGAAGCCCCTTGGCCGTCCCATGGGACCCCCTCTGGGTGCCCACCCCGCCCCGCCCCTGCCTCGCCCCTGCCTCGCCCCTGCGGGTCCCAGCCCCTGGTCCCGGCTGCTCGTCTGGAGCTCAGCGGGGGCCTCACTGCTGCTGCGGGAAGGCGAGCGCCCAGCAGCCCTCTGAGGCCTCAGCCCCCCCGTGCCCGCCCCGGCTGGACCTCGGCTGGGGGGCCTGTGCCCCGCGGCCCAGCTCCCTGCTGCCTGAGTTCCCCAGGCCGGTGCCTGTCGCCCTCCTACCCGAGTGCCACAGCAGAAGGTGCCGGCCGCTGGGTTCCTGCCGCCAGCTCGTTGCACCGGCCAGCGCCGCTGTGTCAGGGGCTGCAGGAAGCCAGACGCCCTGCTTCGCCAGGAGGCAGCTGCAGGTGTGTGCGGAGCTGGGGCTACGCTGTGAGGCGGGGAGAGGCCGCTGCCGAGCCCTGCAGGTGTGTGCAGAGCTGGGGCTACGCTCTGAGGCGGGGAGAGGCCGCTGCCAGCCCTGCGTTGTCCCCGGTCACACAGACTCACGCGGCGGGACTGGATGTGTCAGCATGTTGGCCACACACCCCGACTGGCTGACGCGACTCTTAAAAGGCCTGGAGGAGCGTCTGCAAGAGGCTCCTGGCGGTGAGAGGCTGTCCCTCAGCAGCAGAAGTTCCGCAGCTGCCGAGCCCTGGTCCCCGAGCCTCCAGCTCTTCCCTCCGCAGCCCCACCTCGGGGCCCTGCAGCCCAGGCTCTGCAGCAGGTGTGCCCTGAGCACCCTGCACACGGAGGGTTAACCTTGCAAGGGGCAGCGACCATATATGGGAAACCCGGCCCTTTGAGCCTGCGAGGAGCTCCCGTCCTGCCTCTCTGGCTGCCGTCCCAGTCCCCGGCCCGGTGGCCGCCCCGCCACCCCGAGCATGCGAGTGGCGCTGGCCATGGCTGCGTGGATCGTCGCCCTGCTGCCCCGGGACGGGGTCCCCGCCCGCACTCTGCCGGGCATCGAAGATGAAGCCTTCAGCCAAGCTTGCGTCCGGGCTCACAACAAGTTCCGATCGGAGGTGAGCCCCAGGGCCAGCGACATGCTGTACATGGTAAGGGGTGCCTACCGCCTCACCCGGGGATCCTTGCTGCTCCAGAAGCTCCTTTCCACTGGGACTAGGGGGGCAGCAGACTGGCCACCGTGATGGAAGGGATCAGGGAGCCCCCCCGTGTCCCCCCCCCCGGCCAGTGCTTCCCGGCAGCTCACACACTCCACACTGTGTCCCTCGCTCTCTTCCCTGTCAGCGTTTTAAGGGTGTTTGTCTGGTCTCTGAATTTACTTTTTTTTGCTGATGGCAGAGGATTGACTTTCTCAGGAAGTGGCACAGGCTCTCGGGAAAGGAGCAGCCGGGCTGGGGTTCGAGTCCCAGCTGCGCCGCCCGCAGCCCAGCCTAAGGCTTCTGGTTCTGAGCACCTGGGGTGGGGGTGGGGGGCGTCACTGCTGGAACTACAGACCAGGCCCCACAGCATCCGTGTCCTACCCAGGACAGGCCCACAGTGGCCGGTGTCGCTCACGCAGCCGCGAGTCCACACCCTGTGGTCACCAGGCTTCGTGCTGGCCTGTCTGGGCTGGACGGCCACATGCACCCGAGCCGCGGGGGGCCCTGTGTCCCCCACCTGGCAGGCCACCGTGGGGGACCTCCTCCCTCACGTGCTCACCTTGCCCCCCCGCGCCCACTCCTCGGCATCGGCTCTCATTCTCCTTTGGGAGGAACCTGAGCTTTCCTGGGAGGCTGGGCCCCCGGGCGAAGGCTGAGCAAATCGGGGCTCTGTGCCCCAGAGGGTGGTAAAGGGTGGGGGCTGCTCAGGGCCGGGGCGGGGGCCTGCTCAGGGCCTGGGTGGCAGCTGCTCAGGGCCGGGATGGGGGGCACTGCTCAGGGCTGGGGCGGGCGGCAGCTGCTCAGGGCCTGGGTGGGGGGCTGCTCAGGGCCTGGGTGGCAGCTGCTCAGGGCCAGGGCAGGGGGCTGCTCAGGGCCGGGGCGGGGGGCTATTCAGGGCCCGGGGCGGGGGCTGCTCAGGGCCGGGGTAGCGGCGGGCGACGTTCCCGGGCTCCCTGGTGGTGCGGCCTGCAGCGTGCAGCCTGAGGGGTGCAAGGGGCCCTGCCTGCCCCACCAGCCGCATGAGGCTGGGGGGCCTCTGACCAGCTTTCTCACCTCCCAGGGTGGACGCCGATCCCTCTCAACTTTTCCTCCTCTCTGTAGTTGAAAGATCTTTACGAAATCTGGTTTTCGTTCTTGATCCTCCTACTGTTTAATGTTTCTTTTTGCAGACTTGGGACCCGGCACTCGCCCGAATTGCCAAAGCCTGGGCCAGAAAATGTAGGTTTGAACACAATGGACAGCTGCACTCAAAGACGCTGCACCCAAACTTCACTTCGGTGGGAGAGAACATCTGGACTGGGTCTGTGTCCATATTTTCTGTGTCTTCAGCCATCACAAGCTGGTACGATGAAGTTCACGACTATGATTTCCAGACGCAGAAATGCAACAAGGTCTGTGGCCATTACACTCAGGTAAGTGTCTGCCCCGGATTCTCTTGAAATCAATCTTTCTAACAGTAAGGAGAAAACTGGAATCTGGCGTTCAGAAAATCTATAGTAAGCTGCTGCACCTGCAAATATGAAAGAGCTGGGGGTGCAAGCTTATCTTAAAAATAAATGCATGGGCAGAAGCGCCTGGGTGGCTCAGTGGGTTAGGCGTCTGCCTCTGGCTCAGGTCATGATTCCGGGGCCTGGATGGAGCCCCGCACCCCATTTCTCTGCTCAGCGGGGGCCTGCTTCTCCTTCTCTGTCTGCCCCTCTCCCCACTCGTGCTCTTTCTGCCCCTATCTCTGTCTTTCTCAAATAAATAAATAAACTGGAGCAAATTGCAGACACAGAAGAGGTGGTGCACGAAGGGTTCCGTTATGTGCATAAACATAAAATGTGAGGCTCACCAACTTGGACAGACTGAATATTCTGGTAGCAGTACCTCCCTGGGGCACTTAATGCCATTTGAGAGCCACCAGAGGACTTTAGGAGTGAATGGGTTTTCGGGTGTGCATCTCCCATGGAATTGGAGGCCCCTGACTTGGGACCATAAAATTGAGGGAAATAAGCTCCCCTGAAGGAACAGCGATTCCATGTCTCCCTGTCCTGTCAAGCACGGCGGAGAGCCAAGACGCGTCACACGAGTAGGAAGACAACCATGGACAGGCCAGCGTGTAAACGCGTATAACCCTCCTGCACCTATTCCGCCCCCAGATCTCCCGTATTCCGTCCCAGTGGCCACATTCAGAGGCTCCCGATTGAGACTGTTTTGCTTTAACTCAAGGTGGCTAATTCATTCCCTTTCACTTCCTGGCCATCCCTGTCATGCCAGTGACTAAGGTGCTGAGTCATGTCTGACTGATTCTAATGGACAAGAATGTGTTGAAATGAGGAATGAGGGGGAAACATCGTCATGAAGCGTGAGAGCAGGGTTCTTGTCTCACAGAGTCAAAGAATGAGTCTTGGGATGCAGGACAGTGAGCCAGAGCGACAGCGTTGTAGCGGGTGAGGACGCGGAGAGAGCTCTCAGCAGTGGGGGGTCCCAACCGGTGTGTCCCTTAATGAGAACTGACTGGGAAGCTTGTGGCCTTGAGATCCTTGTGCCATCCTGGTTTGAGTGAGGACTCATGATACCGCCTTTAATGGCTCCCTTTGGGGCCTGGTTTTCTTTGCTTCACAGGTGACTGTCATAAAAATGACACCCTCCCCGCCCACACCCAGGGCAGGGTGGCCTGCTTGCTCCCTTATCTCTGGCTTCCTTACATCTCCGCATTTTTGGGATTTCTGTGAGCCTGATTCTGTAGCCTTCTATCTCTCCCTACCTAGCCCTGCTGTTCCTTACTCACAAACAAGGTAGTTACCTTGAAATAATAGGGGTTTTTAAAGAGCAAAATGTTGTTGGAAAGACTTTCAACGTAATTCAGCCTATAGAGCCTCTGCTGTCACCTGTGCTGTTACAGGTAAACAGGTTTGGCATGGCTCCGTATTATTATGATGTGAAAGGAAGGGCAGATTTCGGTGACATTTTCATCTCAAGATCATCCTAAGCAAGGAGGAGCCATCAAACCACCAGTAGCACTGACCCCTTTCTTGAAACTATAAGGTTTCTCCTACACGTATCCCATAACCATTTATCTTGGCTTATGTTTACAAAACATTTTAATCAGAAAATTGATTCCATCAGAATTCCATACATCCTAGTGGGCCAGAAAGCCAAATCCACGTGGTACAAGTGGTACCTGGTGCCGTTAAACACGGCGCTGGTGAAATCTCCGAAAACTGTCATTTTGAGGGTACCGACTGTCATTCATTCCCTGTTTAAGCGTCTAAGCTGCGCCAGGCGCCATGTAAGGCGGCCACCGATGACAGGTCTCTGCAGACCCCTGCAAAACAGAGCCCGGGAGAGCAGCTTACGTCCTAACATTGTGCAAAGACTACAGCTGCCAAGCCGAGAACGTGAGCAGGAATCCGGGGTGGGGCAGGGAGTGGAGGACACAGGCGGCGCCTGGCCCTTGGGAGGTGACTTGTTCCAGGAGAGACGTGTGTTAGTGGATGTCAGAGGGGACATGCCTGGGGCGACGTGGAGAAGTGGGCAAGGTGCCCTGTGAGCAGAGGACACGGCAAGCTATCCAGGCAGAGGGGGGAACAGGCGGCGGCAGTTGCTTACGCAGCCGGAGCCGGAGCCCTTGGTTCTAGAAAACGAAGTGAGAGTTTGTCAAATGAAAAGGAAGAGGATTCCAGGCAAAATGAACAGGGTGTATGGTGGGTACCAATAAGCCTTGAACCCCAGAAGAATGGCTAGTGGCCCAGCACCCCGAATACACGAAGATCAAAGGGCTGGTAAGCTGAGCGCAGACCCCTAGGTGGTCACGTCACGCTCCATGTCCGTCATCCAGGGACTAAGGACCAAAGGCAGGAACTTCATGTGACATCAAGTAGACTTGAGATTTCAGAGCTGGCCCTCCCCAAATAGCCGAGCGCACTTGTAGGGTGTCCCTTACATCTGGGATGAGCGGAGAAAGGGTAGCATTGGGGCCTGAGAGAATCCACTCCTGGCACGCAGGTGTCAGGGCCCAAGCTGCGGATCCTTCCCTGTTCTCTCTCTGAGACCAGCACCTTCTGCCCCTGGGGACCAGGCCCAGGGACGCCCGGGCTGGGGCAAGGCAGCCGCAGCAAGCACTCTGAAGGGAGCTTGGTACTCGGCTCCCCGCGGCTTAAGATGTCACTCGCAGGTCACCGCAGACCTGGGAGGGCGCCGCAGTCACCCCCGGGTGCACCCACAGGCGCAGAGGGGTCCGGATGCTGTTGCGCAGCTCTTGCATCCCGCGCGCACCCAGTCTCAGCTGGTCCGCAGGAGACCCTGAGAGCCTAGCACCCCTGCAGGGCTGATTTCTGCTCCAAGCAGAGGAAAGAGACGCTCCTGAGCCTGGAAACTGCGAGCCGCATGGGCCCGTGCGCTCCGTGAGAGAGGACCTGGCCGCCCACGGGGGGCCCATCATGCGGGGCCCATCCACTGCTACTCTCCTTGCAGAAGTGAGGAGTGAACAATGTCTCTGGGTTGGGGGGTGGCTGTTCACAAACCGAGGGGAGGTGCCCTGGTGCCCACGGGTGGCCGGGCCGGGTCCAGGGAGGCTGCCGAAGCTCGGACCACAGCTGTGTGGACGGGAGACCCGGAGAGGAGGATGCAGGTGACGGTCTGGATCCTGGGGAGTTGATGCAGCTTCCAAGAACGCAGCAAACTGAATGGAGCCCAATGCTGAAGGAGACAGAACTTGAAGAAGTTACTGGGAGCTGCTATTTTATATTATGACTGCTTTTAAAAATTTTGTTCCTGGACGCCTGGCTGGCTCAGTTGGTTGAGTGTCTGCCTGAGGTCATGATGCTGGGGTCCGGGATGGAGCACTGGGTCGTCCCCCCACCCCAGTCTGGGCTCCCTGCTCCGCAGGGAGTCTGATTCTCCCTCTACCCCTCCCTCCTGCTCACATTCTCTCTCACATAAAATAAAAAATAAATCTTTACAAAATAGTAAGATAAAATGTTCGTGGATCTGATAAAATCTGGATCTCTGACATTTTTAAGCCCCAGCTTCTTGGACACTGCAGTTCTTTTCAGTTTTGGTTTAGATGCCATTCATTCTTTGCAGCTGATTAAGCTGAAGAAGCCTGAGAATAATGTTTGAAACATGGTTAATAAAGCTCTTTGCCTAGTACAAAAAAAGAGGAAGAAGAGGAAGAGGAAGAAGAAGAGGAGGAGGAGGAGGAAGAGGAAGAAGGAGAAGAGGAAGAAAGAAGGAGAAGTTGTTTTCTCGGTGACATAGCTCGCAAGAGGAAGGAGCTGGGTCAGGCATCAGGAATGGGTGAGGAGTAATAGTAGGATGCATATGAATCATCTGGTCAGGGCGGGTACTTTGTGGGCGTTAACAAAGGTTAGATCTCTTGTTTTTTTAGCAGCTACACTGGAGGAACACATCAACAGCCTGGTTAAAGATGACTTTGTGTTACAATGTAATGGTTTCATCCTTGCAAGAAATCTTATACTGGAGAGTCAAGACTACTCAGCTGCCATTTTAAACTCTTGCTGGAGATGACCTCAGGTGGCAGTATGACCTCTCACTTAGCCTCATCTTCTATTAATAAAAAGCAAGCTATTTTCAGATTTCGGCTGGTGGGGGTTCGTTGTACGGAGTAAAGACAATAGACGTAGATCCAATTACTAACTCATACAGGTTTGGGATTTCTTGACACAACGCTTCAACACTCCAGCTCGGTCTTCACTGGAGATGATAGGTTTGCACTCTGGAAGAGTTCTGGTACATTAATATGGGAGATTATTTTGTCGCGGGCAGTCCACCCTTATAAAACTTGGGAGTTGCCTGACTTCAAGATAGGGGCAGCTGCTTAGGTTAGGTAGTGCTGAGAATGAGCCCTAAATGGCACCACAGATCTCATTTTTGTTCAGTCCAGGCCGCACGGCCACCCTCTTGAGATCATTATTTTTACAGTTACTCAACCAAAGGAGGTGGGACACGTTTCAGTTTCTCTACCTGGTTTAACGTATGTTGCAGTGTTACTACACTCGTGAGATGGTGCCCGATATCGAGCCAGGAGAACTCATACTGAGCCTTGAAGGATGTTGGGAAGGGGATGTTAGCTCCAAAGGGCAGACATGCCTGCCCCCAGTAGGCTCCCGGACGGAATGTTTTTGTTAGAAAGGTACAGAGAGTGGTTCCTAGTTCCATGAAAAGGGAAAGCACTTGGATGGCGGCGTGCTCAGGGCGTGGACTGTGCCCACAGTACGTTGTGGTGAAGCAGAAGTAGGTTTCAACACTCATCTGCAAAAGCAGGGCCATGTCTCTTTAGTGATGTGTCATGAAGTTACACCTGAGGCTGCATGTAAAGCGCTCAACACTACCTTGGCCTCAAGTAAATTCCCAGTAATCAGTGGTTCTATTTTTTATAATTACTTATTTTTCTTCACCATACTAAAGGAAATGAAAACATATAACAGGAATCTGTCTGATAAAAGATAGTCTTCAAAAATTTTGAAACAGAAAAAAATTAGAGAATAAAACATGAACATGTGCTGAGGGCTTGCTAGGTTGCAGCAGCTGTTCTGAGCGCTTTCTTACTAGCCCGTTGAGAATGTCAAAATAGGCCCGTGGAGTCGGTAGTGTTATCCTCACTAAACAGTCAAGGAAGCCAAGGCCAAGGTCACACGGTGAGTGGCTGAGCCGGAATAGGAACTCAGTCATTGTAACCCCAGAGCCCACAGGTTGAACCCAGAACCTGAATGCCCATACCCTTTTCAAGCTTTTGAAAAAAGACCAACTGGAATGAAAAGTAAACCGTGGGACATCTGTGCAGTAAAGTAGTGAACCCAACAGCACAAATGGATCTCAAATGCTTATGCTTTGTGCAAGAAGCCAGGGTGGAAAAGCTACATGTATATAACATTTGATTCCATTTATATAACATTTTGGAAAACACAAAATAATGGGGACAGAAAACAGATTGGTGATTCCCAGGGGCCAGGGCTGGGGGCAAGAACTCATCACAAAGGAGCACAAGGGAACTTTTGGGGGTGATGGAAATGTTCTAGGTTGTGGCTACACAGCTATGTTTTTGTCAAAATTCATGGAACTGTACACCTAAAAAGGATGTCATTTACTGTGTGTTAATCACAAACTGACTTAAAAAGAGACCGATTAAAACAAAATGAATGCAGGGCACGTTGGTGGCTCAGTGGTTGAGCATTTGCCTTTGGCTCGCAGTGTGATATTGCTTCTCCCTCTGCCTTTTGCCTCTGCCTCTCTCTCTGCATCTCTCATGAGCAAATAAATAAAAATCTTAATAAATAAGTAAATAAAACGCAGTGAATGGTAACATTTCATATCCTTGGAAACAGAACAGAAAACAAAAGCCACAGTGTAAAAGCATTCAAGAGCTGTGTGTGGGAAGCCCAAAGATGGAGAATACTCGAGGTAACAAACACCTGAAGAAAGTGCTCAAAGATCAAAGGATAAAAAATATAAAATGATGTACTAAGGTGATAGTAAAAGGAACACACGGGAGACATTGCACCCAGTTAGCGTGCATAGTAATCACCCGAGGAACTTAAAATATAGATTTTATTTTTTTTATGACTGAATAATATTCCTATATATGTAATACATTTTCCTGGAGAACAGATTCTATTTGGTCCCAGTCCAGCTTCCTAGCTTGGGCCTGTGCACCGCGTCACCATCCCCATTCCCTGGTCCCAGCCCAGCTCCCAGCTCCCAGCTCCCAGCTCCCAGCTCAGGCCTGTGTGCCACCCGCCCGCCCGCAGGCTTTGCTCCCACATTCAAGCCTTGTGTGTGGTCGGTCGTCCCCGCTCCTCGGCCTTCCCGGACACCTGCCTCAGCCCCTCCTCCCCAGTACCCACTACTTTATTTCTGTGCCAGAAATGGTCTCGTGTCGTGTACGTTTATCTCACACGCTCACAGCCCAGTAATAACCATCGCAAGTCCCGTTTCCAAATGAATTCTGAGCGCCGGAGCGCCCCTGGCAGCAATGGCTCTTCCTGACGACAGTGAGCGCCCTGCTGTGTGGATGAAGCCCTCATCAGCCTCATGCGTTCACCTTCCTGTCTCTCCTGACTTTCTCTCAGGTTGTCTGGGCAGACAGTTACAAGGTTGGCTGCGCAGTACAGTACTGTCCCACAGTTGCCGGCCTGCAATTTTCCGACGCAGCGCATTTCATATGCAACTATGGACCAGGGTAAGTATCCAAATCAACCTCTTTCTAAAAAAATTATTTTTGAATCTACTTTAGAAGTCTTATCTTCATTATAGAAATTTGGTATAAGGAAAGTGTAAAAAAGGAAATTAATATCCTCATTAATTCCTCTATGCAGGGATCTACTCCATTAATACCTGGTGCTTTTTTTGTAATATATATGCGTGTCTGTGTGCACCCTTTACAAGCACTACATAAACACAAAGAGTGGTATTTTCAAGAGTGGTAAGACTAAAATGTTCTTAGGGATGTAGATCAATGGGAAACAGTAATAACACCCCAAAATGGGAGGACTGATGTTGCTTCGTATGTGTGGGTTTATTAAAAACTTGGCATGTTTTAAACAATTTTCAAAACAAAAAAATCTGAATTTCTCAACTTACATAATTTCATTTAATTTTGCAAGTTTTGGTTTTGAAATGGGTACAGTTTTTCTTCCTTTGGAAATCAGGGTAGACCCATGATGTACTCCCTCCCCTAGCTCTCTTTAAACATATATGTGTGTTTATGAATCCTACATGTCATTATTGAGAAAATGGAGATCATACTGGAAACGCACGTTTTATACTTACTTAAAATTATACTGTGAGCATTCTCCACATCATTAAACTTTTAAACATAGTGTCGGTAATCAGAAAAATAATGAGAGCAGTGCTTCACAAAGGTGGCGTTGAAGGTGGGGGAGGGAGCCCCTGTACCTCCCAGAGCCAAAGCCAAGGCTGTCAAGGCCAAGAAGGTGGTGCTGAAAGGTCTGCTCTCGCCACACCGACTTGGCTCCAAAGGCAGCCCGAATACCTTTGAAAGGGCGCCCCCACGAGACCGGCTTGATGATGGTGCCTTCAAGTTCCCCCGCTGCTGAGTCAGTCATGAAGGAAGCACAACACAACCATGGAGTCACCGTGGACGTGCGCCAGGCCAGGCTGAGAAGCAGCTCCGCGACCTCGTGGCCCGGCCGCCGCCCCATCAGGCCCGATGGACAGAAGCATGTGTTCTCCTGGCTCTTTACTACGGTGCTTCGGTTGTTGCCCACGGAACTGAGTACATCTGGGGCACCTGGAGGCTCAGTTAGTTAAGGTTCTGCCTTCAGCTCAGGTCCTGATCCTGGGGTCCAGGGATCGAGCCCCCAGAGGGCTCCCTGCTCAGTGGGGAGCCTGCTTCTCCCTCGCCCTCTGCCCTTCCTAACCCTGCTTATGCCCTCTCTCTCTAATAAATAAATAAAATCTTAAAAAAAAAATTGGGATCATGTAACCTGAGTCCAGCTGATTAAACATATATATTTCCACTATAAAAAATAAAGTAATACACAATGCTTACTATATGCTAAGCACTTTTAAAAAAAGATTTTATTCATTTATTAGAGAGAGAGGCTTACATGGTGGGTGTGCAGGTGGAGGGCTCAGGGAGAAAATCTCAAGCGGACTCCACGCTGAGCATGGAGCCCCATCCGAGGCTCCAGGCCACGACCCACGAGATCAAGACCTGAATGGAAACCAAGGACGCTTAACTGATGGAGCCACCCAGGCCCCACTCCACACTCTTCCAAGGGCTTAGCACATATTTACTTAATCTTCACGAAACGTCTTGAGACAGGTCCTCTTACCATCCCTGTTTGGCAGATAAGAGAACGGAAGTGCTGACCGGGTGAGTAGTCTGCCCAGGGCTCCAGAGCTGGTGACTATTTCACATGTCACCGTGTCACAGCTGGATGGTGACCTGGGCTGTCTGGCTTCTGGGTCTGTGCTCTACGTGGTCACACAGCAGCTTCTCCTACTCAAGAGTTTAGATTGTCTGGATTTTCTTTTACTATCTGATGAAAAACCTTGTATAGAACTTTGGTCCTAACTTTGTGGATTTCCCCACAATTCCTAGAAATACTATACCAAGTAAAAGGTATGATCATCTTTAAGTTTTTAAAGATGCATACGGCCAACTTATCCTCCGCTATTATACCGACGTATACTCCTTCATTAGTACTGGATGTTATATTTTTTTAGTATTTTCTAATTTGATTCAAAGTGTTACCTCGTGTTTTCTTTTGCATCTCTTTTGACTACTAGTGATTAACAGATTTTCATCTGCCTACTCACATTCCTTCTTTTATGAATCCTATTGTCTGCTCATTTTTCCACTGGAGTGATTCTCTTAATGATTTATGGAAGTTGTTTATACTTTAAAGCTTTTAACTGTCATATATACAACAATCTTTTCTTTAATTGGTTGACCTTGAATTTTGTTTGAATTTTACCAATCTTTGGGATTCCAAAAGATATGCTAGAAGGCGGCTCTCTTCCCCTGAAGTAAAATTCAGAAGAAATGTTTGATAGTCTGAGTGTAGGTGGGAGTGGAGGGACCAAAATCAGGTGTCAGCTTTGACTGAAAACCCCAACGTCAGAAAATAGGGAAAAATCAGGAAAAACCAGCCAAAGCCATTAAGTCAATCAGTGGTGACTTTTCGCAACATCTATATAGTTTAATGGTTAAGATGCAGGGTCTTGAGACTCCCTTACTGTGGGGCCCTGGACAAGTTACTTAACCTCTCTGAACCTCAGTTTCCTCTGTAAAAGATCAGGATAATGAAAGCACCAACTACTCACCAAGCAGCTATGAAAATTATGTGAGAAAGCGATGTGAAGCACCAGGTTATGTGCAACAGCTGGCAAAGGTGATTATTTGAAAAGTATTCAGATATTGTGGTTACAACAAGGAGACATGGAGGTGAAGTCTCCTGGTTTAGACTCCCTTTGGTTCACTTCAGAGTTCTAAACAGTAAGTCGTAACACTAATAACCAGTTATAATGCTTCTGTAGGGTGACATTCACTTACACATACAAATCAATGGGTTCATACCTTCAAATATTCAACAAGTATTTGTTTACTGAGCTCCGAAGGAGAACCAGCCAGCCGGAGTCCCCGCTCGCATGGGGCACAGAGATAATAAAAATACAAATAAAATAACTGCATGATGAAAGGAGTCACGAAGGAACTAGCACTACTACTGTAGTCAACGCTATCAACGGGCAGGGGCCTTACTTGGATAAAGTGATGTATTTGAATGTAGGCGTGAAGAAGATAATCCGGGCGCGTGGGGAACTTCACAGACGTCCTGCAGAAAACACCTGCAAAGCTTCTGCGGCGAGGATTCTGGAGAGGACGGAAGAGCAGAGTGCAAGGGCCACCGGGTGGCCTGCCCCTGGCCAGTCAGCTCAGGCCTCGGGGGCCGGGGCTGTGTTAACTGTAGCCACCTCGCAAGAGGAATCACCCAGGTCTTTTAAGCAAGTGAGTGACAGGACCTGCTTTAAATGGGAAATCGTTCTGTAGATGCGGAACACGGACTGGAGAGCACAGTGCGGGTGACGGGGGGCACGGGCACTAGGTCGGGATGTCCTCAGTTTCTACGCCTTCTGGTACAAACGGTCCTAGGCCCCCATACCACAGAATTGTAAGAAGTCCAGTACCACCCCCGCCCCCCGTATGTCTGAGATTTCCAAAGGGTGGGGTGCAGGGCGTCTGGTTCTCCTGTCACCTGGAACTCCTGCTCCAGAACCCCTAACTGCTGGGGAGTTTCGACGACTCGTCCTGGCTGCTTCCGGTCATTCTGATCCGCATGTTTCAAACGTGGACACAACTATCCCTTCCTTCCCTTGGGCCTCCCTGAGCAAGGTGACCTTGTGACGAGCGGAAAAGAGGATTCCGTGTGGAAGAGGAAATGACAACCTTGACTGCAGATACCACCTCCTGTACCCTGCCGTAACGACCCTTACTTATATTTACCTTTTTCATTAAAAATCTTATCTTGGGGACGCCTAGGTGGCTGTGGTTGAGCGTCTCCCTTCAGCTCAGGTCGTGACCCTGGAGTCCCGGGATTGAGTCCTGTATTGGGCTCCCTGCAGGGAGCCTGCTTCTCCCTCTGCCTGTCTCTGCGTTTCTGTGTTTCTCATGAATAGATAAAATCTCAAAAAAAAAAAAAAAATTTTCTGGGGGGTGCCTGGCTGGATAGTCAGGAAAGCCTGTGACTCTTGATCTTGAGGTTGTGAGTTTGAGCCCTATGCTGGGCACAGAGAATACGGTAAAAAACAAAGAAACAAGAAAACCTGACTTTTCTCTTCCCGTGTCCTGGGGCCCTCTCTCTTCTTGCTCAGGCTACCAGGGAAACACTAAAATGTCTTGCTTCTTTATGAGAATCCTTCAAGGCCCTGGGTCTCCATTGTTCCCATCCACATAAACGTAGGCCTTCCCAGGAGCATGTTTCTCCCGGGATGAATCTGCCATTTCCCTAATATTCACAACTGCCTTGTCTTTAGCCTGTTTTTTGGTAGTAAGTTCTCCATCTTCCCTATAGTGTGGAAATCACAATTCAACAAAGAATGAAATCGTATGAATGATTTTATTAAAAACATTCTAGAACTTGACCGCTCAACGAGTACTGTGCTTTCTAACAATGAAAGATGTCACTGTGATTAACGCGCACCTCGGATGTCTTTTATAATTGTTACCAGAATATTCCTTTGACTATTTTCCACAGTGTAAAGTAAACATGAAGATAAACTTAGTTTCTGAATCAACCTAAATTAATTTGGAGCCAAACAAGATTAGAACATGTATTTGGTGTTGGAAATGAGGCGCTAATATATTAAAAAGTAATGTCTCCTTAACTTTGGTTCTTAACCAAACTTCCTTAACTTTGGAGGTAAAGGTATAGTGTTAGGGGAGGGGAGTCCAGGCCATAAACTTGGATTAGAAAAAAGTTACATGTTTATTGTCATTCACCTCTACTTAAAACTACATTTCATTATGTACGAAGACAACACTTCAGTCACATCAGCAGTATGTGACCTGGTGTTGGTACTACGTCTATCTTTGTAAATACCAGATATTTTCGTATCACATTCTACTTGCTGCAGATATCTTAAAATACAGTTTTAATTTATCATGAAAGGGATAAGAATCATTAGACTTCTTGCTAGGTCTTATTTAATACTTAAACAGAGAAGCACATATTGCTGTATCACAAATATTTCTAACATTTTGATCACTATTTAAACTTAGTTTCCTTTATAATCTTACAAACTTGATTTTACGCACCTAAAAACAAACATTCAGGGCACCTGGGTGGCTCAGTCGGTTAAGTGTCCAGCTTTTGATCTTGGCTAAGGTCTCTATCTCGGGGCTGTGAGCTCAAACCCTGTGTTGAGCTCCACACTGGACATGGAGCTTACTTAACAACAACAACAAAAAAAAGTAAAATTAAACTATTTTCAGAGTCCATCGGCTCCACCATGACACAAAAAAAGTTAAGAACTCCTTTCCACAAGAGATGAGTAGGGCAGCCCCGGTGGCTCAGCAGTTTAGTGCCACCTTCGGCCCAGGGCGTGATCCTGGAGACCCAGGATCGAGTCCCAAGTCGGGCTCCCTGCATGGAGCCTGCTTCTCCCTCTGCCTGTGTCTCTGGCTCTCTCTCTTTCTTTCTGTGTGTCTCTCATGAATGAGTAAATAAAATCTTTAAAAAAAAAAAAAAAAAAGGAGAGACAGATGAGTACAATGGCAGATTTACTGAAATGCACCTGCAAGTCTCATTATTACTACTCTGAAGATGTTCATGGGGATTTAAAAGTCTGAATGTTTCACTTTCTAGTGTGTGACCTTGGTCAATTACTTATACTTTGTGCCTCAGCCTCTAGCTATATTGCGGATATATAAATAACAGTGTCTTACACATAGGTTACTGTGAAAATTAATTCATTCAAGGATTCTTAGCTTAGTACAGTAGTTACTATATATTATTCACCTCACATCTTTTACATGAAAACAAACTGCCCTTTAGAAATTCCCCCAATCTCTTGTTATTTTCTTTTGGAAGGCACTCAACTCAGGCAAATGAGTCCTGTCCAATAAAAACTAAGGAGGCTTGCTAAACTGAGAAGAGTAAGTATGGGTCATGATACCTTGGGATGGGCAGTTTTTCGGATAGTAGTAATGGCACAAGCCAGATAGTTAAGTAGGCGGAGTGTTGCCCTGGAGTCAGACAAATTCAGGTTCCCTTGGGACTCTAACATGTATACATTGTGATTTTTGACAAGGTAATTTCTTAAGAGCTTTAATTTCCTTATCTGTAAAATAAAAATAAATTTCCCGAGTAGTCTTAAGAATTAAATGAGACTATATAGGTGAAAATATAGGTTCACAGACACAGACAGACACCATAAACTCTGTAAATGTTAACAGGCTTCTACTTCCATTTCCCTCACCAACCCTCTGAATCCGTGGACTTCCATTCTATGGATTTAGTCAAAGATTCATACTAAATTTCGTTGCAAAAAAAAAAAAAAAAAAAAAAAATCCCTCCAAACGTACAGCTTTTTTCTATTTTATAGACAAAGCTACCGAACGCCATACAAAAGAGGATCTACTTGCAGTGCCTGTCCCAATAATGACAAGTGTTTGGATAATCTCTGCAGTGAGTAAAATGAAAAATCTACCAATAATACAATGTGTCTGAAACGATTATAACTGGAATTAAGAATGCAAATATTGGCTTTATCCTAATAGCAATTTTCAGGGAAGTTGGCATCAGGTAGCAATCAAACTGATGGCTTACTGTCCTAATAATGAACATTTATTTAAGATAAATTTAAGGAAGCCGATAATAGACTTCTTAGCTGTAATCAGTAAACAGAGAATGACTATGAGAATAAAAACTGTAGATGCAAGATTTGCTAATTTCAGCAAGATTACAAAAACAAAACAAAACAAAGCAAAAAAAACTGCTTTGTAAACTCTGAATTCTCATCTTCACTCCAGGTACAGACAGCCACCCTTTTTCAATCAGCTTTCTGAGCAAGTCATTGCTTTCCTGGTTTAACCATTCATTTCACTTAACAGCAGTTTTGCTAAAAGAACTCGGGGTAACGTGTAGCAGCTTTGCAATCTCTTCTCAGAGTATCAACATATTAACTGAATATTTCCTTTCATGTTGTTTCAGCACTACAAAGCATAGTATTTTTTTCCTCCAGTTAGGCAGTATAACACAGGAATTAAAACCACACATTCTTGAAATAATATGCCCAAGTTCAATTTCCAGTTCCACCACTGTGACCTTGGGCAACCACAGGAACGGGTTTCCTCAATAATAATATGTAGATGGCAGTATCATCTGTTTGATGAAATAGATTAAGGAAAAAAGAAAAAATACTTATATCTAGAACAAGAGTCGTGCATACAGTAGCACTCAATAAATATTACCTATTAACCACAAAGTCATCCTTCCTGTACACCCAAATGTTGAGTTTACTTGGTATTTTCTTTATGTCCAAATTTTGTGACATTTTTATGCCACGAACAATTGTCGTGGCATAAAAATGCTTAAATGCTGCTTCTTTTTTTTTTTTAATTTTATTTATTTATTTTTTAAATGCTGCTTCTTTAAAATCGGGATGAAAACTAAGAATTATTTTAAATTATTTAAAGAGTAATTTAGGGATCCCTGGGTGGCGCAGCGGTTTAGCGCCTGCCTTTGGCCCAGGGCGCGATCCTGGAGACCCAGGATCGAATCCCACGTCAGTCTCCCGGTGCATGGAGCCTGCTTCTCCCTCTGCCTATGTCTCTGCCTCTCTCTCTGTGTGTGTGACTATCATAAATAAATAAAAAAAAAAAAATTTAAAAAAAAAAAAAAAAATAAAGAGTAATTTAATTATTGCTACTGGTTAGCTTTCTTCCCCTCTAGAGTCTAAATTTCAAAAAGGTAGGAACTATGCTAATTCACTTATACTCTACTCTGGCTGGCAAATAAGCACTAATTTGAAGGCATATTTTCTTAAAAAATATTCCTTCTCTTTAAAAATCTAGTAATTAGTAACAACTCTGTATGACAAGAAGAAAGTTCCTGGACTTTTAGCTTTTGATTTTGGAACTAGCTTGAAATAGCTTCTAATCTTGTGGGATATTCAGAAAATTACGGCTGTGGTTCAGTAATGAAAAAGCCCTGGGCCCTTAAGAAAAGTAAGGGCAAATAAGCTACCGTGCATGAGGGTAAGGGTTAGAGGATAAAAGCTTTTATTTAACATATTCCATATCTGACAAATTATGATAAATACTAGAGAAAAAAGTTCCTTTCTGGTCCTGTAGGTACCATTGGCCAAGTTTAATAAATACCCGTGGAGGCCCAATCAGGATGGTTCTGCATAATATGCCGGGTATGCCAATGATACTTGGGATGATTCTATCAAGTACATGAATGCACGTTAGTTTCAATATTCAGGAGCTGAATATTTAACATTGGAGAAAGAATATAACTAGCACAGCAAATCCTTGATTTCATGGTATTAAATGCCCAAAAAAAGTTAAAGCAGCAGCAGCTCCCAGGCAATCCACCACAGACAAAGCCCAAACACAGGTATGATGCTTGGGGATGCTCACAGACACCCAGCCAGCTCCTTGCTGGATTCCACCACAGAATTCAACAGCAGCTGGCACAGAACTGATGTAGAAAAGGTATCTATTTAATAAAAAAAAGTATCAAGAAGGCTCAGGCAGATGTAGAATTTTCTACCTACTCCTGTGAATGTCAAAATCTGAATAAAGCTCAATGAAAGGAGAGGAATAATTATGATGTGACGAGAACCAAATCCCTGTAAGAGGTCACAGTCTCTTTATTACTGACTGATCATTAATAGTATATTCTTTTCAGGGAGGAACTTCTTTCCAGGAAAATATTTTAATGAATTGCTCACATTGACTGTTACTAATAATTATTTTTAGTTTTAAATTCTAATGGTTTAATTTTTAATTGTATTTATTTGTTGGTTATGGTACATAAAATGATTTTCCACTTACAATAGTGGTAAAATGAAATAAAATAAGAGCCTCACCAGTACCTATTTGTCTGCCTTTACAGCTAACCCACAGCGAGACAAAGTCACACGTATGTATATAAATCTTTAATTGTGCCTTTAAAATTTATGTGAATTATATTACTGCATTCTGAGAAATAATATTTAAGAGGATATTTATGTTTGTTTCACAGGTTACTACTCTACTGTGTATCCTGACTGGCCAATATTTTCACGCAACAGATACTTATCTCTCTTTCTCATTGTTAGTCCACCAATCCTAATACTGATTGCTATAATAACCATTTGGGTCAAACATAGATATCCTCATTTAGTTAATCTGAACTGATAAAATCCAGAAAAAACACAATTCATTCATATGTGGTTTTTATTTTGTTTTTTTCTTTAAAATAATGGTTGGGTATATTTCTTATTTCTAATTTTAAAACATTTCAGAAAAAAATATGTTGCAGTAAACCTTTAATCAAAAGAAAAATCTGTTCAATTTCCTCACTCTAGAATAAACTCATTTTTTACCTTCCACTTTTCTATGAATAAGCATTGTTTTCAGGCTGCTACAGCTGTGACTTTCAGTAAGTAGCCCAGCCTCTGTCTCAGCTTCTAAAACTACAAAATGAATGTGCTAGATTTAGGTGATTCTAAATAAATGACTCCACTGGCCCTCGTTACTAAAAGCATTTCTACATAACTTGTTGCATGCTGCTTCAATTCTAAACATCTGGTTTTCCCTGCTCTCTTGCAATCTGAGGTCTTTGGTTTACCACTTTCGTAGACTCATAATAGTAATTAATGGATTTAAGAGGTGCTTTTTTTGCTTGTGGGTTGTTTAATCTTAAACATAAAATAAGATCATAAAAAGAAGCCTAAATGTTTACTCATTTTAATTAAAGAGAACACTGTAAAATCTGTATTTATTTTGCTGAAATCCAAATGATGGGACATGATTTTATTTAAAGACTAACCAGTGGCATCAAACACTGGAACTGATGGACAATTACAATAACCACATTCCAAAAATCTTTACATAAACTACCTAAAAATTACACCTAAAATCATGCTTAGGCAAAACATGCCAAAACAGATAAGGTGCAATGTATACAAAGATGTATACACCACTTAGCCTTACATTTTTCAAAAAACACACAGGGAATACAATAATTCTTATTTATAAAGAACAGTTGTTTATATAAACACTATTTTGAAGAATGACACAAACTCAGAAAATGTAATCAGAGTATTCCTTATCACATAGGCTGTTGACGCCCCAGTATTTCAAAATACTTTACAAAAGGATATAGCTTCATGAGTTCTCATTTAGGGACTTTTTTTAATGCTACTTTTTCTTCTTTCTTTTTTCATCTGCTTCCATTTTAAGCTTAACTTCTTCACCTGAAAGAGCTCCCAGTTTCTTATTCTTTGCTTTCTTAACCTTTTCCTTGATGGCAGCCACATCAATTTTATTTTCAGTAGAAGCTAGACAAAATAAAAATGATACATGTAATCCTTTAGATTTTACCAAATAAAACAAAGAATATATATTTGGTACAATAATTTCAAAGTACTGTAATAGGTGAAAGGTCATGTTGTTAAATATAAAACACCTGCCTAAAGGAAAGTTAGACATTTTAGACAAAACAAATTATAAAGTACTTTAAAAATACATTAATAGAAATACACATCCAAATGGCACATTAATAAAAGTACTCATGCAAATGGCATTATAGATTACCTTTTCAATTACTGAATTCAACAATATCAAAGCTGCACTTATTTTCCTTAAAGTGCACTAAGATTATTTTTACTTATATTCTTTCCCACATTTTTAGAACTTTAGAGAGTACTCATTAATATACCAATTTTCCATTCTGCACATTAAAATAACATAGACTTACACTTCATGAAGAATATTAATATTTAGCCCTTCTAGCTTCCATGATTTTTATTAATAATGAAGATTTACATCAAAATCTACTTCATCTATTACCACACATAAAAACTTAAAAATAGGGGTGCCTGGGTGGCTCAGTCAGTTAGGCATCTGCCTTCAGCTTGGGTCATGATTTCAGGGTCTTGGGATTGAGCCTCCAGTCTGGGTCCCTGCCTTGCAGGGAGTCTGCTTGTCGTTGTCCCTATGCCCCTCCCCCTGTTCATGCTCTCTAAGGAATAAATCTTTTTTTTTTTTTTTTTAAGATTTATTTATTTATTCATTCAGAGAGAGCGAGAGAGAGGCAGAGACACAGGCAGAGGGAGAAGCAGGCTCCATGCAGGAAGCCCGATGTGGGACTCGATCCTGGGTCTCCAGGATCACACCCCGGGGTGCAGGCAGCGCTAAACCGCTGTGCCACCAGGGCTGCCCAGGAATAAATCTTTAAAAAATAATCTGAGAATATCTGGAGATCCTCCTAACAGAACCCAAACCATGGACTCAATGCCAAAAACCTGAACAACAGAGAGACGAAAAAAAAGTAGCTTTTTCTCACCATTTAAAGAACAGTATTCAGAACACAGAAGAATCACAAAATAAAACATTATCAGACTTGAAACCTTCACTATCATGAAATAGCTACATCTCTAATCATTATAAACACAGATTAAAATGGCTACTGAACAATCTTTAGGGTAAAACTCACAGGCTGAACAAACTGTAAATTATAATGTTTATGACACTTGTAACTTTACATAACCAATGATCTACATAGAATACAGTATTAAATTGCTGATATAATTAATATACATACTAAAATAGTACTGGTAGGTCCGGTTTTGACCAATGGGTCAGCTACAATGATGCCAGTGACTTTTCTCCCCTCACTGTGCACTGGCTACTCTGGAAAATTACTTCAGAAAGAGTACAAGTGTTACTAGTGGGAAGGAAAATGTAGAAGAGGAAAGGATGGATCAAAAACAGCTAGGAATGGAGAAGAAAAGACACAAAATTGTTTTGAGTCTTGAGGGAGGGGCAGATAGAGAAAATCCTTCAGCAGACTCCCCACTGAGCACAGAGCCTGAGGCCCGGGGCTCCATCCCAGGACCCTGAGCTCATGACCGGAGTCACAACCAAGAGTCTGATGCTTAACTGACTGAGCCATTCAGGCGCCCACTCTGGGTGTCTTTTTAATAATAGCCCCTAAGACCTTCCTGCTATTTTGATGGTGTCCTTTAGCCCAAGGTCATCAGAAATCCGTAACAATATAGGAATGGAACTTTAAGCCACAAATCACGTAAATAAAGAGAAGAAAAGCGTAACTTCTGATAAGCTCTAAGAGGCATGATAACAGAGCTTGGGGAGCTTGATGCGTTAGTTATTTTTACGTCTACAGAGGATTCACTGCTCTAATTTATAGATTCACAACGAGTCCTTGTCCAGCACAATCAGAGGTCAGGAGAGGACTGTCAACCCAGGATACTCTTAAATAGGCATTAACTGCTAATAAAACACCTCAGTGATCTCATCTCTAGGATTAGTGATTAATGAAATGTCAAGAGAACTGATGAAAGATAATGGTTATTTCTTTAGTTAACACTCATAAAGAGATTTGGACAAATTCACTACTGGTTTACTTTTTAGATTACAGACTTCAACATCATGCCAATAATCGGAAAATAAGCATTTACCTTCCTTTGGTTTCACCACTGGTTTCTCTTTAGGTGGAATAAAAGCTTTGTTTCTTTCCTCTTGTCTCTTACTGAGAGCTTCTGCTTGTTTAGCCTGCATTATTATAAGAACGATTTACCGTTAGGTAGGAATTCAAGTTTCTATGAACTATACTATCAATGTTGTGAACTAGATAAGAGTCTTACCTTTGTGGCTTCCATTTTCTGACACTTCTATTTTGACTTGCCTTCAGAAAATATTCACCACTAGCCAATTCTTTATCAATCTGTTGAAATCAGTATTTACAATTATATCAGAAATAAGGTAGATGGGAAGTCATTTCCTAAAAAAGGCATAATGCCCTTGGGATAGAGATAGTAAGGTCAAAAATCTATGATTAGTTTATAAAGGCAGTGACAGAAAAAAAGATGTGCTCTCTAAGCTGAAGGGAATACACACAAAAAGCACAGAGGTAGGAAAGAGGTGATGTGTTCATGAAATATACAGCAGGCTGTTTTAGATGGGATGGAACATCAGTGATTCAGGAAGATGTGAGGAAACTGGAAAGATAATATGAGGTACGCTTGAAGAAACATGAATGCCAGGTGGAGAGGGTGGGCTATGATTTAGAAATGACTGCAGGCTTCTGAGAGAAATAAAGAGACCAAAGCAGCCTATAGAAGGTACAGAAGATGGGATCCCTGCGTGGCTCAGCAGTTTAGCACCTGCCTTCGGCCCAGGGCATGATCCTGGAGTCCCGGGATTGAGTCCCACATCGGGTTCCCTGCATGGGGCCTGCTTCTCCCTCTGCCTGTGTCTTTTTCTCTGTCTCTCTCATGAACAAATAAAATCAAAAAAAAAAAAAAAAAAAAAAAGGTACAGAAGAAAGAAGAGAAAAACACTTGGAATAAAGTAATGGCATGCAAAATGAAGAGCTAGAATTGTTAGGGTTTGGGGACTAATTCAATACTAATTAGAGAAAGCACAGCTTATTCATTCAATATATAATTGATTTATCTCAAATTTACACAGATTAAATCTTAAGGCAACATTTTAAACTCTTAATAATTACTAACCTCTTTACACAATTACTAATCATTTAATCCTTATTTACAATCCTTTGAACTAGATATTTTTATTATCCTCATTTTATGTACAGGGAAATTGAGGCAGGTTAAATAAATTGCCAGTCATGAAGCAAGTAAGTGGCAGAAGAAGTCAACTGGGACATTACTGTTTTTAGAAGCTTAGTCATAGGAGAGAAAGATAAGACAATTACTAACCACAGGACAGGCCCATAAGAAGTATGGCAAGTGTTATGGAAGCACAGTTGAGTAGTAAGATCACTGTACCTTCCCCCAACTAACAGTTCCTTTCTTTGCTTCCCTTTCCAGAATAGACCTCTTGATCCAACATTTCTGTTGTTTTATCACCATGATCTAGTAGAAAGGAAAGACTTTAAGATACAGCCAAGGTAGGGAATCATGAAGTAAGATCCTTCAGGAGACAGATGAAGACAGAATTCAAAGAACAGGTGAAGAAAGGTTTGGTGCAGATGGAAAAAAATTATAGGTGAGAGAAAAGGGAAGTTGAAAGAGTTCTCACTTGAGGGTCTTAAATATTGCCATAAAATAAAATGTAATGTCATCTGCTAAAGGTGGGAAGGTGCTTCAAGAATTAAGAGGACAGAGAACTACCAGACAACAGTGAGGATCTGAGCCTGGAAACGCAAAATTATAGTGGATATAGTCCAAAAATAAGACTTTCTCCAGCTATGTTTAGCAGCCACATTTTGGGAAAGAAGTCAAATTTTAGGACTGACCAAGTTTGAGAGTTTTGCTGGACAGATGTGATAGAAGGAAAAAGCAGCATAAAAGAAGAGTGATAAGCAAGAGAGAAAAGGAAATTTGGGGCAAAAAGTGAAGCCAGAAAACAAGTAATAAAATGAGAGGCATTCATAACTTCTATTTTAACAAAAGGGTACAGATGTTAGAATTTAGGATTTCAAAACTGGAGCAGTCTGGGCAGCCCGGGTGGCTCAGCGGTTTAGTGCCGCCTTCAGCCGGGGGCCTGATCCTGGAGACCTGGGATCAAGTCCCGCATCGGGCTCCCTGCATGGAGCCTGCTTCTCCCTCTGCCTGTGTCTCTGCCTCTCTTTCTCTCTGTGTGTCTCATGAATAAATAAAATCTTTAAAAAAAGAAAACCCAAAACCCCCCAAAAAACTGGAGCAGTCATATAGCACATGGTCTTAGGACTGATGCTAAAGCAAAGTGAGAGCATTAAGGGTTAAATTGTGTGTTTTTCTTTTAATCCATGGAATCTTTATCGTGGCCACAGGGGCACAACGGACAGCAACCACCTAGATATAGTTTACATTCTTACTGTGAAGCCTCTACTCCCCACATTCACATACTTAGCCGATTTACACTTACCTTTAGTTTCTTATACCCTGCCCCCTACGTGTACACACACACACACACACACACAAATACACAGTCTACCTAACTCTCCATAAACTTTCTAACGAAATAGGTTAAAATAGTATCCCCCTCATGTAAAGAAATTCAACACTTAATACTGACCTGACTTTCTAAAGAAAAGTTTCTGCACCTGAAAGAAGTCTGACAATCACTGTTACAGTAACATATAATTAACTCACTTTAACATTACACATTGGATGAGTATTCTTCATAGTATCTAGGTGGTGAGAATGGTGTGTATTTTTTCTTAAGTTTTTTTCTTTGGTTCCTTGTGTTTATTCACATTTTGTGCTCGAACTGTGGCAAGAATCCTTCCCAACTTTGTGATCTTAATTCAGAATCTTTTGCCAACTCTTGTTTAATCATTAAGGTCTTTAGTCGTGGCGATACATAAACAAAGTAGGAATTAATATTTTTTTAAAAAATTAATCTTTTAAAAAATTAATTTTTTAAAAAAGATTTTATTCATTTATTTATTCATGAGAGACACAGAGAGAGGAAGGCAGAGATATAGGCAGAGGGGGAAGTAGGCTCCATGCAGGGAGCCGAATGTGGGACTTGATTCCGGGTCTCCAGGATCACGCCCTGGACTGATGGCTGGCACTAAACTGCTGAGCCACCCAGGCATCCCCTGGAATTTTTAATTTTAATAAGCAACACATCTGTCAAACTAAGACATTATAAATATTAAATAATACAATTAAAATGAGTAGTTCTTAATCTCCTCAGTAGGAGCAAAAGATTCCATAAAAAAAAAAGTAATATCAAATCAAGCATCAGAAAACAATTAGAAATTTAGATTAAGAAATGCAGAATTATTGGGGCGCCTGGTGGCTCAGTTGGTTAAGCGTCTGCCTTCGGCTCAGGTCATAATCTCAAAGTTCTGGGATTGAGCCCTGCATCAGGCTGCCCGTTCACCAGGACCAGGAAGTCTGCTTTTCCCTTTCCGCCTCCCCCTGATCTCTCTCTCTCTCTCTCAATAAATAAATAAATAAATAAATAAATAAATAAATAAATAAATAATAAAAATGCAGAACTATTAAAATAGAGATCAGAATTGAGATGAGACTAAGCTTTTCAATCATTAGTTCATTAAAACTCTTAAAATTTGGGGAGCCTTGGTGTCTCAGGGTCATAATCTCCAAGTCTGGGATGCAGCCCCGCATCAGGCTTCCAGGGAGTCTGCTTCTTTTTCACTCTCTCCCTCTGCCCCTACGCATCACTTGTTCTTGCTCTCTCAAATAAATAAATAAAATCTCTAAAAAACAAAAAATCTTTAAAATACAAATTATTTGGAGCAGGGAGAGTTCTTAATTAGCAATGTTCCCTAAAAACTGGAAGTTTTGGGTAGCACTTTAATTATCACAGGGAAAGAAAAAAGTAAACTTTCTCTTGATCAGACAAAAGCAATATTCTCACATTTCTCCCACTCCATTTGAATTCTGCACACATTGGAACATCAAAGGATGCCAATCAGGCATCAGATACAAGACTAGCTCTCTTTATCTTTAATTTGTTCTTTCACCCCAATCTAACAGTGACTTCATAACTTCATCAAATTTAAGTGGATTGCTTCAAAAATACTCCTCATAAAATAGTTCATTACAGCATGGTTACATTCCCAGGTATAATCACGAATGCTGTGCACACAGGGATATAACAGATCTCTCAGAGTTTATAATTTGAGAACTTAAAACAAAAAGTCTTAATATAATCTGACATATTCCAAACTCCACTAATAGAAAAAAGCAGAATTCCAAACAGTCACATCTTTAAATATAGTAATGGGCCCATAATCCAAGAAAACTTGATTGAGATCATCGATGACCCATTCCATGAAGCTTATATCCTTTGTATCAGAACTATGCCATACGTTACCGCACAGCAGAGACCTAAGCCTCTACGGATATAACTCCTCAGGACTAAGGTAGTTGGGCGTGCAGAACTCTACCTCTACCCTGAATAATTCTGCTTTATCTGTTTTGTGCATTAGGCTTCCATAAAAGATTTAATTTCAAGAAAAGTTTCTACACCTGAAAGAAGTCTGACAATCACTGTTATAGTAACATATAATTAACTCACTTTAACGTTACACATTGGATGAGTATTCTTCATAGTATCTAGGACTACTTTTTTAACCTGAAATTTGCAAAGAAAAATTAATTAGATACTTAGAAAGATTTTAATGAACTAAGTGGAAGGGGATTAATACACTGCAACATATCCTATGAACTGGGCAATGACTTCCAAATTGAATACAGTAGGCCTTCAACTGCTCTGAGTGACTCATAGATGTTTCCTAGTAGTCAACTTCTCTTGGAAGCAATGAATTTTCTCAACGTTACTGCTAAAATGTAACATATAGAACTAATACAATAACATTTTGGAACTGTGGAATTTAGGGATCAGGTAGCTAGATTTAGTCAGAAAAATTTAGGCTCAATAATGGGAATGCCACTTCATAAGGGAAAATCACCTAACTGTCCTTTTCCTGCTTTCTCGTTTGTAGTACGGAAAAAAAAAAAAAAAAAAAAAAAACTACCTCAAGGCTCTGCTGCAAAAATTAAGTAAGATGATATATGCAGACTTCACAAACTATAGGGTATTCAATATATTTGAGTTTTTATTTCCACATGAGAAAAGGACCAATAACTATAAGATCCAACAGAACTATTGTATTCTAGGTCCTGGAAAGGGAACAAGACCTCACAGCCAGATCCAGACAACAAAAGGAGTTAATAGACACAGTAACTGCTCCACTGATTCTCTCATAACATTAAACTTCACAAGTTAAAAAAAAAATTGTCAATCCATTAAAGATTACACTAAACTTCAAACCAAAAAAATGTATTTTAAAGGAAAGAAGTTTTCAGAATCTGACCTCTACTGGTTTATATAGGTTACTGCAAATAACAGTATCACCATTCAATTCTCTAATTACTTGAGCACATGTAACTACATCTTTCCTGTATATGCTACAGACTAAAATCTTAAATACCCATTTAAAACTTGCAGTGGAAAGAGAAATGATGCCCAGACCTTCTAATTCAGGAATGGATACTTCCTTAGTTCCCAAAGGTTGACCATATTATGTTAGGATCTAGGAGTGATGATGATTCCCTCAAATAACATGAAGCACAAAGTATTCACCAATGGGAAATCAAACAAAGTACATTATTTTAAAAAGAAAGAAAGAAAGAAAGAAAGAAAGAAAGAAAGAAAGAAAGAAAGAAAGAAAGAAAGAAAGAAAGAAAGAAAGAAAGAAAGAAAGAAAGAAAGAAAGAAAGAAAGAAGAAAGAATGAAAAGAAAAGAAAGAAAGAAAGAAATTGAAAAACAGTGTATTATCCAAAGAACTATTATAACTGAATTATTTAATTTGTTCTATACTAAAAACTGACTGAAGATAGCAAATAGTTCTCATCTCTTTTAAGCCACTAAAAGGTCCACTGACTGAAACCATGTTTCCCTGAACCATAATATAACAGTTTGAGTTCCAAAGCCTTTACCAAAAGAAAAGTTGAAATTCAGTACAATGAAAAAAAAAAAAAAAAAAAAAAAGAAATTCAGTACAATGAAAAACTAATGACACAGGAAGACTCTTAAGTTTTCCACTGATAAAAAAAGTACCTTTAACATAGATCCTTTGGGACCTATGAGACATTGTCTTCTTTTCACAAATCTTTTTCTTTTTTTTTAGCTTTTTTTTTTTTTAATTTTTATTTATTTATGATAGTCACACAGAGAGAGAGAGAGAGAGAGAGGCAGAGACACAGGCAGAGGGAGAAGCAGGCTCCATGCACCAGGAGCCCGACGTGGGATTCGATCCCGGGTCTCCAGGATCGCGCCCTGGGCCAAAGGCAGGCGCTAAACCGCTGCGCCACCCAGGGATCCCTCTTTCACAAATCTTTATTTCTTACTAAACAACCTATTTTAATTATGTCACAACGCAACATTATCCTCAAGAATTCTTACTGCCGGGATCCCTGGGTGGCGCAGTGGTTTGGCGCCTGCCTTTGGCCCAGGGCGTGATCCTGGAGATCCCGGATCGAGTCCCACACGTCGGGCTCCCGGTGCGTGGAGCCTGCTTCTCCCTCTGCCTGTATCTCTGCCTCTCTCTCTCTCTCTCTGTGTGACTATCATAAATAAATAAAATTAAAAAAATTAAAAAAAAAAAAAAGAATTCGTACTGCCTTTGGAAACATGAAGAAAATATTCTTTACAAACACATTTGTTTTCAAGGCCTAGGCTAATGAAATCTAAGCAGAAAAATGAAAACTCTAAGATGGAGGGATGCAGTGTTATATGTTATCTCTAATGTTGATGCAAATAAAGCAAAGTTTTTGTAATTCTAAATTTACCTGTTCAAATGATACACTTCTTGCTAAAAGTTTTAATTAGGTCTCTGGCCCTAATGATGATATATGGATCAAAAGTCTTCTTTGTCGTACAGTCATATTGCCCTCGATCAGGTCCAGGATTGCATTAATGTGCTGCAAAAAGCAAAGAGCAAATACACAACTGTCTAAAAATCAATTCAGTTTTAGGTAATTATAGACAGCCTATCCTAATCAAACTATTAATTACTGTAAATTAAGCTCTCTCTAATTCTATCAATTCCCCCCTTGAAGAAGCTGAGTAGTTGATATAAATAATGAACACTTGATTACTTTCATATTTCAAAGAAAATAAAAAATTCAGGCAACTGAAACCATTTGTACTTACTTGGCTTTAGAACTTTGCACTTATTGGGATAAAGATTATTTCTAGTTTAAAAAATATGTTATCAATGCAAATGAGGTCATACTTAAGACCTAGGGTGAAAATCTAAAGCTACATATAGCTCCTCTATCCTGGACTCGGCTCTGATCTGCCATCTGCTCCTTTGGGTTATGAATAGACTTTCCCTTCAAACTTTTTTCTAGCTGGTTTGTATTAGCTAAATACAAAGCGAAAACAAATTCTCACAGGTTCAGAAAGAAGCAATAAATGGAAAATTATGCATTAACTCTTAATAGGAGAACCAGATTTCAACAAAGCAAATTAAAATGTCATTTTCTGACTGACAGTATGTTGTGAATAATATTTCAGTGTAGTGAGTGATGAACAGTTCAACATAAGGTTTGGTCTCTATAAGTTCACAAGTCTAATCTCAGAGGTAGCTGTAAAATAGCTTGCAGTTTGCTGAACCACCCTAATACCTAACGGGCACAAACAGCTCCAGAGCAGTCACCTAGATGAGAAATACATTTTATATCACAACCTAGTGTGTGCACATGTGTTCATGTACACATATATAAATGAACCCAAAGCTTCATAAAATGAAACTTATCCTTACCATATGTGATACGTTATTTTTTTAATTTCTTTTTTTGGATGCATTCCTTTTTTTAAAGGCACATTATATCCACTAAATGGGATTTCTTGCTCCACTAATGGGTTTTCCAATCCATAGTTTGAAAAACAAAAACAAATATACTGCTCTAGGGAAACGGCAGCAGCTACATATAGGGCAAGTTGGCCACACCCCCCTCTTCCATTTAAAATGAAAGTTAAGAAACCATCCAGGAACGGGCCTCAACTCAAACTACACAGAAACATGGCAAATATCACAGTATAGAACAGGCATCCTGAAACTTGGAGTTCACAGAAAATCCATGAGATCCCTAAAGTTCTAAAGGTAAGTGAATTTATCAAAGTAATCTATTACTCACAAAATAAAAAACAAGTGGATTATAAGAATAAAGCTTATACCTAGGCTGTTTAAAATACCAAAGGAACCAGGGGCACCTGGGTGGCTCAGTCAGTTAAGCATCCGACCGACCCTTGATTTCTGCTCAGGTCATGATTTCAGGACCATGAGACTGAACGTCATGTCGAGCTCTGTGTTCATCAGAGTCCACGTGGGATTCTCTTACCCTCTCCCCAACCTCTACTCGCACATGCACATAGGCACACACACTCGCACTTACTCTCTCTAACGGTATTTCTTAAAAAAAAAAAAAGGCAAAAAACAAAGGCACCACATTAACCATTTATGCTAGTACCTTTTAAAAAAAAATCCACCAGCATATATACTTATTTAAAAGTAAAGGTGTAAGGAGCAAAACCTCAAAGAAATATATAAAATGTGCATACATGTTCATTCAAGGCTCTTCTGTACCAAAGGCCAGCACTCTTTCAAGTAAGCCTCTCTAGATTTTGGGAACAAAGTTGCAAAACTGCTCTCCTCCAAGAGGCCTCTGGGATTGTCCTTTTTAGAAAACGCCGGTTCCTTCCATCAGGTACAGTGAGGAGTTCTGATTCATCTAAAGAGGAGAAGAAACTTACACGTAAGATTTTACCCTTCTCTTGGACACTTTTAAAAATGCTTATATGCATATATTTACATGTTTCCCAATACTCCTTGTAGTTCCTATTCTCATACTCTTTAGATTATTCAACAAAGAACATGACTCCATCATTATTTATCAACATACTGTATTAAAATTAACTGTCTATACTTCAGCCTCATAAGACAAAGTTCCTTAAGGGCAGGGATGCTCCTCGGGTCTACAGTAATTCGCATATGCCTGATAGTAGGATACTAAAAAAACTTATATTGTACTACACTAACTTAAAGATCCAAATACTGCTTTGTTTACATGACTATTTTATCTTTTTTTTTTTTTTAATTTATTTATGATAGTCACAGAGAGAGAGAGAGAGAGAGAGAGAGGCGCAGAGACACAGGCAGAGGGAGAAGCAGGCTCCATGCACCGGGAGCCTGATGTGGGATTCAATCCCGGGTCTCCAGGATCGCGCCCTGGGCCAAAGGCAGGCGCCAAACCGCTGCGCCACCCAGGGATCCCCATGACTATTTTCAATATAAATAACCTTTTAGATTTTCCTGAACTGCAGCATGGTGTGTATATGCACAGGCATATATATTTGTGTTTGTGTGTTTGCACAAACACAAACTTAAAAGCTGATATTCTGGTGTAAACTTTCAGTTACCGTCACTGGTATATGGTTTTAGACTTTCCAAAGAGTTTTCATATGCCTTATTTCTGTATACACCTTCATGACAACTGTGAAAGGTGGGAAGAATCGGTATTATTTTTCCCATTTTATAAAAGACATTCAGTCCAAAAAGATTAGTGACCTGTCTAAAGGGACACAAAGGTAATTCAGCCTAAGTCTCCTTTCAATAAAATGAAATGTCTCTTAAGGGCATAAATGATCTCCAACATCATTTATTAACACTCCTGGTCCTGGATTTTAGGAATCTCTTAAATCTAACAGCGATACTTTAATTCAATACTACTCAAAGGTATGACCCATAGACCTGCAGTGTCAGCACACATTAGGAGTTAGTCACAAATACAATTCTTGGGCTCCAACTAAGACCTAGCAAATTTGAATCTCTTGGATGAGCCCCAAGAATCTGTGTTCTTATAATCTCATTAGGAGATTCTTATGCACACCAAGTCTGAGAAAAGGGCCTTTGTGGTTTGTTATCCCCCATGGTAAACTTGCTTCTGTTTCTCACACTCACATCCAGTTTATTATTTCTGGTTCAAATCACAGAGAATTAGCTAAGCTTCATACATCACTTCCAAAAAAAAAAAAAAAAAAAAAAAAAACCAACAACAACAAAAAAACCCCACCAAACCTTCAAGTTCTACCACCGTGATTACTTAAAATATGTATCTTACCAAGTCTCTACTCAATTTAAACACTTAAATAGCTACAAATTTTAAAAAAACCAAAACCTAGCAAAAAAAATTTCACAGGAGTTTCACAACAGAGAAGTGCCAATAGCCTCCAAAACACGTGAAAAGGTGTGGCCTCATTAGTAATAAGGGAAGCTCAAATTAGAACCCCAACCAGACAGCATTTCACACTTACCAAAATGATAGAAATCCGACCTGCAGAGAGCATCAGGCGCTGGCGCGGCTGCAGAGCAAGGAGAACTCTCACCCACGGCCGCCGGAGCGTCTCCAGCGTTACCTGCACTACCCTCATTCAGGGATGCCCGTCCCATGTGCATAATGTGAGAAACCGGAACGTGCAAACCGGGAGATACACACGGAGACGTTTACAGGAGCGCTGCTGGTAATGGCAGGCAGCGGGAACAACCCGAATGTCCACCAACAGCAGAATGGAAATATACATAAGTGGACATTCATGGAAGGAAACAGCATCAGTATCAAAGGAAAATATTAAACGACAGCTACACGGATCACCTTGACTCAGTAAGAAAAATAAGGTTAAGCCTCGGAAGCAAGCAGAACATCCAGAACCCTCTTGCATTCGTAAAAATTCAAACACTGACAACATCAAACCATTCCGGGCACGGGGTAAAGATTATGTGGAGCACAGAAAATGATCAGAACGACTGGGAACAGGAAAGGGCAGAGGTAGAGAGCGCTCCTCGGGACTCGGGTGCGGTCCCGCCATATCTCCCATGTGCTGCTGGCTTTACTCTCGGCGCCTCAGACCCTGCATTCCGCTGAATCTGTTATGTGACTACAGACTTCTAGGACACCTCGCTAAGGGCACAGGGAGAGCTTGAGGTCCCAGGACACCTCCTGAGGGTGCACAGTGAGAGCTCGAGGTCCTAGGACACCTCCCGAGGGCCCAGAGGGAGAGCTCTAGGTTCTTACTCCCAGGACACCACCTGAGGGTGCACAGTGAGAGCTCGAGGTCCCAGGACACCTCCTGAGGGCCCAGAGGGAGAGAGCTCCAGGTCCCAGGACACCTCCTGAGGGTGCACAGTGAGAGCTCGAGGTCCCAGGACACCTCCCGAGGGCCCAGGGCGAGAGCTCGAGGTCCCAGGACACCTCCCGAGGGCCCAGAGGGAGAGCTCGAGGTCCCAGGACACCTCCTGAGGGTGCACAGTGAGAGCTCGAGGTCCCAGGACACCTCTTGAGGGCCCAGAGGGAGAGCTCGAGGTCCCAGGACACCTCCCGAGGGCCCAGAGGGAGAGCTCGAGGTCCCAGGACACCTCCCGAGGGCCCAGAGGGAGAGCTCGAGGTCCCAGGACACCTCCTGAGGGTGCACAGTGAGAGCTCGAGGTCCCAGGACACCTCTTGAGGGCCCAGAGGGAGAGCTCGAGGTCCCAGGACACCTCCCGAGAGCCCAGAGGGAGAGCTCGAGGTCCCAGGACACCTCCTGAGGGTGCACAGTGAGAGCTCGAGGTCCCAGGACACCTCTTGAGGGCCCAGAGGGAGAGCTCGAGGTCCCAGGACACCTCCTGAGGGTGCACAGTGAGAGCTCGAGGTCCCAGGACACCTCTTGAGGGCCCAGAGGGAGAGCTCGAGGTCCCAGGACACCTCCTGAGGGTGCACAGTGAGAGCTCGAGGTCCCAGGATACCTCCCGAGGGCCCAGATGGAGCTCGAGGTCCGAGGACCCCTCCTGAGGGTGCACAGTGAGAGCTCGAGGTCCCAGGACACCTCCTGAGTGCCCAGGGCGAGAGCACTTGAGGTCGGCGGCTCACCTGGGCCACCCCGCAGCCGCCGCCCACCCGCCCTTTCGTCGACGGCGTCCAGCCTCGGCCACCAGCACAGGCCTCCGGCGCGCCCCCGACCCTCGGGCCGGTCCGCACCTGCACAGGCGTCTCGGCCCCGCAGCGCCGTCGGTCCGCAGGCCCGGCCTCCCCCCATCCCCCGGCCCCCAGGCGGACTGCACAGAACCGACGCCACGTCCCCGGCCAGCGGCAACGCAGCAGTCACGCCCCGAGCCTCGGTTCTCACTCGAACTGACCTCGCTTCTCCGGCTTCGGCAGCTGCGGACGAAACTCAGTCCTCGGTTCGCCGGCGCCAGCCCGTGGAAGCAGGAGGCCGCCATGTTCCAGCTGCTTCCGGCGCTACCGGAAGTGGGGCTGCTCTTACATCCTACCGGCTATTCCCCGGAAGTGGGGCTGCTCTTACATCCTACCGGCTATTCAGGCCTAAAAACCTGTTGGCTCGAAATGAGTTCCGTAGAACGCGGACGAGGAGGTCTGCGCAATCTCCGTGCGTGCGTTCGCCGCGGCCTGCGTCGGTGCCCAAGCTACCGGCGCTTCTCCTGCGTGGCCAATGGAGAGCCGCGGACTGTCTTCCCAGGATGCACGGCAACCACGGAGGTCGGCTGCATGCTGGGAGTTGTAGTCCAGCGCTATGGGGAGGCTGGAGGCCCAGCTCTGCTGCCTACAGCCTCCTGTGGGTCCTTGTGTGTAGCTCAGGGTCTTGGACTCCGGGGTTCGGTCGCAGCGTGCAATCGTCGGCAACCGGCTGCCATTCACGTCACCCACCCACCCACTTGTTTGATGATATGTATTTGGCCGTCAAGCATGCGCTGGGCCTAACTGGGAAGGCCAAATACGGAGATGCCTGGTCCTTGATGGCAGAGACTGGCACAATCGCTACCATTTACTGAGACTACTTGGTGCCATGCACTTTATTTGCATTTCCAATTTTTAAAACAAAACTAAAACCGATTATCTTTTTTTTGTAAGACAGTCTTAAAAGTCTTTGTTTCTGATGGTACTTACGTTCCCAGGGTCTTGGTACTTCTTCTGAGCCAGAACCATGCAATTAAGTGACGCTTCTCAAGTATTCCCAAAACGGCTCCCTCAACGCTGCATATGGCCTCAGTGTGAGGCTTTTCACTACTTGCACACTTTCGCACTTCTAAAAATCTAAAAATTCTTAGACTCACTAATGATGAGACTTCTCTTGGTGACTGGTCTTACTGCTTGCCATTTCTAAAATTCTCTGCAGCACAAGTTGGGGAAGTCTTAGGTTGAATTTCTGGCATTAGTGAGACTGGGAACATCTATTTGGAATCCACCCTTGTATATCTTCTATAAAAACTTAAGATTGTTGTACATACGGTACATACATAAAACAGACGGGTAATTAGTGACAAGGTCCCAAGACATGTGGTTATGTTAAGATATTTTTTTCTTGGGACACCTGGGTGGTTCAGTCAGTTAAGCATCAGACTCCGGTTTTGGCTCAGGTGGTGACCTCAGGGTCATGAGATGGAGCACAGCATGGGGCTCTGTGGTAGATGTGGAGCCTGCTTAATATTTTTACTCTCCTCCTCTTCCCCATCACACTCACATGCTCTCTCTCTCTCTCAAAAAAAAATTATCCCATTTTTATAAAGCAAACGATTCAATAAGTATTTATTGAGCATCTATAACATTTTGTGTTCTTTGTGCTAGATAATTATATGTATGTGTGTCTGTATATATTGTGAATATATGTTTGTATGTGATTATACAACAAAAAAAGATTTAGAAGGCTACACCTCAAGGTTATAAGGCAGGCTATCTTAGGGATGAAGGTAGAAAAGAAAAAGGAAGCAGGCAAAAGGACAAAAATAGGTAAAAAATAATAATCATTAGAAAAATATTGTCAACAAGTAAAGGACTCTGCATGAAAGCCTAGAAAACCTGGGAGTCCAGGAGAGAGACCAAATTTGAGAAACATATTCGGTCTTGGAATGTTTGCTGTGCAACATGTTTCATGTGTCATGGTGTTGGGCTGAAATAGGCTTGCACGGTATCAACCCCTTCTTGCAAGGCCCCATTTAGCAAATTCTGTAGATATGGACACATGGTATACAGCTCTGGCTGCTAAGTCACTTCAGTGAACACTTAACCAACCTCTGTTTTTTCAGCTGTAAAATGAGAAAGTTGAGTTAGATTACTGCTTCTTAAACCTTAGCCAACCTCGGACACACATGGAGGGTGATCGTATTCCCAGTTTATAGTTCAGTAGGTCTAGGACAGGGCCCAAGAATTTGCAATCTGGAAAACAAGGAATTACCCAACCCTAAAATGCAAATAATGCCAAGGTTGAGAGACTTGGGCCTACAGATGTTCTTAATTTCTGTGATTCTACTTCAAAGGGCTAGTAAGGGCTTTACTTTTACTTTTACCAGACATGCAATGAAAGCAAAGTTATTTCCTACTTTTCCCATTATTTCCCACTGCTAGGGCAGAACTTACCTGGCATCAAGAAGCCAAAGTTTCCAGATGGTTGTTCATTACTTTTCTGGGCTCCTTGGTGGACAATCTTAATCCATTTCCTGGGATTCTGTTGTCTCATTACCCAAACAATGACACTGCTATATTCAGTGGATGCTTGAGGTCTAAAGGCACTCATTATTGCTTGAATATTAGTCTCTCTGGGACTCAGGCCCACAGAACATTAATATTTCATTGGGCCTCTCCTACTATTTCCAAGGCAATCTTCCATCTTTCTCTTCTTGATTGTACTTATTGATAAGAAACAGCTTTGATTTAATTTTTGGTTATAATATTCTTCTCCTTAAAGGAAAGCTGGAATACGTTTCGTGATATTAGGTTTCACTGAAGCAACAGAAGGCTTTTTAACGCATGCATGAAAACTCAAGATTTAATTAGTGGCATGTGAAATGTATTGGCACTGCCAAGATTTATTATTTTAGGCAAATCAAAGAAGCAAACTACAGTCTTTTATTTGTTTACGTGACATTGGGAGAATATTTGAACTTCTCCAGGAAGCAAATTTCTAGTCATTTGTTAAGTCTATATGCCTCCCCACCCTTCAGACAGTGGTAGCCACAGATGGTTCTTGATTAAATAAATTTTTTTAATGAAATAAACTTTTTAGATTATATATTTCAAACATTTAATGGGTTTGTATTTAAACAAGCTATTTCTTGATGTTAACAAGATGGTGACATGGCTTCTCCATTGTTTCAAAATCTCAAAAAGTCTAGCTATCTGATACACCTAGAGACTGAAAATTAAGTTTTAACACTACATTTTTTGCTTTTGATCATCTATCAGTGATTTTAATCTCTTTTGGTTTGCAAGTCACTTTACTGATGAAATTAAATCAATGGACCCAGAAAAGCACATATATTTGGGTACACATATCATTTTACCCATAGTTTGACGAGATGCTCACATTTCTGTCACACTCTTTCATAAAACTCCTAAGAGATCAAGCCATCAGGTTAGGGACTCTTGCCTTAAAGCAACACAGGAGGAATGTCTCAGAAGCCTGGATCTGATCTTATGAGCACTCAAGTCCTTTGCTTTTAGAGTTCTCCAGGAGACACAGGATTAAAATTTTAGTATGCTTCCGTACTTGCGTATAAGTATACTTCTCAAGAATCCTTTGACTGCAAGTCATAGAAATTCAAAGTAACAAGTACAAAAGAGGATTTATTGCCCTACATACCTGGGAATTGGACCTACGCCCTCAGCAATATCATAGAAACATTCATGCTCTTTCTCTATCATAATCTTGAGACCTCTGTGTGTGTGTGTGTGTGTGTGTGTGTGTATGTGTGTGTGTGTGTGTGTGTGTGTGTGCGTGTCCTTCCATATTCTGGCTCTGCTTTTTCTGTGTAGTTTTTATTCTGAAGCAAAGATATCTGCCAGCAGTGCAGAATTAAATTCTCAGCAGAAGAAATCCTTTCGTCCTAAGAATTCCATCAAAATCCCAGGAAGAAAACAAACAAACAAATCCCAGGAAGACTCTTAGTGGCCAGTCCTGGATCACACTCTAAAGTCAGAGGTGGGTTACACCCACATAAACCATCTGGGCTTAGAATGGGAATGAATGATTCCTAAGGAGAAATTGAGAGCTGCTGCCAAAAGAAGGGAAAGAGGGGCAAAAACACACAATGTGTACTACAGTAAGTATAGCAAGTTATGCAGGGGATTAATAGGTTTTCAGGTTTTACCCATCACCATTGCTCATTCCCAAGCCACCATTTCATTAAAACAAGCCACATACTTAAAGAATTACTTAGCCCCAGTCACAAGATACATGGAGGAATTATGTACTAAGATTTTATTGGGGGTATGTGTGTATAGTAGCTCTCTATATTTGCTATGAGAAGAAAAATGTATTAATTGGTGTAGTAGGTTGATTTATATTTCTCTAGGCACATGTGGTGATACTGAAAATGTGACCTGCTGTAATTGTGGTGATTGGGTGTAGCCCATTTTTATAATAATTTTTCTCTCATGTAGCATATTTCCCTACAGGAAATGGCTGTATATTTTTTCTTTTTATTTTGAAAAGAATAAAAAAGGAAAATGCAAGGAACAATGCAACCATTGTCCAAGAATCTACCTAAATTTAGTAAATTTTAACTTATCATTTATCACTTTGGTCCCAGATATACATAAATATTTGTATCATAAAATCTCACAATAATGCAAAATGAAGTCATTCCTATCTTCTCTCTTCTAGAAGCAATAATTAGATGTTTTAGTTTCTAAGAATTATTTTAGGTTTACTAAAAGCAGATAGACTAATATGACAAATGCTTTTGTAGTCATAGTTAAATTTAAGACATAAATATTTCCAGCTAAAGCCCCTGTCTACACGTTCATAAACTCATACCTCCCCTCTTCCACCATAGGTGACCACTATGCCAAGTTAGGGTTAGGGTAAGGCTTAGGGTTAGGGTTAGGGGTTAGGGTTAGGGTTTGGGTTAGGGTTTGGGTTCAGGTTAGAGGTTAGGGTTAGGGGTCTGGGTTAGGGTTCATGTTCGGGGTTAGGGTTACGGGTTAGGATTAGTGTTAGGGGTTAGGGGTTAGTGGTTAGGGTTAGGGTTAGTGGTTAGGGGTTAGGGGTTCGGGGTTAGGGTTAGGGGCTGGGGGTTAGGGTTAGAGTTAGGGTTAGGGTTAGTGTTTAGGGGTTAGGGTTAGGGGTTAGAGGTTAGGGGTTAGGGTTTGGTTAGTGTTTAGGGTTAGGGTTAGGGTAGGGTTTAGCGTTAGGGTTAGGGGTTAGGGTTAGGATTAGGGTTAGGGTTAGCGGGTTAGGGTTAGGGGGTTAGGGTTAGGGTAAGGGTTGGGGTTAGGGTTGGGGTTGGGGTTAGGATTGTTAGGTTTAGGGTGTTAGGGTTAGGGTTGTTAGGGTTAGGGTTGTTAGGAGTAGGGTTAGGGTTGTTAGGGTTAGGATTAGGGTAGGGTTTTTTGGTTAGGCTTAGGGTTGTTAGGTTTAGGGTTAGCGGTAGGCTTGTTAGGGTTAGGGTTTGGGTTGTTAGGGTTAGGGTTAGGGGTTAGGGTTAGTGCTAGGTTTAATGTTAAGGTTGGTTTAGGTTTAGGGTTAGGAGTTTTGGGTGGGGTTAGGGTTACGTGGTTAGGTTTAGAGGTTAGGGTTAGGTTTTGGGGTTAGTGTTAGCGTTAGGGTTAGGGTTGAGCGTTAGGGTTAGGGTTAGGGTTAGGGTTAGGAGGAGGCTAGGGTTAGGGTTGTGTTAGGGTTAGGGTTAGGTTTAGGGGTTAGCGTAAGGGTTATGGTTTAGGGGTTAGGTTTAGGGTTAGGGTTAGGGTTAGAGTTGGATGTTAGGGTTAGTGGTTAGGTTTAGGTTTACGGTTAGGGTTAGGTTTAGGGATAAGGGTTTGGTTTAGGGGTAGTGGTAGGGGTTAAGGCTAGGGTTAGTGGTTAAGGAAAGCGTTAGGGTTAGGTTTAGCGTAGGGGGTTCGGTTTAGGTATTAGGGTTAGGGGTAGGAGTTAGAGATAGAGTTAGGTTCGGAGTTAGGGTTTGGGGTTAGGGTTAGTTTTTATGGTTAGGGTTAGGTGTTAGGGTTAGGGGTTAGGGGTTAGGGTTAAGTTTAGGGGTAGGTGTTAGGGTTACGTGTTAGGGTCAGTGTTAGGGTTTAGGGTTAGTTGTTAGGGTTAGGTGTTAGTGTTAGGGTTAGGGGTTAGGGTTAGGGTTAGGTATTTGGGTTAATGTTAGGGTTAGGGTTAGGGTTAGGGTTAGGACTAGCGTTAGAGGGTTAGTGTTAGGGTTAGAGGGTTATGGTTAGGCTTAGGGTTAGGTTTGTTAGGGTTACTGTTAGGGTTATGGTTAGGGTTAGTTGTTAGGGTTAGGGTTTTGGGTTACTTTTAAGGGTTAGGGTTAAGGTTAGGGATTAGGGTTAGGGTTAGGGTTAGGCGTTACCGATATGGTTCGGCGTTAGTTTAGGGTTAGTGTTAGGGTTAGGGGTTAGATTTAGGGTGTTAGGGGTTAGGGTTTGGGTTAGTGTTAGGGGTTAGGACTAGGGCTTGGGTTAGGAGTTAGGGTTAGAGTTAGGGGGTTAGGGTTAGGGTTAGGGTTAGGAATTAGGAGTAGTATTAGGGTTAGGTGTTTAGGGTTAGGGGTTAGGGTTAGGTTTAGGGTTAGGGTAGGTTTGTTAAGGTTATGCTTAGGGTTGTTAGGTTTAGGGTTAGGGAGAGGGTTAGGGTTAGGGGTTAGATTTAGGTTTAGTGTTAGGGGTTAGGGTTTGGGTTAGCATTAGGGTTAGGGTAGGGATTATGTTTAGGGTTAGTGTTAGTGTTTGAGGTTTAGAGTTAGGGTTAGGGGTTAGGGTTAGCATTAGGGGATAGGGTGAGTGTTAGTGTTAAGGGTTAGTGTTTCGGTTAGGGTTAGGGATAGGGTTAGGGTTAGGGTTAGCTAGTTACGGTTATGGTTAGGGTTCGGGTTAGCTGTTAGGGTCAGTGTTAGGGGTTAGGGTTAGTTGTTAGGGTTAGGGTTAGGTGTTAGGGTTAGGGTTAGGGGTTAAGGTTAGGGTTAGGGTGAGGGTGAGAGTTAATGGTGAGGGTTAGGGTTAGGGTTAGGGTTGGGTTAGGTTTAGGATTAGGGGTGGTTTAGGGTTAGGTGTTAGGGTTAGGGTTAGGGCTAGGGTTTAGGGTTAGGGTTACGGGTTAGGGCTAGGGTTAGTGGTTAGGGATAGGGTTAGGGTTAGGGTTAGGGGTTACGGTTAGGGTTAGGGGTTACGGTTAGGTTTAGGGGTTAGTATTAGGGTTTGGGTTAGGGCTTAGGGTAGGGGTTTGGGTTAGGGTTAGGGTTTAGGATTAGGGTTAGGGTTAGGGGTTAAGCCATCCTTCAACTAGCTGCGTACTTATTGGTGTGAGAATGTAGCAGCATTCAGAGTGAGGAGGTTCCATGAATACTGCTTTCTTGTACCTGGAGACACACCTACGAAGCCTGCATTTTCCACTTGCGTCGCACAAGCTTCTGACAAACATCTCTAATAAGTATGTTCAAAATTCCATCTGCAGAAGAGGGGCAAGATTGGGGAAGAGAAGGGTCCCCAAATCACCTGTCCCCACCAAATTACCTAGATAAACTTCAAATCATCCTGAAAAATCTATGAATTTGTCTTGAGATTGAAAGACAGAACAGCTGGAATGCTACAGTGAGAAGAGTTTGCGCTTATCAAGGTAGGAAGACCGGGAAGAAAAGAAATAAGTAAACAGAAGGCATCCAAGGGTGCGGGGCCCCGCGAGGAGCCGGGCTAAGACAGGGGCGAGTGCCCCCAGGACAGGAAAGCTCCGTCCCAGAGAAGCAGGAGGTTCATCAACCTTCCCGGGTGGAAAGGCGCTCCCAGGGAGTTAGTGCAGGTCCCCAGGAGGGTGGGGATGCCCTCAGGCTCCCTGGGACACTAACCGACATCTGTGCCCCTGGGAGAGCGTGTCACACCCGGCGGCTGAGCTCCCTAAGGGGCTGCAGCACGCACGCAGCTGGACCCCGGAGCAGCTCCGAGGGGCTCGGGAGGCGGCTCCACAGCGGAGGCTGGCGGCCGGGAGCGCGAATCCAAAAGCACAGGCCCAGGAGCCCTGGGCATGGGGGGACACAGCCCAGGATCCGATCTCACCCCGGGACAGGCAGAGGCCAGGAGGGCCCAGGATAGCAAGGACGCTCCTGCCCCGAGCGGAGAGGATCAGCGGCCCTGCCCAGAGTATCCAGACTGCTGCAGATGGAGAGCTCCGTAGTTACTTCAGGAGCTGAATCCAGGGCTCCAGAGCTGGCTTCCGCCCACTGTGGTTGTCCTCCTGGGGCCTCACAGGGTAAACAACAACCCCCACTGAGCCCTGCCCCAGGCAGGGGGCTGAGCAGCTCCAAGTGCTAACACCTGAAAATCAGCAAAACAGGCCCCTCCCCCAGAAGACCAGCTAGACGGACAAGTTCCAGCGGAAGTCAAAGACTTAAAGTATACAGAATCAGAAGATACTCCCCCGTGTTTTTTTTTTTTTTTTTTTTTTGCTTTTTGATTTCTGTTTGTTTCCCCCATTTTTCCCTTTCTTTCTTTTTCCTTCTCTTTTTCTTCTCTTTTTTTCTTTTTTCTTTATCCTTTTTCTCTTTTCTTTCCTTCTTTCTCTCCTCTCTTTTGCTCCTTTTCCCAATACAACTTGTTTTTGGCCACTCTGCACTTAGCAAAATGACTAGAAGGAAAACCTCACCTCAAAAGAAAGAATCAGAAACAGTCCTCTCTCCCACAGAGTTACAAAATCTGGATTACAATTCAATGTCAGAAAGCCAATTCAGAAGCACTATTATAAAGCTACTGGTGGCTCTAGAAAAAAGCATAAAGGACTCAAGAGACTTCATGACTGCAGAATTTGGATCTAATCAGGCAGAAATTAAAAATCAATTGAATGAAATGCAATCCAAACTTTATGTCTGAACGACGAGGGTTAATGAGGTGGAAGAATGAGTGAGTGACATAGAAGACAAGTTGATGGCAAAGAGGGAAACTGAAGAAAAAAGAGACAAACAATTAAAAGACCAGGAGGATAGATTAAGGGAAATCAATGACAGCCTGAGGAAGAAAAACCTATGTTTAATTGGGGTTCCCTAGGGCGCTGAAAGGGACAGAAGGCCAGAATATGTATTTGAACAAATCATAGCTGAAAACTTTCCTAATCTGGGAAGGGAAACAGGCATTCAGATCCAGAAAATAGAGAGATCCCCCCCTAAAATCAATAAAAACCGTTCAACACCTCCACATTTAATAGTGAAGCTTTCAAATTCCAAAGATAAAGAGAAGATCCTTAAAGCAGCAAGAGACAAGAAATCCCTGACTTTTATGGGGAGGAGTATTAGGGTAACAGCGGACCTCTCCACAGAGACCTGGCAGGCCAGAAAGGGCTGGCAGGATATATTCAGGGTCCTAAATGAGAAGAACATGCAACCAAGAATACTTTATCCAGCAAGGCTCTCATTCAAACTGGAAGGAGAGATAAAGAGCTTCCAAGACAGGCAGCAACTGAAAGAATATGTGACCTCCAAACCAGCTCTGCAAGAAATTTTAAAGGGGACGCTTAAAATTCCCCTTTAAGAAGAAGTTCAGTGGAACAATCCACAAAAACAAGGACTGAATAGGTATCATGATGCCACTAAACTCATATCTTTCAACAGTAACTCTGAATGTGAACAGGCTTAATGACCCCATCAAAAGGCGCAGGGTTTCAGACTGAATAAAATGCAGGACCCATCTATTTGCTGTCTACAAGAGACTCATTTTAGACAGAAGGACACCTACAGCCTGAAAATAAAAGGTTGGGGAAACATTTACTATTCAAATGGTCCTCAAAAGAAAGCAGGGGTAGACATACATATATCAGATAAACTAAAATTTACCCCGAAGACTGTAGTGAGAGATGAAGAGGGACACTATATGATACTTAAAGGATCTATCCAACAAGAGGACTTAACAATCCTCAATATATATGCCCTGAATATGGGAGCTGCCATATATATCAATCAATTAATAACCAAAGTTAAGACATACTTAGATAATAATACACTTATACTGGGTGACTTCAATCTAGCACTTTCTACACTCAATAGGTCTTCTAAACACAGCATCTCCAAAGAAACGAGAGCTTCAAATGTGACACTGGACGAGATGGATTTCACAGATATCTGTAGAACTTTACATCCAAACTAAATTGAATACACATTCTTCTCAACTGCACATGGAACTTTCTCCAGAATAGACCACATACTGGGTCACAAATCGGGTCTGAACTGATAACAAATTTTAGGATCGTCCCCTGCGTATTTTCAGACAAAAATGCCTTGAAATTAGAATTAAATCACAACAAGAAGTTTCAAGGACTTCAAACACGTGGAGGTTAGGACCATCCTGCTAAAAGATGAAAGGATCACCCAAGAAATTAAGGAAGAATTTAAAACATTCATGGAAACTAATTAGAATGAAGATACAACCGTTCAAAATCTTTGGGATGCAGCAAAAGCAGTCCTAAGGGGGAAATACATCGCAATACAAGCATCCATTCAAAAACTGGAAAGAGCTCAAACACAAAAGCTAACCTTACACATAAAGGAGCTAGAGAAAGAACAGCAAATAGATACTACACCCAGCAGAAGAAGAGAGTTAGAACTCAACGAAATCGAGACGAGAAAAACTGTGGAACAGATCAACAAAACCAGGAGTTGGTTCTTTGAAGGAATTAATAAGATAGATAAACCATTAGCCAGCCTTATTAAAAGGAAGAGAGAGAAGACTCAAATTAATAAAATCATGAATGAGAAAGGAGAGATCACTACCAACACCAAGGAAATACAAACGATTTTAAAAACATATTATGAACAGCTATATGCCAATAAATTAGGCAATCTAGAAGAAATGGACACATTTCTGGAAAGCCACAAACTACCAAAACTGGAACAGGAAGAAATAGAAAACCTGAACAGGACAATAACCAGGGAGGAAATTGAAGCAGTCATCAAAAACCTCCCAAGACACAAAAGTCCAGGGCCAGATGGCTTCCCAGGGGAATTCTATCAAACGTTTAAGAAGAAACCATACCTATTCTACTAAAGCTGTTTGGAAAGATAGAAAGAGATCAACTACTTCCAAATTCATTCTATGAGGCCAGCATCACGTTAATTCCAAAACCAGACAAAGACCCCAGCAAAAGGGAGAATTACAGACCAATATCCCTGATGAACAGGGATGCAAAAATTCTCAACGAGATACTTCCCAATAGGATCCAAGAGTACATTAAGAAAATTATTTACCATGACCAAGTAGGATTTATTCCCGGGACACAGGCTGGTTCAACACTCGTAAAAGAATCAATGTCATTCATCATATCAGCAAGAGAAAAACCAAGAACCATATGATCTTCTCATTAGATGCAGAGAAAGCATTTGACAAAATACAGCATCCATTCCTGATCTAAACTCTTCAGAGCATAGGGAGAGAGGGAACATTCCGCAACATCTTCAAAGCCATCTACGAAAAGCCCACAGCAAATATCATTCTCAATGGGGAAGCACTGGGAGCCTTTCCCCTAAGATCAGGAACAAGACAGGGACGTCCACTCTCACCACTGTTATTCAACATAGTACTGGAAGTCTTAGCCTCAGCAATAAGACAACAAAAAGACATTAAAGGCATTCAAATTGGCAAAGAAGAAGTCAAACTCTCCCTCTTTGCCGATGACATGATACTCTACATAGAAAACCCAAAAGCCTCCACCCCAGGATGGCTAGAACTCATACAGCATTTTGGCATCATGGCAGGATACAAAATCAATGCCCAGAAATCAATGGCATTTCTATACACTAACAATGAGACTGAAGAAAGAGAAATTAAGGAGTCAATCCCATTTACAATTGCACCCAAAAGCATAAGATACCTAGCAATAAACCTAACCAAAGAGGTAAAGGATCTATACCCTAAAAACTATAGAACACTTCTGAAGGAAATGGAGGAAGACACAAAGAATGGAAAAATATTCCATGCTCATGGATTGGCAGAATTAATATTGTGAAAATGTCAATGTTACCTAGGGCAATTTACACTTTTAATGCAATCCCTGTCAAAATACCATGGACTTTCTTCAGAGAGTTAGAACAAATTATTTTAAGATTTGTGTGGAATCAGAAAAGACCCCGAATAGCCAGGGGAATTTTAAAAAAGACAACCATATCTGGGGGCATCACAATGCCAGATTTCAGGTTGTGCTACAAAGCTGTGGTCATCAAGACAGTGTGGTACTGGCACAAAAACATACAGATAGATCAATGGAACAGGATAGAGAACCCAGAAGCAGACTCTGAACTTTATGGTCAACTAATATTCGATAAAGGAGGAAAGACTATCCACTGGAAGAAAGAAAGTCTCTTCAATAAATGGTGCTGGGAAAATTGGACATCCACATGCAGAAGAATGAAACAAGACCACTCTCTTTCACCATACGCAAATGTAAACTCAAAATGGACGAAAGATCTAAATGTGAGACAAGATTCCATCAAAATCCTAGAGGAGAACACAGGCAACACCCTTTTTGAACTCAGCCACATTAACTTCTTCCAAGATACATCTATGAAGGCAAAAGAAACAAAAGCAAAAATGAACTATTGGGACTTCATCAAGATAAGAAGCTTTTGCACAGCAAAGGATACAGTCAACAAAACTAAAAGACAACCTACAGAATGGGAGAAGATATTTGCATATGACATATCAGATAAAGGACTAGTTTCCAAGATCTATAAAGAACTTCTTAAACTCAACACCAAAGAAACAAACAATCCAATCATGAAATGGGCAAAAGACATGAGCAGAAATCTCACAGAAGAAGACATAGACATGGCCAACATGCACATGAGAAAATGCTCTGCATCACTTGCCATCAGGGAAATACAAATCAAAACCATGATGAGATACCACCTCACACCAATGAGAATGGGGAACATTAACAAGGCAGGAAACCACAAATGTTGGAGAGGATGCGGAGAAAAGGGGACCCTCTTACACTGTTTTTGGGAATGTGAACTGGTGCAGCCACTCTGGAAAACTGTGGAGGTTCCTCAAAGAGTTAAAAATATATCTGCCCTATAACCCAGCAATTGCACTGTTGGGGATTTAACCCAAAGATTCAGATGCAATGAAACGCCGGGACACCTGCACCCCAATGTGTATAGCAACAATGTCCACAATAGCCATACTGTGGAAGGAGCCTCGGTGTCCATCGAAAGATGAATGGATAAAGAAGATGTGGTTTGTGTATATTATGGAATATTACTCAGCCTTTAGAAACGACAAATACCCACCATTTGCTTCAACGTGGATGGAACTGGAGGGTATTATGCTGAGTGAAGTAAGTCAAATGGAGAAGGACAAACAGTGTATGTTCTCATTCATTTGGGGAATATAAATAATAGTGAAAGGGAATATAAGAGAAGGGAGAAGAAATGTGTGGGAAATATCAGAAAGGAATACAGAACATAAAGACTCCTAACTCTGGGAAATGAACTAGGGGTGATGGAAGGGGAGGAGGGCGAGGGGTGGGGGTGAATGTGTGACGGGCACTGAGGGGGGCACTTGACGGGATGAGCACTGGGTGTTATTCTGTATGTTGGTAAATTGAACACCAGTAAAAAATAAATTTGTTATGAAAAAAAACCAAAGTTAAGACATACATAGATAATAATACACTTAACTTGGAGACTTCAGTCTAGCACTTTCTACACTCGATAGGTCTTCTAAACACAACATCTCCTAAGAAATGAGAGCTTCAAATGATACACTGAACCAGATGGATTTCACAGATATGTGCAGAAATTTATATCCAAACTCAACTGAATACACATTCTTCTCAAGTGTACATGGATCTTTCTCCAGAACAGACCATATACTGGGTCACAAATCGAGTCTGAAGCGATACCAAAAGATTGGGATCATCCCCTGCATATTCTCAGACCAAAATGCCTTGAAATTAGAATTAAATCACAACAAGAAGTTTGGAAGGACTTCAAACACGTGGAGGTTAAGGACCATACTGCTAAAAGACGAAAGGGTCAACCAGGAAATTAAGGAAGAATTAAAAAGATTCATGGAAACTAATGAGAATGAAGATACAACCATTCTAAATCTTTGGGATGCAGCAAAAGCAGTCCTAAGGGGGAAATACATCGCAATACAAGCATCCATTCAAAAACTGGAAAGAACTCAAATACAAAAGTTAAACCTTACACCTAAAGGAGCTGGAGACAAAACAGCAAATAGACCCTACACCCAGCAGAAGAAGAGAGTTAATAAAGATTCGAGCAGAACTCAACGAAGTAGAGACAAGAACTGTGGAACAGATCAACAGAACCTGGAGTTAGTTATTTGAAAGAATTAATGAGATAGATAAACCATTAGCCAGCCTTATTAAAAAGAAGAGAGACAAGACTCCAATTAATAAAATCATGAATGAGAAAGGAGAGATCACTACCACCACCAAGGAAATACAATATTAAAAACATATTATAAACAGCTATACGCCAATAAATTAGGCAATCTAGAAGAAATGGACATATTTCTGGAAAGCCACAAACTACCAAAACTGGAACAGGAAGAAATAGAAAACGTGAACAGGCCAATAACCAGGGAGAAAATTGAAGCAGTCATCAAAAACCTCCCAAGACACAAGAGTCCAGGGCCAGATGGCTTCCCAGGGGAATTCTATCAAACGTTTAAAGAAGAAACCATACCTATTCTACTAAAGCTGTTTGGAAAGATAGAAAGAGATGGAGTACTTCCATCTGTCTGAGATGCTGTTCTATGAGGCCAGCATCTCCTTAATTCCAAAACCAGACTAAGACCGCACCAAAAAGGAGAATTACAGACCAATATCCCTGATAAACAGGGTTGCAATAATTCTCAACGAGATACTAGCCAATAGGATCCAACAGTACATTAAGAAAATTATTCACCATGACCAAGTAGGATTTATTCCCGGGATACAGGCTGGTTCAACACTCGTAAAACAATCAATGTCATTCATCATATCAGCAAGAGAAAAACCAAGAACCATATGATCCTCTGATTAGATGCAGAGAAAGCATTTGACAACATACAGCATCCATTCCTGATCAAAACTCTTCAGAGCATAGGGAGAGAGGGAACATTCCTCAACATCTTGAAAGCCATCTATGAAAAGCCCACAGCAAATATCATTCTCAATGGGGGAAGCACTGGGAGCCTTTCCCCTAAGATCAGAAACAAGACAGGGACGTCCACTCTCACCACTGCTATTCAACATAGTACTGGAAGTCCTTGCCTCAGCAATCAGACAAGAAAAGGACATTAAGGGAATCCGAGTTGGCAAAGAGGAAGTCAAACTCTCCCTCTTCGCCGATGACATGATACTCTACATAGAAAACCCAAAAGCTTCCACCCCAAGATTGCTAGAACTCATATGGCAATTTGGCAGTGTGGCAGGACATAAAATCAATGCCCAGAAGTCAGTGACATTTCTATACACTAACAATGAGACTGAAGAAAGAGAAATTAAGGAGTCAATCCCATTTACAAGTGCACCCAAAAGCATAAGATACCTAGCAATAAACCTAACCAAAGAGGTAAAGGATCTATACCCTAAAAACTATAGAACACTTCTGAAGGAAATGGAGGAAGACACAAAGAATGGAAAAATATTCCATGCTCATGGATTGGCAGAATTAATATTGTGAAAATGTCAATGTTACCTAGGGCAATTTACACGTTTAATGCAAACCCTATCAAAATACCATGGACTTTCTTCAGAGAGTTAGGACAAATTATTTTAAGGTTTGTGTGGAATCAGAAAAGATCCCGAATAGCCAGGGGAATTTTAAAAAAGAAAACCATACCTGGGGCATCACAATGCCAGATTTCAGGCTGTACTACAAAGCTGTGGTCATCAAGACAGTGTGGTACTGGCACAAAAACAGACACATAGATCAATGGAACAGAATAGAGAATCCAGTAGTGGACCCTGAACTTTATGGTCAACTAATATTCGATAAAGGAGGAAAGACTATCCATTGGAAGAAAGACAGTCTCTTCAATAAATGGTGCTAGGAAAATTGGACATCCACATGCAGAAGAATGAAACTAGACCACTCTCTTTCACCATACACAAAGATAAACTCAAAATGGATGAAAGATCTAAATGTGAGACAAGATTCCATCAAAATTCTAGAGGAGAACACAGGCAACACCCTTTTTGAACTCAGCCACAGTAACTTCTTGCAAGATACATTCACGAAGCAAAAGAAACAAAAGCAAAAATGAACTATTGGGACTTCATCAAGATAAGAAACTTTTGCACAGCAAAGGATACAACAAAACTAAACAAAAAAACTAAAAGACAACCTACAGAATGGGAGAAGATATTTTCAAATGACGGATCAGATAAAGTGCTAGTTTCCAAGATCTACAAGGAATTTATTAAACTCAACTGCAAAGAAACAAACAATCCAATCATGAAATTGGCAAAAGACATGAACAGAAATCTCACAGAGGAAGACATAGACATGGCCAACATGCACATGAGAAAATGCTCTGCATCACTTGCCATCAGGGAAATACAAATCAAAACCACAATGAGATACCACTCACACCAGTGAGAATGGGGAAAATTAACAAGGCAGGAAACCACAAATATTGGAGAGGATGTGGAGAAAGGGGAACCTTCCTGCAGTGTTGGTGTGAATGTGAACTGGTGCAGCCACTCTGGAGTAGTGTGTGGAGGTTCCTCAAAGAGTTAAAAATAGATCTGCCCTGACCCAGCCATTGCACTGCTGGTGAGTTACCCCAATAATACAGGTGCAATGAAACGCTGGGATACCTGCTCCCCGATGTTTCTAGCAGCAATGTCCACAATAGCCAAACTGTAGAAGGAGCCTCAGTGTTCATCGAAATATGAATGGGTAGAGAAGCTGTGGTCTATGTATACAATGGAATATTACTGAGGCTTTAGAAATGACAAATACGTACCATTTGCTTCTATATGGATAGAACTGGAGGGTATGATGCTGAGTGAAATAAGTCAATCGGAGAGGGACAAACATTATATGGTCTCATTGTTTGGGGGCATATAAAAAATAATGATAAGGAATAAAGGGGAAAGGAGAGAAAATGAGTGGGAAATATCAGAAAGGGAGACAGAACATAAAGACTCCTAACTCTGGGAAACGAACTATGGGTGGTGAAGGGGAGGTGGGCGGTGGGTGGGGGTGCCTGGGTGGCAGGCACTGAAGTCGGGTCTTGACGGGGTGAGCACTGGGTGTTAGTTTATATGTTGGCAAATTGAACACCAATAAAATATAAATTTATAATTAAAAAAATAATGTAAATCAACTAAAAAAATAAATATATAAAAAATGTGATTTTCGTTTGTTGTTTCTTTTCTTTATATTGTATCTATATAAGTCGAAGGATTTTAGTTGAATCTATTGGGACATACATTTCACAATATGTGAATAATTAAATCATCATGATGTACACGTTAAACTTACACAGTGATATATATCAACTATTTCTCCATATAATTATAAAAAATAGACACCAAAAATAGAACCACACAGAAATATTGATGCTAAAAATACACGAGAGAACTGAAAAATTCAATAGAAATCTTTATCAGAAGACTCATTTATGCAAAAGACAGAATCAGTGAATTCAGACAGGTTATTTGAAATTGGACATTTAGAGAAGAAAAAGAAACAAGAAGAATGAAAATTAGTGAAGTAAGCTTATGCTAATTATGGGACACAAACAAGCAAAATAACATTCCTATCATGCGTATCTATGAGGAGAGAGAAAGGAAAAGAAAACTTATTAAAAAATTATAGCTGTGAAGCCTGGTTTGCTCAGTTGCTAGAGCTTGCAACTCTTAATATCGGGATTATGAGTTTGAGTCCTGTGTTGGGTGTAGAGATTACTTTAAAATGAAATCTTAAAAAAATTATAGCTGAAAACTTCTCAAATCTTGGATCTTTAGAGAGACATGGACACCAGATACAGGAAGTACAAAAAGACCCCAAGTACGATCAACTCAAAGAATACCTCAAGGCACATTATAAATGCATTAAAAGTCAAAGACAAAGAAGGTCTTGAAGGCAACAAGATAAATACAACTCATTACATATCCAGACCCCCCTCATAAGGTTACCAGTGGGTTTCTTTGCAGAAACCTTGCAGGGCAGGAAGGAGTGGGATGATATATTCAAAGTGTTGAAAGAAAAAGACTACCAACAAAGAGTAATATAACTGGTAAAATTGTTCTTTAGAATGAAGAAGAGAGAGACATTTCCTGACTACAGAAGCTAAGGGAATTAATCATCACTGAATCTCTTTTACAAGAAATGTTAGAGGGAGATATTCAAGCTGAAATGAAAGGACTCTAAGTAATAATATGAAAACATATAAAAGTATAAAATCACTGGCAAGCCCAAATATATGTCCCAATTCAGAATAACCTAATGCTATAATGATGATGGATAAGTCACTTTTATCTCTCGCATAAATGTTAGAAGATAATAGTATTAAAAACAAAACAACTCTATCTATAACAATGTGGAGTGTTCTGTAAATGTCAATTATATCCAGTTGATTACATTTTTCAGTTCTTCTATATCCTTGATTATTTTCTATCTACTAATTAGTACTGAGATGAGTATGGGAGGCTATCAATTATAATTGTAGATTTTCTCTTTCTTCTTTTAATTTTACAAGTTTTTACTTATATATCTCGTAACTATGTGAAGTGCATATCTTCTTAGTGAATTGACCTCATTATGATTATGAAGCATTTCTCTTTATCTCTTGGATTTTCTTTGCTCTGGAGTCTACTTTGTCTGATATTAATATGTACTCTTTCTTTCTTTCTTTCTTTTTTCTTTCTTTCTTTCTTTCTTTCTTTCTTTCTTTCTTTCTTTCTTTCTTTCTTTCTTTCTCTTTCCTTCCTTCCTTCCTTCCTTCCTTCCTTCCTTCCTTCCTTCCTTCCTTCCTTCCTTCCTTCCTTATTCTTCTTTCTTTTAAGAAAATATTCATTTGTTTATTTTAGAGAGACAGGGAGGTGGGGGAAGGGCAGAGGAAGAGGGAGAGAGAATCTCAAGCAGACTTCCCACTGAACATGGAGCCCAGTGCAGGGCTTGATCTCAGGACCCTGAGATTATAACCTGAGCCAAAATCAAGAGTCAGATGTTTAACCAAGTCACCCAGGTGCCCACATCTTTCCTTTGATTAGTGTTTATGTCTTTTTCTATTATTTACTTTTAACTTACTTAAATCATTATATTTGAAGAGTTTGTTGTAGGCAGCATGTTATTAGGTCATTTAGAAAAAATCCATTCTAGGTTAGCCCGGGTGGCTCAGCAGTTTGATGCTGCCTTTGGCCCAGGGCATGATCTTGGAGTCCTGGGATCGAGTCCCACATCAGGCTCCCTACATGGAGCCTGCTTCTCCCTCTGCCTGTGTCTCTGCCTCTCTCTCTCTGTGTGTCTCTCATGGATAAATAAATAAAATCTTAAAAAAATTCCTAAATAGCACGTTTGGATCATTTACATTTAATGTAGTTACTGATGTGTTTGGATTTAAATCTATCTTTTGGTTATTTTTCCCTCATTCTTTCCCCTGTTTTAGTTCCTTCATTTCTCCTTTCATGCTTACATTTGGGTTATTTGAAAAATTTTTTGGTATTCCATTTAAATTCATTTATTTATTATGATTTTGACAGTATCTCTTTAATGTATAAAACAATTTCTGAGAAATTACAATACACATATTTAACTTTTCCCAGGCTACTTAGAGTCAAGAATTTACCTTTATTAATTTACCTTAATTTACCTTTATTTCACTCAGCTCAATACCCAGTAAATCAGAAAGACAATAATTGTATGATTTTACTTATATGTGGAAGTCACCAGAGAGGGAGAAAAACCATGAGAGACTTTTAACTATAGGAAACAAACTGAAGTGCTGGAGGGGAGGGGAGTGAGGGCTGGGGTAATTGGGTGATGGGCATTAAGGAGGACATGTGATGTAATGAGCACTGGATGTTATATACAACTGATAAATTATTGAATACTACATCTGAAACTAGTGATGTACTATATGTTAGCTAACTGAATTTAAAGAAAGAATGTACCACTTTAAATAGAATATAGAAATCTTTACATCATATATTTCTTTTCCCTCTCCACTTTACCCTTTAAAACATCAATCCTTAAAAACTTTGGGTGCTATTTTCTAAGATATTTTTAGGCATCCCTTTTACTCTCAGCCTCCTTTGGTTCATCTACAAAATGATGCGAAAGCCAAGGCACACTATAGGACCCTAAAAATTTTGACCATAGCTAACATGGCTCAAGATTCCTACTCTTCTGAATCTTCCCTTAAGAGGAAATTGGATATTCACTCTGTTAGGGATATCCTTGGTAATAGTTTTCACTTTAATTTCCTAACTGGAAGGACAGATAGAGTCAGAAATATCATCCCTACAACTGGAAATCCTTTTTGAATTAAGTGTGTAAAGGAGATAGTTTTAGAATTGTCAGAACAATAAAAATGAGTGAGAAAATTGTCTGAAACTTGAGAAAAGATGGTCTTATTGCAAGAGTAGAGCTTTATTGCAAGATGTAATTATTGGCATCTTTGGGAAAGTGTCTAATATATCTGATTTTTTGGACTATTTTCTGAAAGACTTTGATTAAATTAAGAGCATCACATATAAAAGCTAAACTTTACTAGAAGCCCAGGAACATGGGCTTGTGGTATCCTAGTAATTTTATTCAGATACTCCCTTCTTATACTCAGACTAACAGTGTTATCCAGTGGCAAATCTTTCCTATAAAGTTTATTTACTAAGGGGCTATATTTATATCTTTTTTCCCAGTTTTTTTATTGGTGTTCAATTTACCAACATACAGAATAACCCCCCCAGTGCCCGTCACCCAATCACTCCCACCCCCCGCCCTCCTCCCCTTCTACCACTCCTAGTTTGTTTCCCAGAGTTAGCAGTCTTTACGTTATGTCTCCCTTTCTGATATTTCCCACACATTTCTTCTCCCCTCCCTTATATTCCCTTTCACTATTATTTATATTCCCCACATGAATGAGAACATATAATGTTTGTCCTTTAAAATTATATTAGAAATTAAAATATAACTTAAAATATATATATTATTTAAAAATAAGTATAATAAACACATTTCTTCTTAGCACAAATAATGTATTTTTATTTTAAATAACTATAATCTCAAAATAATGTGAAGAGTTTGTAGACAAACTTTAGCTAGAGCTAAAAAGTCTGTTAACTAGAAACAAATATGTGAACTGTTTTTTGGGAAAAGTTACCCCTCATTCACAACTTTGAAACATAATTTGACACCTCTTTATGATAAATTCATCTGAAGTGTTGCTTTAATGAGAGGGTTAGAGAAGCTCTCCTTATGTTTCATGGGGAGGAATTCATATTGTTCAGATTTTTCATTGAGTTTGAAATTTTTACATTCGCCAAATGCTCATAACCTTTTTGATGACATCCTTGAAGGCCTGTTTTACTTGTTTATTCCTTAAAGTGTAAATGAATGGGTTCAATAAAGGGGCAATGAGGTATTGAGCACAGCTACCCCCTTATTGAAGGCAACTCCTTCTTTGGCTGAGGGTTTTATATACATGAAGATGCAACTGCCATAAGAGAGGGCAATGACAATCATGTGGGAAGAACATGTGGAAAAGGCCTTTTTCCTTTGCTGAGCGAGGGGATCTTGAGGATGGTCCAGATGATGTTTGTGTAGGAGAGAACCACCAGCACCAGGGTGACCACCAAGGTCACAGCTGCTAAGATAAAGTCAACCAGTTCTAAGAGTCTTGTGTCTGAGCAAGATATTTCTAGCAGGGGTCCGTAGTCACAATAATAATGATTCAGTATGTTGGAGGCACAGAAATCCAGCTGACTGGTCAGGATGATTGGGGATATGATGATTAGAAATCCAGCCAACCAAGAGCAGAGAACCAGCTGAATGCAGACTGTTGCTCATAATGGTCATGTAATGCAGGGGTTTGCATATAGCCACATAGCGGTCATAGGACATGGCAGCCAGAAGGTAAAACTCTGTGGCTCCAAAGAAGGTGGCAAAGAAATACTGAGTGAAGCAGCCAGCAAAGCTAATGCTCTTGTTGCCAGTTGTGATGCTGAACAGCAGCCTAGGAGTAAAGGTGGTTGTAAAGGAAATTTCTAGGAAGGAGAAATTCCGGAGGAAGAAATACATGGGAGTCTGGAGGTGTGAGTCCAGTAGTGTAAGTGTGATGATTGTGAGGTTTCCAATGATGCTGAATATGTAGGTGAGGAAGAGAAATAGAAAGACTACAAGTTGGATCTCTGGGATTTCTGTTAGTCCCAGCAGAATGAATTCTGTCAGAAGGGTTTGGTTTTTCATCGCTAACATTTGCTGCCTATAAAAGTACAAAGGAAAGAAGTCAGTGATGAGAATGGAAGAGGATCAGGAACATTTAGGAGTAGCTAAGCCTTTTCATTGAATTGGTTCAAATATCTACTTTCTGTCCACTTGACTCAAGTGAGAGTTTCTATTGCACAGAGAGTGTCTTTTCACAAGAATTATTTTTAAAAAGTTCTCATGCAGAGGGTGCGTGGGCAGCTAAGTTTCTGACTTTGATTTTGGCTCAGGTCATGATCTCAGGGTCGTGGGATTGAGTTGCACATGGGTCTCCAGGTCAATTTCTTTCTTACTCTTGAAAATACAAACAAGTCACAAACATTTTGATTTTACTATCCTTTACAATAAAAAACATTTAGTATATTGTTTTACTTGGTTATAACTATGATAATAATGAATAATAACTGTTGTGGGGCACCTGGGTGGTTTAGTCCATTAGGTGTGCAACTCTTGACTTTGACTCAGGTCATGATCTCAGGGTTGTGAGATTGAACTCCACCTTGGGCTCTCCACTGGGCATGGAGCCTGCTTAAGAGTCTCTTTCCTTCTCGCTCTGCCCCTCCCTCCTCTAAAAAAAATAACTGTTATCAATTGAGGACTTAATAGGTGCCCAACCTTATCGTTATTTTATTTGATTCTCACAACAACCCATTTAAGACAGGTGCTATTACTATCTCCATCTTGCAGATGAGAAAATTGAGGTTTGGAGTAGTTGATAAATTGTTCTGAATCCCACGGCTAGTGTATTGTAGAGCAGAATTCTAGCCCACTGTTGCCTGATCCATAGTCTGCATACTCAACTGCCAGGTTGTGCTGATTTCCCATCCTCATCCAGGGGCAGAACAATTACAACTATTATCTGAATCTTACAGATCAGACAATGCGCATTAGTGATCCTATGAGGATAATAGTGGTGATTATGATGAAACTGAGGTTGGGAAAGTTTTAGTGATTTGGCCAAATACATACAGCCAACAAATTCTTCTATTCTAAAATACACATGGATCAGATCTGCACCTTTATTTTTTTATTTTTATTTATTTATTTATGATAGTCACACAGAGAGAGAGAGGCAGAGACATAGACAGAGGGAGAAGCAGGCTCCATGCACCGAGAGCCCGATGTGGGATTCGATCCCAGGTCCCTAGGATCGCGTCCTGGGCCAAAGGCAGGCGCTAAACTGCTGCGCCACCCAGGGATCCCTGCACCTTTATTTTTTAACATATTTATTAAACAGTGATTGTGTATTCTTTAGAAAACTTCTGTATATTTATATTTTGTCTCTACATTGTCTTTGATTTTTTCTTGTATTTTCTTAATTTCTGCCTTTAAGCAATGGCTCTTAACTAGTTTTCCCCTCCTTTCTCCAGGCTCTAATGTCTCTGTCTCTGGCTGCACTTTCTCCTAAATACATTTTTCAGAAGTTGTTTGCCAGCTTTAGTTTCTAAATGAGTGAAGTAATCCTGTCTAACATCTATCTCATGGTGCCTCTTAAATGGCTTTCCTAGGCCTGAATTCTTATTTCATTTTCAGACCCATATTTTTAACTCTCTATAATACATTATCTTTTGGGCATATTCCGCTCAAATTAAACTTAATATTTTAAAATATATCTCAGAAAAAAAAAGAAAAAAAAAGAAAATAAAATATATCTCAGCATAATTTTTCACTATGATGAAACCTATTTAAAATTCCAGACTCCTTGATAGGCTTTTTGGTAAATGTCAAGAAATTTACTTTTGAAAAACTGACTCTTAAAAGTCATTTAATAAGTGTTGGTTCTCTTGCTTTTCCCCTGCTTTTAAGGTACTTAAAAAGCAGTCTATTTTTGGAAAGATGTCATATACACATAAAGTAGAAAATGGTTAATTCCTGAATAGAATGCATCATTATGTTAATTATTATTTTTAAAATATTATTTTATAAAAACTTAGTTTTGTCACCCCCAAGTTTTCTGTCAGAAGCTAGTTGAACAAGTTCTCTTTCTAGAGTATTGATCTATATTTAATTTCCTGTATATTTAACCATACACATCCCAAAGGAAATTTTTAGTATTGTCAGGCAAACTTTTAATTGAAAGATACTTCATACATTGATCTTGAAAGACATGTGGCTCAAGCTACCAGAGTCTTTCTCTGTTTCTGTAGTCAGGACACTATAGAAATGAAACTTCATCTCTTCTTCTACTTCCAGCAGATCTTATGCAAGAGGAGAGGGAAAATTAGTAAATTGAGTCCAATTGCTAAGCACTATTATCTGAGTAACACAACCTGAATAGACAGAGTGTAATTAGTACCCGTGAGATGCTTTATGGAATTATAAAAAATTGTGGTAAAAAACATGGAACATAAAACTTACTATCTTAGCCATTTCTAAGTTCAGTAATGTTAATTATATTCACTTTGATTTGCAACAGATCTCCAGAATTTTTTATCTCATAAAACAAACTCTGTACTCGTTAAACTACTCCCCTTCCCCCCCCTCCTACCCCTGGTAAGCACCATTCTATGTTCAATTTTTATGAATCTCACTATTTTAGTTAGCTCATATAAGTAAAATCATACAATATTTGTCTCTTTGTGACTTGGTATAATATTCTCAAGGCATTTCCTTCTTTTTAAAGGCCGAATAATATTCCATTGCATATACATATCACATTTTGTTTACCCATTCATCTGTCGATGAATGTTTTTGTTGCTTCTGTTTTGGTTATTGTGAATAATGCTTCTATGAAAATGAGTGTGCAAATATTCAAGATCCTGCTTTTAAAAAAATTCTTGCTTTCAGTACTTTTGACTATATAGCCAGCAGCCTATCTTGCTGAATCATATGGTAACTCTATTTTTAGTTTTTTGAGGAACCAATGTACTGCTTTCCATAGTGGCTGTATTCTATTTGGAATTTTTACATCAAAATGAATATCTGGGGCAGCCCAGGTGGCTCAGCAGTTTAGTGTCACCTTCAGCCCAGGGCATGATCCTGGAGACTTGGGATCGAGTCCCATGTCGGACTCCCTGTATGGAGCCTGATTCTCCCTCTGCCTGTGTCTCTGCCTCTCTCTCTCTCTTTCTCTCTCTCTTGTCTCTCATGAATAAATAAATAAAATCTTAAAAAAAGAAAATTAACTTAAAAAAACAAAAAACAAAATGAATAAATATCTGTGACACAACATAAATGTAGAGAGATGCCTAATTCTAAGATAAAAATTAAATAAATGCTTTTTATTCAGGCATTATCTATTTTCTCTTTTACATGTATATATCACCTTTGCAAAAATAGACTATAAATTCCTTAAGATCAGGGGAAGGACAGAAGAACCAACACTTCCTGAATGACTCTAGTATTGGTTTATGCTAGGCTCATCATAAATATATTTATGGTATATGTTTGGTATTTATTTTGGTATTCTTTTATTTCCCAACAACAGTGGCAAAAGCATACAGTATGATCAAAATAGGTTGTTGTTACAAAAAATGAAAAAAAGATCCTGATCTTTTTTTCTCTTTATCTCCCTTAGTTTATTCTCCATTTACCCTTTTATCTTTGGCAATTTTCCACATATATTGTATACTTTTTCTTGCCTTGTTTTGGTCTAGTAACTGATAGGAACTTTCCAGAGCCAGTTTAGGGTAAAGTCGCTTGAATACATAAATTGTTACCATTTCCTTCTTTTTTCCACTGATGAATGGTCACTAAGTCATGAATATTACCTGGTTCTGCTGGGATTTTGAGTGGAGACACAGGCCTCTATCAGCAAGGTTGTATTTTGAGATTTTCCTTTTTCATAGTTGGTGCTCTTCCATCACCAAATAATAAAAATATGTATTTCTTCTATTTGTAATTGAAATTTGAAATGACTTAATGAGTTAAGGTTTGTTTGGGCACAGAACTCCCAGTGCTTAGTTTTCAGGATACTGAGCTGTCTGTCACTGAAAGAAAGAGAAACTTCAGACATCAAATGATTTCAAGGGAGAGCTTTCAGGAACTACTTAAAATGCTTACCACTGACTCTCAGAGAGAAGTGTTCATGTGCACCTGGACTCCTCCATCCTATCTCTCTAAGCATCCTGGATAAGCTGAGTCACTTTTCTTGGCATACAAGTATAGCCCCAATGCAGAACCAGGAAAAGGGCTATCAGATTACTTGGTCATAATCTTTTCCAGAAAGGTCAGCGATTTTCCCAAGAAAAGCCTTGAATGTCTAGAATCCTGTGGGTGTCTTAATATTCTGCTATTCTAAGTTTCCTGAAATAAAGAAATCCTAAGCCCCTGGGATCCTAAACCCTGTACTGCTGAGCTGTGTGCCTATCTGGAACACCAGAGAGCCATTTTTGCTGTTGTCTCCGAGAATATCATAATCTCAAGGATGTGTGAAAAAGGTCATGCCATCCAATGATGTGAATGTCTAGGCTCTTGTACTTCCTAACTATTAGTTTCTGGTCTTTGATGAATAGCTTAGTTATCATTACAAGACATCACATTTATGTTCCACTTAAGTTCTGTAATAAATCTACTTCAATAATATTACAAATCATTGTAGCATTGTTTGTTGTTGTAAAAAGTTGGAAATAATCTAAATTTCCACCAGTAAGGAAAGGACAGAATAATTTTGGCACATCCAAACTACAAAATGTGACAAACCAATAAAAGCAAGTGGGAAATATTGTATATCAACTAACTGGAATCTATTTATTTATTTATTTATTTATTTATTTATTTATTTATTTATTTATTTATGTGAACTCACTCGGGAAGATATATTTGGTATGGTGCTATGTGAACAAAGAAAGCTGCTGAACTGTAGTATATTTTATGATCCCACTGGGTAAAAAAGGACATTTTTATATATACGTATCTTATATCTTATATAAAACTATTTTTATGTGCATAGTCACATAGATCTGGGACAATAAATTTGAACAGTATTGCCTTTACGAAGTTAGATGGGGGAAGTGAGGGACATATGGGGAGCTATCTTCTTTTCCTTTATACTTGTCTATATTGTATAAATGCTATAAGTTACTTTTGAAAACTGAAGTATAGTTGACATACAATTTGATATTAGTTTCATATATAAAATACTGAATTGACAATACTATACATTACCCAGTGCTCACCACAGTAAATATAGTTAACGATCTGTCACCATAAATATTATTTCAACATTACTGACTATATTTCCTATGCTATGCTTTTCAACCCCATGACTTTTTAATTTAATTTTTAAAAATATTTTATTTATTTATTCATGAGAGAAACACAGAGAAAGAGGCAGAGACATAGGCAGAGGGAGAAGCAGGCTCCATGCAGGGAGCCCAATGTGGGACTCGATCCCTGATCCTGGCAGGTGCTTAACTGCTGAGCCACCCAGGTGTCCCTGATTTATTTATTTTTTAAGTGGAAGTTTGAACCTTTTAATCCACTTCACCTATTTTACCCATCCTATCACCCCTCCCCTCTGGCAACCACCAGTTTTTTCTCTATTTATGAGTCTGTTACTGTTTGCTTGTTTTTACATGTAAGTGAATCATGAGATATTTGTTTTTGTCTCCCTGACTTATTTTACTTAGCGTGATATTCTGTAGGTCAAAAGCCATCAACAAAATGAATAGGCAACCTACTGAATGGGAAAAGTTACATTTTAATTTAAAAAAAACAGTTACATGATTTCATGCTCCATAAGCACAAAGAGTTAACATTGGTATAATTATAAACTGAGAATATACTTACACTTAACTTTCAGGGCAAGTTCTGCAGGGTATTACCCATATATGTCCATGGGATGAATCACAATTAGAAGTCTGATGTGAGTGAATGGTGGCATAAAACTGAAATTGTTGGTTTTCTCACCACTACTTATTGACCTAATTATTCACAAAAGTTCCCAAACTTATGAAAATTTAATAGGAAAAATCCTACTCATCCTGCTTTATATCAGCTTAGCTGTCATTTGCCACTTCTTCATTCCACCATAATTTAAAATACACCCTGGCCTCACATCCTTGAGATGTGATTTATTTATATTAAGCATACTTAAGTAGTGATATTCAGAGCATCCTCATTCAAAGTCTTATTTCTTCTCTTCTGACTTGTTTGAGGATGAGTATGTGTGGCTTGTGATTTTATAACATAGTGAAGTGTATTTTAAATGTTCTATTCAGAAGAGGCCTCAGCATGATCAGTTAAAGAAGGAAATCAAAGATCCAGGAAGGCCAACCTTCAGAGCACACTAATGAACCCTCTTTTGTTGGGAACTCTGGAATTGAACTTCTAATAAGGAGTTGGGGAAGAAATCCAAAGAGACTCTGAGGAAGATAACAGGAGACTGTCAGTGTAGTACAAAAGCCATGTGGGAACCAAGTAATGATAATGATTAATAACAGGAAATAGAAAACAACCTTTCTTTTAAAAAAAAAACAGCATGTTTTTTGAGAAGTTTACTATATGCTGGGCATAATGCTAAAGATGCCTTTGTTATATTTAATGATGACTGCTTCAATTTCCTCCCTGGTTATTGGCCTGTTCGGGTTTTCTATTTCTTCCAATTCCAGTTTTGGTAGTTTGTGGTTTTCCAGAAATGCGTCCATTTCTTCTAGAATGACTAATTTATTGGCGTATAGCTGTTCATAATAAGTTTTTAAAATCGTTTGTATTGCCTTGGTATTGGTGGTGATCTCTCCTTTCTCATTCATGATTTTATTGAGTCTTCTCTCTCTTCTTTTCAATAAGGCTGTCTAATGGTTTATCTATCTTATTAATTCTTTCAAAGAACCAACTCCTGACATTGTTGATCTGTTCCACAGTTCTTCTGGTCTCGATTTCAATGAGTTCTGCTCGAATCTTTATTAACTCTCTTTTCTCTAGCACCTTTAGGTGTAAGGTTAGCTTTTGTATTTGAGTTCTTTCCATTTTTTGGATGGCTGCTTGTATTGCGATGTATTTCCCCCTCAGGACTGCTTTTGCTGTATCCCAAAGGATTTGTTTGTCTGTTTGTTTGAATTTCTTGGGTTAATAGCAACACTTTCTTTATTTTTTATAAAATTATTTTTATTGGTGTTCAATTTGCCAACATATAGAATAACACCCAGTGCTCATCCCGTCAAGAGCCCACCTAGGTGCCCGCCACCCAGTCACCTGCACCCCCCGCCCTCCTCCCCTTCCAACACCGTTAGTTCATTCCCAGATAGGAGTCTTTCATGTTCTGTCTCCCTTTCTGATATTTCCCACTTATTTTTTCTCCTTTCCACTTTATTCCTTTTCACTATTTTTTATATTCCCCAAATGAACGAGAACATATGTTTGTCCTTCTCCAATTGACTTATTTCACTCAGCATAATACCCTCCAGTTCCATCCATGTTGAAGAAAATGGTGGGTATTTGTCGTTTCTAATGGCTGAGGAATATTCCATTGTATACATAAACCACATCTTCTTTATCCATTCATCTTTCGATGGACACCGAGGCTCCTTCCACAGTTTGTCTATTATGTGCCTGTTTTTGTGCCAGTACCACACTGTCTTGATGAGCACAGCTTTGTAGTACAATCTGAAATCTGGCATTGTGATGCCCCCAGCTATGGTTTTCTTTTTTATTTTATTTTAATTTATTTTATTTTATTCATTTTATTTTATTTTATTTTATTTTATTTTATTTTATTTTATTTTTTTATTTATGATAGGCACACAGTGAGAGAGAGAGAGGCAGAGACACAGGAAGAGGGAGAAGCAGGCTCCATGCACTGGGAGCCCGACGTGGGATTCGATCCCGGGTCTCCAGGATCGTGCCCTGGGCAAAAAGGCAGGCGCTAAACTGCTATGCCACCCAGGGATCCCCAGCTATGGTTTTCTTCTTTAAAATTCCCCTGGCTTATTCTGTATGTTGGTAAATTGAACACCAATAAAAATTATTTTATTAAAAAAAAAATTCCCCTGACTATTCGGGTCTTTTCTGATTCCACACAAATTTTAAAATAATTTGTCCTAACTCTCTGAAGAAAGTCCATGGTATTTTGATAGGGATTGCATTAAATGTGTAAAATGCCGTGGGCAACATTGACGTTTTCACAATATTAATTCTGCCAATCCATGAGCATGGAGTATTCTTCCATCTCTTTGTGTCTTCCTCTATTTCTTTCAAAAGTGTTCTGTAGTTTTTAGGGTATAGATTCTTTACCTCTTTGGTTAGGTTTATTCCTAGGTATCTTATGCTTTTGGGTGCAATTGTAAATGGAATTGACTCCTTCATTTCTCTTTCTTCAGTCTCATTGTTAGTGTATAGAAAGGCTAATGACTTCTGGGCATTGATTTTGTATCCTGCCACGCTGCCAAATTGCTGTATGAGTTCTAGCAATCTTGGGGTGGAGGCTTTTGGGTTTTCTATGTAGAGTATCATGTCATCGGCAAAGAGGGAGAGTTTGACTTCTTCTTTGCCAATTTGAATGCCTTTAATGTCTTTTTGTTGTCTGATTGCTGAGGCTAGAACTTCCAGTACTATGTTGAATAGCAGTGGTGAGAGTGGACATCCTTATCTTGTTCCTGATCTTAGGGGAAAGGCTCCCAGTGCTTCCCCATTGAGAATAATATTTGCTGTGGGCTTCTCGAGATGGCTTTTAAGATGTCGAGGAAAGTTCCCTCTATCCCTACACTCTGAAGAGTTTTGATCAGGAAAGGATGCTGTATTTTGTCAAATGCTTTCTCTACATCTAATGAGAGGGTCATATGGTTCTTGGTTTTTCTCTTGCTGATATGATGAATCATATTGATTGTTTTACAAGGGTTGAACCAGCCTTGTGTCCCGGGGATAAATCCTACTTGGTCATGGTGAATAATTTTCTTAATGTGTTGTTGGATCCTATTGGCTAGTATCTTGTTGAGAATTTTTGCATCCATGTTCATCAGGGATATTGGTCTGTAATTCTCCTTTTTGCTGGGGTCTTTGTCTGGTTTTGGAATTAAGGTGATGCTGGCCTCATAGAACGAATTTGGAAGTACTCCATCTCTTTCTATCTTTCCAAACAGCTTTTGTAGAATAGGTATGATTTCTTCTTTAAATGTTTGATGGAATTCCCCTGGGAAGCCATCTGGCCCTGGACTCTTGTGTCTTGGGAGGTTTTTGATGACTGCTTCAATTTCCTCCCTGGTTATTGGCCTGTTCAGGTTTTCTATTTCTTCCTGTTCCAGTTTTGGTAGTTTGTGGCTTTCCAAGAATGCGTCCATTTCTTCTAGATTGCCTAATTTATTGGCGTATAGCTGTTTATAATATGTTTTTAAAATCGTTTGTATTTCCTTGGTGTTTGTAGTGATCTCTCCTTTCTCATTCATGATTTTATTAATTTGAGTCTTCTCTCTCTTCTTTTTAATAAGGTTGGCTAATGGTTTATCTATCTTATTGATTCTTTCAAAGAACCAACTCCTGGTTTTGTTGATCTGTTCCACAGTTCTTCTGGTCTCGATTTCGTTGAGTTCTGCTCGAATTTTAATTAACTCTCTTCTTCTGCTAGGCGTAGGGTCCATCTGCCTTTTTTTCTCTAGCTCCTTTATGTGTAAGGTTAGGTTTTGTATTTGAGCTCTTTCCAGTTTTTGAATGGATGCTTGTATTGCATGTATTTCCCCCTTAGGACTGCTTTTGCTGCATTGCAAAGATTTTGAATGGTTGTATCTTCATTCTCATTAGTTTCCATGAATCTTTTTAATTCTTCCTTAATTTCCTGGTTGACCCTTGCATCTTTTAGCAGTATGGTCCTTAACCTGCACGTGTTTGAGGTCCTTCCAAAGTTCTTGTTGTGATTTAGTTCTAATCTCAAGGCATTATGGTCTGAGAATATGCAGGGGACGATCCCAATCTTTTGGTATCGGTTCAGACCCGATTTGTGACCAGTATGTGGTCTCTTCTGGAGAAAATTCCATGTGCACTTGAGAAGAATGTGTATTCAGTTGAGTTTGGATGTAAAGGTCTGTAGATATCTGTGAAATCCATCTGGTCCAGTGTATCATTTAAAGCTCTTGTTTCTTTGGAGATGTTGTGCTTAGAAGACCCATCGAGGGTAGAAAGAGCTAGATTGAAGTCACCAAGTATAAGTGTATTATTATCTAAGTATTTCTTCACTTTGGTTATTAATTGGTTTAAATATTTGGCAGCTCCCACATTCGGGCCATATATATTGAGGATTGTTAAGTCCTCTTGTTGGATAGATCCTTTAAGTATGAAATAGTGTCCCTCTTCATTTCTTACTACAGTCTTCGGGGTAAATTTTAGTTTATCTAATATAAGTATGGCTACCCCTGCTTTCTTTTGAGGACCATTTGAATGGTAAATGGTTCTCCAACCTTTTATTTTCAGGCTATAGGTGTCCTTCTGTCTAAAATGAGTCTCTTGTAGATAGCAAATAGATGGGTCCTGCTTTCTTATCCAGTCTGAAACCCTGTGCCTTTTGATGAAGTCATTAAGCCCATTCATGTTCAGAGTTACTATTGACAGATATGAGTCTAGTGTCATCATGATATCTATTCACTCCTTATTTTTGTGGATTGTTCCATTGAACTTCTTCTTAAAGGGGAATTTTAAGAGTCCCCCTTAAAATTTCTTGCAGAGCTGGTTTGGAGGTCACAGATTCTTTCAGTTCCTGCCTGTCTTGGAAGCTCTTTATCTCTCCTTCCATTCTGAATGAGAACCTTGCTGGATAAAGTATTCTTGGTTGCATGTTCTCCTCATTTAAGACCCTGAATATATCCTGCCAGCCCTTTCTGGCCTGCCAGGTCTCTGTGGAGAGGTCTGCTGTTACCCTAATATTCCTCCCCATAAAAATCAGGGATTTCTTGTCTCTTGCTGCTTTAAGGATCTTCTCTTTATCTTTGGAATTTGCAAGCTTCACTATTAAATGTCGAGGTGTTGAATGGTTTTTATAGATTTTAGCGGGGGATCTCTCTATTTCCTGGATCTGAATGCCTGTTTCCATTCCCAGATTAGGAAAGTTTTCAGCTATGAGTTGTTCAAATACATATTCTGGCCCTCTGTCCCTTTTGGCGCCCTCAGGAACCCCAATTAAATGTCAGTTTTTCTTCCTCAGGCCGTTGTTTATTTCTCTTAATCTGTCTTCATGGTCTTTTAATTGTCCTTCTCTTTTTTTCCTCAGTGTCCCTCTTTGAGATCAGCTTGTCTTCTATGTCACTCACTCATTCATTCACCTTGTTAACCCTCGTCGTTAGGACTTCTAGTATGGATTACATCTCATTCAATTGATTTTTAATTTCCACCTGATTGGATCTAAATTCTGCAGTCATGAAGTCTCTTGAGTCCTTTATGCTTTTTTTCTAGAGCCACCAGTAGCTGTATAATAGTGCTTCTGAATTGGCTTTCTGACATTGAATTGTAATCCAGATTTTGTAACTCTGTGGGAGAGAGGACTATTTCTGATTCTTTCTTTTGAGGTGAGGTTTTCCTTCTAGTCATTTTGCTTAGTGCAGCGTGGCCAAAAACAAGTTGTATTGGGAAAAGGAGCAAAAGAGAGGAGAGAAAGAAGGAAAGAAAAGAGAAAAAGAAAAAAGAGAAAAGGAAGAAAGAAAGGAAAAAAGAGAAGAAAAAGAGAAAGAAAAGAAAGAAAGGGAAAAAAAGTGGTGGGGGAAGCAATCAGAAATCAAAAAACAAACAAACAAACAAACAAAAAAAACCAAAAAACACGGGGGAGTATCTTCTGATTCTGTATACTTTAAGTCCCTTGACTTCCGCTGGAACTTGTCTGTCTAGCTGGTCTTCGGGGGAGGGGTCTGCTGTGCTGATTCTCAGGTGTTAGCACTTGGGGGAGCTGCTCTGCCCCCTGCCTGGTCCAGGGCTCAGTGGGGGTTGTTTACCCCTTGAGGCCCCAGGAGGAAAACCACAGTGGTGGCGGCCAGCTCTGGAGCCCTGGATTCAGCTCCAGCAGGAACTCCGGGGCTCTCCACCTGCAGGGCCTGGAGGCTCCGGGGCGGGGCCACTGATCTGCTCAGCTCGGGGCAGGAGCATCCTTGCTGTCCTGGGCCCTCCCAACCTCTGCCTTTCCCGGGGATAGGCCGGATCCTGGGCTGTGTCCCAGTGCCCTGTGCTCCCGGGCCTGCGTTGTTGGTTTCGCACTCCTGGTTGCGCAGCCCGCTCCGCACGGAGCCTCTTCCCTCTGCGGGAGCCACCGCCGCCGAGCTGCTCCTGGGCCGCACAGCCCCCTCCACACAGTGCCGCCAGCCGAGCCCCTCTGAGCTGTTCCCGGGTCAATGTGTGCGCGCTGCAGCCCTTAGGGAGCTCGGCGCACTCTCCTGCATGCGCCGCAGGTGTCTGTTAGTGTCCCAGGGAGCCTGAGGACATCCTCCCCTCCTGGGGTCCTGCTCTAACTCCCTGCGGGCGCCTTTCTGCCCGGGAAGGTTGGTGCAGCTCCTGCTTCTCCGGGACAGTGCTCTCCTGTCCTGGGGACACTTGCCCCGGCCTCAGCCCGGCTCCTTGCAGGGTCCCTTCCCCTTGGATGCCTTTTGTTTCCTTATTTCTTTTTCCCCGTCTTCCTACCTTGATAGAAGCCCAAACTCTTCTCACTGTAGCCTTTCAACTGTTCTTTCTTTAAACCTCAGGCCGAATTCGTAGATTTTCAGGATGATTTGAAGGTTATCTAGGTAATTTGGTGGGGACAGGTGATTTGGGCACCCTACTCTTCCTCCATCTTGCCCCTCCTACAAGAAAGAGAAATTAAGGTGTCAACCCCATTTACAATTGCACCCAAAAGCATAAGATACCTAGGAATAAACCTAACCAAAGAGGTAAAGGATCTCTACTCTAGAAACTCTTGAACACTTCTGAAAGCAATTGAGGAAGACACAAAGAGATTGAAAAATATTCCATGCTCATGAATTGGAGGAATTAATATTGTGATAATGTCAATGTTACCCAGGGCAATTTACACGTTTATTGCAATCCCTATCAAAATACCATGGACTTTCCTCAGAGAGTTGGAACAAATTATTTTAATTTAAGATTTGTGTGGAATCAGAAAAGACCCCGAATAGCCAGGGGAATTTTAAAAAAGAAAACCATATCTGGGGGCATCACAATGCCAGATTTTAGGTTGTACTACAAAGCTGTGCTCATCAAGACAGTGTGGTACTGGCACAAAAACAGACACATAGATCAATGGAACAGAATAGAGAATCCAGAAGTGGACCCTCAACTTTATGGTCAACTAATAATCGACAAAGGAGGAAAGACTATCCACTGGAAGAAAGACAGTCTCCTCAATAAATGGTTCTGGGAAAATTGGACATCCACATGCAGAAGAATGAAACTAGACCACTCTCTTACACCATGCACAGAGATAAACTCAAAATGGATGAAAGATCTAAATGTGAGATAAGATTCCATCAAAATCCTAGAGGAGAACAGAGGCAACACCCTTTTTGAACTCGGCCACAGTAACTTCTTGCAAGATACATCCAGGATGGCAAAGGAAACAAAAGCAAAAATGAACTATTGGGACTTCATCAAAATAAGAAGCTTTTGCACAGCAAAGGATACAGTCAACAAAACTCAAAGACAACCTACAGAATGGGAGAAGATTTTTGCAAATGATGTATCTGATAAAGGGCTAGTTTCCAAGATCTATAAAGAACTTATTAAACTCAACAGCAAAGAAACAAACAATCCAATCATGAAATGGGCAAAAGACATGAACAGAAATCTCACAGAGGAAGACATAGACATGGCCAACATGCATATGAGAAAATGCTCTGCATCACTTGCCATCAGGGAAATACAAATCAAAACCACAATGAGATACCACCTCACACCAGTGAGAATGGGGAAAATTAACAAGGCAGGAAACCACAAATGTTGGAGAGAATGTGGAGAAAGAGTAACCCTCTTGCACTGTTGGTGGAAATATGAACTGGTGCAGCCACTCTGGAAAATTGTGTGGAGTTAAGAAGTGATCTGCCCTGATCCAGCAATTGCACTGCTGGTGAATTACCCCAAAGATACAGATGGAGTGAAACGCCAGGACACCTGCTCCCGATGTTTCTAGCAGCAATGTCCACAATAGCCAAACTGTGGAAGGAGCCTGGGTGTGCATCGAAAGATGAATGGATAAAGAAGATGTGGTCTATGTATACAATGGAATATTACTCAGCCATTAGAAATGAGAAATACCCACCATTTGCTTCAACATGGATGGAACTGGAGGGTATTATGCTGAATGAAATCAGTCAATCGGAGAAGGACAAACATTATATGTTCTCATTCATTTGGGGAATATAAATAATAGTGAAAGGGAGTAGAGGGGAAGGGAGAAGAAATGGGTAGGAAATATCAGAAAGGGAGACAGAACATGGAAGACTCCTAACTCTGGGAAACGAACTAGGGGTGGTGGAAGGGGACATGGGTGGGTGTTGGGGGTGACTGGGTGATGGGCACTGAGGTGGGCACTTAATGGGATGAGTGCTGGATGTTATTCTGTATGTTGGCAAGTTGAACAGCAATAAAAAATAAATTCATAAAAAATATTACTATTGAAAATATGAATTTAGTGTCATCATGATACCTAATCAGTCCCTCGATTGTTTCCTTGGACTTCCTCTTTCTTTTACAGAGCCTCCTTAGTATTTCTAGAGAGCCAGGTTGATGGTCACATATTCTTTCATTTTCTGCCTATCTCTCCTTCTATTCTGAATGAGAGCCTTGCTGGATAAAGTATTCTTGGTTGCATGTGCTTCTCATATAGGACCCTGAATATATCCTGCCAGCCCTTTTTGGCCTGCCATGTCTCTTTGGAGTGGCCTGCTGTTATTCTAATACCTCTCCCATTAAAGTTAGAGATTTCTTGTCTCTTTATGCTTTTAGGATCTTCTCTTTATCTTTGGTATTTACAAGTTTCACTATTAAATGTGGAGGTGTTGAGCGGTATTTATTGATTTTAGGGTGGGATCTCTCTATTTCCTGGATCTGAAAGCCTGTTTCCCTTCCCAGGTTGGGGGAGTTCTCAGCTATGAGTTGTTAAAATACACTTTATTGTCCTCTGTCATTTTTGGCGCCCTCTGGAACCCCAATTATAGGTAGGTAGATTTTTTCTTCTGAGGCTGTCATTTATTTTCCTTAGCCTATATTCATGATCTTTTAATTGTTTTTCTCTTTTTTCCTCAGTTTCCCTCCTTGCCATCAACTTGTCTTCTATGTCACTCCCTCATTCTTCTCCCTTGTAAACCCTCGTCGTTAGGACCTCCAGTTTACATTTCATCTCATTTAATTGATTTTTCTTTTTTCTTTTTTCCCAGAGAAATATTTTATTTAATATTTTTTAATATTAATTTTTTATTGGTGTTCAATTTACCAACATACAGAATAACACCCAGTGCTCATCCTGTCAAGTGTCCCCCTCAGTGCCCATCACCCATTCACCCCCACCCCCCGCCCTCCTCCCCTTCCACCACCCCTAGTTTATTTCTGTCTGATTATATCTAAATTCTGCAGTCTTGAATTCTCTTGAATCTTTATGCTTTTTTTTCTAGAGCTACCAGTAGATTTATAATTGTTCTTCTGAATTGGCTTTCTGACAATGAAATGTAATCAAAATTTTGTAACTCTGTGGGAGAGAGGATGTTTCTGATTCTTTCTTTTGAGGTGAGTTTTTCCTTCTAGCCATTTTGCTCAGTGCAGTGGCCCAAAACAATTTGTACTGTTAAACAGAGATAAAGAGAGAAACAAAAAGAAGAAAAAAAGAAAAAAAAGGGGGGGAACAAACAGAAAACAAAAAGCTAGGGAGCGTATCCTCTTATTCTACATACTATAAATCCATCGACTTCCCCTGGAGCTCTCCAGCACTGCTTGGTCAATAACTTGCTTTTCCCCTGTCCTTCTAGCTGGTCTTCTGGGTGAGGGGTCTGCTGTACTGGTTCTCAGGTGTGCGCACCTGGGGGAGCTGCCCAGCCCCCTGCCAGGTGCACTGCTCAGTGGGAGTTGTTTATTCTGTGAGGCCCCTCCTCAGTCTCAGGTACAAGGTGAGATCAGGAGGAACAACAACAGTTGCGGTGGCCAGCTGTCTAGTCCTTGAGTCAGCTCCCACAGTACCTTCTGCAGCTCTCAGAGTGCTGGGCCTGGATGCTCCATGGGCGGGGGGCGCCTACCTGCACAGCTCGGGGCCACCCGGCAGCAGGAACATCCTCCCTGTCCTGTGCCCTCCCGGCCTCTACCTGTCCCAGGAAGCGCTGGATCTTGAGCTTTGTCCCCCAGCGCCATGGGGTCCGGGCCCTGTGCCCCAGGAATCGCGCTCCTGGGGCCGCGTTGCCCCCTCGGCATGGAGCCTTTGCTGGAACCACTGTCGGAGCTGCTCCCGGGACCCTGCTGGGGCCTCGCTGCAGCTCCTTAGGGAGCTCGGCCTAGGTGTGTGGAGCGGTCTCCCCTGGGGCGTAGTTCCTCTGTCAGTGCCCCTGGGAGCCTGAAGGCATCCCTGCCCCTCTGGGATGCTGCCCGAGCTCCCTTTGAGCGCCTTTCCATCAGGGCAGATTGGTAAAGCTCCTGCTTCTCTGGGACTGGGCTTTCCTCTCTATCAAACATTTAAAGAAGAAACCATACCTATTCTACTAAAGCTGTTCTGAATGATAGAAAGAGACTGAATACTTCCAAACTCATTCTATAGGGCAGTATCACCTTAATTCCAAAACCAAAGACCCCCACCAAAAAGGAGAATTATAGACCAATATCCCTGATGAACATGGATGCAAAAATTCTCAACAAGATACTAGCCAATAGGATCAAACAATACTTTAAGAAGATTATTCACCCTGACCATATGGGAATTATCCACGGGATGCAAGGCTGGTTCAAACTTGTAAAGAAATCAATGTGATTGATTATATCCACAAAAGAAGAAACAAGAACCATAGAATCCTCTCAATAGATGGAGAGAAAGTATTTGACAAAATGCAGCATCCATTCCTGATCAAAACTCTTGAGAGTGTAGGGATAGAGGCAACATTCCTCAGCATCTTAAAAGCCATCTACAAAAAGCCCACAGCAAATATATTCTCAATGGGGAAGTACTGGGAGCCTTTCCCCTAAGATCAGGAACATGACAGGGATGTCCACTTTCACTACTGCTATTAAACATATTATTTAGGATCTTTTATTAGAAGTCCTAGCCTCAGCAATCAGTCAACAAAAAGAAATAAAGGCATTTAAATTGGCAAAGAAGAAGCCAAACTCTCCCTCTTCACAGATAACATGATACTGTATATAGAAAACCCAAAAGACTCCACCCCAAGATTGCTAGAACTCATACAGCAATTTGGTAGCGTGGCAGGGTACAAAATCAATGCCCAGAAGTCAGTGGCATTTCTATACACTCACAATGAGACTGAAGAAAGAGAAATTAAGGAGTCAATCCCATTTACAATTGCACCCAAAAGCATAAGATACCTAGGAATAAACCTAACCAAAGACGTAAAGGATCTCTACTCTAAAAACTACAGAACACTTCTGAAAGAAATTGAGGAAGACACAAAGAGATGGAAAAATATTCCATGCTCATGGATTGGCAGAATTAATATTGTGAAAATGTCACTGTTACCCAAGGCAATTTACACATTTAATGCAGTCCCTATCAAAATACCATGGACTTTCTTCAGAGAGTTGGAACAAATCATCTTGCGATTTGTGTGGAATCGGGCAGCCCCAGTGGCACAGTGGTTTAGCGCTGCCTGCAGCCCAGGGCGTGATCCTGGAGACCCTGGATCTAGTCCCACGTCGGGCTCTCTGTGTAATGCCTGCTTCTCCCTCTGCCTGTGTCTCTGTCTCTCTCTGCCTGTATGAATAAATAAATAAATAATCTTAAAAAAAAAGATCTGTGTGGTATCAGAAAAGACCCCCAAATAGCCAGGGGAATATTGCAAATAAAATTATAGCTGAGGGCATCACAATGCCAGATTTCAGGAGGTACTGCAAAGCTGTGGTCATCAAGACAGTGTGGTACTGGCACAAAAACAGACACATAGATCAATAGAACAGAATAGAGAATCCAGAAGTGGATCCTCAACTTTATGGTCAACTAACATTCGACAAAGGAGGAAAGAGTATCCACTGGAAAAAAGGCAGTCTCTTCAATAAATGGTGCTGGGAAAATTGGACATCCACATGCAGAAGAATGAAACTAGACCACTCTCTTACACCATACACAAAGATAAACTCAAAATGGATGAAAGATCTAAATGTGAGACAGGATTCCATCAATGTCCTAGAGAACACAGGGAACACCACTTTTGAACTTGGCCACAGCAACTTCCTGCAAGATACATCCATGAAGGCAAGAGAAACAAAATAAAAAATGAATTATTTGGACTTCATCAAGATAAAAAACTTTGGCACAGCAAAAGAAAGAGTCAACAAAACTAAAAAACAACCTACAGAATGGGAGAAGAGATTTGCAAATGACCTATCAGATAAAGGGCTAGCATTCAAGATCCATAGAGAACTTATGAAACTGAACCGCAAAGAAACAAACAGTCCAATCATGAAGTGGGCAAAAGACATGAACAGAAATCTCACAGAGGGAGACATAGACATGGCCAATAAGCACATGAGAAAATGCTCTGCATCACTTGCCATCAGGGAAATACAAATCAAAACCATAACGAGATACCACCTCAGACTAGTGATAATGGGGAACATTAACAAGACAGGAATAACGAATGTTGGAGAGGATATGGAGAAAGGGGAACCCTCCTGCACTGTTGGTGGGAATGTGAACTGGTGCAGCCACTCTGGAAAACTGTGTGGAGGTTCCTCAGTGTTAAAAATAGAACTTCCCTTTGACCCAGCAATTGCACAGCTGAGGATTTACTCCAAAGATACAGATGTAGTGAAACGCTGGGACACCTGCACCCCGATGTTTATAGCAGCAATATCCACAATAGCCAAACTGTGGAAGGAGTCTCGGTGTCCATCGAAAGACGAATGGATAAATAAGATGTGGTATGTATACAATGGAATATTACTCAGCCATTAGAAATGGAAATACCCAACATTTGCTTCGACTTGGATGGAACTGGACGGTATTAAGCTGAGTGAAATAAGTCAATCAGAGAAGGACAGACATATTATGGTCTCATTCATTTGAAGAGTATGAAAATTAGTGAACGGAATAAAGGGGAAGGTGAGAAAATGAGTTAAAATATCAGTGATGGTGACAAAACATGAGAGACTTGGGAAAGGAACAAGTGTAGTGGAAAGGGAAGTGGGCGGGGAGTTTTGAGGTGACAGGGTGACGGGCACTGAGGGGGGCACTTCGTTGGATGAGCACTGGGTGTTATGGTATATGTTGACAAATTGAACTCCAATAAAAAAAGATTAAAAAATCATTATCTTCAGCTACCCCTTTATTTTTATCCATCCACAGCCAATTGAATATGTCCCTTAATTTCTTTTAGCTTGTTAATCCAACTTAAGAATCAAGGTTTGCTTAGTTCACAATAAAGATTCCCACAGATCTTTCTTTCTCTTTTTATTTTAAAAAACGTTTTCTGGATCTGCTGATTTCCAGTGGACAAACTGAAGAGGATTGGCGGAATTCATTTCCCCTTACGTAATTTTTATTACAAGAAAAGATTCATTAATTCCTTACCCGACAGAAAGACTACTGATCCATTTGGTCCTGTTTTTTAGTCTAATACATCAGCTTGGGACAGCCCTCCCAAATATCATAGGGATTCCTTGCCTGTTTTCTAGCTACCTTGCTCCCTCACCTTATTCCTTCCTGAAATCAGAAGGGATGAGGAAAGTTAAAAGATTTGTCTGAATTGGTGGTAGTAAGAGCCTGCCTGCAACCTGAATTGTATGATTCCTGGTACAGCATATGTCTTCCTAGATAATCATATAAACAGAAAATTATGAGGGAAGAAGGAGGTTGGGGGAATAAGGCACTAAACTGAAAGGCAAAAATTGGACACTTAAAATTATTTTTTATTCATTGGCTAAATTTGTAAGTTTTTGTGATGGAACTTGGATTTTTGTGCCTAGAAAAATAATTATGGTGAATAACTTGGATAGGAGAATAGAATGCAAGTATAAGCTCTCACTTATATTTTATCTGTCCCATTTATCTTTTTAAGCCTGCTAAGCTGACATTCCAAATATGGGAACAAATGCACAACAACATATACAGAGACACACAGATAAGAATATGAAATTCTATTTAGAAAAAGGTTGGAGTTTTATAAAAAGAACTTGTACAATTTTTAAGCAAATGATATTAAAGGAAAATTTTAGCCTACATTTATATCTCCCTGAAGAGTGGGAGAGAGAGAATAATGAGTTTTATCCAATAGAGTGATTGTAGGGACATTCTTGTAAATATAGATAATCATCACTGAAGTTCCTGGGAATTGTGAGACTCAGATCATGACATATCAGTGCAAGAGGGGTAGTTGAGTGCTAATATGGTAGTAGATTGATACTGTCTAAATTTATTGGTTCTGTAAGTAATAACAAGTGTGTTTTTATAAGTATTTACTGGATATTTATTCCCATGTATTTCTGGGAATAGATTGAGCTAATTATATCTGGGAATATATATATATATATATATATCAGTAGTGAGCACTAGGTATAACAGAATGGAGTTGTGATATATGTAAATCTATGAACAATATACAATTAGGGAAAAAATGGAGATCAGCAATTCTTTTATAATTTGTCATTCTGTCCTCACTAGTCTTTTAATTCTTTGAGATAGATGCAACTCTTTTGATCATGTCTTTGAAAGCTTGTACCACTTGCTTGTTCCTCAGAGTATAAATAAAGGGATTCATCACTGGGGCAACTGAGGTGGTAAGCACTGACACCACCTTATTAATAGCAACCCCTTCTTTTGCATGAGGTTTGATATAGATAAAGATGCAGCTTCCATAAGTAATAGAAACCACAATTATATGGGAAGAACAAGTAGAAAAAGCCTTTTTCCTTTGCTGGACAGAAGGAAATCTGAGAATGGTCCTGATGATGTATGTGTAGGACAGAATTACACACACCAAGGTGAAAATGAGTGTCAACACAGCCAGGACCAAGACAAATCGCTCAATAAACTCTGTGTCTGAGCAGGTAATCTTCAGGATGGGAGCAGCGTCACAGCCAAAGTGATCTATGACATTGGAGTCACAAAACTCGAGCTTGAAGCCCATGATATAGGGTGGGAGGACGATGAGCAGAGCTAACATATAACATCCAATAAGAAACTTGATGCAGACCCTGTTGTTCATGATAGTCATGTAATGCAGGGGTTTGCAGATGGCCACATAGCGGTCATAGGACATGGCTGTGAGGAGGAAAAATTCAGTCACACCCAATATGACAACAAAAAATAATTGAGTGGCACATGCATTGTAGGTAACGGTATTGTCCCCAGATGCCATTGTGTAGAGGAATCTAGGAATGCAGACAGTGGTAAAGAACACTTCCAAGATGGAGAAATTCCGGAGGAAAAAATACATGGGTGTTTTAAGGTGGGAATCCACCAACGTGAGGCTGATAATGGTCAGATTCCCTACAACACTCAACAAGTAGGTTAGAAATAGAAAAATAAAAAGCAGAATCTGTAGATGTGGGTCATTTGTTAATCCCACCAAGATGAATGTTGTTATTGCTGTATAGTTTTTCATCACCAATTCCTGACTATGGCCTTGTCTGTGTGTAAAAATAAGAGAGACATTAGGTCAGAGAGACTGTCAGCACAAGTTAGCAGTGGGTTGAGGTGAAGATGTTAGATAAGCCAAGATTTTATTTTGTCACCTGTTAATGAGGAATGTTATTGCTGTGGTAGTTGATTGATAAACACTTCTACTGGACTTTCACGGTTGAGCATTATAGTGGATACCAGCCAGAAGGCTCTTATTAAAGATTTTTAATATCGTGATGTAGTATTAAGACAATAGTAAAAGGATTCTTTAACAACCCCAGAAATGAGGTTATTCTACGTTATCTATGTTAATGAACAGAAAAGCCCTATCATAAAAATATTCATGGTTTGTAATTTCATGACAATAACTCAAGTTTTGCTTGTCATTTTGGTTGCATGTGAAGCGAACAGGGCTACCAATAGTTAAGGTTGTGAAGTTAAATTTTTTGTCCTCTCAGTCTCTGCTTGCTACTCACTGTGATAATCCACATTCTCCTCTAAAGTACTTCATGCCCTTCTGCTTTCTTCTCTTCATACATTACACAAAAACACTCTGGCAAGTCCATTCTAAAGACAGAACCAGAGTGATCTTTTAAAACCATGCATGAGGGGCACCTGATTGGCTCAGTAAGTAAAGTACGACTCTTGATCTTGAGACTGTGAGTTCAAATTCCACATTGTAGAGCTTACCTAAAAAAAACCCCAAACAAACAAACCAGGAATTAGATCCATTTCTGTGTTTAAAGCCACTGAATAGGATTTCATTTCCTGTGGAATAAAATTCAACCCCCTTAGTCTGTTTTATATGGTTCTTTATGATTTCATGGCTGTGTAATTCTAATTCATCTCTTGCTTATCCCACTGTATTGGTCTTCAGTTCCTTGAAGATGTCAAGTTTTTCCCACTCCAGGGCTTTTGCAATGCATTTTCTTTTTTTTTTTTTTTGCAATGCATTTTCTTTGCTTACATTCTTGCATAGCTGAATCTTATTTTTCAGGTGCCAACTTAAACATAACCCCTTCAAAGATACCTCCCTGGGAAATCCTATCTATGTTCTCTCATCCCTACTGTGAAAAGAAATGATCTTTTTATTTCATTTGGAGTACTTACCATAATTGGTAATTACATATTCTTCTACTTTTTAGCTCAATAGCAATGGCTATTTCCTGTGAAATGAAAATATTAGTGTATGTTTTTCACAGGTTAGAATAAAGATTAAACAAACTAATTCCTTTAGGCTGTTAGCTTCATGCCTGATTCTTTTGTTTCTTCTCCTAGGATCTGCTCCCTTCGTGAAGGATTTCACACATCTTTCCATACTTTATTTTACTTTCCTTAGATTTGCCCCCTCCTCAATATTCCACATATGTATTTTAAGTTTTCTATTGTCCTCGAAGTTAGATACAAAATTGTAAGGTTCTCTTAAATTCTAAAAAGAGTAGTATTTGTTGACAGGTCTATTCATAATGGGTGAACAACCACATACAATGTGGGACTTGTTTCTGAATCTTTTTTTGCATTTTCTATTGTGATTCTTTGCCCAAATCTCTTAATTTAAACATTGGTCTTTGGGATATTCTCTTCCAATCTGCTCAGTAACCACAGCTTTCATAGTCTCTTCTGAACTTGTCTTAGGGCTCTCTTGTTTCATCACATAGGATTACTTTAGAATACTTCCCTTCAATTCTGTCTACTAATTTATAAAGAATCTCTTTTATGCCCTGGACATGTGCCCTGTCTCTCCTAGAACAAGAAAGAAACAAACAGATAGGAACAAGAGAGAAAACAATCTTAGCCAAATGGGTTTAGGTTACTATAAATAAAATAATCAAGTACTTAAGAGAACTATATAAATGAAGAGAGAAAGCTCAGTAAAGATGATTTTAGCCAATCCCCTAACTTTGTAGATGGAACTCAGAGGTTCTGCAGTCACTAGGTTTGTCAGGAACAAAGTCTAAGGAAGAATCCACATTTCTTAAATCCTAATTCCACGCTTTTCCTCTCACTCTGCCACGTTAGGGGCGAGTTTCAGGAATTTTTTTTTTGGGGGGGGTTCCTGGTTTTCATTTGCCCATCAGGAAGTTGGCCACTTCTGTGTTTCTTCATCTTCTAAAGATACCCAGTCCATTGTAACTAGTCTCTTAGTCTCTGTATTACTTCAGGGTAAACTTCCTATCAGAGCTGTAGGAAAAGTACATTCACTTAAGGTGTTAGAGGCTGATAATAATATTTATGTTATTCATACCAGACACATTTATGTTTTCTTTTTTTTTTTAGTTTATATTTTCAATTGAACAACACATTCTAATGAGAAATTTCCTGGGATAAGAATAGATTTTCACGTGAGATGGTAGGACAAAGAATCCCTTTTTGGTGAGATGGTATTTAATTTAATTCACAAACCTGTCTACGATTACGATGATCATAGGTAACATTTATAAGGCAGTTACTAAATGTCAAATACTATGTTAATACTTACATGACTTCCTTTAATTCTCAAAGCAATTCTCTAAGGCTAGTTGTTATTTAACTTTCATTTCACAATTGAGGAAACTGAGTCCAGAAATATTAAGAATTGTGCCTGAGATCATTGACTTAGGATGGAGTGAAGCAGGAATATGAATATAAGCAGTCGGACTGCAGAAACTAAGCTCATAAGCACTACAGAACACAGCCTTCTCAATTATTTATTTGATTGATTTATTTTTCCCCTTTATCTTTTGAGAAAATGATCAATATCTTCTTGGTGATACTATCTGTCAAGTAACTTCCTCAGGGAACTAGATAAATCAATGCCCAGGGCTGCCTTATTTCTGAGTTAGGGGCTGTAGTAGAGAGATAGCCTTCAATCATAATAATTACATTTGTAGCACCTGAAATGTTTCCCAATGCTGTCACTGTCTCTAAGGTTTCCAATTTCTGTTATTGCTGGGGTGGAACAGGCTCTTCCCAGGAGACCTCAGTGTGGAATATGAATGTTCCAAATTGGCTCCTGGGTGTTTCAACATATTTCCCACAATGATATTGAGATGAGCTTTTCCTGAGAGTGGGGAAATATGTCTCCTTCCTTCTACTGAGGATGCAATGTCCATTTCCAACATGTGCCCAGATCACACTTTAGAGGTTTCTGACTCTGGATTTATGGACAGGAATCTGATCTGGGTGTGAATAAATGGCTGATCTATCAGCTACTTCCCTCCCAGGTACTGTAGGGGAGGATCACTCAGGGAATGACCAGAGAAGACTAAATGTCAATGTCAATCCTTTCTTGTCTTCTGATCCAGATTCCACAAGCTCACATATGGTGCCTACCAAGCTCTCTTAAAATTAGCCTAACTCCCATGCACCCATAACATTCTAACTTCTGTCCTTACAAAAGTCCAATATCTGTTAGTGTTTTTAGTCTCATCTGGAACATACTGGGTAAACTGATACAGAATAGCATATGAAAGGTCATTGATATTTTGTGTTGTCTTACTAACAACAGAATGTTTTACCCTTTCCAGTATGCTTTGTGATACTGCTCATTAAGTATAGGGAATTATCTCTAGTTGTAGATACAAAAGCCGTGTAGCAAAAAAGTAAACATTAGGGAGTCAGTTTTTGCTCAATTGAGAGAACAGAAACACTTTCCTAGGATCTTACACATGAGAGACTATATTCTTCTAAAAATTTACTGTCTTATCCTTAAAACTTCTTCTGAGGATATGTTACTAAAGTCTTATTAAACTTTAAATGTCACTAGTTAGAGAATAAAGTAATACTGGAGATAACCATTGATTCCTACTGTGAAACATTATTCATAATTATTTAGGATCTGGGCTTTGTAACACACAGGTCAAAATCCTGTACTTTGAACTATGTGGGTTCTGGATGGTAAACAACTGACTTGACTAAATAAATCACACTCACCTTTCAGATGGCTGTTCATAGCTTCTGTGTACAATTTAACCACAAAGATCTTTAGAGTAACTCAGAGCAGGGCATGAGTTTGGTAGTGATGGATCCTACAATATTTTTCATGCACTCACACACTTGCACGCACTGGCAAGTCTGTGAGTGTGCAGAGGTCATTTAGGTTCGCATTGCCCACAATTTCCCAGAGGTCTTTTTAAAAAAAATGTCCTTTATCTTCTGTAATCTTATAAGGATATCAACTAAAAAAATATCTCCTGACTTTAATTCTAGGAAAAGTATTCATATAACCTTCAGGGTCAAAAGAATTAAAGACTGTTATAATGGTGACAAACTCTTTGGTTTGGGCAAAGCTGATGTCTTGACTTTGCAGGAAAACAGATCTCCCTGCAAATTATATATTAATAAGAATGGTATAAGTAATATCTTATACCATTCTGTTTGGTCCTCAACAGGTATGCAGAGATCATTGGTTAAACAAACAAAAGAATCCCTTGGGATCCTAGGTTCAAAAACTGCTAATTAAACTATAGTATAATGAACTTTAATGAACTTTGTGAGAACAAAAACAGCTATCAATTGGGACTATTGTCCTCGGAGAAAGGAAGATGCAACAATAGAATCAGAAACAGATCTTGTGCTAAACAGTAAGTGTCAGATGACAAATCACAGCATGGTTTCTTTCCTTGATTTTGGACACCCCTTCACCTCATGTATGTCTTGCCCAAACATGTGATTCATTATTATAGGTACCTACGAGATTGTATACTCACTTTACCACTGTTTTCAATTAATTTTACTATCCGATTTTTATTATTATTTTTAAACAACTAACCTGGGTGGGAAAGAGCAAAGCTAATTATTTCAGATCTACTTGGACACTCAAAGATTCACTTCCACTCATAGCTTGCTAAATATTATCATAAATGCATGTTGAATTCTTTTTCAGGAGGTGTAAGTGAATTTTTATCAGGAAAGGAAGCTGCCAACTTAACAGCAAATGAAGAATGAATAAGGAAAATTCTTGTTGTCACAGATACACAAGACCTCCATCATATATGATATGGGAGGCATTTTAATTTGGGACCCATAACACAGAAATGCCAAATACTTATCCATTCAGTCTAATATTTCTGGATTCCTACCAAAAAGGAATACATTCAGAGCATGGAAACGTTTCTTACTGAAAGAAAACCCCTGAAGAAGAGCAAGGGAGGGAATGTAGAAATAAAGAAATTGTGTGGAACACTTTTTAAAATGTAATGAACTACGTTTCATATCTTCACAGTAATACAAAACACAGTTGCTTGCAGAACTGATTCAGATTACTTAAATACCATATACAGTTTTAGGCCTCTACATAAGTGTTTGGAAGTTACTTATATGAAATGAAACTTATTATATGAAATAAAACAATTAGTGCTACAGGGTGCCTGGGTGGCTCAGTTGGTTACACCTCTGCCTTCAGGGCAGTCCCCGTGGCGCAGTGGTTTAGCGCCGTCTTCAGCCCAGGGCATGATCCTGGAGACCCTGGATCGAGTCCCACGTCAGGCTCTTTGCCTGGAGCCTGCTTCTCCCTCTGCCTGTGTCTCTGTCTCTCTCTCTATCTCTATGAATAAATAAATAAAAATTTTCTTTTAATAATAAATTTATTTTGTATTGGTGTTCAATTTGCCAACATACAGAATAACACCTAGTGCTCATCCTGTCAAGTGCCCCACTCAGTGCCCGTCACCCATTCACCCCCACCCCCCGCCCTCCTCCCCTTCCACCACCCCTAGTTCGTTTCCCAGAGTTAGGAGTCGTCATGTTCTGTCTCCCTTTCTGATATTTCCCACACATTTCTTCTCCCTTCCCTTATATTCCCTTTCACTATTATCTATATTCCCCAAATGAATGAAAACATATACTGTTTGTCCTTCTCCGATTGACTTACTTCACTCAGCATTATACCCTCCAGTTCCATCCACCTTGAAGCAAATGGTGTGTATTTGTCATTTCTAATGGCTGAGTAATATTCCATTGTATACATAAACCACATCTTCTTTATCCATTCATCTTTCGTTGGACACCGAGGCTCCTTCCACAGTTTGGCTATTGTGGACATTGCTGCTAGAAACATCGGGGTGCAGGTGTCCCGCCGTTTCATTGCATCTGTATCTATGGGGTAAATCCTCAACAGTGCAATTGCTGGGTTGTAGGGAAGTTCTATTTTTAACTCTTTGAGGAACCTCCACACAGTTTTCCAGAGTGGCTGTACCAGTTCACATTTCCACCAACAGTGCAAGAGGGTTCCCTTTTCTGCACATCCTCTCCAACATTCGTTGTTTCCTGTCTTGTTAATTGTCACCATTATCACTGGTGTGAGGTGGTATCTCACTGTGGTTTTGATTTGTATTTCCCTGATGGCAAGTGATGCAGAGCATTTTCTCATGTGCGTGTTGGCCATGTCTATGTCTTCCTGTGTGAGATTCATTTGGGGAATATAAATAATAGTGAAAAGGAATAAAGGGGAAAGGATAAAAATGAGTGGGAAATATCAGAAAGGGAGACAGAACATGAGAGACTCCTAACTCTGTGAAACGAACTAAGGGTGGTGGAATGGGAGGTGGGTGGGGGGTGGGGGTGACTGGGTGGCGGGCACTGAAGGGGGCACTGGATGGGATGAGCACTGGGTGTTATTTTATATGTTGGCAAATTGAACACCAATAAAAAATAAATTTATTAAAATAAATAAGTAATTAAATTAAAAGAAACAAAACCGAAGAACATATGGGAGAGGGGAGAAAGATAAAAGAGAGAGGGAGACAAACCATAGGCGACAGAGAAGAAACTGAGGGTTAATGGGAGAATGAGGGTGGGAGATGATATAGATGGGTAATGGGTATTAGGGCACTTGTTATGAGGAGCACTGGGTGTCTTCTGTAAGTAATGAATCACTGAATTCTACTCCTGAAACCAGTATTGCAGTATATTAACTAATTAGATTTAAAAAATTTTTGAAAAGAAAACTTTATTAAAAACAGGTAAAATTTTTAAGTGTAATTATGTCTTTTTCTGAGTTTGTACTTGCTTACTATGTCCTGGTAATGCTAGATTCTGATACATATAGGTCAGAACACAGGCTAAGAATGGTGAATGTACACAAAGGACAAATTTAAACTTAACTACCTGAGGTGAGATAATTACAGAGGTTCTAAATGATACATCGTCAGCTTCATGAAGCAGAACAAGATGGTCCTTCTGTTGCCAAGGGAATCTAGGTGGTGCTTTCATGTTCAGGTACTCTGAATCATCTGAATCCACAGAGATGCCGTCATTCCAATGATCAGTTCCCATTTTTTCCCAGTCAGTGTTCTAACATTAACGTAAGACATGTGAAGAGGTTGTGAATTAAATCAACTGGATATTTAAGGAACAGGATTTAATATTTGCAGGTTCAGGATTTAATATTGGTGATGTCATCTCTTCATTTATGATGCTAGGTAGGATTTCTTCTCTACCAGTACCAATGGTTCTTGGTCACACCACTTAGAAGAATGAAGAGGTAGACCAGATAGAGTGGTGGGCAGCAAAGCAGAGTTTATTGAGTGATGGTACAAAGCTCCCAAAGAGGGAGGGGGCCTGAGAGGGTTACTATCAGAGTTTCTAAGTCTAGGGGCTTTTATGGGTTTGTTGGTGAGCTGATTCAATATAATTAACCCTCCATGAGCTTGTCATCCAATCAGGTAGTGGTTATCTACCTATCACATGGGAAAGAGTGAAGCACTCCTTCCAGGGAGGTGTAGAATCCTTTTAAGGGTGGTTTTCTCCTAGGGTCCCTTATCCATGCCTGCTTTTCTTCCAACTATCCTTCATCAATGAGAAGATTGAAACAAAATTACATTTTGTTCTTTAAGCTGTCTAAGGCATTTGGAAGCAGCCAGCTCCTACATAAGCCTTGTATTCAGTATTCAATTTTATTCAACTTTGCTTTTAGTAGGCATTTATTCTTGGTGATCTCTGCATTGTTAATGTGTCCATGTGGACTACCAGTGTTTCAGTGTCTAATGGAATTGTTGCTGACTTCAAATCAAGCCAGGTTAATAAATTGGCTCCAAATTCTTATTTCTTTGAGAGCTGTTACCTGGATAGGCTTTGTATATATATACAACTGCAGTTGTAGAGAACAAAATTTATTATAGCTAGTTAAATGTAAATCAATTTAATGTAATGTACAAATTAAGGAATTATCAGGAGAGTTAAAGGCAGATTTTAGGATGAGCTTCCTGGAATGATCTCAAAGCTGCTTTACAAAATTGAGTCCTCATGAGAGCTGATCCTCAGGAATCTAGGGCTATTGTTACAAAATTTATGGTCATTGGAATCTGCTATGATCTACACCAGCAATGTAGATGCTTAACTATAACAATGTTTAAAGTTTGTATCTTTTATGAATGCATCTGGTTGGCAGAACTAAAATTACATTTATAATTCTAGCTTTATGGACAATGGAAAATGTAGTCTTTTCAGTCTTCATATATAGATACACATAATTGACAGAATTTGGTAGATGCAAAATGTGTAAGCCCATAATAAAATATTTTAGAGTAGTGATGTGTAAAAAAGAAATAAACATTATTGTCATCCCCAATTTATGGATGAGGGAGTACCACATAATGTATTATACAAGGACATTTGTCCTACAGACAATGTTGTGATACATAAAGCCAAATTGTTTTTGAGTAAACTGCATGTTGCTGGGTGTATGACATTCAATTAAAGCTGATATTATTTAAGATCATAGTAATAGTTTTAATTTATTAAGCATTTGTAGGGTACCAGGCATATTTGTAAGTCTTTTGCAAGCCTTGTATAAATAAATATTCACAACTACTCTCTGAAGAAATTCCTATTATCCTCCCTAATTTTTATATTAGGAAGCTGACTCTTGGAGAATTTAGCTAATTTTTCCAAGGTCACACAAATGGAACTGTGTTTCTGGGGATTATATGAAGTGAAAGATGGAGTACATGAGTTGTTACTGAGACTTGAAAGGATCTGTCTCAAGGAAGCCATTGACATGTGCCAAGTAAATGGCATTGTTGAGTACCATTGTGATATTTCACTATTGTCTATATGAAAACATCTCAAATTAAGAAAACATTGAAAGAGTGAGATCTATGGGAGTCTAATCATAGGGTTCCATCTGGTACTTTAATGATTAAAATATAGGATTTTCCCCCATATATGTCCGCAGTGGAGATGCTGGGAGGTAGATCTAAATAGAAAAGAGAGGTTCTTTCTGTTGAGTAAGGAGTTTAAAGGTGCTGCTATTGTTATAAGGGTTATAGAGATTTTTGTCTATGATTCTGAAAAAGAAGGGGTTCTAGAAAACCCAGGCATAGAAACTTACTCAAACAAAATATCAGGACAGAATAATTATAATTACTCAAGGCAAGAGATAAAAATAGTTTAGATAGGAATAAGCATTTTGAGACCTCCATCCTTTGTTGACTAATTTAACAAATATTTTAGTTAATGGCTACACTACAATAAGCCTTTGGTATGCAATAATGAACAAAGTATTCCTTTCACTAGAAAAATACTCATAGTCCATTAATATAGTCAAGAAAGATGAAATTCCAGTATATTGCAAAAACTTCTAATTATATTGATAAGCATACTGTACTATGAGGCTCATGTGATCCTATATGACTGTAAATTATAGCATTGTGGGCAATGCAGTCTTTATGGAGTTACTTACAGGAAAGGCGGATGAGTTTCTGTCTCACAAAGCACTGCACTTCATTTGAAATATCTTTTTTTAAAGATTTTATTTATTTATTCATGAGAGAGAGAGAGACAGAGACAGAGACACAGGCAGAGGGAGAAGCAGGCTCCATGTAGGGAGCCCCATGCGGGACTCGATGCCGGGTCTCCAGGATCAGTGCTAAACTGCTGAGCCACCTGGACTGCCCATGAAATATCTTATTAGATATGTTTCCTCTCCATATCTTTCCTCAAACTTCTAGATGCTGAATTGTCTCTCTCTTTCCTCCTTGATCACTCTCTCTCACTTTCTACCTTTACTGTTTTATTCCTAGTTCCTAATAGCTCTCTAGCTTTTCTCTAGGCCTCCTAATAATTTACTTTTGAGGAAGACTAATTACAACTGTTAGCCTCTTATCCACAAGCTAGTAGGACATCTGCTTTTTTTTTTATTTATTTATTTTTTATTTATTTATTTTATTTATTTATGATAGTCACAGAGAGAGAGAGAGAGGCGCAGAGACACAGGCAGAGGGAGAAGCAGGCTCCATGCACCGGGAGCCCGACGTGGGATTCGATCCCGGGTCTCCAGGATCGCGCCCTGGGCCAAAGGCAGGCGCCAAACCGCTGCGCCACCCAGGGATCCCGGACATCTGCTTTTTAATAATGTGCCAATTACCTCCATGTATTCTGAGGTTGATGAGTGCCTATGTTTTAGGTCTATGAACTATTGTTCAGGCTACCAGGTTTCACTCTCCTCAGAAAGTGGAGGACAGGTTTCAGTTACAAATAAAGTTTTGCTGTAACATGTTCATAATAAAAAAAAAGTTTATTAAATCAGATTGCTAGGGGATCCAAATATATTAAGATTTTCTCTAAATCGACTCCTAGCTCTGGGAAATGAACAAAGGTTTGTAGAAGGGGAGGTGGGAGGGGGATGGGGTGACTGGGTGCCGGGCACTGGGGGGAGCACTTGACAGGATGAGCACTGGGTGTTATACTATATGTTGGCAAATAAAACTACAATAAAAATTTTACAAAAATAAATAACATAAAATAAAGATTTTCTCTAAGTCCTGAACTCACATCAGATTTTTGAATAATTCCAGTATGTATTGCTAATTATTTTCAATGGTATATTATTGTCCCCTATAGGTAAGCCCCACCCCCAAAGATGTCTGACTGGCCTCCCATTTACTGACTACCATCATCTAACTGAGCTATTATTCTATTTGAATTTATAATATCAGAAGTGTATCAGTTGACAGATGATGTTGGCACCTCATATATTACTAGGTGTAACCCAAATAATTATAGGAATCTTTTTGGGTGGAAAAAAATAAGGTTTTGCATCATAGGAATTCCTATCATTAGAAAGTTCAATATGCAAACCTTAACAAAAAGTGTTGTCATTTTTTTTTACATGCTAGATTTAAAAAAAAATTTAAATTGCTGTGTAACTGACATATAACACTACTAGTTTCAGGTGTACAATGTAATGATTTGATATTTGTATATACTGCAAAATGGTCACCACAATAAATCTAATTAATGCCTATCAAAAAAAGTGTTAACTTCATGAAAAGTCAGTACACATCAAATAAATTGATTTTTACATAGTTGTCAAAAGACCTAATGTAAAATAAAATAAAATGAACACCAAATGCTTTAGAAAACATTCAATTATTTATTTGTCATACAAAATGTTTAGTTGTGATAAAATGCACATTTTATTTGAAGAGTTTTAAAAGCTAGCTCAGTGTTATGTACATTATTGTATTTATGTTGTAAAATATTTAGTCAGTGCTCTGATTGCTAGGGCACCAGACCATTCTAAATTATGCAAATGTATTTATTTATTCAAAAAGTATTTGTCTAATACCCACTACAAAGCAGACACATGTTCTAAATGAGGAGGATTAGTGACTTCTGGTAAATGTTCAACAACTGCCTCTCAGGGGGGTGGAGGTGAGGGACTGATCTATAGAGCTTCTCTGTTTCTAAGATGTCACTTCTCTCACATGGCAAGTTTCAATCTACTGATGGGAACTTTCTGAATACAGAATGGAGAAGACACAGCACAACTGACTCTTGGGAAGTATAGAGGCAGGGCCCTGCACACCACTGCTGGAAGCACATCATTTTATCTGCAAAGGAGGCCAGAGGTCCCTGCTCTCATGGGGTGAGAGATGTGAGAGGATACAGACAATAAGCAATGAACATGATTGATTAGCAAATTATGGGTCTTTTATAAATTAATAACTATTTTGTAAAGGGGAGAAAATTGAATAACCTTGGAAGTGGGGAGCTTCTGTAATTTTAAGTAGTGTCATTGAGGGAGGCCTTATTGAGGTGATGTGTGGATATCTGGGAGAGGAATGTGTTGGGCTTAAGAACCATTTAGTGTAAATACACTAAGGTCATAGGAGGAAAATCATGCTATTTGAAAGAAAGATTTATTGGTATCTTCCTTTCTAATACTATTAAATGTATTCGTTTTTGTCCTGTGGAACCTCCAGTAAAGGACTGAAGAAATGCAGTGATAGTGGGCTTGTACTTATTTTTGTTGCAATGATTTTTCTATGAACAAAGCATAGTATGAAACAAAGAAGGTTTTGTGTCATTTTCACAAAATGAGCTGTACATGTAAGCTGTTAGATCAAAATGGCCAGAAAAAGTAAGAGAATGTTATAACTCTTAGCCATTATTATCCAAAAGAGCAGTTTAACATCAAGCATTTATTTAAATATACCACAGTAAATTTGTGGTCATATCTAGTACCTAGGAATATTTATTTCTTCAGGCTTTTTTAAAGAACTGGTATGGAGTATGTTGTAATAATGGGGTTTCAAGAAGTAAGGACTACTTCAAGTTTAAGCTGAGAAATTATATGGCACAGTAAAATTTTAAATTGGGTACCTGAGAAATATTCTGAGACTTCTCAAAAAAAGTAATTATATTATTTTTTTTAGTTACACATTTTTTACACGGTTACTAAGTGTGCTCTTATATGGAGAAGACAGTGTCTGTAATACTCCAGTAAGACTAAGTTATATTTATAGTCTTTGTATGGTAAATAAATAATAATGTTAAACATGACAATATTTTCTGAATTCCATGAAAGAGTGTTTCCTGGTAAAGTTATAAAACAGTTTTAACCCATTGATCTTGTGGTGTTTTTGTCTTTCTTTGATTTTCTAAGCATTATTGTGAAAAAAGTGGAATTTAAGGATATTTAGAAGAGGGAAATGAGGCCAACCTCATAGTTATAGAGTGGAAAGACTAGTTTAAAGGAAGGGAAGTGCAATGAAAAGGGATTGGAATTTAAATGGAAAAAAATATCTATGAATTCAAATATCCTCAGCAAACTGCTAGCAATAGAAATACAAGCAATGAAATAGAACTCTAGTGAGGCTACATGGGCATTGTTAGACTTTGAGAACTCTGTTTTTTGTTTACTTGTTCTTCATTATGCCTCTAATTTATGACAGCACTTTTATTTTTTCATTTGCTTGAGAAAAATACAATCTTCCTTGCCCTGTCCAGTAAGGCTTGCTTGACTTGCTGGTTCCTTAGGCTGTAAATAAAGGGGTTCAGCATGGGGGCTACCGAGGTGTTTAGCACAGCAACTCCCTTGCTCAGAGACACTCTGTCTTTTGCTGCTGGGTTAATATACATGAAAATGCAGCTGCCATAGGAGATGGAGATGACAATCATGTGGGAAGAACAGATGGAAAAGGCCTTTGTCCTCTGACTAGTAGAAGGAAACCTCAAAATTGTTCTGAGGATATATATGTAGGACAGAATTATTATCACCAATGTGAACATTAACGTAAAAACAGCACAGGAAAAACCCACTATCTCTAAGAATCTAGTGTCTGAACAAGAAAGATGTAGCAAGGGGAAATAGTCACAGGTAAAATGGTCTATAACATTGGACTTACAATAATCAAGCTGTATGAACAGCATGAGTGATGGGAATATGATTAAGAATGAAGCCGACCAAGAAGCAAAGACAAGGAGTATGCAGACTCTGGGATTCATGATGGTCATGTAATGCAGAGGTTTGCCGATGGCAATGTATCAGTCACAGGACATGGCAGCCAGCAGGTAAAATTCAGTGACTCCCAACAGAATGAAAAAAATAACTGAGCCATACAATCATTAAAGGAAACAGTTTTATCTCCTGTAATCAGGGTGCCCAGGAACTTGGGTACGCTCACAGTTGTGAATGAAATCTCGAGTAAGGAGAAGTTTCTGAGGAAGAAATACATGGGGGTCTGGAGGTGGGAATCCAGCAGGGTGAGGGTGATAATGGTCAGGTTCCCAGTGATGCTGAGAATGTAGGTGATGAGCAGAAAGACAAAGATCACCTCCTGAAGCTGTGGGTCATCTGACAATCCCAGGAGGATAAAGTCTGTTAGTTCTGTGTGGTTTCTCATTTTTCAGTTGCTTATTTGTGGTTCTCCTGCCAGACTTCTAGAAGAAAACACAAGTAATAAACTCGAAGAGTTAATTAACAAAGGTCTAAGTGTAGAGCCAGAATCTGGCTGAATTGGTGTGTCATTTTATGTAGAGGGAAAATTTTATGAATCTTCGATGGATTTTTCCCAGCCCATCATACATCTTTGCTGAAATCCCCTGGGAACTACTCCACTACATTGTGTATGTGTGCAAGTTACGGCAGATTGTGATCTTTAAAGGCATTGCAACACAGTCCTGTGCCTGGAAGTCATAGGAGGCTTAAAAAAAACTTTTATTTATTTAAGTGATGTTGAGTTTGTAGCTGCATCACAAATGCCAATCAGGCAAAATTCTCTATGGAATGCTGAATTCCTAGCTGCACAGTTCCTAGGTTGTGTCTATTAAATTTCATTAAATTTAAGTTTCATTAAATTCCTTATATTTCATTCTTTTAATTAACTTCACTTCTGCTCAATAACAAAACTCTTCTTTTATCAGGGTTTGCTTTTCCTAGAAAGTACTGGTTCTTCATAACATCTAGGAGCTTCAAAATGCATTCTTATCAAATAAACAATATTTGATTTCAATCCCAAAATTGAAATTTCTGCATTAAATTTCCTGGCTTCTACTAGCTTTGGAGAACCTGGTTTAAAAAGGTATATTATCACTCCATTATCAGAAAGGATGAAACGATGCCATTTACAACCTAAAAATAATTATGCTAACTGAAATAAGTCAGTCAGAGAAAGACAAATAGGATACAATTGCATTCATATGGATTTTAAGAAACCAAACAAACTAGCAAAGGGTAGGGGGAATGAGAGAAGCAAACCAAGAAACATACTCCTAACTATAGAGACTAAACTAATAAAAACCCAAGGAAGGTGAGGGGGGATGGGGAAAACAGGAGATGGGGATGAAGGAGGGCATCTGTGATGAGTATCAGGCATTGTATCCAAGTGTTGAGCCACTATGTTGTACAACTGAAACTAATACTGTGTTAACAAGCAGGAATTTAAATAAAACTTTTTAAAACAAAGGTATATTATTACTCTTCCATTGGTAATAATGTGTCAATACACTGCATTTTTAACCTTATTTCAACTTTTTTTGTATATTCTTTATTTCTCTTAACTTTCCAATCAATTTTAATAGCTTCTGAAAAATAACTTGACTGACACTCTTTAAACCATTGAGGGAATGAATGAAAAGCTGTGAATAAAGGTATTAATATATATAGAAAGTTCATATGAGCATCACTGAAAAGGAGTACTTAAAGTCTAATTTTCAAGGATCAGCAAAAATTGGCTTAAAGAGTCTACCATGAGATGATGCAATATCACTGACTCAGAGGAAGTATACTATCCTATTTATGTAAAGTCAATCAATGGATGTATTGACAATCAATGGACTGTATTCACTTACCAACATCAACTAAACCTGGTGTGTGTTATTCATTCATTCATTCATTCATTCATTCAGCAGCCTCTGAGGAGAAAAAAAAAACCCTCAGTGTTTAATGAGGTGCATATGATTCCTCAAGCCTGAAGCCATCCAAGGAAGTATTCATGCAGAGTATGAAAGTTATCTCTAACATTTAGCTCATCTTTTTATTTCTGAATGTAGATCCATATTTCCCCCTGGAAGAACATGGTTTAGGTTAAACTTAAATTATCTTCCAATCATTTCATCAAAATCAAGAACTCCTTTTAAGAACTCCTGAGACAGACTCTTTGAACGATTCAAAATGACAGCTAGCAATAGTACTTCATATTTGTCAAATAAGATGGCCACAAAGTACCTTCAAGGTTTCCTTTTGAAATTATCCCATGTCATGACCCTTTAAAATTGTTACCATCAGGTTAGTATTAACAACGACTGTTCAGATAAACTAGATACTAATGACTTCTTGATGCCCAAGATGAGAAAGGGACTCTGTATAAAAGGATACATTAAGTTTGAAGCACCAAAGGATGTTCTTTTAAGACACTGAGATGAGAGCCTTAGACTGACTGCATTTATTTTTGGTGCATTTTGCTGTTGTTGTTAATGTCTTGGGTGCCCTGGATGGACCTGTCTCTTACTAGAGTCTAATCGTTTCAACTCTTTCTATGTTTACTAATTTTCATTCTTCTTTAGTTAAACCTCATTAAAGATCATTAGGGGGACTTTACACATCATATCTTCCAAGCAATGTCCTTTATTGATCACCTCACTGTTTCTACTTTATTATTATTTTATTTATAAAAATATTTTTATTGGTGTTCAATTTGCCAACATATAGAATAACACCCAGTGCTCATCCCATCAAGTGCCCCCCTCAGTGCCCATCACCCAGTCACCCCCACCCCCCGCCCACCTCCCCTTCCACCACCCCTAGTTCGTTTCCCAGAGTTAGGGGTCTCTCATGTTCTGTCTCCCTTTCTGATATTTCCCACTCATTTTTACTTTAAATAGTTGTTCAGGGTTTAGGATAATACATTAGAGGGAAGGAAAGTTTTTTTTTAATTCAGTATTGTGGGTAAAATCTAGTTTGGCTTCATAATTACTCTAAATTTACTTGGAACTGCTCAATCTTTCTGAACTTTGGGCCATGACATAGGTTTTCTTTGGCAGCTTCTCTTTCCCTGAGTGAAGCAAAGACTCCTCTAGAGAACCCACTGAGTAGGTGGAAGGATTGTATCTCTAGCAGTTTATGGCAATTATCAATTCCTACCCTCCAAGTTTCAGTTCTTTATTTAGTCATTTGTAATCAAAGAAAAAAAGTAAAACACATAACCTGAATATAAGATGATGCTATCAAAACAGTATCAGTTTCTTATTCATGACACTCTAAGGTAGATTACTACCACAAAAAGTATATAGGCTCTGTGGTTAGAGAAATATGGGTTAAAAATACAGATGGGCCACTTAGTAGATTTGTGACTTTGAATGGTCCTTAATTTTCTTAAGTATCAGTCTTCTCTGTTTACCATGGATGTGAAATTCAAGGGCATTTTGGGAATTAATTGAAATGGTATGAATGAAAGTGCTATATAAACCATGTGGCACTATGCTTTCCGAAGAGCTGGTTTTTTACCTTATTTTCCTTTAGTGTGAACTGATTTCCAATTTGGGGCAGAATATTCATGGTTACTGTGATTAAGCAAAGGCATTATTTTTCCCAATGACATACTAAAGATTTGTATATTCTATCTCATTCAGTCTTTATGACACAACTATGGAACTTTATCTTTATTCCCAAATGAAGCACTGGAGTCAGTTTGGTTTTGTACCTTAGATATATTCATATAAGTAATAAGTGTTCAATGTAGCCAGGAATTACCTACAGTTAGTCTATTCTCTAAAAGAAAGTACTACCTAGCCTATATTCAGTTAGAAACACAGGCACAGAAATGGAAATTTCCTGCTTTTCACTTAACAGAGAATGAAAAGAATGATGTAATAAAACAAAATATACTACTATCTATATTCAGTGGCAAAATAGAACTCCAATATACCCTATTTAATCTAATTAAAAATTGAGCTGATAAGCAATGAAACAATGATAAGGTTTGGGAGACTCCATTGCCTCCTATATTTCTGACTTACCTCTAATTTTCATACAGGATCACTAACAAATAGAATGGCTGGAATAGAAAACATAAGAGCAGTTGCTACTGTTGTAATGCAGGGAAACCAGCATTCTGGAAACCAGTGCCATAAGTGCCCCACTCAGTGCCCCTTTTCTTTCTATGTTAAGGTTTTTTTTCCTTAAAATTTCCATTTTATCTAGAGGGAATATATTTCTTTGTGTACAAAGCATGAGAAAGGAGCAATTATATGAAGAAGAAAAAATATCAGAAAGTGTTTTAAACAATGTGGTATGGTTTCTGCACAAATAAAATGTAGCATGAGCCACATGTTTTATCTATTCTCTTTGCTGCTGGCTCGCAGGGAATAATTCAGTGAATCAAAATTGCCAGAACAGGACTACACACAAAACACCAAAGAATATAAAATATCATACACATTAGTAATGAATTTGAAAAGGAAGCTTAGGGGACCGTGTCCAAAGAGACAGGAAAAAAAAGCTAGCAAATAACCACACTAGGTAAAGTTTGTTTCCCTAGACATTATTTTTCAGAGATTAATAACTGAACATCTAGTTCCTAATGCACATTGCTACTGAGTGCATATTTAATCTATGCCATTTTTAAAAAGTTGAAAATTCTCTATATAGTGCTAAGTCCATTCCTTACTCATATATTTAATCTTCCTTCCAATAAGAATTTTTGGTTCAATAGTACTGCTAATACTTCATACTATCTTGTCTTCTCTTTGCTCACAAACAGTGACAGCTGAAGTGTTTCTTGCTTTGATTGATAAAAGTTCCAATATATATGCCAAGTATAATATTAGTAATTGGTACCGTCCCTGAATATACTATAATAATATAACCATGCCCAAATTATACAATGGGAGTGTAAAACACCAATAAAATTGTGCATGTCCTAAGTAAAAGCTATAAATATTTGCCAGTTCTCACAGTTTTAAATATGCATGAAATAAAGGCAAGTTTTTGTTTCTTTGTTGTGGTTTTCAAATCAAGTTATCACATAGGTTGTTACACCTCAAGACCTCAGGCAAATTCCTTGATCTTTCAAAGTATCAAATGCACATTTGTAAGAAAGAGGTAATTAGCCTAAGTTGCCATATAGCTGTGAAGATTAAACATGATATTATTTAGAACATACCTGGTTGAGCATACAGAATAATTGCTCTCCATAGAAGATACATTTTTATTTATGAAATTCCAAACTTTCTTTTTTTAACACTGCAAAACATAACTTTATTTATTTTTTTAATTAAGTAATTAATTAATTAATTAATATATTACTATTGGTGTTCAATTTGGCAACATATAGAATAACACCCAGTGCTCATCCCATTAAGTGCCCCCCTCAGTGCTTGGCACCCTGTCATGCCCACCCCCCACCCACCTCCCTTTATATCACGCCTTGTTCATTTCCCAGACTTAGGAGTCTCTCATGTTCTGTACCCCTCACTGATATTTTCAATCATTTCCTCTCCTTTCCCCTTTATTCCCTTTCACTATTTTTTATATTCCCCAAATGAATGAGACCATATAATGTTTGTCCTTCTCTGATTGACTTATTTCACTCAGCATAATACCCTCCAGTTCCATCCACGTTGAAGCAAATGGTGGGTATTTGTCATTTCTTTTTTTTTAATAATAAATTTATTTTTTACTGGTGTTCAATTTACCAACATACAGAATAACACCCAGTGCTCATCCCGTCAAGTGCCCCACTCAGTGCCCATCACCCATTCTCTCCCACCCTCCGCCCTCCTCCTCCCCTTCGACCACCCCTAGTTCGTTTCCCAGAGTTAGGAGTCGTCATGTTCTGTCTCCCTTTCTGATATTTCCCACACACCTCTTCTCCCTTCCCCTATATTCCCTTTCACTATTATTCATATTCCCCAAATGAATGAGAACATATAATGTTTGTCCTTCTCTGATTGACTTACTTCACTCAGCATAATACCCTCCAGTTCCATCCACGTTGAAGCAAATGGTGGGTATTTGTCATTTATAATGGCTGAGTAATATTCCATTGTATACATAAACCACATCTTCTTTATCCATTCATCTTTTGATGGACACCCAGGCTCCTTCCACAGTTTGGCTATTGTGGACATTGCTGCTAGAAACATTGGGGTGCAGGTGTCCCGGCTTTTCATTGCATCTGTATCTTTGGGGTAAATCCCCAACAGTGCAATTGCTGGGTCTAGGGCAGGTCTATTTTTAACTCTTTGAGGAACCTCTACACAGTTTTCCAGAGTGGCTGCACCAGTTGACATTCCCACCAACAGTGTAAGAGGGTTCCCTTTTCTCCACATCCTCTCCAAAATTTGTGGTTTCCTGCCTTGTTAAATTTCCCCATTATCACTGGTGAGAGGTGGTACCTCATTGTCATTTTGATTTGTATTTCCCAGATGGCAAGTGATGCAGAGCATTTTCTCATGTGCATGTTGGCCATGTCTATGTCTTCCTCTGTGAGATTTCTGTTCAGGTCTTTTGCCCATTTCATAATTGGATTGTTTGTTTCTAAGGTGTTGAGTTTAAGAAGTTCTTTATAGATCTTGGAAACTAGCCCTTTATCTGATACGTCATTTGCAAATATCTTCTCTCATTCTGTAGGTTGTCTTTTAGTTTTGTTGGCTGTATCCTTTGCTGTTCAAAAGCTTCTTATCTTGATGAAGTCCAAATAGTTCATTTTTGCTTTTGTTTCTTTTGCCTTCGTGGATGTTGTTGTGTCCAAGATTGCGAATCCGAGAAACCGCCAAGGAGCCGACACAGATGCAATCACAAATGGGTTTATTTACAAGCTCGAGCCTGGGTCCAAGTATACCCGACGCAGCGGAGCAGGGACTTGGACCCCGAGACAAAGAGGCTTAGCAACTTTATAGGGGCCAGTGGCCAATGGGATACACAGAAAGTTGCACAGTCATGCTGGTCCGCTGAGCTGGATTTCTGGTTAGGTTGTGTCATGGTCTTTGACTAGGGCGGGGCAGTGCCCTAAGTAATAATCAGGTCAGCAGAAGGTGGGTGCAGCCCAAAATAGAGTCAGTCCTGCTCTGCTTGTCCAGGGGTAGGGGATTTTGTTAAATTTCCTGGGTCCCACATTCCCCCTTTTTTCAGAGGATCCTATGCAGGACCCAATCATGGGTCCAGGTTGCTCTCAGAGTGAGCCAGGGGAATGATTAAACCAGGATTTTCACTAACCTTGTTGCTGTTCTCGCTCTTATTTACATTAAGGGCAGCACATAACCCCCCCCCCAACCCTTTGTTGTAAGAAGACTAATTCTAATCTCCTTCTATTTTGAAGGACAACCTCGGACTAGGGAGTCTTGGAGGTGGGAAATAAGTGAGAACGGTGCAGTCTTAGCTTTAGGGGATTGTCCTTGTCTGGTTGGCTTTTCCATTCTGTAACAAACTCAGTGAGAACGGTGTGTAGGTCAGCTGGCCGGACATGTGTGTAGTGGACTCAGGGAGTAATTCCATCGACCTTAAGAGCAGTGGGAGTGGTCAGGTTCATGAGGTAGGGTCCCTTCCAGTGAGGTTGAAGTGTCTGGTGTTGGTATCTCCGCACATATACCCAGTCACCTGTCCAAAATTGATGGGGGTCCTAGGGTGGCCCAGTCTCGTAGAGGGCCCTCAGCTTAGGCCACACCTGCTCATGGGTTCATTGTAACATTTGGAGGAAGAAAAGAAGTTGGTGGTTATTAAATTTAGCAAGCACCTCAGGTTTTAAATTGGGGATAACAGGTGGAGGAGGACCGAACATGATTTCGTAGGGAGTCAGTCCTATCTTATATGGGAGTTCCTCACCTTATATAGGGTGAAGGGGAGGCGAGTCACCCAGTCCCCGCCAGTCTCCAGGGCTAATTTAGTTAAGGTCTCCTTTAATGTTCTGTTCATCCTTTCTACCTGTCCTGAGCTCTGGGGCCTATATGCACAATGTAGTTTCCAATCTGCCCCCAGTACTAGTGCCACTCCCTGTGTTACCTTAGATACAAATCCTGGGCCATTGTCTGACCCAATTCTGACAGGAAAACCATACCTTGGTACGATGTCTTCCAGCAGTTTTTTGGTCACGATCTGTGCCGTTTCATGTTTGGTGGGAAATGCCTCTGTCCCTCCTGAAAAAGTATCTACAATTACTAGTAAATACCTATACCCGTATTTTCCAGGTTTTACCTCAGTGAAGTCCACTTCCCAGTAGGCTCCTGGGCGGTCCTCTCGGAGCCAGGTGCCCGGGTTAGATCCATGGGCAGAGGCATTTGTTAATTGGCATGCATGGCAGCTTGCCACAATCTGTTCGATCTTTGTTCGAGAGTCTTTAATAGTGATCTTTGCATGTCATATGAGGTCTTCCATCTTCCTCATTCCCATGTGAGTACTCCAATGCATTTCGGCTAGGACTCGCCATCCTAGTTCCTTTGGCAAGATGATGCTGGAGTCTGCGGCCCTCCACCAGCCATGCAAGCACTGGGTCATAGGCTAGCGTTTGATCCAGTGTAAGTCAGCATCAGTATAGTTTGGGGTGTCAAGCAGGGTCAGTGCCCCCAGATCAGGTAGCGTGGTAGCTAAGACCTGGGTCACCAGAAGGGCCGCCTCTTTTGCTTTTAAATTGGCTAGCCAGTTTTCCCTGGCTACTGGTGTGTCTGCCTTTTGGTGCCCCGGACAATGGATGATGGCTAGGGCCTTGGGAAGCCAGAGGGCCTTTAGGAGTTCAAGAATCTCCATTTTGCTTTTAACAGTCTTTCCCTCTGCTGTTAGAAGCCCTCTCTCCCTGTAAAGGGCTCCATGGATGTGAGCGGTGGCAAAGGCGTACCTGCTGTTGGTGTAGATGTTTATTCGTTTACCTTCCCCCATGTTCAGCGCCTTGACCAGTGGGATCAGTTCTGCCCATTGAGCGAACGTTCCGGCTGCCAGTGGCTCTGCCAGACAGCTGGCCATTGATGCTTTTCTCAGGGTCCGTCCATTCAAAGGTGAAGAGGTCTTGGTTCCTGGGCACTAAAGGCAGGCTGAAAAAGGCATCTTTTAAATCTAATACTGTATACCAAGTTTTGTCTGGAGGCAGGGTGGAGAGGAGGGTGTATGGGTTTGGGACCGTAGGGTGCATATCCTCTACTCGCCGGTTGACTTCCCTCAAGTCCTGGACTGGCCTGTAATCATTAGAGTGCAGTTTCTGAACTGGCAGCAAGGGAGTGTTCTATGCCGATTGGCAGGGCCTTAATATGCCTGAGTCCAGTAGTTGCCGTATGTGGGGTGTGATTCCCTTTCATGCTACTAGAGGCATGGGGTATTGGCGGACCCTGACAGGGTCTGCCCCCGGCTTTAGTTCTATGTATATGGCCGGTCAATGCTGGGCCAGCCCAATTCCCCCAGTTTCTGCCCACGCTTGGGGAAATTCCCGCAGCCAATGGTCAATGTCAGTCATTGGGCCTGAGGGCATTTGGTGGAGACGATATTCATCTTCTAAACTCAGGACAAGCACCTGAATTGGGTGCCCCTTCTTGTTTAGGACTTTTGCCCCTTTGAGGTGGAAGCAAATTTGTGCCCCCATCGTGGTGAGCAAATCCCGACCTAACAACGGGTAGGGACACTCAGGGATGACCATGAAGGAGTAGGATACCCGGCCCGTGCCGAGATCCACAGTTCTTCGGGTAGTCCATGAGTATTGTTTGGTGCCCGTAGCCCCTTGCACCCATGAAGTTTTGTTTGCCAATTTCCCTTGGGGTTGTAATAAAACCGAATGTTGTGCCCCAGTGTCCACTAGGAATTCAACAGGTTGCCCCTCCACTTTAAGAGTTACCCTGGGCTCGGGGAGGGGTGCCAAACCCTGACTCCCCTAATTGTCCAGGTCTTCCATTTCTAAGATCTTGGCAGGGACCTTAGATCTTTTGTTAGGGCAGCTTTTTACCCAATGGCTCTCCTCTTTGCAACAGGCGCATTGGTTTTTGTTCAGCTTAGGATTCTCCCAAGGGGGACCAGGGCCATACTCCTTACCTGTCCCTGAAGCCAGCTTCTTGAGATGTCTCCATCTTTCCTGTGGGTCATCCATGGTTGTGGCCAGCAGGATCTTGGCCAGATTTTGGGTCTGCCGGTCACTTAGTTTGGTTTGTTGTTCTTCTGGACTTTATTATTATTCGTTCTGCCACTATCACTAAGTCCTGAAAGCTCTTCTCTCCTAGTCTCTCTACTCTTTGTAATTTCTTTTTAATATCCGGAGCGGCCTGGTTAACAAAAGCCATGATAATTGCGGCCTTTGTTTCCGGGGTTTCTGGGTTCATAGGGGTGTACTGCCTAAAAGCTTCTATGACTCTCTCTAAGAAGGCTGCTGGACTCTCATCCTTACCCTGCCTCACATCATAGACCTTGGCCAGATTGGTAGGCTTGCACGTGGCAGCCTTGAGACCTGCCATTAGAGTCTGGCGGTAGACCTGGAGTATCTTCTTACCTTCAGCAGAGTTGTAGTCCCAGGTGGAGCAGGATAAAGGGAAGGCAGCATTTATGAGGTCTGGGTTTTGAGTCGGCTGTCTGTCCTCTCCCAGGACAGACTTCCGGGCTTCCACCTGAATTTGTTCTCTTTCCTCAGTGGTGAAGAGAACCTGCAAGAGCGGTTGGCAGTCATCCCAAGTAGGCTGGTGGGTAAAGAGAACAGTATCTAAAATCCCAATTAGATCTCTCGGATTATCAGAGAACTTTGCATTTTGGGTTTTCCAATTATATAAATCACTGGTGGAGAACGGCCAATATAACATTAGCTGTTTGCCAGTCTCACTGGGGGGCCCCATGGCGCAGAAAAGAAGGGCGGTGGAGTTGGCTGGCCCCACATTCGGAGGTGGGGCCGTCCGGTGGGTCCAACCGTGTGTCCCCGCTGCTGGCCCGCGCACAGGGACTCCCTAGTCAGGGAGGGGTGGCGCCCCTTCTGCAGCCCCCGATGCCTCCAATGGAGGGGCGGGAGTGGGGAGGGATGCCCAGTAGGGCGGTGGGAGAATCAGGTCCTCCAGGGAGGAATCCTGGAAGAACGGACAAAGGGGTGCTTTAGGCATAGAGTTGTTCTCCTTTTTGGCCTTCTGCAGGGCTAGAATCTCCGTGGGTCCTGCTTTGGGGGGTAAAAATGGTTTTAGCCAAGGAGGAGGATTTTCCATCATGTCCTGCCAAATCAGGATGTAGGGAACCTGGTCAGAGTAGCTGTCCGGTTTGTCCCTGAGGATCACAGTCTTAACCTGTAAGATAATAGATGAAAAGTTCCTTCCTGGGGCCATCCTACATCAAAGGTTGGCCATTCTCATATACAATAAATTTGGAATCTCTCTCTCCGTATGTCTATGCTCAGAATACGAGCTCTTTCCCTAATATCCAAGAAGTGAGAGAGCATAAGAGATAGGGGAGTGGTTTCTGTCTCCCCCATTATGTCCCCAATCCACACCAAGACACAGACAGTAAAGACGATTAACAAGGACCCAACAACACAGACAAATGCACAAACAGTTAGCAAGGACATAGTAACACAGACAACCATGCAAACAGTTAACAAGAACACGGTAACAGACAAACGTTCCGTGCGGCCACAGGGACAAAACAGAAAGTAACCTGGAGGGCTGGCAGCCGGCCCTCCTTACAGATGAGGACCTCCGTCCTCCTTACAGATGAGGACTCCCATCCTCCTTACAGATGAGGACCTCCATCCTCTATACAGATGAGGACCCCATCCTCCAGGCAAGGGCAAGAGATGTCTCCTCAAGACCCCCGGTCGACGGCCCGCCAGCGTGTCCGCTTAAGCCAATGCCGAACCAATACAGATTGGAATTCCTACAAGTACAGTAGAGTTTAGAGCTCTCAGAAAATAATGCGTGCAAAAGGTGGAAAAAGTTGAGTGCATTCACCATGCATGTAACCCTCCGGATGGGGTTCTGGAGGTTTCTTGGATCCCAGACGAGGCCCCAAATATTGTACCCAAGATCGCGAATCCAAGAAACCACCAAGGAGCCGACACCGATGCAATCACAAGAGGGTTTATTTACAAGCTCGAGCCTGGGTCCAAGTATACCTGACGCAGCAGAGCAGGGATTTGGACCCCGAGACTAAGAGAGCGTAGCAACTTTATAGGGGCCAGTAGCCAATGGGATACACAGAAATTTGCACAGTCATGCTGGTCCACTGAGCTGGATTTCCAGTTAGGGTGTGTCCTGGTCTTAGACTAGGGCGGGGCAGTACCCTAAGTAATAATCAGGTCAGCAGAAGGCGGGTGCAGCCCAAAATAGAGTCAGTCCTGCTCTGCTTGTCCAGGGGTAGGGGATTTTGTTAAATTTCCTGGGTCCCACAGATGTATCTTGCAAGAAGTTACTGTGGCTAGGTTCAAGGGGTGTTGCCTGTATTACCCTCTAGGATTTTGATGGAATCTTGTCTCACATTTAGATCTTTCATCCATTTTGAGTTTATCTTTGTGTATGATGCAAGAGAGTGGTCTAGTTTCATTCTTCTGCATGTGGATGTCCAATTTTCCCAGCACCATTTATTGAAGAGACTGTCTTTCTTCCAATGGATAGTCTTTCCTCCTTTATCGAATATTAGTTGCCCATAAAGTTCAGGGTCTACTTCTGGGTTCTCTATTCTGTTCCATTGATCTATGTATCTGTTTTTGTGCCAGTACCACACTGTCTTGATGACCACAGCTTTGTAGTACAACCTGAAATCTGGCATTGTGATGCCCCCAGATATGGTTGTCTTTTTTAAAATTCCCCTGGCTATTCGGGGTCTTTTCTGATTCCACACAAATCTTAAAATAATTTGTTCTAACTCTCTGAAGAAAGTCCATGGTATTTTGATAGGGATTGCATTAAACGTGTACATTGCCCTGGGTAACATTGACATTTTCACAATATTAATTCTGCCAATCCATGAGCATTGGAATATTTTTCCATCTCTTTGTGTCTTCCTCAATTTCTTTCAGAAGTGTTCTATAGTTTTTAGGGTTTAGATCCTTTACCTCTTTGGTGAGGTTTATTCCTAGGTATCTTATGCTTTTGGGTGCAATTGTAAATGGGATTGACTCCTTAATTTCTCTTTCTTCAGTCTCATTGTTAGTGTATAGAAATGCCACTGATTTCTGGGCCTTGATTTTGTATCCTGCCACGCTGCCAAATTGCTGTATGAGTTCTAGCAATCTTGGGGTGGAGGCTTTTGGGTTTTCTATGTAGAGTATCATGTCATTGGCGAAGAGGGAGAGTTTGAGTTCTTCTTTGCCAATTTGAATGCCTTTAATGTCTTTTTGTTGTCTGATTGCAGAAGCTAGGACTTCCAGTACTATGTTGAATAGCAGTGGTGAGAGTGGACATCCCTGTCTTGTTCCTGATCTTAGGGGAAAGGCTCCCAGTGCTTCCCCATTGAGAATGATATTTGCTGTGGGCTTTTCGTAGATGGCTTTTAAGATGTCGAGGAATGTTGCCTCTATCCCTACACTCTCAAGAGTTTTGATCAAGAATGGATGCTGTATTTTGTCAAATGCTTTCTCTGCATCTAATGGGAGGATCATATGGTTCTTGGGTTTTCTCTTGCTGATATGATGAATCACATTGATTGTTTTACGAGTGTTGAACCAGCCTTGTGTCCCAGGGATAAATCCTACTTGGTCAAGGTGAATACTTTTCTTAATGTACTGTTGGATCCGATTGGCTAGTATCTTGAGAATTTTTGCATCCCTGTTCATCAGGGATATTGGTCTGTAATTCTCCTTTTTGGTGGGGTCTTTTTCTGGTTTTGGAATTGAGGTGATGCTGGCCTCATAGAACGAATTTGGAAGTACTCCATCTCTTTCTATCTTTCCAAACAGCTTTAGGAGAATAGGTATGATTTCTTCTTTAAACGTTTGATAGAATTCCCCTGGGAAGCCATCTGGCCCTGGACTCTTGTGTCTTGGGAGGTTTTTGAAGACTTCTTCAATTTCCTCCCTGGTTATTGTCCTGTTCAGGTTTTCTATTTCTTCCTCTTCCAGTTTAGTAGTTTGTGGCTTTCCAGAAATGTGTCAATTTCTTGTAGATTGCCTACTTTATTGGCATATAGCTGTTCATAATATGTTTTTAAAATCGTTTGTATTTCCTTGGTGTTGGTAGTGATCTCTCCTTTCTCATTCATGATTTTATTAATTTGAGTCTGCTCTCTCTTCTTTTAAATAAGGTTGGCTAATGGTTTATCTATCTTATTAATTCTTTCAAAGAACCAACTCCTGGTTCTGTTGATGTGTTCCACAGTTCTTCTGGTCTCGATTTCATTGAGTTCTGCTCGAATCTTTATTAACTCTCTCATTCTGTTGGGTGTAGGATCTAGCTGCTGTTTTTTTCTCTAGCTCCTTTATGTGTAAGGTTAGCTTTTGTATTTGAGTTCTTTCCAGGTTTTGTTTTTTTTTTAATTTATTTTTTATTGGTGTTCAATTTACTAACATACAGAATAACCCCCAGTGCCCGTCACCCATTCCTCCCACCCCCCGCCCTCCTCCCCTTCCACCACCCCTAGTTCGTTTCCCAGAGTTAGCAGTCTTTACGTTCTGTCTCCCTTTCTGATATTTCCCACACATTTCTTCCCCCTTCCCTTATATTCCCTTTCACTATTATTTATATTCCCCAAATGAATGAGAACATATAATGTTTGTCCTTCTCCGACTGGCTTACTTCACTCAGCATAATACCCTCCAGTTCCATCCACGTTGAAGCAAATGGTGGGTATTTGTCATTTCTAATGGCTGAGTAATATTCCATTGTATATATAAACCACATCTTCTTTATCCATTCATCTTTCGTTGGACACCGAGGCTCCTTCCACAGTTTGGCTATCGTGGCCATTGCTGCTATAAACATCGGAGTGCAGGTGTCCCAGCGTTTCATTGCATTTGTATCTTTGGGGTAAATCCCCAACAGTGCAATTGCAGGTCGTAGGGCAGATATATTTTTAACTGTTTGAGGAACCTCCACACAGTTTTCCAGAGTGGCTGCACCAGTTCACATTCCCACCAACAGTGTATGAGGGTTCCCTTTTCTCCACATCCTCTCCAACATTTGTGGTTTCCTGCCTTGTTAATTGTCCCCATTCTCACCGGTGTGAGGTGGTATCTCATTGTGGTTTTGATTTGTGTTTCCCTGATGGCAAGTGATGCAGAGCATTTTCTCATGTGCATGTTGGCCATGTCTATGTCTTCCTCTGTGAGATTTCTGTTCATGTCTTTTGCCCATTTCATGATTGGATTGTTTGTTTCTTTGGTGTTGAGTTTGATAAGTTCTTTATAGATCTTGGAAACTAGCCCTTTATCTGATATGTCATTTGCAAATATCTTCTCCCATTCTGTAGGTTGTCTTTGAGTTTTGTTGACTGTATCCTTTGCTGTGCAAAAGCTTCTTATCTTGATGAAGTCCCAATAGTTCATTTTTGCTTTTGTTTCTTTTGCCTTCGTGGATGTATCTTGCAAGAAGTTACTATGGCCGAGTTCAAAAAGGGTGTTGCCTGTGTTCTTCTCTAGGATTTTGATGGAATCTTGTCTCACATTTAGATCTTTCATCCATTTTGAGTTTATCTTTGTGTATGGTGAAAGAGAGTGGTGTAGGTTCATTCTTCTGCATGTGGATGTCCAATTTTCCCAGCACCATTCATTGAAGAGACTGTCTTTCTTCCAATGGATAGTCTTTCCTCCTTTATCGAATATTAGTTGACCATTCTTTCCAGGTTTTGAATGGATGCTTCTATTGCGATGTATTTCCCCCTTAGGACTGCTTTTGCTGCATCCCAAAGATTTTGAACAGTTGTATCTTCATTCTCATTAGTTTCCATGAATCTTTTTAATTCTTCCTTAATTTCCTGGTTGACCCTTTCATCTTTTAGCAGGATGGTCCTTAACCTCCACGTGTTTGAGGTCCTTCCAAAGTTCTTATTGTGATTTAGTTCTAATTTCAAGGCATTATGGTCTGAGAATATGCAGGGGATGATCCCAATCTTTTGGTATCAGTTCAGACCCGATTTGTGACCCAGTATGTAGTGTATTCTGGAGAAAGTTCCATGTGCACTTGAGAAAATGTGTATTCAGTTAAGTTTGGATGTAAAGTTCTGTAGATATCTGTGAAATCCATCTGGTCCAGTGTCTCATTTACAGCTCTTGTTTCTTTGGAGATGTTGTGCTTAGAAGACCTATCTAATATAGAAAGAGCTAGATTGAAGTCACCAAGTATAAGTGTGTTATTATGTAAGTACTTCTTCACTTTGGTTATTAATTGATTTAAATATTTGGCAGCTCCCACATTCGGGGCATATATATTGAGGATTGTTAAGTCCTCTTGTTGGATAGGTCCTTTAAGTATCATATAGTGTCCCTCTTCATCTCTCACTACAGTCTTTGGGGTAAATTTTAGTTTATCTGATATAAGGATGGCTACCTCTGCTTTCTTTTGAGGACCATTGGAATGGTAAATGGTTCTCCAACTTTTTATTTTCAAGCTATAGGTGTCCTTCTGTCTAAACTGAGTCTCTTGTAGACAGCAAATAGATGGGTCCTGCTTTTTTATCCAGTCTGAAACCCTGCGCCTTTTGATGGGGTCATTAATCCCGTTCACATTCAGAGTTACTATTGAAAGATATGAGTTTAGTATCATCATGATATCTATTCATTCCTTGTTTTTGTGGATTGTTCCATTGAACTTCTTCTTAAAGGGGAATTTTAAGAGTCCGCCTTAAAATTTCTTGCAGAGCTGGTTTGGAGGTCACATATTCTTTCAGTTCCTGCCTGTCTTCGAAGCTCTTTATCTCTCCCATTTTGAATGAGCCTTGCTGGATAAAGTATTCTTGGTTGAATGGTCTTCTCATTTAGGACCCTGAATGTATCCTGCCAACCCTTTATTGCCTGCCAGGTCTCTGTGGAGAGGTCTGCTGTTACCCTAATACTCCTCCCCATAAGTGTCAGGGATTTCTTGTTTCTTGCTGCTTTAAGGATCTTCTCTTTATCTTTGGAATTTGCAAGCTTAACTATTAGATGTCGAGGTGTTGAATGGTTTTTATTGATTTTAGGGGGGATCTCTCTATTTCCTGGATATGAATGCCTGTTTCCCTTCCAAGATTAGGAAAGTTTTCAGCTATGATTTGTTCAAATACATATTCTGGCCCTCTGGCCCTTTCAGCACCCTAGGGAACCCCAATTAAACGTAGGTTTTTCTTTCTCAGGCTGTCGTTTATTTCCCTTAATCTATCCTCATGGTCTTTTAATTGCTTGTCTCTTTTTTTCCTCAGTTTCCCTCTTTGCCATCAACTTGTCTTCTATGTCACTCACTCGTTCTTCCATTTCGTTAACCCTCATAGTTATGACTTCTAGTTTGGATTGCATCTCATTCAATTGATTTTTAATTTCTGCCTGATTGGCTCTAAATGCTGCAGTCATGAAGTCTCTTGAGTCCTTTATGCTTTTTTCTAGAGCCACCAGTAGCTGTATAATAGTGCTTCTGAATTGGCTTTCTGACATTGAATTGTAATCCAAATTTTGTAACTCTGTGGGAGAGAGGACTGTTTCTGATTCTTTATTTTGAGGTGAGGTTTTCCTTCTATTCATGTTGCTCAGTGCAGAGTGGTCAAAAACAAGTTGTATTGGGATAAGGAGCAAAAGAGAGGAAAGAAAGAAGGAAAGTAAAGAGAAAAAGGAAAAAGAAAAAAGGAAGAAAAAGGAAAAAGAGAAGAAAAAGAGAAAGAAAAAGAAAGAAAGGATAAAAGGGTGGGGAGAGCAATCAGAAATCAAAAAGCAAAAAAAAAAAAAAAAGAAACACAAAAAAACAAAAAACAAAACAAAACAAAACAAAAAAACACGGGGATGTATCTTCTGATTCTGTATACTTTAAGTCCCTTGACTTCCCCTGGAACTTGTCCGTCTAGCTGGTCTTCTGGGGGAGGGGCCTGTTGTGCTGATTTTCAGGTGTTAGTACTTGGGGGAGCTGCTTTGCCCCCTGCCTGGTTCAGGGCTCAGTGGGGGTTGTTTACCCTGTGAGGCCCCAGGAGGAACAACCTCTGGAGCCCTGGCTTCAGCCCCCGCAGTAACTACAGAGCTCTCCGTCTGCAGGGCCTGGATGCTTCGGGGGCGGGGCTGCTGATCTGCTCAGCTCAGGGCAGGAGCGTCCTTGCTGTCCTGGGTCCTCCCGGCCTGTGCCTGTCCTGGGGGGAGGCCGGATCCTGGGCTGTGTCCCCAGCGCCCTGTGCTCCCAGGCCTGTGGTGTTGGATTCGCACTCCAGCCTCGCAGCGCCCTCCAAGGAGGCGCCGCCTGAGCCCCTCCGAGCTGCTCCCGGGTGCGCAGCCCCCTCAGCGGAGCCGCCGCCGGAGCCCCTCTGAGCTGCTGCCAGGTCCAGCCGTGTGCCCTGCAGCCCTTTAGGGAGCTCGGCCTGCTCTCCCCGGGGCGCAGGTGTCTGTTAGTGTCCCAGGGAGCCTGAGGGCATCTCCGCCCTCCTGGGGTCCTGCTCTAACTCCCTAGGGTCGCCTTTCCGCCCGGGAAGGTTGGTGCAGCTCCTGCTTCTCCTGGACGGAGCTCTCCTGTCCTGGGGCCACTCGCCCCGGCCTTAGCTCGGCTCCTCGTGGGCCCCCTCCCCCTTGGAGGCCTTTTGTATCTTTATTTCTTTTTCCCTCCATCTTCCTACCTTGATAGAAGCTTGAACTCTTCTCACTGTAGCCTTTCAGCTGGTCTCTCTTTAAATCTCAGGCCGAATTCGTAGATTTTCAGGATGATTTGAAGGTTATCTAGGTAATTTGGTGGGACAGGTGATTTGGGGATCCTACTCTTCTGCCATCTTGCCCCTCCCTCCGGATAGATCCTTTAAGTATGATATCGTGTCCTTTTTCATCTCTTACTACAGCCTTTGGGATAAACTTTAATTTATCTGATATGAGGATTGATACCCCAGCTTTCCTTTGAGGACTATTTGAATGGTAAATTGTTCTCCAACCTTTCATTTTCAGGCTGTAGGTGTTCTTAGGTCTTAAATGAGTCTCTTGTAGACAGCAAATAGATGGGTCTTGCTGTTTTATCCAGTCTGAAACCCTGTGCCTTTTGATGGAATCATTAAGCCCATTCATGTTCCAGGTTACTATTGAAAGATAGGAATTTAGTGTCATCATAATACCTATTCAGTCCCTGTTTTTGTGGATTATTTCTTTGGGCTTCCTCTTTTACAGGGTCCCCCTTAATATTACTTGGAGAGCTGGGTTGGTGGTCACATATTCTTTCAGTTTCTGCCTCTCTTGGAAGCTCTTTATCTCTCCTTCTATTCTGAATGAGAGCCTTGTTTGATAAAGTATTCTTGGCTGCATGTTTTTCTCCTTTAGTACCCTGAGTAGATCCTGCCTGCCCTTTCTGGCCTGCCAGGTCTCTGTGGAGAGGTCTGCTGTTAATCTAATATTTTTCCCCATAAATTTAGAGATTTCTTCTCTCTTGCTGCTTTAATGACCTTTTGATGTTTGGAATTTTCAAGTTTCACTATTAAATGTCGAGGTGTTGAACAGTTTTTATTGATTTTATCAGGGACGTCTTTATCTCCTGGATCTGAATGCCTGTTTCTCTCCCCAAATTAGGGACCTTCTCAGCTGTGATTTGTTCAAATATGCTTTCTAGCCCTCTGTGTCTCTTGGCCCTCTCTGGAACCAAAATATACATAGATTTTAATTCTGAGGTTATCATTTATTTTCCTTAACCTTTTCTCATGGTCTTTCTCTTTTTTCCTCATCTTCCTTACTTGCCATCAACTTGTCTTCTATGTCACTCACTGTTTCTTCCACCTCATTAACTCTCGTCATTAGGACCTCCAGTTTGGATTGCATCTCATTTAATTGATTTTTCATTTTTGCCTGAGTAGATCTAACTTCTACATTCATGAGGTCTCTTGAATCTTTTAAGGTTTTTTTCCAGAGCCACCAGTAGGTTTATAATTGTGTTTCTGAATTGTCTTTCTGACGTCGAATTGTAATCCAAATTCTGTAACTCTGTGGAAGAGAGAGTACTGTTTCTGATGTTTTCTTTTGTGGTGTGTTCTTTTCTCTAGTCATTTTGCTCAGTGCAGAGTGGCTGTATGAGCAGGTGCATGAAGAATACTAACCACAAACTAAGTAAATTTCACCCTAGATGATTCTGACGCAGTCAGAGACCAGAAGTTGCAAACAACGATTAGAATGAAATAAAACAAAAGGACTACTAAAGTGAAAAACACATTTTAAAAGAAAGTAGTCAAAAAGAAAAGGCAAAGAATCAGATAAAAGAAGAAAAAAAAAGACAAAGTAGAGAAAAAAGCAAAAGTAAATAGGAGAAAAAAGGAACATAAAAAAGGAGGAGAAAAAAATGGGGGGAGTCGGAGATGTTGGTGGTGACGAAGTTGTAGTTGAGGGAGAACGTAGTGTACTTGAGTGTCCTAGAGGGTGACCCTCTTGTTCTTAGTATATTAAATTCTGTATGTTAGAAGATGTTCAGTCCCAAATTTATATAAACCAGAAATACTTGTAGAAAGCCCCACCACTGAGTGCAAAAACGTGAACAAGATAAAATAGGCAGGCAGAAAGAGAATGAGGAGACAATGTAATCTCACAGAATGAACCAGCACAGTATACCACTTGGGTCTGGGTGCATGCTGGTTTGGTTTTAGAAGGTATTGACTTCCCTCATTATAGAACAAAATGAGGCAGAGAAAATAAAGAACGGATAACAAACAAAATAAAAAGTCTTATATCTTCCAAAATTAAGTTGAGTATGTTAATGGGAATCTAGAACTGCAAAATATAGCTAGGACTTGTAATTCTAGAAATATGAATGTGAAAAGGAAGAAACTTAAAAATGAAGAGTTGGTAAAATATTGTAGTTAAGGTGGGAAAAGAGAAAAAATAATTTGAAATTTATAGTGCAATATATAAATGAGGTGTACTGGAAAAAGGAAAAAAAGAAAAAAAACAAAGGAGGGGTACCCTCTAGTTCTGTATACTGTAAATCCCTTGACTTCTCATGGAGCTTTCCAGTGTCTTGGCCCAGAACTTGCTATTCCCTGTCCTTCCAGTTGGTCTTCTATGGGAGGGGCCTGCTGTGCTGATTATCAGGTGTGTGCACCTGGGGGAGCTGCCCTGCCCCCTGCCAGGTGCAAACTCATGGGAACTGTTGACCCCATGAGATGATGCCTCTAATCCCTGGTGGCCCCACCTCTGGAAGCACCAGGTGACTCCAGGAGGAACAACACTGACTGCGGCCAGGTCCCCAGCTCTGGAGTCAACTCCCACAGTAACTACCCCAGCTCCCAGTCCCCACTGGCCTAGGTGGTTCTGGGGCGGGGGGCCCTGACCTGCACAGCTTGGGGCACCTGGGACAGGAGCGTCCTCACTGTCCTGTGCCCTCCCCGCCCCTGCCTGTCTCGGGGGGGGAGCAGGATCGGGGGCTGTGTTTCCTGGTGCCCTGGGCTCTGGGGCCTGTGCTGCTGGAATCACCCTCCCAGGTCTCAGCTCCTGAAGACAGCAGGGCGCTACGCCCTCCGCCTGGAGCCCCCTCCTTTTTTTTAATAATAAATTTATTTTTTATTGGTGTTCAATTTGCCAACATACAGAATAACACCCAGTGCTCATTCCGTCAAGTGCCCCCCTTGGTGCCTGTCACCCATTCACCCCCAACACCCGCCCTCCTCCCCTTCCACCACCCCTAGTTCGTTTCTCAGAGTTAGGAGTCTTTATGTTCTGTCTCCCTTTCTGATATTTCCCACACACTTCTTCTCCCTTCCCCTATATTCCCTTTCACTATTATTTATATTCCCCAAATGAATAAGAGCATACAATGTTTGTCTTTCTCCGATTGACTTACTTCACTCAGCATAATACCTTCCAGTTCCATCCAAGTTGAAGCAAATGGTGGTATTTGTCATTTCTAATGGCTGAGTAATATTCCATTGTATACATAAACCACATCTTCTTTATCCATTCATCTTTCGATGGACACCCAGGCTCCTTCCACAGTTTGGCTATTGTGGACATTGCTGCTAGAAACATTGGGGTGCAGGTGTCCTGGCGTTTCATTGCATCTGAATATTTGGGGTCAATCCCCAACAGTGCAATTGCTGGGTCTAGAGCAGGTCTATTTTTAACTCTTTGAGGAACCACCACACAGCTTTCCAGAGTGGCTGCACCAGTTCACATTCCCACCAACAGTGTAAGAGGGTTCCCTTTTCTCCACATCCTCTCCAAAATTTGTGGTTTCCTGCCTTGTTAATTGTCCCCATTCTCACCGGTGTGAGGTGGTATCTAATTGTCGTTTTGATTTGTATTTCCCTGATGGCAAGTGATGCGGAGCATTTTCTCATGTGCATGTTGGCCATGTCTATGTCTTCCTCTGTGAGATTTCTGTTCATGTCTTTTGCCCATTTCATGATTGGATTGTTTGTTTCTTTGGTGTTGAGTTTGATAAGTTCTTTATAGATCTTGGAAACTAGCCCTTTATCTGATATATCATTTGCAAATATCTTCTCCCGTTCTGTAGGTTGTCTTTGAGTTTTGTTGACTGTATCCTTTGCTGTGCAAAAGCTTCTTATCTTGATGAAGTCCCAATAGTTCATTTTTGCTTTTGTTTCTTTTGCCTTCGTGGATGTATCTTGCAAGAAGTTACTGCGGCTGAGTTCAAAAACGGTGTTGCCTCTGTTCTCCTGCAGGATTTTGATGGAATCTTGTCTCACATTTAGATCTTTCATCCATTTTGAGTTTATCTTTGTGTATGGTGCAATAGAGTGGTCTAGGTTCATTCTTCTGCATGTGGATGTCCAATTTTCCCAGCACCATTTATTGAAGAGACTTTCTTCCAGTGGATAGTCTTTCCTCCTTTATTGAATATTAGTTGACCATAAAGTTGAGGGTCCAATTTTGGATTCTCTATTCTGTTCCATTGATCTATGTGTCTGTTTTTGTGCCATTATGACACTGTCTTGATGACCGCAGCTTTGTAGTACAACCTGAAATCTGGCATTGTGATGTGCCCAGCTATGGTTTTGTTTTTTAAGATTCCCTTGGCTATTCGGAGTCTTTTCTGATTCCACACAAATCTTAAAATAATTTGTTCCAACTATCTGAAGAAAGTCCATGGTATTTTTATAGGGATTGCATTAAACGTGTAAATTGCCCTAGGTAACTTTGACATTTTCACAGTATTAATTCTTCCAATCCATGAGCATGGAATATTTTTCCATCTCTTTGTGTCTTCCTCAATTTCTTTCAAAAATTTTCTATTGTTTTTAGGGTATAGATCCTTTACCTCTTTGCTTAGGTTATTCCTAGGTATCTTATGCTTTTGGGTGCAATTGGCAAAGAAGAAGTCAAACTCTCTGTCTTCGCTGATGACATGATACTCTACATAGAAAACACAAAGGACTCCACCCAAGTTTGCTAGAACTCATACAGTAATTTGGCAGTGTGGCAGGATACAAATCAATGTCCAGAAGTCCGTGGCATTTCTATACACTAACAGTGAGACTGAAGAAAGAGAAATTAAGAAAACATTTCTTAGATATGACACTAAAAGCATATTTATCAATAAAAAATGGAAAAAATAGACTTCATCAAAATTAAAAATTTAGCACTTTAGAAAGTCCCCGTTTAAAATTTTTTTTAAAAAAGATTTTGTTTATTTATCCATGAGACACACACACACAGAGAGGCAAAGATACAGGCAGAGCGAGAAGCAGACTCTATGCAGGGAGCCCAATGTGGGACCCAATCCCAGGCCTCTAGGACCAAGCCATGGGCCGAAGGCAGGTGCTAAACCACTGAGCCATCCAGGCATCCTCTAGAGTCTCCTTTAGAAAATGAATAACAGCCAACAATCAAGCCACTGACTGGGAGAAAATGTTTACAAATCATACATCTGATAAAGGACCTGTATCACAATATATACAATTCAAATAAGGAAATAAGCAACCGAATTGAAAAATGGGCATATGATTTGAATAGAAATTTCACTAAAGAAGATATGCAAATGGATAATAAGCATCTGAAACTCAATATCATTTGTCTTGAGGGAAATGCAAATTAAACTTACAATCAGGGGGCACCTGGGTGGTTCAGTGGTTGAGCGTCTGCCTTCTGCTCGGGGCATGATCCCAGGGCCCTAGGATTGGGTCCTGCATCGGGGTCCCTGCATGGAGCCTGCTTCTCCCTCTGCCTGTGTCTCTGCCTTTCTCTCTGTGTCTCTCATGAATAAATAAAATCTTAAAAAAACTTACAATCAGGTGTTACTACATATCTTTAAAAATAGCCGTAATAAACAAAAGTCAAAATCAAGCATTTGTGATTGTGTGAAGAATTTGGACCCTTCATATGTGAAGGAATTACTGGTGGGAATATGAAATGGCAGAAATTTGGAAAACAGCTTGGTTGATACCAGATAACTCAACAATTTCACTTGTAGGTACAAAGAAATGAAAACGTTTGTCTCATAGTGACATGGAAACAATTTGAATGTTCATCAATTAGTAAGTGAATAAGCACACATGTGGTATATCCATATAATGGAAAACTATTTACTAGAAAAAGGAATAGTGAGAAGCGCTACAACAGGGATGAACCTTAAAAACATTATGCTTAATGAAGATAGGTAACAAAATACTACATGATATATGTTTCCATTTATATAGAGTGTCCAGAAAAGGCAATTTTATAGACAGAAAACAGGTTAGTGGTAGCACCAGGGATTAGAAGTGTTGATTGACTGACAGTGGTCATCAGGGAACTGTTTGGATTGATGGAAGTGTGCTGAAACTGGATCATGGTGGTGGTTGTGAAACTCTATTACTTTTCTAGAATTTATTCAGTAGTAGACTTAAAATTGATGACTTCTATCTATAGTGGTTAAATTCTATCTCAATAAGACTGTTAAAAGTGGGTATGTGGAGTTTTTTTATTTTACATGTTGATCTTTTAAATGTACTAGTCCTTTAATTCTTTGAGAAAGATGCAGCCCTTTTGATTCTTTGAAAGCTTGTACCACTTGCTTGTTCCTCAGAGTATAAATAAAGGGATTCATCACTGGGGCAACTGAGGTGGTAAGCACTGACACCACCTTATTAATAGCAACCCCTTCTTTTGCATGAGGTTTGATATAGATAAAGTTGCAGCTTCCATAAGTAATAGAAACCACAATTATATGGGAATATCAAGTAGAAAAAGCCTTTTTTTTTAGGACAAAAGACAGAAGGAAATCTGAGAATGGTCCTGATGATGTATGTGTAGGACAGAATTACACACACCAAGGTGAAAATGAGTGTCAACACAACGAGGACCAAGACAAATCGCTCAATAAACTCTGTGTCTGAGCAGGTAATCTTCAGGATGGGAGCAGCATCACAGCCATAGTGATCTATGACATTGGAGTCACAAAACTCGAGCTTGAAGCTCATGATATAGGGTAGGAGGATGATGAGCAAAGCTAACATATAACATCCAATAAGGAACTTGATGCAGAGCCTGTTGTTCATGATGGTCATGTAATGCAGGGGTTTGCAGATGGCCACATAGTGGTCATAGGACATGGCTGTGAGGAGGCAAATTTCAGTCACACCCAAGACAATAACAAAAAATAATTGAGTGGCACAAGGATTATAGGTAACTGTATTGTTAATCAAGGGTATGCAGATATTTCAGAATACAGACAGTGGTAACAGAGACTTCTAGATATGAGAAATTCTGGAGAAAGAAGTACATAGGAGTTTTCAGACAAGAATCTACAAATGTGAGGGTGATGATGGTTAAGTTTCCAATTACACTCAGCAGATAGGTGATGAACAAAAAGACAAAAAGCAGAATCTGTAGATTTGAGTCATCTGTCAGTCCTACCAGGATGAACCTTTTTAGTACTGTATACTTTTTTGTCACCGACCTCCGACTTTTGCATATTCTGTTGGTAAAAATGAGACAGAAATTGGACATGAGTAGAGTTCAAATGGTTTGAAATTGTGGGTAGAGTGAGGATGCCAGGCAAACCAATATTATTTCATTTGACAGTATGATTGCTTTGGTGGCTTGTGCTACTCTGAGATTCAGACAGAAGTGTGACCAGAATGCTGGTATTAAACATTCTTACCATTATATCAATGATGTCTCTGACATAAGGACTTCTAGATTAGAAAAACAACCAACTCCCCCACCTCCTGCAAAAAATAAGCAAGCAAGCAAGCAAACAAACAAAACCCCTGGGAATGAACCTCTTTCAGATGAAATCAGCTATGTAGAAAACAAAAACAGTCACAGAAACACTATCACGAATCATATAATGGTAGCAGAACAGCGTAACTACATTGGTTTGAGTATGGACTCTGAACCTTGATTATCTGGGTTCAAATTATGATTCATTCAGCATATGACTTTAGGCAAATTCTTAATCTCTGCACTTTGGGGTGCTTTGGTGGCTCAGTTGGTTAAGTGTCTGACTCTTGATTTTGGCTCAGGTAATGATCTCAGTGTTGTGAGATCGAGCCCCACATTGCTCAGGGATGGGTATGGAGTTTGCTTAGGATTATCTCTCTGCCCCTCTCTTGGTGCCTCACATACTCTCTTTCCCTGTCTTTCTCTAGCTTTCAAAAAATAAATTAATAAATAAACATTAATCTTTGTGCTTCAATTTCTTCATATGTACACAGTGGAGAATAATTGAACTTATCTCATAGGTTTGTTAAAAGGAACTAATGAGCTAATACATTTAAATCACTTGGAAAATTGGCATGTAATAAGCACAGTATAAGGGATTCCATTGTTTTTATTATTATATACAAGGTTTTAGAATTATTGGTGATAAGCCTTCTGGTCATGAATACTACAAAACTTTTTTCAGTGGAATGTAAATAGAGTTGCTTATAATGATAGATGTGAAGTTCCTACAGCTCCTCTTCAAGCTTCTCTATTAGTCTGTCTTTCCTGAGCTCCTTAGGCAAATATGATGATTTAAAATAACTACTGCCTTGATAAACTTTTCACTTTCAAAACTGGAAAACAAAACAAAACAAAGCATCATCTACATAACAATGAGGGTGCTCTTTTATTAGCTATCATTTTCTATTTCAAACACTTTAATGACTTCTGTCTGAACTTGGAATGAAACCCAAATTCTCTACTATGGCCTGCAAATTTCCACATGCTGTATGCATTGCCCTGAATATCTCTCCCATCTCAGCTTTTTCTACTTTATATCTCATTAAGCACGTCCCATTTTTAGTGGCCTTTTTCAGTTCTGCCAACTTCATGTGTCTGTTTTCCATATTTTTTTTTTTTTTTTAGGTCTCACTGACACTATACCCTCTTCAAGAGGAAGTCTTAGTGCTCTCTAAACAAACACATGAATTTGGGGCTTTTAGTAATGCACCACTTTACTCTTTGTAATTACCTATTTTCTTTTTAACTTGTTAATCTCTGTCCCCTTACTAGACTACAAGGCCATGAAGGTCATGTTTGTTTTGTTCACTATGCTCAATGGCGTGTCCAGGAATGTGTTTGGTACTCAGCAGGAGTTTAATAAATGTTCTTCGGTAAATAAGTAGGACCAAGCATTTTATACATGAAAATAATTTGCTGATTATACTTTAACTGAAACATCGTTCATCCATTTCTAGTTATTGCTTATCTTTGATAATAGGTCTCAAAACCTATGAAAACTGTTTTTGACATCAGATAGGATGTCTGGCAAAAGACCTTATCTTGACATAAGGTAAAAAGATCATTTTTTACCAGTACATCCCCTGAACTGACTCCTGGCCTGTCTACTTATGCCAAAGATTAAATCAGACAATATTTTTTTGCATTATTTTGGATTAATATGCGGAATCATTTTGTGGAAATGAGACGCTAAAGGATTGAATTCCATAGGGTCCTTTCTAGCTCCTGACACCAATACCTCTAATTCTCCACTAGGAGGTTGATTGAAGCTGCTGGAAACTTAATTCCTGGATAAACACAATACAGTTGCCAGGGTTATTTTTGAAATTGGTAGTGGTGAAGGGTTAGGATTTGAGAATCAGTCAGATTAGGGTGCAAACAAAGGTTCTGAAGTACTCCACTTCCTTCAGTTTCATCATACATAAAAAATGCAGATATTTACACCTTTTTCTTCATTGAGTTGTGGTAAGGATTAAGTAAGATTAAACACAAAGTTCTTAGCATAGCTTTAGGGATATTATTAATATTAAATAAAGGTTGAATATTTTTGCTCTTTCTTCTTTTTACCTTGAACAGGAGTTGTTTCTCACATGGTGCTTGATGTCTTTTCCTCTTTGGTTAGATGAACTTTGGATCCCTTTCTACTCTTTTCCAACTGCAACCTTATTAATATCTCTCCAAGACTCCCATAAAGTCTTGGAGAGATTTGTACCCAGCTTGATATTATGAAGATTTCTGGAATCTCATGAGTAGTGTTACCTTGGAAAGTCTACTAATTCATAAGGTTCTTACTGGAAGTAATATACTGTATGTTCTCTTCTTTCCAAGTCCATTTAGTATTTGTCATTTACTCTTTGCGATTTGTAGAATAGCATGCTGATGATATTTCTAATTTATCCACCTCTTTTTTATTTGCACTTACTCCCCAACTGCACATAACCTTCAAATTCTCTTCTGGGCTGGTCTTGACTGACTTTTCAAAAACTTGTGCCATTTCAGAATAACTGTATTCAAAGTACCCTATATCCATCTTTTCCACATTCTATTTGTGTTCTCCTATGTCTCCTTCCTTCCTTCCTTCCTTGGTACTCAGCAGGAGTACCAAACAAAACAAAGCATCATCTACATAACAATGTAGATTGTTCCGTCCTTCCTTCCTTCCTTTTTTCCTTCCTTCCTTCCTTCCTTCCTTCCTGCCTTCCTTCTTCCCTCCCTCCCTCCCTCCCTCCCTCCCTTCCTTCCTTCTTTTTAAAGTGGGAGAGAGAGGGAAAGGAGGGAGAGAGGGAAAGAGAGAATACCAAGCAGGCTCCACACTCAGTGTGGAGCTAGGCTTGATCCCACAACCCCAAGATCATGGCCTGCGTAGAAATCAAGAGTTGGACGCTTTTCTATTTCTTCCTGTTCCAGTTTTGGTAGTTTGTGGCTTTCCAGGAATGTGTCCATTTCTTCTAGATTGCCTACTTTATTGGCATATAGCTGTTCATAATATGTTTTTAAAATCGTTTGTATTTCCTTGGTGTTGGTAGTGATCTCTCCTTTCTCATTCATGATTTTATTAATTTGAGTCTCCTCTCTCTTCTTTTTAAGAAGGCTGGCTAATGGTTTATGTATCTTATTAATTCTTTCAAAGAACCAACTCCTGGTTCTGTTGATCTGTTCCACAGTTCTTCTGGTCTCGATTTCGTTGAGTTCTGCTCGAATCTTTATTAACTCTCATCTTCCGCTGGGTGTAGAAGCTGTCTGTTGTTTTTTCTCTAGCTCCTTTATGTGTAAGGTTAGCTTTTGTATTTGAGTTCTTTCCAGTTTTTGAATGGATGCTTGTATTGCGATGTATTTCCCCCTTAGGACTGCTTTTGCTGCATCCCAAAGATTTTGAACGGTTGTATCTTCATTCTCATTAGTTTCCATGAATCTTTTTAATTCTTCCTTAATTTCCTGGTTGACCCTTTTATCTTTTAGCAGGATGGTCCTTAACCTCCACGTGTTTGAGGTCCTTCCAAAGTTCTTATTGTGATTTAGTTCTAATTTCAAGGCATTATGGTCTGAGAATATGCAGGGGATGATCCCAATCTTTTGGTATCAGTTCAGACCCGATTTGTGACCCAGTATGTAGTGTATTCTGGAGAAAGTTCCATGTGCACTTGAGAAAATGTGTATTCAGTTGAGTTTGGATGTAAAGTTCTGTAGATATCTGTGAAATCCATCTGGTCCAGTGTCTCATTTACAGCTCTCATTTCTTTGGAGATGTTGTGCTTAGAAGACCTATCTAGTATAGAGAGAGCTAGATTGAAGTCACCAAGTATAAGTGTATTATTATCTAAGTATTTCTTCATTTTGGTTATGAATTGATTTAAATATTTTGGAGCTCCCAAATTCGGGGCATATATATTGGGGATTGTTAAGTCTTCTTGTAGATAGATCCTTTAAGTATGATAGAACAGGCCAATAAAGAGGGAGGAAATTGAAGCAGTCATCCAAAACCTCCCAAGACACAAAAGTCCAGGGCCAGATGGCTTCCCAGGGGAATTCTATCAAACGTTTAAAGAAGAAACCATATGGGATCCCTGGGTGGCGCAGTGGTTTGGCGCCTGCCTTTGGCCCAGGGCACGATCCTGGAGACCCGGGATCGAATCCCACATCAGGCTCCCAGTGCATGGAGCCTGCTTCTCCCTCTGCCTGTGTCTCTGCCTCTCTCTCTCTCTCTCTCTCTGTGACTATCATAAATAAATTTAAAAAAATTAAAAAAAAAGAAGAAACCATACCTATTCTACTAAAGCTGTTTGGAAAGATAGAAAGAGATGGAGTACTTCCAAATTCGTTCTATGAGGCCAGCATCACCTTAATTCCAAAACCAGAAAAAGACCCCACCAAAAAGGAGAATTACAGACCAATATCCTTGATGAACAGGGATGCAAAAATTCTCAACAAGATACTAGCCAATCGGATCCAAGAGTACATTAAGAAAATTATTCACCATGACCAAGTAGGATTTATCCCTGGGACACAAGGCTGGTTCAACACTCGTAAAACGATCAATGTGATTCATCATATCAGCAAGAGAAAACCCAAGAACCATATGATCCTCCCATTAGATGCAGAGAAAGCATTTGACAAAATACAGCATCCATTCTTGATCAAAACTCTTGAGAGTGTAGGGATAGAGGCAACATTCCTCGACATCTTAAAAGCCATCTACGAAAAGCCCACAGCAAATATCATTCTCAATGGGGAAGCACTGGGAGCCTTTCCCCTAAGATCAGGAACAAGACAGGGATGTCCACTCTCACCACTGCTATTCAACATAGTACTGGAAGTCCTAGCCTCAGCAATCAGACAACAAAAAGACATTAAAGGCATTCAAATTGGCAAAGAAAAAGTCAAACTCTCCCTCTTCACCAATGACATGATACTCTACATAGAAAACCCAAAAGCCTCCACCCCAAGATTGCTAGAACTCATACAGCAATTTGGTAGCGTGGCAGGATACAAAATCAATGCCCAGAAATCAATGGCATTTCTATACACTAACAATGAGACTGAAGAAAGAGAAATTAAGGAGTCAATCCCATTTACAATTGCACCCAAAAGCATAAGATACCTAGGAATAAACCTAACCAAAGAGGTAAAGGGTCTATACCCTAAAAACTATAGAACACTTCTGAAAGAAAAAGGAAGACACAAAGAGATGGAAAAATATTCCATGCTCATGGATTGGCAGAATTAATATTGTGAAAATGTCAATGTTACCCAGGGCAATGTACACGTTTAATGCAATCCCTATCAAAATACCATGGACTTTCTTCAGAAGGTTAGTACAAATTATTTTAAGATTTGTGTGGAATCAGAAAAGACCCCGAATAGCCAGGGGAATTTTAAAAATGAAAACTGTATCTGGGGGCATCACAATGCCAGATTTCAGGTTGTACTACAAACCTGTGGTCTTCAAGACAGTGTGGACTGGCACAAAAACAGACCCATAGATCAATGGAACAGAATAGAGAACCCAGAAGTAGACCCTGAACTTTATGGTCAACTAATATTCGATAAAGGAGGAAAGACTATCCACTGGAAGAAAGACAGTCTCTTCAATAAATGGTGCTGGGAAAATTGGACATCCACATGCAGAAGAATGAAACTAGACCACTCTATTGCACCATACACAAAGATAAACTCAAAATGGATGAAAGACCTAAGTGTGAGACAAGATTCCATCAAAATCCTAGAGGAGAACACAGGCAATACCCTTTTTGAAGTCAGCCAAAGTAACTTCTTGCAAGATACATCTATGAAGGCAAAAGAAACAAAAGCACTAAAAAAAAAAAAAAAAAAAAGAAACAAAAGCAAAAATGAACTATTGGGACTTCATCAAGATAAGAAGCTTTTGCACAGCAAAGGATACAGTCAACAAAGACAACCTACAGAATGGGAGAAGATTTTTGCAAATGATGTATCAGATAAAGGGCTAGTTTCTAAGATATATAAAGAACTTATTAAACTCAGCACCTTAGAAACAAACAATCCAATCATGAAATGGGCAAAAGACATGAACAGAAATCTCACAGAGGAAGACATAGACATGGCCACCATGCACATGAGAAAATGCTCTGCATCACTTGCCATCAGGGAAATACAAATCAAAACCACAATGAGATACCACCTCACACCAGTGAGAATGGGGAACATTAACAAGGCAGGAAACCACAAATGTTGGAGAGGATGTGGAGAAAAGGGAACCCTCTTACACTGTTGGTGGGAATGTGAACTGGTGCAGTCAGTCTGGAAAACTGTGTGGAGGGTCCTCAAAGAGTTAAAAATAGACCTGCCCTACGACCCAGCAATTGCACTATTGGGGATTTACCCCAAAGATTCAGATGCAATGAAACGCCGGGACACCTGCGCCCCGATGTTTCTAGCAGCAATGTCCACAATAGCCAAACTGTGGAAGGAGCCTGGGTGTCCATCGAAAGATGAATGGATAAAGAAGATGTGGTTTATGTATACAATGGACTATTACTCAGCCATTAGAAACGATAAATACCCATCATTTGCTTCAATGTGGATGGAACTGGAGGGTATTATGCTGAGTGAAGTAAGTCAATCGGAGAAGGACAAACATTGTATGTTCTCATTCATTTGGGGAATATAAATAATAGTGAAAGGGAATATAAGGGAAGGGAGGAGAAATGTGTGGGAAATATCAGAAAGGGAGACAGAACATAGAGACTCCTAACTCTGAGAAACGAACTAAGGGTGGTGGAAGGGGAGGAGGGCGGGGTGTGGGGGTGAATGGGTGATGGGCACTGAGGGGGGCACTTGAGGGGATGAGCACTGGGTGTTATTCTGTATGTTGGCAAATTGAACACCAATAAAAAATAAATTCGTTATAAAAAAATAGAATTGGACGCTTAACTGACTGAGCCACCCAGGTGCCCTACTCTTTCCTTCTCTTTAAAAAATTTTTTTCAGTATAGCTGACCCACAATGTTACATTAGTTTTAGACGAGATCGGGCGCGTTCAGGGTGGTATGGCCGTAGACTACATTAGTTTTAGAAGTACAACACGGTAATTCAACTTCTCTATATATTCTGCTATGCTCACCACAAGTGTAGCTAACATCTGTTACCATACAGTATGATTGTTGACTATATTCCTTATGCTGTGTCTTTTATTCCCATGATTTATTCATTCCATAACTGGAAGCCTTATCTCCCACTCCCCTTCACTTATTTTGCCTATTCTTCCACACTTTTTCTTTCTTTCTTTCTTTCTTTCTTTCTTTCTTTCTTTCTTTCTTTCTTTCTTTCTTTCTTTCTTTCTTTCTTTCTTTCTTTCTTTCTTTTCTTTTTCTTTCTTTCTCTCTCTCTCTCTCTCTCTCTCTTTAAAAAGAATTTATTTATTTTCATGAGAGAAACAGAGAAAGAGGCAGAGACATAGGCAGAGGGAGAGTAGGCTCCATGCAGGCAGCCTGATGTGGGACTCGATCTCAGTCTGTGATCATGCCCTGAGTGGAAGGCAGATGCTCAACCACTCAGCTACTCAGGCATCCCCTTACTTCTTTCTTAAAAACAAGATAAATAAAACTTTAGATTGATGGATACCAGTCCCCTTTATATATTATTACCTGTGGATCATGAACAGCTTAAATGCAGCTGATATTGTTGGCATTTTGTTCAATCCCCTAATTTTGAGGTTGAGAAGTTGTAAGTTATTATTATGTTAATATATATGATATATATATATATATAATATAACATAGATTATTACTGGCTGGCTTATTAATGACAGGAAAATGAATTTGTCTCCTGAATCCCAATTACATATATCTATTTAATTATATGGATGTGAGAAGAAAATTTCAGGAGTCTATTTTTCTGGTCTCCAGATTTTCAAACTAATGTGTTCTCCAGCTTCTTCAATAAGTAGTCCACTTTTTTTCTGTCCCAGGGTTTCTACCATTCTTTTGGAAAACCTAGTAAGTAAACAATTTGCTATATGAAAGATTAAATACTTAAGTAAATCTGGTCATAACCTTCTTGTTACTGTAGAATTAGAAAATGGATCAATGCTAAGCTTTCTAAAGCTGGCAATAACTTTGAACTATCAATTCTAGAGATAGTTTTAATTGAAAAATAGACTTCTGATGATGAAATTCAATCTTATAAGAGATGCTTCTGGGTATGGAAATCCATTTTTCTCTCTTCAAATTAATTTTCAAATCTTGCTAGGATAACAGCTAACATTTCTAGAACATTTACTAAGTGACAGATATTGTGCTAAATGTTTTACGTGGTTTATCACAATTAATCTTCACAGCAACTCTCTGAGTTATGTCGTATTATAATCTACATTTTATAGATGAGGAACTTGAGGATCATAAGTTCTAGGTATCACCTAAGGTACCATCTGGGGTATCATCCGATCCACCTGGGGTAAAGTAGGGAAATGGAAACAAGTGGTTTGACTTCAGAGACTTAGCTTTTAAATATTTCAAATTAATGCCTTTTAATTTGTTTACTTCACTCAAGTATAAGCTTATCATGATTGGACAAATGGAGAGGACATGGATAATTGACTTCTCCTTGCTTTTGTGCTCCCTGACCCCCACCTTTTTTTTGAAGAGATAATCTTTTATATGATGCCACCTCTGCTTCCCTAACCACAGTTAACTATTTCAGTTAGTTAACTATTTGTACCAGAATTAGAGGCAATAGTAGGAAGACAATTGCTCTTCAACAATCTAAAATTAATCACATTATAGCTAACCAAACATTTCCCATCTGTATTCATTGTCTCTAGGGCTCCTGATTTCTCTCTTTATTTAAATGGAACAGGATGCTCCCAGAAGACTCCAATTAGTTTTTTGCAAGAATGGATTTCACCTGGTTGTTGGAAAATATTTCTGAGAAATAGCCTTGAAGTGTATTTCCCTTGAGTCTAAGGAAACATGGTTTTTCCCTTCCCAGTGAGGGATGGACCATGTGCTTTTGCACTGTATAGCTCTCCCCTGGTTTTCAGATAATATTACAGGGAAGTACAACAGCCTCTGGCTCTTGCTATCTGCTACAAGGCACCATCCCAAGGAATAGAGAGTCATGTAGATCCTGATCACAGGATACCAAATGTTAAAGGTGATAGGTCAAGTCTCTGGACCCCAGCTGTCTTTCCATCCTATCTACCTAATTCCATCTCTTATTTTGATATAGATTTCAAATGCCTTCAATTGATATCTGACTGAGTACTCATTACCCCGGGCTATACTTTGGGTCCTAAAATTTTTCTTACTTTTTTTCTGTCAGTATTTAATATTTCTTCATATCCCAATGTCACCATTGAACAATAGCATATAATAGCATATAAATGTCTTAATGTGTTGATTGACCACTAACTTAATGTGTTTACACACATGGGGACCAACGTGTTGTAAAACATAAAGCACATGAAAGAAGGTTATATTATCAGCCTGGAGATTAAAGCTGTGTGTTATAGAATATTGGAGGAGACATTTTTATTGGATTGAGAGAAAGGGCTTCCTCAGTATCTTTCATAGGTGACTTGACTGTATCCTCTATAAATCATCTGTTTCTGTTATTAACCTATGTACCTCCCATGAATGGTATCCAAAGATCTTACAGAAAGTCATGTCACTTACCATAGAACAAGGTAGTATCTCAAAATTACTATTGATTCTTCTAGAGTATTGTCAACGTTACTTAGCACCCAAATTTTATTCTATTAGTTCCCAGATGGTGAATATATGTTAAAACTAACTTAATTATATTTACCTCTCTTATGGTCTTTCATGGCTTCTGAGCATACTTTAACCAATGTCTTTAGTATGACTCAAAGCTTGACAGGAATAATGACTAGAAAGTATTAAGTATAGGGCTTATCACATTCTTTCTGTATACCCCCACACTAGCTCTCACAAAAATTCTTCAAGTTCTCCTCAGGAACTCATACCCATTAATTCCCAGTCACCTTTTCTCTTAAGAAGTTTAAAAGACAAAAATTCCAAATATACAGTTTCATTCTCTCAATAGGAAAAATCTTCATGTATTCTGGTTAAGTGAGTTCTTAATATATAAGAGCTCTCTGCATTCTGGGAAATCACTATTCTAGCTTTTTTGAACAGGGAGACAAGGTCTCCCACTAAATTTTACATTTACAAAAATAGCAATAGTTATATCCATTTAGGATGCAACAGGTGTGGAGGGATCAATTAAGTGAACGAACAAAAGATTCCCTTGAGAGTACAGGTTCAAAAGTCACTAGTTAATCTACAGTGTAATGAACTAGAATGAATTCTTTCCAATAAAAGCTTTAAGTATCTATCAGAAGGAAGAGTGTCTTTGGAAACAGGAAGATGTAACAATAGGTTATGTGCAAAATAATGAGTCAGATGAACCATCAGAAGGTTAGATTAGAAGGTTAGATTCTCTCCATATACCTAGGGATATTTCAGCTGAACTCAAGAAAGAAGCTGCTCAGAATTTGCTGAGGGAATCTGGATTTGGATGAAGTCCTGTCACTCTGTGTCACAGTGGAAACGGTTCCCTCCCTCTATTCTAAGCAGCTTTTCTTCCGGTGACCATTCTTTATTAAGACATCACAAACAATCAGGGAAATTTGTGTTCATTTTTCTCATTTTTGACTTAAGTTTCAAGATCAGTTGTTGTCCATGTTGGTCAAAGGGCACAAACTTGGAGTTATGTGGGATGAATAAGTCTCAATCTAATGCACATTATATGAACTATAGTTAGTGATACTGTATTGACTCTCAGAAATTTGCTGAATGCTCTCCATGTGCATGCACACACATACACACACACCTACTCACACATATGAAATTAATGGTGAGAAGATAGGTTAATTAGCTTGACTGTTGAAATAGTTTCATTATGTGTATGTATACCAAATTATCATATACACCTTAAATATATAAAATTTAATTTAAAAAAGGTCAGCTGCTGTCCAACCCAAAACAAAAATTGATGCAAATAGTATAGTATTATAACTTTATATATATGATTTTGTTTATTTATTTAATCAATAATTTTTATAGAATATTTTCTCCATTCAGTACACTATTATATATTTCATTGAGGTAAGATAAATGTAGGAGTATCTAATGTTACATAACATAGTTACATAAAATATAGTTTATATTTTAGCTAGGTAAATAATATTAATTGAGCTCTTCTTTGGCCTAGTTCTGTGCCAAATACTCTTATTGTATTGTCTTTTATAATCTTAATCACAACATTAGTACGTGGGTTATATGACTATCTACATTTTATGGTTGAAAAATTGAGAAGTTGAAAATTAAGAAGCTAAATAATTTTCCCAAGGCCATGTATTTGCTAAGAGAGTTTAGACTTGAACTCATGTTTGCCTTATGACAAAGTCCAAGCTTTCTAAGTGCACTACATTATCTCTCTATGCTTCAAAGAACAAGGGCTTAAAGATAATCTGATTAATGATGGGCAAGAAGGGGGTCATAGTGAGACATTTTTCCCCATAACTCTAGCAGAAATTTACCTCAAAATAGATGTATACTTTTTGAGGAATTGAATGTATTTCAACGATTAACCCAGAAGGATCAAACTGTTTCTAAATAACTTAATTGCATCATAGAACACAAGAATATTTATAGAAATATTTATAGAAACACAAAAATATTGAAGACCCAACAAGGCAAAAATCACCATGTGTAGAATCCAATAAAAGTTATCAGACATGCAGAGAAGCAAAATGTGTGTGTGTGTATTTTTTATATGCACATATATTCTTATTTTATATATATTTATATATGTTATATATATAATAATTTTACACACATAAAGCATGAGGAAATAAATTAGTTAATTGAAAGTGACCCAACCAGGGATCCCTGGGTGGCGCAGCGGTTTGGCGCCTGCCTTTGGCCCAGGGCGCGATCCTGGAGACCCGGGATCGAATCCCACATCGGGCTCCCGGTGCATGGAGCCTGCTTCTCCCTCTGCCTGTGTCTCTGCCTCTCTCTCTCTCACTGTGTGCCTATCATAAATAAATAAAAAAAAATTAAAAAAAAAAAAAAGAAGATGTGGCCTACGTATACAATGGAATATTACTCAGCCATTAGAAATGATGAACACCCACCATTTCCTTCGATGTGGGTGGAACTGGAGGGTATTATGCTAAGTAAAGTAAGCCAGTTGGAGAAGGACAATCATTATATGGTTCACTCATGTGAGGAATATAAAAAATAGTAAAAGGGATTATAGGGGAAAGGAGAGAAAATGAGTGGGAAAAAAACAGAGAGGGTGACAAACCATAAGAGACTCCTAACTGGGAAACAAATAGCGTAGTGGAAGGGGAGGTGGGCGGGGGGATGCGGTGACTGGGTGATGGGCACTGAGCGGGGCCCTTGAGGGGACGAGCACTGGGTGTTATGCTATATGTTGGCAAATTGAACTCCAATAAAAATATACAAAAAATATGTAGCAAAAAATATGTGACAACAGAAGGGGCAAAATGAGAGTATATTATAAGATTCTTACACTACATCTGTAATGGTGTTAACATTATAAGATTCTTACACTACATCTGTAATGGTGTTAACATTATTTGAATGTAAACTCTTATCAGTTAAAGATCTATTAACCCTAAAGATGTTTTGACCCTAGAGTAACCATGTAACAAAACAAAAACCTGGAATGCATAATGATAAGTTAAAGAAGCCAGTCTGAAAAGACTACATACTGCATGACTCCAACTAAATGACATTCTGGAAAAGGCAAAACTTTGGAGACATAAAAACAATCGGTCATTACCAGGGATGAGCAAGTAATTTTTGGGCAGTGAAAATAGTGATCAGCACTAAGGCAGGAAAATATAAGAATCATGTCAATTGAACATGAAGCATTAGAATAGTTTTTATTTTCAGATGACATGATCATTAATATAGAAAGTCAATGGGAAACACAAAATTGATGCTAAAACTGTAATATTTGGGGTAAATCCCCAGCAGTGCAATTGCTGGGTTGTAGGGCAGATCTATTTTTAACTCTTTGAGGAACCTCCACACAGTTACCATTTGCTTCGAGGTGGATGGAACTGGAAGGTATTATGCTGAATGAAATAAGTGAATTGGAGAAGGACAAACATTATATGGTCTCATTCATTTGGGGAATATAAAAAATAGTGAAAGGAAATAAAGGGGAAAGGAGAAAAATGAGTGGGAAATATCAGAAAGGGAGACAGAACATGAAAGACTCCTAACTCTGGGAAATGAACTAGGAGTGGTGGAAGGGGAGGTGGGCGGGGAGTGGGGGTGACTGGGTGATGGGCACTGAGGGGGGCACTTGATGGGATGAGCACTGGGTGTTATTCTATATGTTGGCAAATTTAACACCAATAAAAATAAATTTATAAAAATAATAAAAAATAACATAAAACTAATAAGTGAGCTTAGGACAGTGACAAGATACAAGGTCAATTTATAAATATCAATTGAATTTCTATATACTAATAATGAATAATTGGAATATAAAAATAAAGAGTATAGTTTACATAAAAATATGAATTACTTAGGGATAAATCTGACTGAAGTTGTGTAGTTTTTGAAATGCTTAAAACTATAAATCAGGGCAGCCCTGGTGGCGCAGCAGTTTAGCTCCTGCCTTCAGCCCAGGGTGTGATCCTGGAGACCCCAGATCCAGTTCCATGTCAGGCTCCCTGCATGGAGCCTGCTTCTCCCTCTGCCTGTGTCTCTCCCTCTCTCTCTGTGTGTCTTTCATGAATAAATAAATAAAATTTAAAAAAATTATAAATCATTGTAGGAGGATTACGGAAGGCCTAAATAAATGGAGAGAGAGAACATATTCATGGATCAGAAGACTTAATAGTGTTAAGATTGCAATCCCAATCAAAATTCTAACGGGCTTTCTTTTTCAAGAGAGAATTTAACTAGCTGGCATTTAATATTTATGTGTAAAAGCAAAGGACCTAGATAGACAAAACAATTTTGAAGAAAGAAATTTGGAGGGCTTATGATTCTCCATGTTAATTGTCTATTTGTGTCAGGAGCAGTATATTTCCAGTTATCTAGATTTAAACTCTCCAAGTGACTTTCCTTTCACTTTATATTAATCAGTAAGTAAATAACACTAATTATTTCTAATTTTTATATCTGCCTTAAACATTTTGCTTAGGTAGAAAGATTTGAAAAAAAAAAAAAAAAAAGATTTGCCCAGGAGTTTTGAAGTATATTCTCATTAATTGGTTTAATCTAGTTTTTTGTTTTTAAAGAAATACTGTCTGCTTACTTTTTTTGTGTCTGAGTTCTCTTATTTGTAATGCAAAAATGATAATGATAATTTGTTCATAATAATGAATAATAACAATAATTGATGATAGTGAGATACAACATATACTGGTTTTGATTCTATTATTACTATCCGTGTTTCTTAGAATAATGCCTGGGACATAGTAAATAGCATAAATGCAATTAACTATTTCACTTGATTACAGGGAATTCTCTCTTGTATTGAAAGCACAAATGATCTGTGCCACTTATGTGGCATTTCAGTATCTTTTGCCTCATGCAATTTCTTCTATTGTTAACTTTTCATGGCTGTATTTTATATACTGATTTGTTGTCCTGTGGCAGATTTACTTTGTTGTATTTTTTACACTGCATAGAAAAATGTTGGACCTACATTTAAATATTTATTAAACTATATACAAAACATGCATTGAAGGCCAGATAATTTCTAGAGCTCCTTCTCAGGAGAAATGATGACTTGAACAAGAGACATTAACTTTCTGGGGAGCTTTTTAAAAAAAAATTTTTTTTTTAGGTTTTTTAATATCAAAAGTAACAAAATATTTTCTCTCTTCAGAGCAGCCTCTTTGGGATCAATTGTACTGACAAACAATACATTCTCTGGGGAGTCATGATTCTGAGAGACTAATAAAGATCCTTTATTGCCATCCTCAATAACAAAAGTTCAAGAGATGTTTAAGAGAAGTCATCACAGGGATACTGGTGAGGGTAGTGAGGAAGTTGCAATGGGAGGTCAAACACAGGTCACCAGCAGGTTAAAGAAAAGAATGAGAGAAGCAAAACAGTGGGGTTGAATGACGTCCTTGCAGTGAGCAGCCTGCAGGACAGATCTTTAAATTTCTTTATGCTGAGTGAAATAAGTCAATCGGAGAAGGACAAACATTATATGTTCTTATTCATTTGGGGAATATAAATAATAGTGAAAGGGAATATAAGGGAAGGGAGAAGAAATGTGTGGGAAATATCAGAAAGGGAGACAGAACATAAAGACTCCTAACTCTGGGAAACAATCTAGGGGTGGTGGAAGGGGAGGAGGCCGGGGGTGGGGGTGAATGGGTGACAGGCACTGAGGGGGGGCACTTGATGGGATGAGCACTGGGTGTTATTCTGTATGTTGGCAAATTGAACACAATAAAAAATAAATTTATAAAAAAAAAACAAATTTTCTTTCAAACCCATCACTTAAACAAAACAAAACAACCCATCACTTAAGCCATACATTTTTCAGCATGGAGAAAATATGGTCTCATTCATTTGGGGAATATAAAAAATAGTGAAAGGGAATAAAGGGGAAATGAGAAAAATGAGTGGGAAATATCAGAAAGGGAGACAGAACATGAGAGACTCCTAACTCTGGGAAACGAGCTAGGGGTGGTGGAAGGGGAGGTGGGTGGGGGGTGGGGGTGACTGGGTGATGGGCACTGAGGTGGGCACTTGATGGGATGAGCACTGAGTGTTATTCTATATGTTGACAAATTGAACACCAATAAAAATAAATTTATAAAAAAATAGTTGTCACTTAACTTGAGGACTGTATTTATTTTTTAACAGACTTATTTATTTTATTTTTTGTATTTTTTTATTGGAGTTCGATTTGCCAACATATAGCATAACACCCAGTGCTCATTCCGTCAAGTGTCCCCCCTCAGTGCCCATCACTAGACAATATTTTTAGAATAATTTTAGATATGCAGAAAAATTGTGTAGGTAGTATAGCTGGTTCCCATATATCATATGCTCAGTTTCTCCTATTATTAACATCTCACATTAATATGATGGATTTGTTACAATTAATGAACCAATGTTGATGTATTATTTTAAAATAAAATCTATAGTTTTTATTCAGATTTTCTGAGTTTTAACCTTTCAATATATTTTTTTCTATTGCAATATCTCATTTAGGATACCACATTACATTTAGTTGTTATGCTATCTTTTTGCTCCTCTTGACCATGACAGTTTCTCACACTTTCCTTATGTTTGAAGACTTTGACAGTTTTGAGAGTTACTGGTCAGATATTTTATAGAATACTCCAGTTTTGAAATTTGTCTGATGCTATTGGGAAGACCACAGAGGTAAAGTGCATTTTTATTGTCAGTTTTTCCACTGTAAAGTTTTCTCTTTCTTTAGGATGGAGTATCTACACAAATTATTTGGAATACTTCTACATGGGAGGTTTGTCTCTTCTCCCTCACTTATTAATTCATTCAATCAATCATTTATATAAGTATGAATTATTGGATATCTATTTTATTCTTTGGGTTATTATCTACTACTATTCCATTTATTTTCTTATCCAAATTGTTCCAACTTTGGCCATTAGAAGTTCTTTTAGTGCTTTCTCTGTTTCTTGGACATACCTCATCAATGTGATTATATTTATTTTTATTTTCCAAAAAGAGCATACTTAAAGAAGGGTTCTAGACACCAAGGGAAGGAGTGGATTTGGGAGGTCCTGTTTACATAGAAGCATCATCTTTTTCCTTTTTGAGGGTGGAACACAAGTTCCATGAGGTCAGAAACCTTGTCCTATCTGTTTATTAAGAGTATCTGGAATATGGTAGTATGTTGGATGAATAAATTAAAGAATGATGACATGTCTTAGATGGAAGCAGGAGAAATAGTGTGAACAATTGTAGTGTGAGGTTTAAGTGATACCAAATTAGATTATATCTAATTACGGACACCTGGGTGGGTTATTTGGTTAAGCATCTGCCCTCAGCTCAGGTCATGGTCTCAGGGTCCTGGGATCAAGTTCCAAGTTGGGCTCCCTGTTCAGTGAGGAGTCTGCTCTCCTTCTCTCTCTCTGTCCCTCCTCATTGCTTGTGTCTCTCTCTCTCTGCTCTCTCAAATAAATAAATTAACTCTTCCAATAGATATTTTAAAAAGATTGTATCTAATTAGGAAGGGAGAATGTGGTTTCATTAGAATTGTTGGAGCAAAGTTAAGTCAAACAATGAGGAAATATTAATAAATATTTCTGTCATATATTATTGAACTATATGAGACTTCTTATAAAAAGAGTTCAGGTCAGATGGTTAGATCTGTACAACTGACACCTAGTGTAGAGGTGATAAACTGGAATTATTATGAAGATAATTTTGAAATATTTCCTTTGTCAAAGATATTTGCCCTTGTTTCAGGTATACAGCAAAGATAGAGACAAGGTTAAACATATAGAACATATACAATGCAAACCAATTGGGAAATAACAAAATATGTGGAATTAACAAGAATTCCTATGGGGTGTATAGAAATAGAACATTGTTTTTGGAAGAAAGGATGAGGGGAGGGAAATGGAAGATGAATTTGAGTGGGGCCAGGGAAATCACTTATGTTTGAATAGGGTATAAATGGATTTGATTAGGGGCAAACGAAGGATATTTCAGGTAGGTAACTATCATGTGAAAAGCTTATATTTTGGATTAGGGTTAATGTTGAGGATTTGCAGAAAATGTTTGGATTAGTGAAGTTGAACATAGATTCTTCACAACTCCTGATTACTAAGAGAATGAGTTTCAAAATTAAGAACGAGAAGATTCTAGAAGATTTAAAGCAAGAAGTGAACTAATTAAAATACTGTTTTAGGATAATAAATACTGTGATACTGCTTAGGATGACTAATACAGAGAAGAGATTATAAATGCAATATCGTTAGGAAGTTGTCAAGATAATTCTGGTTGAGAGATACAATTTTAGATTAGAAGTATGACAGGAATGATAAACAAGAACTTTTTGACGGAAGAAAATGATAACACTGAGTGACTGAAATAAAGGATTTAGAAGGAAGAGCTGAGGAAGAGTAGGCTAACATAAAAATTTGCCCCTTCCGTGTAAAGGCAACCTACACATAAAATTAGGTTCAACAAAGTTCTGAGTTCAAACTGGGCAAAGTATAAAGTCATGATCAATTTCAGTAATATTTGAGTTATGTTTGGGAACTGGTGTTGGGTCCAAATGTGACCTCAGTTATTTGATGCACTACCTCCAGTTCCAAAGACCTGACAAGATGCAACTCTTTTTCATTTTCTCTTACTGAGCAAGTGAGCAAGAGGAGGATATCTCATTATCCAAATCAGAAGTAGAGGATTATCTTTCATGAACCTACTGAATTTCCAATATTGGACCTATCCAAATGCACTTGGTTCTTGAATGGCAAATTAGTCAGGATAGGTTTTTTTTTTTTTTTTTTAGGATAGGTTTTTGAATCTACAATATTCTTATCTTTCTTCATCATCGTCCAAACCAAACAATGAGATTCATAGACAACCTCTGTTAAGGATTCATGACTCAGGTGATCAACCCAACTACTAAACATCTACATCTATCATGTAGATGTATGCTTAAGTTAATTTTCAGAAGGGAAGCTGGGGAACATGTAGTGGGATTTTGTTGGTTTTTAAAGAAATTTTAAATGAAAAAAGAGGAAAGGCCTTGGAAAAGAGAGTTCTATTTTCCTTGAATATTTTTGAAGTATAGAAGAAACTTATATGATGGTCATTACCTTGTATGAACAACTGAAAATAAGAAGTACAACATAAAAATACATTTGAGCAGTTGGATGATGTTTAATAAGCATATATATATATATAGTATGAAAACACACAACTTTCACAATTACTGTTTCTATCCTTTGTTATTTTATTTTATTTTATTTTATTTTATTTTATTTTGTTTTATTTTATTTTATTTTATTTATTTTTTTGTTTCTATCCTTTGATAGAAAAAAGTCCAACGATTTGGTCCAAGCTTCCTGAATGACTATTACTTTTTTCACCCACATCTCCCCCCTTTTTTTCTAAGTCTATTTTTATTTTCTTTAACATTTATTTATTGTATATTTTTTTTATTGGAGTTCGATTTACCAACATATAGCATAACACCCAGTGCTCATCCTGTCAAGTGTCCCCCTCAGTGCCTGTCACCCAGTCACCCCAATCCCCTTCCCACCTCCCTTTCCACTACCCCTTGTTCATTTCCCAGAGTTAGGTGTCTCTCATTGTTTGTCACCCTCACTGATATTTCCCACTCATTTTCTCTCCTTTCCCCTTTATTCCCTTTTCACTATTTTTTATATTCCCCAAATATATAATATATAATGTTTGTCCTTCTCCGATTGATTTACTTCACTCAGCATAATACCCTCCAGTTCCAACCACGTTGAAGAAAATGGTGGGTATCTGTTGTTTCTAATGGCGAGTAATATTCCATTGTATACATAGACCATATCTTCTTTATCCATTCTTCTTTTGATGGTCACCAAGGCTCCTTCCACAGTTTGGCTATTGTGGACATTGCTGCTATAAATATTGGGGTGCAGGTGTCCTGCCGTTTCACTGCATCTGTATCTTTGGGGTAAATCCCCAGCAGTGCAATTGCTAGGTCATAGGGCCACTCTTTGAGGAACCTCCACACAGTTTTCCAGAGTGGCTGTACCAGTTCACATTCCCACCAACAGCTTTTTTTCAGACTATATCTGGATTGTATCTTCAGTAGTCAGTCTGTGCTAAGCAACCAAATGCCCCTTCTCAAATTAGCAATATTTTTGATGTTTTAGTCAAGGCTCCTAATCTCTAACATTCTTCTTTTTTAGAAATTGAGGTAAATTGGTATATATCATTATATGTTTCAGGTATACAGCATTAAGATTGGCATCTGTATACATTACAAAGGGATTACCACCACAAATCTAGTTACCATCCACCACCATACACTTGGCCTCTTTCACCTATTTTGCCCATCCCTCACTAACATTCTTCTTAAATTAAGGGATAATGTAAGTCTGGATATTGAAGAAGTTATCTAAGTAGGGCTTAGTTGTGCTGCCCCTAAATTCAGTCTTGTTCTCCTTGAGTCTATGTTTAAACGCCATCAAGCTATGACAGTAGAACACATTCAGTACTCGGAAAACTATTCTTTCAATTCTGTAGTCATATCATATTTCATGATATAGTACACTCAAAAAATTTCCAGAATGGGCAGTGGAAACTTTTTTGTGGAAATATTTGTTAACCATTTATTTGGCAAATTCATGGATGGGTTATTCAGATTTAAATTTAATTTAACCCCGCCTCAAAAAAATCAATTGTCTCTTACTTCTTTGTGAGAAATACAATCCATTTTACTGTGTCTTTGAAGGCATCTTTCACTTGTTTGTTTCGAAGTGTATAAATGAATGGGTTAAACAAAGGAGCAACTGAAGTAGTGAGCACAGACACTACTTTATTAATAGCTACTCCTTCCTTTGCTGAAGGTTTGATGTAGATGAAGATGCAGCTGCCATAAGTGATGGAAACCACAATCATATGGGAAGAGCAGGTGGAAAAGGCCTTTTTCCTTTGTTGGGCAGAAGGGAATCTTAGAATGGTCTTAATGATGTAGGTATAGGAGAGGACTACACACACTAAGGTAATAATGAGTGTCAGCACGGCAAAACTCAGAACAATTCTCTCGATTAAGACTGTGTCTGAGCAGGTTATCTGTAAAATTGGAGATGCATCACAGCCAAAATGATCAATCACATTTGAGTCACAGAATTCCAGCTGGAGGCCCAGGCCAAGAGGTGGGAGGATGATTAACAGGCCAGCAAACCAACAGCAGAGAACGAGGGTAGTGCAGACTCTGTTGTTCATGATAGTTGTATAATGCAGGGGCTTGCAAATGGCCACATAGCGGTCATAGGACATGGCGGCAAGGAGAAAAAATTCTGTTGCTCCAAAGAGGACAACAAAAAATAACTGGGTGGCACAAGCATTATAGGAAACAGTATTATCTCCAGTGGTCATAGTATACAGGAATCTGGGAATACAGACAGTGGTGAATGAGACTTCTAAGAAAGAGAAATTTCGGAGGAAAAAATACATGGGAGTTTTAAGATGGGAGTCCACCAGTGTGAGGGTGATAATGATGAGGTTTCCAGTTACACTCAACATGTAGGTGAGAAACAAAAATACAAAGAGTAGAACTTGTATTTTTGGGTCATCTGTCAATCCTAGCAGGATGAATGTTGTTACTGCTGTATGATTTCTCATCACTGCCTTGCACCAGGAAGGATTTTGCCTGGAGAAAGAAGTGTCATAAGAAGCTAGTACTGGAACCTGAAGGAGGACATTCTGGCAAGCCTGCTCACATGCACTTTCTTCTTTTAGTTAATTTAATTTGTTAGCATAGAGACATCTATGGGAAAGGTTTAGTATGGATCTTGTGCTTTTAACTAGAAAGCATATTTCCAAAGATGTCAAATAAACACAAAACAAAACATAAATCATATGTCTGATTTGCAGTTTCTCAGCAATATTGCCTTTTGTACAGATTTTATTTGTCTTTATCCTGGAGGCAGTTATGTCAGTTTTCAGCACCCCCATCCTTATTTTCTTTAGTTTTTTTCACACCATACTGAAATGCTCCATTTTCAAAACCAAGAAGGATCTGTTATTTTGTATTTTTTTGTGTTTTAAAATTAAAACTTATTTTTTTGGAGCAATCTTAACATCACAGCAAAATTGAGGGGAAGGTACAGAAATATTCCATATGCTTCTTGCCTTTACAAATGCATAGCCTCTCCTGTTACTAACACCCCCCACCAGAGTGGTACCTTTGTTACAAATGATGAACTTATATGGACACGTCAAAGTACATAATTTACATTATGGTTCACTCATGTTGTACATTCTATGGATTTGGACAGATATTTAGTATCTTATATTGATCATATTTTGTCATATGCAGAATTTTAACACTAGAGCATTCATTTATAGTTAGTTCCGCTCTCTGTACCTTCAATTATTTCTAAATAGGGAGATAAAAACTTTAAAATACAAAGATGTAGTTTTGTTTTTCACCCCATGTTTAGGCAAATGAAAGTATTTTTAAGCCAGGCTGGGACTACTTAGGAGGGGTTTCCTGAAGTGGTATAATGAAATTTTTTTCTGGAACTTAAATATAAACCCAATTTATCTGTACTTTATATATAAGTCCTGTTGTAGTGTTTTGGGTCCTGGATGGAGTCCAGAGGGGATGATCTGTCCAATTTGCTCTTTGCCAGCCTGATTGGCCTGACCAACTCAGTGTTCTTCACAGCACTCAGCCTTCAGAATCTGTCTTAGGGTTTATCTTAGTGACCTCTTTGAACAATTTGTGTTCTTGCCTGCTTCAATTCAACTTTCCTCACTAGTAAATCAGCTCCCTAACCCTACAGCTTATGTTCTCTGAGTTTTGATATATGTAACTTGCCCAAACAACATCCAGAAACAAATGGACACAATATGAGCCAATCTTTGTAGCCATAGTATAAAGTACCTACCTTTCTCAGTGACATTTGTCACTGTCCATTTCTGCACCTCCAAGGAGTGTTAAGCCTCCCTATACCCCAATGTACATTTCTTCCCCCCAGAAATCTCTTTTAGATAGGTGCTCAGGAAATTCCCTCCCCTCCTTCATGTCAAAACTTAGCCTCATTGAGGTTTGTGTTTCAAGCAGCTGCTTGAAGGTATCCAGGTATCCATCCTGTAAAAAAAATCGGTAAGTGCAACCTCACTGGGAATATCAATAGTTAACAGTAACTTGATATATTGTCCAATAATATGTCTTAGGGTTTTATTGGGGGTAAATGATTGTTAATGAGCAACTTTAGGCATAACTCAGTGTTTGTAGGGAAATCCTATACACTTGTACATGAGAGTGAAAACTACTTTTTTATGTTTCAAAAAATTGTCCTAGTTGTATCCAGTATATGTTTTCTGAATAGAGAATCAAAATTACGTTAGGTTACTCTTGCATTGCTCAAGTAAATAATCTACATTTATTCATTAAAATAAATATCTAATAAGCCTCTGTTATTTAAAGAACATAATATGAGAGAGTGGAGCTCCAATCATTTGCAGGTTGAGCTCCCTCAAGGAGCTTTCTGGCTGCCCGTAGAAGATAGTATTTCATTTTGGTGCATACTCAGTGACATGGTAACACAAGATAACAGTGAAAATATAGCTGTGGATTTCAGATGACAACTATTCTATGCTTGTTCCTTGGTAATTGATCTTAGCTATTAGATAGCTATTTATATTTTTTTTAGATAGCTATTTATATTAATAGCTATTTAAATTTTTTTATGTTCACCCAGTTTCTCTAGTTATTTTTTTTATTTTTACTAATGTTGGTCATGACATCTGTCCTCATAAGTTGAGTTAGCAGGTTTATTGCTCAAGGTTCACAGACATGATTTTGAAATACAGACAAGCCCTCCCCCCTTAGCTCCTGGGAGAAATGACTCACTGGAGAGATAGTATCTTGTCATGTACTTGCCAGGGGAAGACTCTGATAGGCCAAACTGAATGATGAGTCAGGTTTATTTCTGCATTCTTAATTTTCTTCCCCCTCTCCCTTCCACTGTAGAAGAGTTTAAGTCCCTGTACTTGTTATTGGTATTGTAACTCTAGTTCTTCCTCTCCTATGAAGTTCTTAGGATCTAAAATTATTTCCTCTTGTCTTATCAAAACATTAATTCTTCTATATTAGGAGGAAAGACTGATGAACTCAGCCATATTAGCATTTGATCATGAATTTTATGTTTAAAATACTTAATATAATGTGTTGACCTTCAGTGACACTGTTTTTTAATTTAGGAAGCTTGTTAAATAAATTCTACTCTTGATAATCCAGTAAGCCTATGAGGGTAGATCCTTTGGATATAAGACTGCTTCATTTTGGCTTTTACCAGCAATCATACTCACACTCTCTGTTATATTGGGAAAATTTTTCTGGGAGACTAAAGTTATTTATTTATTTAATTTGAATTCAGATCAATTAAAATTTGAAACCATTTCATCAAATAATAAAATTTACCACCTTCTTTGTATAAGTAATGTTTTCAATTAACGTTCACAGGTAGGCCTCCAGGCTTACCTATGCAAAACTACCTGTTCTCACTGTCACTTCGGGAGTTATATGAGTGACAGTCAGTTTATTCCTTCATTGACTCCTCTTTAGTGAATATATTTGAGAAACTTTGACCCTCTGTATGTTTGGAACAAAACTCATTCAGTCTTCATTTGGGACAGAGGATGCCCGTGGACTAGAAAGAAGAGATGCAAGAAGAGTAAATGTTGCCACCACCACCACCTCTCCCTCTTCCAAGGAAAAGTGGTAAAAAGGATCTAAATAACAGATAGAGAATAAGGGGAGGTTCCCTGCAATGTAATTTATAATACTGATATTATTTGACATCTGTGACCCTAGTGGATCTTATTGGATGGCAGTGTCTTTCTGTTGCCTTTTATTTTTTATCTCTTTATTAAGGTTCATCAATTTCAGGTGCCTGAGCAGTTCACCTGGTTGAACCTCCGACTCTTGGTTTCAGCTTGGGTCATGATCTCAGGATCATGAGATTAAGCCCCCTCCATACCCAGTGTAGAGACCATATAAGACTCTCTGTGTCCCTCTCCCTCTGCCACTCCCCAAAATAAAAGCTTCCTGAACTCATAAAATAACCATGGTAGAAAATTCTAATTTTGTGTTCCTTTAGGATAATGACTTATAAGAAATGATTGTTGAATACTTTTCTGCAGTATCAATTATAATGAACTGAATTCCAGATTTTAAAAACTGTGCTCACCCTCTGCCTTTGGAGAATTTGGAAAAATATATCATGACAATTACTTTTTGATGGTTCTTTATTAGTGGCCCTTGAGGGAACTGCAACTTGAGCAGCATTCAGTTGGTCAGGAGTTGGCGTGTGTCCTTCTGTTCCCACTCTCATATTCTATTTATCACATTCTCCAACCTCACCCTCCACACAAGCACACACACACACACAGGCAAGCCTGACACTTGACAGACCTTCATTAGACGTCCATGACTGATATAAGGAGCCTGGGTACAATCTCTGCTTCTCTCACCAAGTCTAAACTGGCACCAATACTGGATTTCACCGTTGCTCTGTTTGTTTGAAAGAAGAAAAAAAATGCAGAGGTAAGGAAGTTTCTCTCTAGTTTTGTCAGAGAGGCACATCTGATCTGGTCAGGGAGGCAGGCTTCCCTGCAAATTCTATAATGGCAACATTTCTTTTATATGTTTAGTTTGTTACCAGTGCACAGGGAACATCTGAGTGAATAACAAAATAGTCCTTGGTGACCAAGTTTCAAAAGTTACTAACGAATCCATGGCAGTCTAGTTAGCAGCATAAAAACACATGTTGCAGTGGGAACAATGTCCTCAGGGACACTGGGGATGGTCTGATGCCATCTGAATTCTGTTTTGATTTCTCTGTTGAATCTTTACATTTCTCCCAGAGTTAGACATTCTGGCACTTTATATATATTATGTATTATTTATCTTTGACATAAATCTTAAAAAATAAAAAAAATCCCAAATTTTCCTCATTTTACAGAAGAAGTAACTGAGGAGCAGCGAAATGACTAACCAAAATGCCCCACTGAGGTGGTGCAGATTTTGGATCAGAGTTTATTAAAATACAAAGATCCTTCTTCTTCCTCCATGCTACCTTAGCTACTTGTCCCAATATTTAAGAGGCTTACTGACATTTAATTTTCAAATTTGATGTTCTCTTAATGCTACCTGGCCTTTAGTTTCATCATTTCTCCTTCCACTTAAGACTTTTCAGGAAGGCATTGAAACTACTTTTGGTATTTGAAGCAATGGAGTTTTGCATCCCAAATATGCAAAAAAAAAAAAAAATAGCCTGGTTCTGGGATAGGTTTCTGGTTTTACTATGATTTATTACTGAATTTTTTTGTAGTCAACATACAATGTTGTATTAGTTCCAGTTATACGGCATAGTGATTCAACACTTCCATACATTAGACAATGTTCCATGTGTGTTTTGTCTTCGGACATTACCACTCAAGATGCCTAAAGAGCCAAGGTCTGTAGTCACATGACCTCATGGGGAGGAGGCTCTCAGGCTAATTTTTACAGTGTTTATGCAGAGTACAGTTGTTTGGAGATGAAGGACGCCCCTCAGGAGACCTGATTTATCCCAGCATGAGACAGAATCAGCTTCTGAGGCTGTAGGAAATCAATGCCATGACGAGGGATGGCCTACAATGTGCTATCTTTGGTTCTGTTCCACCAGCCATGGTGTAACTTCTGTAGACACATCATGAAAGCCAGAATTCAAGTGGGAAGAATACAAGGCTAACAAAAGGCACTAGAAGGATGTTGATTTAAGGATCTGAGTCTTCACAGTGACCAAAATAATCTTCCTTGTGAAGCAGCATAGGAATCAGGATACAGTGGCTTTCTTGGCTCAATAGGTTATGTGTCTGACTGCAGCTCGCATCATGATCCCAAGATCATGTCAGGCTCCCTGTTCAGTTCAGGGTCTGAATATCCCTCTTCCTCTGCCATTCCTGTAACTCCTTTGTCTCTCTCTGTGAGGATTCCTTGTCAGTAATGTCATCCTCAATATTCTCCACTGCCCAATCGCTTTCAAATTTCCTGAGGCCACCTTGACAATATTTATTTGTTCTTCCTCATTAATATTTTTTATGAACCTTCTCATTATGAATGTATTGAAGGGTGAATCATAGAAGTGGGTGGAGAGTCACTCACTGAGTTTCGGTGGACAAAATCTGGCACCACAGCCTTGGCAACATCATCGCAGCAGCAAGAATTGAGGTTGTCCATCCTCAAAGACGCTAGGTAGAGAGCTGACAACTCAATATCAACTATGAACTGCTCAGCTCAAAGAGTGACAGTTGGGAAGAAAGGCAGAGGTATATTTCTCGTCACCATGGCAATGTGTGACATCATAGTGCTTTCAAAGTGAATGCAGCTGCACAGCAATCACCTGCTGTCTTGACAGGGGTGTATCTTTTGATTTGTAGAGTCAGGCATTCTTCCTTACATCTCAGCTTGAATTCACTGCTGTTCAGGATGGCTTGATAGTTATGTAGCTAAATTAAGGGGACCAGCTGACATGAGGAATTCTATTCCACCAGCTTCCATCCATCTGAAAATGTATTTTAATGGGCCTAATCCAAACTGATTCAGGATGGTAGTCCATAAAGCCTGTCTTTGTGCAAGGTATTCAAGTTTGTTTTGCAAATAAAGTCAGTTTTATTTAGCATCGCCCAAACTAGAGACAACTAAGCTGTCCCTATTTATTTTTTCTTATTTATTTATTTATTTATTTATTTATTTATTTATTTATTTTTATTTTTTATTTTTTATTGGAGTTCTATTTGCCAACATATAGCATAACACCCCGTGCTCATCCGGCCAAGTGCTCCCCTCAGTGCCCATCACCCAGTCACCCCAACTCCCTTCCCACCTAACTTTCCACTACCCCTTGTTTATTTCCCAGAGTTAGGTGTCTCTCATGTTTTGTCACCCTCACTGATATTTTTTTTAATAATAAATTTATTTTTTATTGGTGTTCAATTTGCCAACATACAGAATAACACCCAGTGCTCATTCCGTCAAGTTCCCCCCTCAATGCCCATCACCCATTCACCCCCACCCCCCGCCCTCCTCCCCTTCCATCACCCCTAGTTCGTTTCCCAGAGTTAGGAGTCTTTATGTTCTGTCTCCCTTTCTGATATTTCCCACACATTTCTTCTCCCTTCCCTTATATTCCCTTTCACTATTATTTATATTCCCCAAAGGAATGAGAACATACAATGTTTGTCTTTCTCCGATTGATTTACTTCACTCAGCATAATACCTTCCAGTTCCATCCATGTTGAAGCAAATGGTGGGTATTTGTCGTTTCTAATGGCTGAGTAATATTCCATTGTATACATAAACCACATCTTCTTTATCCATTCATCTTTCGATGGACACCAAGGCTCCTTCCAAAGTTTGGCTATTGTGGACATTGCTGCTAGAAACATCGGGGTGCAGGTGTCCCGGCGTTTCATTGCATCTGAATCTTCGTGGTAAATCCCCAACAGTGCAATTGCTGGGTTGTAGGGCAGGTCTATTTTTAACTCTTTGAGGAACCTCCACACAGTTTTCCAGACTGGCTGCACCAGTTCACGTTCCCACCAACAGTGTAAGAGGGTTCCCTTTTCTCCGCATCCTCTCCAACATTTGTTGTTTCCTGCCTTGTTAATTTTCCCCATTCTCACTGGTATCTCATTGTGGTTTTGATTTGTATTTCCCTGATGGCAAGTGATGCAGAGCATTTTCTCATGTGCATGTTGGCCATGTCTATGTCTTCCTCTGTGAGATTTCACTTCATGTCTTTTGCCCATTTCATGATTGGATTGTTTGTTTATTTGCTGTTGAGTTTAATAAGTTCTTTATAGATCTTGGACACTAGCCCTTTATCTGATACATCATTTGCAAATATCTTCTCCCATTCTGTAGGTTGTCTTTTAGTTTTGTTGACTGTATCCTTTGCTGTGCAAAAGTTTCTTATCTTGATGATGTCCCAATAGTTCATTTTTGCTTTTGTTTCTTTTGCCTTCATCTATGTATCTTGCAAGAAGTTACTGTGGCCGACTTCAAAAAGGGTGTTGCCTGTGTTCTCCTCTAGGATTTTGATGGACTCTTGTCTCCCATTGAGATCTTTCATCCATTTTAAGTTTATCGTTGTGTATGGTGAAAGAGAGTGGTCTAGTTTCATTCTTCTGCATGTGGATGTCCAATTTATTGAAGAGCACCATTTATTGAAGAGACTGTCTTTCTTCAAATGGATAGTCTTTCCTCCTTTATCGAATATTAGTTGACCATAAAGTTGAGGGTCCACTTCTGGGTTCTCTATTCTGTTCCATCGATCTGTGTGTCTGTTTTTTGCCAGTACCACACTGTCTTGATGACCACAGCTTTGTAGTACAACCTGAAGTCTGCCATTGTGATGCCCCCAGATATGGTTTTCTTTTTAAAAATTCCCCTGGCTATTCGGAGTCTTTGCTGATTCCACACAAATCTTAAAATAATTTGTTCTAACTCTCTGAAGAAAGTCCATGGTATTTTGATAGGGATTGCATTAAACGTGTACATTGCCCTGGGTAACATTGACATTTTCACAATATTAATTCTGCCAATCCATGAGCATGGAATATTTTTCCATCTCTTTGTGTCTTCCTCAATTTCTTTCAGAAGTGTTCTATAGTTTTTAGGGTATAGACCCTTTACCTCTTTGGTTAGGTTTATTCCTAGGTATCTTATGCTTTTGGGTGCAATTGTAAATGGGATTGACTCCTTAATTTCTCTTTCTTCAGTCTCATTGTTAGTGTATAGAAATGCCACTGATTTCTGGGCATTGATTTTGTATCCTGCCACGCTACCAAATTGCTGTATGAGTTCTAGCAATCTTGGGGTGGAGGCTTTCGGGTTTTCTATGTAGAGTATCATGTCATTTGTGAAGAGGGAGAGTTTGACTTCTTCTTTGCCAATTTGAATGCCTTTAATCTTTTTGTTGTCTGATTGCTGAGGCTAGGACTTCCAGTACTATGTTGAATAGCAGTGGTGAGAGTGGACATCCCTGTCTTGTTCCTGATCTTAGGGGAAAGGCTCCCAGTGCTTCCCCATTGAGAATGATATTTGCTGAAGGCTTTTTGTAGATGGCTTTTAAGATGTTGAGGAATGTTCCCTCTATCCCTACACTCGAAGAGTTTTGATCAGGAATGGATGCTGTATTTTGTAAATGCTTTCTCTGAATCTATTGAGAGCATCCCCTGTTTCCTAGTTTTTCTCTTGATATCTATCACAGTGATTGTTTTACTAGTGTTGAGCCAGCCTTGCATCCTGGGGATGAATCACAATGGTCATATTGAATAATCTTCTTAATGTATTGTTGGATCCTATTGGATATTATCTTCTTGAGAATTTTTGTATGTGTGTTCATCAGGGATATTGGTCTATAATTCTCCTTTATGGTGGGGTATTTGTTTTGGAGTTAAGGTGATGCTGGCTTCATAGAACGAATTTGGAAGTATTCCATCTCTTTCTATCTTTTGGAACAGTTTTAGAATAGGTATTTTTTCTTCTTGAACATTCGATAGAATTCCCCTGGGATGCTATCTGGCCCTGGACTTTTGTGTCTTGGGAGGTTTTTGATGACTACTTCAACTTCCTCCCTGGTTATGGGCCTTTTCAGGTTTTCTATTTCATCCTGTTCCAGTTTTGGTAGTTTGTGGTTTCCAGAAATGCATCCATTTCTTCCAGATTACATAATGTATTGGTGTATAGCTGTTCATAATACATTTTAAAATCATATGTATTTCCGTGGTATTCGTTGTGATCTTTCCTTTTTCATTCGTGATTTCTTAATTAGAGTCTATTGTCTTCTACTTTTCTTAATGCAGGCTAATGGTTTATCTATCCTTTTAATTCTTTCAAAGAACCAACTCCTGGTTTTGTTGATCTGTTCCACAGTTCTTCTGGTCTCTATTTCATTGAGTTCTGCTCAAATCTTTATTAACTCTCTTCTTCTGCTGGGTGTAGGTTTTGTTTGCTGTTCTCTCTCCAGTTCCTTTAGGTTCAAGGTTAGCTGTGAATATGATTGTTTTTTCCAGTGTTTTGAGGGAGGCCTGTATTTCAATGTATTTCATCTTAGGACTGCTTTTGCTCGTCTTAAAGATTTTGAATGGTTGTATCTTCATTCTCATTAGTTTTCATGAATCTTTTTAATTCTTCTCTAATTTCCTGGTTGACCCGTTCATCTTTTAGCAGGATGCTCTTTAACCTCCACGCATTTGAGTTTCTTCCAAATTTTTTCTTTTGATTGAGTTCAAGTTTCAAAGCATTATGGTCTGAAAATATGTAGGGAGGGATCCCAATCTTTTGGTGTTGGTGGAGACCTGATTTGCGACACAGTACGTGGTCTATTCTGGAGAAAGTTCCATGTGCACTTGAGACGAATGTGTATTCAGTTGCATTTGGATGTAAAGTTCTGTAAATATCTGTGAAATCCATCTGGTCCAGCGTGTCATTTAAAGCTATTGTTTCTTTGGAGATGTTATGAATAGAAAATCTGTCATTTGCAAAAAGCCCGTGATGATGTCTCCCACTATTAGTGTATTATTATCTAAGTATGTCATTACTTTGGTTATTAAGTGATTGATATACTTGGTATCTC